>NC_135879.1:13048714-13695035 GCF_964194155.1 Cetorhinus maximus | reverse complement strand
TCACAAAAAAAAACTCATCAGAATTGAAGGGAACCTATGGAAACTAAGGACTGGATTTTATGGGCACAGTGGTGCCCACCTGACAAGCCCGGGTGCAGAGCCTGCTCACCATGCTGACGACTGCCCCTCATCATATTAACACTGGCAGCAGTGTTAATTGCTTAAACACGAGACTTCCGCCCCTGTCTAGGGAGGAAGTCTCACCTTATAAGAGGAAAATCTTTTTCACGCAGTGAGGGATTAAGGTCTGGAATGCACTGCCCGAGCGTGTTGTGGAGGCAGGTTCAATCGAAGCATTCAAAAGGGAAGTAGACGCTTATCTGAAAAGAAGGAGATTGCAGGGTTACAGGGAGAAGGCGGGAGAGAACGGCACTAAGTGAATCGCTCATTCAGGGAGCTGGTGCAGACACGATGGGCTTAATAGCCTCCGTCTGTGCTGTAACAATTCTGTGATTCTTAGGGAGCTGTCAGCCACCTGGAGGGCCAGCAGCTCTGTAGTTCCAGCAGCCAAATGGGAGTGGTGGCCATTGCTGGGACCACATGCCCCCCCACTGATGAAGAGGAGCCCGGATTGAAGGTAAGTCCAGCGTACATTCCAGGCCAGGCTGGGAGGTCCCAACGGTGGGTGGGGTGGGGGGCGGGGCTGGGTTTGAGAGGCCGGACGGAGAAGGTAAAGTGGAGTAAAGTATAACCTTGGGGAAATGGGGGTACCACCGAGGGACACTGCAGACCTGTAAGGGAGGTACCAACCCCTTTCCCAACTCCTGCCCGTGCACCTAAAGCTGTTGAGCTAGTTGTTTGGAATGGGCCTCCCCCTGGCCTGGGTAAAATAGCAATAGGAATGAGGCCTTTAAACTGCCATTAATGAGTTGGGGACGGGCAGTTAGGTGGTAGACAGGCTACCTGGGGATTTTGCAAGCCTCCCCCACCTTCAATTCTACCCGTGGGAGAGAGAGTAAAATCCAAACATACAAATATTTTGCTCCCTTTCACAATGAAATGTAATAAATTTACGTGCACTCATTTTTTTTAATTAACTAGCACGCCAGAAACAAAAGCATAGCCACTTTCAGATTATAAACATTAATGCTGCAAGGGAACACATTTATTTGAAACATTGTAATATGTGTTATATCATTATGATAATCTTCTGAGAAACTAGCGCTTGTTTTACATCTATATTAATCAAACAAAATCCACAGTAACATAAATGCTGCTTTTAAAACCACATTGTTGTCGATCGCGCAAATGACCACTCATACCGTACACGTGGGAACTGGTCTGGTCGTGTGATGCCATGTGAGCAGTGGGGTTAAGGGTTCTGGCCTGTTCTCTCATAGGACCTCGGCCATGGCATTGTGCATTGGTGACCTACATTTTGGACCAGCCTGCGGACTACCTCGAGGACTCTCGTAGGCTACCAGTGATTCGTGGGCCACAATTTGAGAACCACTGCTTTATTAGTTTCTCCCATCTGCATTTTGGTCCCAGGTTAATGCCTGGTTGCAACCCGCTGCTACACTTCACCGTTGCCCATCTATTACTCCATGGCCAGGATTTTACAGCACCTCCCACACAGCGGGATATTACGGTCCCGCCGAACTGAGTGGAGATTTAAATGGCTCACCGAATCCGCCGGGGGGGGGGAGACACACGCCACAGCAGGGGCTGCACAACCCTGGCCCATATTTCTACCTCACTGCTGATCCATGACAAAATAGAAAGACACACATTCATTTCAATGGGCCAAGCAGGTACACGGTGCCTGTTAATGAACCAGTAAATCAGTTCCACTTGCAACATGCTACGTGGCTACCAGGGTCCTGAACTGTAGTGCACTAGCCTTGTCCAACTCATGGAAGTAGGGCATTTGCTCATGGCATTTCTATAAATGTAACACCAAATGCAGTCAGTAAACCATAGGATTGTGTGTCAATACTACAACTGATAGAGCAGCAGGCAGCGTGCACTGCCACCAAGCTGGGTAGAGGTGTCACAGAATTATTATTGGGACTCTGGTGACAGCTGTACTTAACACTGAGAGATAAAAGCCTGCCAACAAATTGATAAGACTTTTTCTATTTCTTCCTTAATCCTGCACGGACTGAAGATGTACCTCAAGGAGTAGAGAAATCAAATGCTCAGCTTTGTTTCCAAGATTACAAAGTAATTGCAGATTACAAGATGAGGAATCCCCCATCCAATTCCGTTTAGTTCAGATCGTAAAATCTCACCATTGCAGCATCCAATTGTTTTTTAAATGATGCTGGTGCTTTTGCTTCCCATAGTTCAACTGGAGTCTACTCTATGTGTAAGATGATATCCTTTTTGAAGTTTCAACAGGTACCATCTGGTGGGTGGAGTGTCAGAGCTTTTGAGGAGGAATTGGATGTGTATTTAGTAGAATACAGTTGCAGTGATGTGGGCAAGGAGTATGGCAAGAAAGGTTGGATTGATCCTTCAAGGGTCCAGCACAGATGTGATGGGCCAAATGGCCTCTTTCACTGTTGTCTGATTCTAAAATACTATCTGAACTATTTACAAAATGGTGTCATTGATCAAAAGACCACATTGGAATCCAACTCCATGTTGGCTTCACTATTTGCGACCCCAAGTACTTAATGGTACACAGAGTTGCTCACCTTCTCAGCTGGATGAAGGAACTATGTCACCTTCAGCTAAGGGAAAGGAATCACATTTTAGCTTTAGGACAAATTATTAATACAGGGCATTTTACTGCTGCTTAATAAAGGCTATTCTAACATCAAACAAATTTGCAGCTTTAAACTGAACATTTAAGGCCACATCAGTGCACCAATTTAGAAAATATCTTAACCTTGAGCAGTTTGACAAGGAGCTGATGTACAGGTATTCATCTATGGAATTTATACATCAAGGGCGCGGTTCACAATATGTTTCAGCAACTCTACAGATACCAGCATTTTAAGGAGCAGCTTTCTAATGAGCTCTACTGCACATTATTAATGGAGTGCATTATGGATGTTAATCAGCAAGACACGGCAACTGAACAGGAAAATGAAAATATTAGAGAAAATGACTTTATTAAAGAAGTGCAGCAAGGCGTTTCAGAACAAATAAATGTGGCACAATAGGAGAGAGTCTTGTTCGAAATCCAACTCCTAGTTCCCTGGTTTTTTTTGTTGAAAAGGACACTGCATTTACCTTGAGTGCGTCTGAGCCACATACTGGGGAACACTTCCAAGTGGGACCGGCACTGACTGAAAATAAATATTAAGTCTACACTCTGAGGGAGTTTGGGCAAGGGGGTTGGTGGGGGGGGAGGTGATGATCAGATCTCTGGCATTCAAATAGGGGGGACATGAGTCCCTAAATATTCCAAGGGCTAATCCTCAGTCTTCTCATGATGGTATGGCCTCTGATTTATCTCCATGAAGATCCAGATCTGCATCACCTTGCACCTTTTCCTTTTTTTTTTGCCAATATTCCCCGCCCCTTCTCCCTTCTTGACACGGTCGTGTCCGTGGAGGAGTACAGGTGCATTGGCACCAAGTGTCCTCGCCCAAGCGGGCATTGTCCTTCTGAGAGCTTGGGTAGTGAGCGTTGGGCGGGCTATCTGGCCTCACCAGGTGTGCACTTCCATCAACAGCCCTCGTGTAGTAATTGGGAAGCCTGTTGATTGTCCCGATGCTGACTGTAGCAGCATTGCCGATTGGCCCGGCTGGCTCTGCACAGTTGGGGGAATCGGCCAAAAGAAGCAGGATTCAACAGAACGTTAAACTCTTCTTCCCATAAAAGACTCCAAGTAATAGTGGTCACTTTACCAACTCAAATGAACCAGATAGGCCAGCAAGAATGAAAGAAATAAGGCCCTTTTTGGAATATGGCTCATGGATTTAAAAAAAAAGATGTAGTGTTATTAGCCTGATGATTGTCAGGCTATGTAAGTTCAGGTCACAGATTTCTGGAACAGAGGAAGAAAGTGATTTCCTCTCACTCAGTTGCTTAGACATGCTTCGACACAGCTTCTGTGCTTTAGCTGATAACGCAAAGAGGTTTCCAGTTACTGCAGAGATCTTTCTGTTCCTCACATTTCAGGCAGGGAACTTCTTGCCAAAAAACCAAAAAGCTTAAGCAGAAAAAAAGGAAGAATCTGTGCAAATGACACCCCGTGTGTGAGCACAGCGAGTGGATCAGAGCTTCCAGACTGCTGTATACTTTTTAAAAGGGAGTTAATGCTTTAAATTGGGGAAGTCTTTTCCCCTCAATTAAACTTTTCAGATTTAGTCATTAAGATAATGCACACAAAGCACTGTATTTCATGCATGAATGACCTCGCACATGTTCAAAATAGCCTGGACACATGCCATCCAAGATACACAAAAATGCATTCCCAACTGTGTCGCATCTAGTTGTATTTTGCAGCAGAATGGATTCCAACAAGTCTTTCATGGTGTCAGTCATTTTCATGCTATGGTCACTGATGTCGCTTCTACTCCCACATTTTTAAATGTAAAAATAGCATTTTCAATTGGGATTGAAAAACTATCCAAGTAATGCAACTCAACTCATAAAAAAGGGAGAGAGATGACTCCCAGTGCCAGCTAGCCTTGTTTTCTAACTAACATCGTTCATGTTTGAACTATTCCAGGACATGGGACATGCCTTTTTAACAAGCATCAATGGATTTATCCAAGGACTTCAATATGCCAAAAGCACAGATATAACAGCCTTGTCCAACATATACTTAGTGCCGTGAAACTAGAAACGCTTAAATCAGATCCTCTTTCAGACTTGCTAACACAGGCCAAACATAACACCTGCTGTCAGCCTCAATAAATGTTATTTAATCTGAGTATTAAAAAATAGATTTCAAAATGTGAGCACCAAATATATGATTCTCCGCAGACCGCTTGGATTCGGAGAAAACATTTGTTTCTGGCAAAGCTTCACTTCAAGTTCTTGAAATTATGTTAAAAGCCCTACTGATCCTCTCAAAGCATGGCACGCCCCACTCCATATATTCAATGGAAAATGTGAGATTTGAAAAAAGGACGGAAATCTGCCTGCGGCTGTGCATTTGAAACCTGTGCACTTTTAGTCACCTGAAGGCGTAATTCAAAGAGCAAAGATGTTTACATAGAGGATAAAGAATTTAGGGAGTCAACAGCAGATGATCCTTCCAGGAACGTCTCAGCTGATGTCATAAACTGCGAGAGCAAAGTTAAATGGTCTTCACCAAGGGAAGTCTTCCAATCAGTGCTCACGGTTTGGTTTAGAATCTGTCCCAGTAGTTATATTCTACCCCGTTTTTCTGACTTTTGTGAAAGAGCCAATGGCCATCAAACCCCAACGATAATGACACCCTGTGGCAATGAGATCTTAGGAAAGCAATGTGGAATCAACAGAGAATACAATTTGCCTTAAGGGTGATTTGTTGTAACGTGCAGTGTCTCTAGTCCCTTTTTTTGTACTGAAGTAGTAAGAACTTGCCCACTTTCATGTAATAATGTTGCATTTTTTTCCACTGGTGGGGTGGAGACAAGAGCAAGCATCAAGAGAGAAATGATCTTGCGCAGTATAGCATAACAGCATTAATACTAAGACTATTTCCCATGGCAAAAATAGGACCACAATTTTAAACAAACAAACAAAGGAAGTTTGTTGGCAGCTGACTCACCTGTACAGAGGCTTTTAGCCTTTACTAGTTGATCTCCCATGGCTTTCCATCAAGGGAGTCACCACCAAGTATAGTCTTCAGGTGCAGTAGGAAGATAGGAACACAAGAGCAGCAGTAGGCCATTTGGCCCTTCGAGCCTGCTCCACCATTCAACAAGATCATGGCTGATCTGGCTGTGGTCTCAGCTCCACTTCCCTGTCTGGCCCCCATAACCCTTGACTCCTTTGCCTAACAAAAATCTATCTAACTCAACCTTGAATAAATTTAAAAGACCCAGCCCTCCACTAGTTTTTGGGGAAGAGAATTCCATACACCAGCGACCCTTTGGGAGAAAAGGTCTCTCCTCATCTCTGTCACATAAGGAAGACCTCTTATTTTTAAACCATGTCCCCAGTTTTAGTCTCCCCCAAAAGAGGCAACATCCTCTGGGTATCCACCCTACCAAGTCCTTTTAATTTTATCCTTAGCTCCCACCTATCCCTGATCTTCTGTCTTGCTCCACCCCGTCTTAAATAACATCAAATCCATCACATTCCTACTTCTCTTTAGCTCTGAAGAGGAGTCATACGGACTCGAAATGTTAACCCTGTTTCTCTCTCCGCAAATGCTGCCAGAGCTGCTTTTTTTGTTTTCATTTCAGATTTCCAGCACCCTTTCAGGATCTTATGTTTCAATAAGATCATACTTCATTCTTCTAAACGCCAACGGGTATAGACCTAACCTCTTCAACCTTTCTTCATAAGACAACCCCTTCATCCCAGAAATGAGTCCAGTGAACCTTCTAACCACAGTGCAATTAAAAGGCAAGGGGAAATTGGACCAGGGAGCACAGAGATAACTTGATGCCCATTTTAAAGTATGTTCTTAGTTTTGAAAATGCATTCTAAGTTCCTATGTCCACATTTATAATGGAAGTTCCCCATGCAAACTTGTCACAGTGTAATTACACCCTCCTGCCATTAGCGGTGCTGCAGAGCTTGCACTAAGGGGGAAGGTGGCATCATAGTATGACAAATGGACATAACTAATTTCCTTTATAAAAATGGACACAGTAATTTATAATGAAAACAGTTCACAGGAAACGTTGTGCGGATTTAAGGAGGGAGCAATTAGTCTTTTCTGGTAGAGAAGAATTGACAATAGTGAATTGGCCAATTTTTGCTTCCACAGAATGAGATAAAAATCAGGTGGGGTGTAAAATGGGCTGTCAATTCATTACTGTCCATTTTGAACCATCCCTCGAAACCAACTTCACCCTTGTTACAGGCAGGGGGGGCTTTAATTTAAACAGCACTAATTTCTCTTCTCACCACCCGTCCGTAGACAGGTGCTTCGATTTGCTTACACCTTTATAAGCCGTGGCGTATTTCTCAACCCCTCAGTTTTGGCGTGATCCAATTTCTATTAATAACCCCACAGCAAACTCGAGATAGGATGAACTCAAAGGGTTAGTTAATTTGCGCATACTTGAATGTGTGGGTGGGGGAGGGGGTGGTCACAGCATTGCCCCCTTCGCATACTTACAGTAAAAGAAGAGAGAAAAAGTAAAAGAAAAGAAAGATTTACAGTGCAGAGACCATAGAGAAAATAAATATTGTTTCACATGGGTCTAGAGTCCAGAATCAAAGTCCAATGACGTATTCCTTCATGGAGGTCTGCAGGCTGAAGATTGATGCTGTATAATTCACTTTTCAGGTGGAGTTGGCTTCATATGATGAGACAGGCAGGCAGAGATGAATCAGCCTTGTAGGCAATGGTACAGAAGTTCCAGTAGAAACAGCGTAGATGGGGCCAGGCCCCTTTTCTGTGATATTGCTCGTTAGTTGGTAAAATGGCAGACTGAGATTTTGCAGTACGGAAAGGCAATATAGCTGGTTCCAAAAGCTAGAGATCCACATCACATGACTCCCACCTCTCCACGATGTTTTTAGCAAGGGATGTGTGTCCCTCGTCCGAGTCCTCGAGATGGTAAAATGTCTCGACCATTAAGACTTGAAAGGAAGTTTGGGGGTCCCTTGTCCTAGCAGACAAGTAGACTCCGGTAGGCCAGTTTGGGTTATGAAATACAGATGGCCTTTTTATAGTTCTCTTTGAATTTGGTCTTTGCAGCCCATAGGGGGTCGTTAGTGTCTCTTCAGAGGTAATGAGGTGCAAGTTTCTTCAATACTGCCATGGGAGCTCCTTTCGTTCGACAGTCACAGACTGACATAGCTTCAGCCATCTTTAAAGATCTTTGTCCAGTTTTAAAAATTTTATAAATAGCCATGAGGATATCTACATATGTTTTTTTTTTAAATATACAGTGTGAGGTCTTGGTCCCCACACAACCAAGATTTTTAACATATTGTACTATATTTAGGCATATGCGCATTGTCAGGACTCTATTCCTTATTGGAGCATCGCTTGATGATTGATAGCCTAGAAAATTCAGTTTAGTAGCCCTTAGCCCCATACCTTTTGGTGACACATCAGATTAGTGAGACAAAAAAGCCCATCACTGCAATTTGCAATGCATTGCAAAATACAACACTAAAACATTTCCATCACTAGGCAAAACAACAAGTAACTTGGCTTTTAAGTCTCATATATTATATAGTTATGCATAAAAATTGGATTTGTTTGATGTTCTTTCATTGTTCTATACAGAAATGCTAATAATTCACGTTTAGTATAAGAGATTGCATTATTTAAGCCATTACTATCGAATAAAGCCTCTCAGCGGCTTTAGGCACTGGGCCAACTGATATCACAGGACACGTTTCTAAATTTTTCTACTCTTTGTTCCTTACACAGTCAATTGTAAAATGTTAACTCCCCCATTGACTTCTCCCTATCACAGGGAATTTGGTGTGTTGAGCCAACATGGGGTAAACAGAGTGAATGCAAATGTCAAAAGTAATAATTCCAAGCCTGAGTTGCACAGACACACTTCCAATGACATGAAACAATGCAAATGTTCTTACCAGGTGTTACAGCTATGTTGCTTATAGACCGGTCTTCACCCTGCTGATTGACAGCTTCACATGTATATTCTCCGGCATGTGATGGCTTCACTTTCCTTATCAGAAGTTCCGATTCCTTCCTGTAAAAGCAGGCAAAAGCCAATTTCACTTTGGGACAGACAACAGGAGGAAAATAAAACTAACACACACCTGAAGACCTGGACGGACATCACTACAGCGGAGAGGTGAATGGGTGTCACTGCAGTGGAGAGGTGAATGGGTGTCACTGCAGTGGACAGGTGAATGGGTGTCACTACAGTGGAGAGGTGAATGGGTGTCACTGCAGTGGAGAGGTGAATGGGTGTCACTACAGTGGAGAGGTGATTGGGTGTCACTACAGTGGAGAGGTGAATGGGTGTCACTACAGCAGAGAGGTGAATGGGTGTCACTACAGCAGAGAGGTGAATGGGTGTCACTGCAGTGGAGAGGTGAATGGGTGTCACTGCAGTGGAGAGGTGAATGGGTGTCATTGCAGTGGAGAGGTGAATGGATGTCACTGCAGCGGAGAGGTGAATGGGTGTCACTGCAGTGGACAGGTGAATGGGTGTCACTACAGTGGACAGGTGAATGGGTGTCACTACAGTGGAGAGGTGAATGGGTGTCACTACAGTGGAGAGGTGAATGGGTGTCACTGCAGTGGAGAGGTGATTGGGTGTCACTGCAGTGGAGAGGTGAATGGGTGTCACTGCAGTGGAGAGGTGATTGGGTGTCACTGCAGTGGAGAGGTGATTGGGTGTCACTGCAGTGGAGAGGTGAATGGGTGTCACTGCAGTGGAGAGGTGAATGGGTGTCACTGCAGTGGAGAGGTGAATGGGTGTCACTGCAGTGGAGAGGTGAATGGGTGTCACTGCAGTGGAGAGGTGAATGGGTGTCACTGCAGTGGAGAGGTGATTGGGTGTCACTACAGTGGAGAGGTGAATGGGTGTCACTACAGCAGAGAGGTGAATGGGTGTCACTGCAGTGGAGAGGTGAATGGGTGTCACTGCAGTGGAGAGGTGATTGGGTGTCCCTCAGTAAGGAAGGGAATAGACATTTTTGAAGTAGCTATGGGAAAATTTTGGTCTGCAGATTAAACAATGATAAAAATGATAAATGCTGCAGAGCCAAAATATTCACCAATACAGAAATGCTAAACTACTGCAGGCCTCTTCGATAATAGCAAATTACTTAAACAATAATATAGAAAATGAAGCTTTCCATGCTGGAAATCTGTTTCAGTTTAGTTCCAGGTATATTTTAGTGTTGCAGGATTATTTCTGCGTAGAGATGCTAGAGTTTTCACTGATACTTGTAACCCAGACGTCCTTGACAAAAGGTGCCTCGCAAAGACACACCTCACACACCAAGAAAGACTCTGACCAATCAGACATAACGCATTGGCTAACTAAGGATGCTCTTCAGAGCTTGGGTTTAAAAATCTTGTTGGATTATACAGAAAAGTTAATTCCACGTTTAACTGAGTAATAGTTGTTTGCTGATGACATTTTGTGACAAAGATAAGGAAATTCTCCAGCTCTGACACCCTTTATTTTTGTACTCCCGCTAAAACTGGCAAAGTGAAATCGCTGGGCAGAATTCTCCCAGATTTGCAATAAGTGCAGTAACAGGCGTGTGAAAAACACATTTTACCCGCCGGCCGCAATGGTGGATTTTCACGCGATATCATTCCCTTCCTGACGCGACCTGCCTCATTAATAACGCATTCATGGGAAACAGGCCGGATCGCTGGCGGGCAGGCTCGGATTTGCCCGCCACAACGTGACCTCAGCGCTTCCTCAGCTCCGGGCGCCATAGTTAAAAGTTCACCAGAGCGCAGCCTAGTTCATGTCTACAGACCAGGACTGCTCCAGATGGCCTCAAAAGCAAAGGTTACGGTTACCCTCAAATTTAGTGAGGCCTCTCTGGGGTGCCTGCTGGATGCAGTGGAAGGAAGGCTGCCACAAACCCCTCTACCCCCGCACTGCCTGCAGGATATCCACCAGAGTCATTGATCTGGGAGGCGGTGGTCAGCGGTGGTCAGCGCCAGTGGAGCATAGAGGAGCTCAGCCGAGCAGTGCAGGAAGAGGATGAATACTCTCGTCCGTTCCCCCAGGGTAAGTCAACCACTTCATCACTCTCAGCATGCACTTCCAAACCCGTCACACATCCACAGGGATCTCACACCCCAAGGGACAACACCGCTAACACTCACACACACCTTCACCTCTCCATCAGGCTCATACCCTCTGGAGCTCGCTTCCTTATCCTGTCCATGGCTCCGCTCACCACACAAACATTCCACACAGTGGCATGTGTCCTGCTCACACTCTCTCCATCTGTTTCCATGCAGGAGAAGCTGACCCACAACATGAGGGAGAGGCCCCAGACCGGGGGTGGAGTGGCCAACATTAGGCCCCTCACTCACTTTGAGGAGTATGCCATCGTGCTGACTGGTGAAGACGTGGACCGTGCCTGCGGTGACAGTGAGGTCAGTTGCAAACACCCACGTGACGATCCTACGCCAGCTCATCCCTCTCTCAACACAACTGTGAGTGCTCTCTCTCCTGCTTTTGACTCTGCGGCCGAGCACTAATTATCTCGACTTTGGTTCACAGGGAGCTCTGCCAAGCTACCAATGCCCTCAGTCAACCAGTCCCTCAGCTCCACCCAGATCTTCACTTCCAGCGAAGAGGACACCCCCTCCGTTGAAGAGCTGGAAATATGCAGCCTGGAAGCACCAGCGCAGAGATACACACCTCGGTGGGACCGAGATCTAGAGCAGGCTCAGGTTCACAATCTGGTGGTCACCACACGGACACGTGTCCGCAGCAAGGGGAGGCAGGTTCAGCCGAGCTCTTTGGCGCATGGAGGACTGCTGGGGAAGGGACATCTCTGCGGTCTGAATCAGTTGATGATATTCAGCCTTCCAACTTATTGTGGAGAGTCAGCAGAAGGCGGGGGAACATCACGTAGAGCTGTTGGAAGCCCTCAACAGAGTGGCGTGCGAGTTGGAGGAGCGTGTCCGCTTGCTCTCCAATGAAGTGGTGCCCACATGTGCATGCATGGAGGTCTCCATGGGAAGGATGGTGGACGTCATTGAGATCCTGGTCCAGCAGAATGCATAGATGTGCGCAGACCTGCACTCCATCGCAATAGCCATGGGTGAATTCCTGCAGCGGCAATGCGGGAGGGAAACAAGGCACCTCGATGTCCCTCCAGGTGCTCCTTCCCCTCAAGGAGTCAGGCCGCGGCTCTCGGGCACCCAAAGGGAGGAGAAGCAGCAGCTGGACACCCCTGGGTCATCCACTGAGGAATCTCAGAGGCTGTCCGCTCCCTCTGAGTTCTCTTTACCTGTGACCCCCTCAACCTCCTCCTCTGTCACTGCAGAGAAAGCAACTGGCCCACAGTAGGACAGCCAAAGCAAGCCAGAGCCCCCAAGGCCTCGGCTCTCCAGAGGACGCACACCAAAGTCATCAGAGGCAACAGGACCAGCCATTGCACAGGCTGTCTCCACCCCTGCTGAGGATGTCAGGGCAGCATCTAGAAGAAGTAGTGGGCCTAGAAGGTTAACAAATTCTGAGCACAAGTGGTGGCACAGGTGAACACATTTTGTCACTTTATAATGTGAAAATATATTCACTTTCTCCGATAATGTGTAATGTTGTCTTTCAGCTTCATTGACAGGCTTTGCGAACCCTCCCGCTGACTCCCTCCCCAGCTAGCAATTCAGCTGCAATCAGCCAGACCATGAGTGAATTTGGAGGGAGAAGTGTGTGTGGGGCAGGGCCTTTCATAGCCTCGTGCAAGCACCCCCACCCCACCCCCACCCCACACCCCCCCCCACCCACCCCCCCCCCCCCACCACAACACAGGTGGAGCCTTCATCCATCACGCTCATCTCACTGTCTCGAGTATTTTCATTGCTGTCTGCTGGGCTTCTCTTTCGGTTGTCTGTCCGAGCTGACCTGCATCTACGCCCACCCACTGATCGCCAACACGCGGCTCCGCTCACTTTTGATCTGCACAGCATTGTAGTCATTAAATATTTCATCAGCTCCCCCATCCTTTCCCCTCCCCAAGTCACTCATGTCCTTTCCTCCATCACAATCCACCTCCCTGGCACCACCTTCCACCTCTCCGCCATTACCCCACAGCCTTGTCATTCCAGGATGTCCAGGTGAACGTGCACGTTCCCTGCCTTCCTGAAAATCCCAACTCCATCTACATTGACCTCCCCGGCCTCCTCTTTCCCACCCTCAGGGTCCGTGTTTGCCTCTGTGTCCCCACCAACTACCCTCACCGCCCCTTCTATCGGTACCAATGCACCCTCACCCTCCCACCCTACCTGCTCCCTCTGCCCCCTCTCACCCTCACCATTCCATCCCCCCACCTCCACCCGGAGTTTGCTCCGCAGGAGACAGTCATTCACTCCACAGACGCCTCCCTTGTGCGTTCACCTGGACATTCTGCCACCCCAAATTACTCCTTCCTCCACCCTTACTCTCTCCTCCACTCTTACTCCTTCCCCCTCCAAACTTCCTCCTCTGCCCGGACACCGTTCCCCCTCCGTACACCCTCCTCCCCCAGACTCCTTCCCCCTCCATACACCCTCCTCCCCCAGACTCCTTCCCCCTCCGTACACCCTCCTCCCCCAGACTCCTTCCCCCTCCATACACCCTCCTCCCCCAGACTCCTTCCCCCTCCATACACCCTCCTTCCCCAGACTCCTTCCCCCTCCATACACCACCCTCCCCCAGACTCCTTCCCCCTCCATACACCCTCCTCCCCCAGACTCCTTCCCCCTCCATACACCCTCCTCCCCCAGACTCCTTCCCCCTCCATACACCCTCCTCCCCCAGACTCCTTCCCCCTCCGTACACCCTCCTTTACATCTTCCTCCCCCCTTACACCTACCTCTCCACTTGCACCATTCTCCCGTTATGCCCTCATGCCCTCATACTCCCACCTCCCACCGGACACCTTGGGCCCCCCCCTCCACCGACAGCCTCAACCCCCTGTCCCCTCCCCACGCCACAACTTCAGTGACCCTCCCAGCCTCAATCTCCGACACCTTTTCCCTTCCCCCTCCCAACCTCAAACCCCCCCGGTACACCTTCCTCTCCCACTCACGCCTGGACCTTCCTCTCCACCAACCCCCTCCCCCTAACTTCACCGATCAGCCGCACCAGCCCATGGCGAAGGCCACGAAATTCCGAAGCAGGTCCGAAGCATGAACGGAGACCACCGAAGATGGTACGAGCCCACGGGGAAGTCCATGAAGTTCCAAAGCCTCAGCAAAGTCGAAGCTGCTGCGTGGAGACCTCGCACCTTCCAAGAGCTGCTTCATGGCAGAGCCATGTCCACAAGGATCCACCCACCGGGCCATGGACGTGATCCTCCAGGGTCCGGTAGGTGGAGGGCTCCAGCATCTTCTTCTCCTTGGGCCTAGGCGATCTGAGCTAGGGCCTAACGGTAAGGCCCAACTTTTGCACACGGCACTTGCCCAGATGTGCTCTGTTCCGATGTGTTTGCCCGCTTGCGTAATGGTAAATCGGGCGTGGGGGGGTAACAATTCCGGTTGGGCATCAGCGGGATGCATATTGGGTTCACGCCGGCCTCTAGCAGGATTCGCGATCTGCCGTGGCGGACATCATCGGATGATCCTGCTGTGATTTCACGCTGGCATGAAACCAATTTCTGCCCCTCCCGCCGAATTGTTTCCCCCCCTCCACCCACCCACCCTGCCCACCATGACACCCACCACCAACAGGAGCAGAAAATTCCGGCCACTAATGTTTTTAAAAAGAACACTTGAGGCAGTCTAATTTTTATGAAGGCAAGGGCTTCAGCTCAAGTCTGTCTAGATTCAAGCATGCTAGCCTGCTTAAAGCTTATCCCGCTCTCTCAATTTGCTTATCCCTCCTGTGGAGGGTGCGGGGGGAGAGTATGTGGGGAAGGGGAAGCATAACCTCATAATACTGACGCCATCTTCTCCCCCTCCCTCAGCAGCTCAGCAGAGAGGAAGAACGCGTGAACATGCACATATTGTGTGCACCTGTGTGCGTGAAAAATTACAATATAAATACAAGCTAATTGCAGAAGCAAAACCACATCCCACTGTTCAGCAGCAGAGCATACTGTGCACCATCTCAAGGATGGAGAAAGACAGTTCTTTAACCCCACTGAGCGAGACATTACGGGCAGCATGCACCATGAAATATTAATAAAATTCTTTTTGTGAATCATTTATAAATTCATGCGTGTTGGGTACTTTCAGTCAACAAAATGGATGAGTCTAGGAAAATACATTCTCGAAACTTTCGGGGACTGGAAAGGGGAGGGGGCAGGGTCTCACTGACATTATATCTTTGCCGCTTAATGTTTTACACCAAGCTCGGAGCGAAATTTGCTTCCAAGGCTTCTTGCAAGTGCTCTGCACGTGCTGTTCGTCACCAGGTGTTGGAAGCCTTTGAGTTCCATATTTCAATGTGATCCGTGGCCATGTTACAGTCAGTTGCCCATCTGACAGCAAGCACATTACCTGTCAAAACACAGCATCAATGGGCCGCTGTATACAGTGTCTCTCATCATGGTACTCCCACCCTAATCCACAGAGGTCCACACAAACCATTCAACGAACTCAACAGGATGGACACTTGTAAAGATGGATAGTGGTGTGTGCCTGACTGTGAAACTATCAAGCTAGTCAACCATTCGAAGGCTCTCCCAATGTTCCCATCCATGGGAATATTTGGGCAGCTGAATGGATATTGCCTGCTTTATACTATCACCCAAAAACATAATGATTGTGCGTGACTTTTTGGAGAGAAGGGAAACTTAAAGCAGCAACAAATTACTGTCACACTGAGTCAACTGTGTGGGAATTGGGGAGTATATCTGAGCTAAGACAGCCACTCTCCTTAGGTGATGCAGAACAAGACTGCAAACCTGTAATCAGAGACAAATGTTTAACTGGCAAAGATAAAAGAGGAAAGTGCGTTCCTTTAACAGCACCTTCTTCACTGAGTGTCCAAAAGAGAGCAAGACCTACAATATTGCAGCTTACTTGGAGTCCAATAGAGCACAGTCCCCATCATAAACGTTGGGTGTTGTATCATATTTAAATGATCCAAACACTCGTGGCACTCAAACCCACGGCATGTTGATTCAAAAGTGACATTCTCTTGCTTTCCACTCCAGAGACTTGAGCACATAATCCAGTTTTAATATTCCAGCACAGCACTGAGGTAGTGCTGCACTGCCAGAGGTACCATCTTTCAGGTGAGACATTAAGCTAAGGTTGAGTGTGTCCTCCCATAAAAGATGTCATGGTATGATTCAAAGAAGAGTAGGAGAGTTCTCACAGACCTCCAGGTCAATGCTTATCCTGCAGTGTGGATTGTCTGGGTTTTGGAAATGCAATGCTGTACTGCTTAACTGGCTTGCCATAGTCATGTGACTCTGCTATGAGGCACTCTGCTTCTGGGGTCGGACATCATAAGATCAGTTCAATAAAGGCCTCTCACAAACACACACTAAAGAAGGCTGCTGTCCTCAAACTTGAAACATAGACCATTAAAACAGACTATCGGGACATAAGCACCATGAAGGAACTTGCTGTGCACAACTTGGCTGCCATATTTCCGACATTTCAGCAGTGACTACACTTCACTTTACATTGGCTGTGAGTCACTTTGGGAAGTCCTGAGGTCATGAGAAACATTATACAAATACAAGTCTCTTATTTTTTTAAGAGAATAAAAAATACCCTCTTGAAATCAACCATAAGTACAATTTTTAAAATTATTTTTACTTTGTTCACTGTTTGATTAAGTTCAAACTACAGACACCAGGTTTGATCCCTGTGTGTGCTGTGTTAGCTAATCTCAGCCAAAGGTGAAAGGGGTGCTACAACTCACTTCAGTGTCTGTGGGCTGAAGGAGGGAAACACCAGCCTGGGTTATCGTTCCAAGTCACCAGAATATCTAATGACATATGTGTGCTTGTCGACAGAATAAAATGGGTCTTCTCTGCGATGCTCCCTTGGTCAAATATCCTACTGACAGTTACTGTTCCATCACTCATGGAGAAAAGCTATTTGAGTGATTATGAGAGGCACATTAACCCAGAAGACTTCAGGGATGGAAATTGGAACAATTTAAAAAGATCATTGGACTCAGATTTATTCATTGACTTTAGCCATAGAATCATAGAATGGTTACAGCACAGAAGCAGGCCATTCGGCCCGTCGTGTCCGTGTTGGCTCTCACTGAGCTACTCAGCTAATCCCAATCTCTTGTCCTTTCACAGTAGCCCTGCATACTTCTCCCTCTTTAGATAATTATCTAATTCCCTTTGAAAGCCACAGATGAATCAGTCTCCACCACACTCTCAGGCAACGCATTCCAGCTCCAACTATTTGTTACATTAAAAACATTTTTCCTCGTGTTGCCTTTGGTTCTTTTGCCAATCGCCTTAAATTAATGTCCTCTGATTCTCAACCCTTTCACCAACGGCAACAGTTTCTCCTTATCCCCTTATCTATCAAATCTCCTCTCAACCTGCTTTTAGCTAAAGACAAGAGCCCCATCCTTGTAACTGAAGTCGCTCATCTCCAGAACCGTTCTCTACAGATTAATTTAGCCTCTCGACCTGTTAAGCTGAGAAATGTCTCATAGCTACCCCTCCCCCCATTGCTCCAACAAAGATGACATCAGCATTCGCTGTTCAAACAAGCACATTCCAAAATCAATAACAAGGCAGATTTTTTTAAAAAATGCATGTTAATATTAATGACTTTTTATAAGGCAGTTAATGTTCCTGTAGTACAATGTAAGGGAACAAAACAACGATTGGTACTGCCAGTCCTTCATTGCAAATCAATAGTCCTTTAGTTGTATCATGCACCATCTTCAAATAGAAAAGATAATGGAACTGCAAGACTGCATTATTACAGAAAGTTCTCTTTTATGAACACATATTAGTTAGCCCTTTGCGAGTTTAAAACAGAAACTTAATCTTGGAGGTCAGATAACAAACAATGAAGCTTTATGCCCTTTGTTGATAGTTTCACAGCTCAGCTTCAAAATGGTTTCTTCATTCATTTTCTTTTGTCCGTTGACATCTCCATCTCTGCCCATGCCTTAACTTTTCTGCTGTGGAAATCTCGTCCAGCTGTTACCTCCATACTTGACTGTTCCACCGCAGTCCTAGCTTGAGTTCATCCAAAATTCAGCTGTCCATATCCTAACCCATCACCTTGTACTTTCAGACCTCGGCTCCCAGTCACCAATACCTCCATTTTGAAATTCTCTTCCTCACGTTTAAATCCTTTTCTGGTCTCATCCCTTCCAAGTCCGACATTCCTCCAGGTTTGGATTCTGTGCATCCCCCACTCTCTTGGCCGCACCATTGGTGGGTGTGTCTTCAGCCTTCTAGGCCCTAAGTTCTGGAGTTCCCTCCCTGAACCTCTCTGCCTCTCTATCCCTTTTAAGACCATTCTCAAAGTCTACCTTTCTGACGAAGCTTTTAGTCACCCCTAATGCAGGAGTTGTGGGGTATGAGAGATTGGAGGGCTTTGTAAATGAGGGTTTGAAATCAATTCGCTGGGGTGTGGAGAGTTGGTGGAGGTTGACTGCTTATTTCCACACCGAAACATTGTCTACATCCATCCTTGACTCATCACTACTAAAACACTCATCCAGACCATTGCCACCTGGGAGTCAGTCTCCACTCTACTCAAACTCCAACCTATCCATGACTCAGCCACCTGCCACTCACTATCGCCCCAGCTTGCCCACTTTTGAAGGCTAAGTGGTAAAGGTGGAGCCCTCAAAGGAAAATAAATGAGGCAGATTGAAATGGGATCCAGAGATGAGGAAGGTAAAGTGGACCTAACTTACCCAGTAGGAATCTGACAGAATCAAATTGGCCGCCTGTTTACAGCCCGCCCAATTTTGAAGTAAAATCCAACAAATGTAAAATTGGCACTAAAGCCTCAGTTTACCTTCAGGCTTAAGTTAATATCACCCCCAACAATAATTCAAAGAAAGAAACACTGGGCAGCCCACCTTTTGGCTAAACAGCACAATAAACAATGTGTTTCTAAAGCTCTGCTTTATTCTGCAGGATAGTTTAGAGGGATTTATAGAGCATAAAGCAAGCCATTTATAGTGGTTAGACAGAAGGGAATACTTCAGGGAACATTCAGAAAAGCTGCATTTATGAATCTAGCCCCAGTAACTACATGAGGTGAAGCTTGGAGCACAATGAGGTTCAATTTTAAATCACCACCTATCTCTTTGTTGATCTCAGAGAGGAAGAAAGAGAGTGGAAAGAGTGAGAGAGAGTGGAGAGAGAGAGAGAGAGTAGAGAGAGAGAGAGAGAGAGAGTGTGGCGAGGGAGATAGAGAGTGGCGAGGGAGAGAGAGAGTGGTGAGAGAGAGAGAGTGGCAAGAGAGAGAGAATGGCGAGAGAGAGAGAATGGCGAGAGAGAGAGAATGGCGAGAGAGAATGGCGAGAGAGAGAGAGTGGCGAGAGAGAGAGAGTGGCGAGAGAGAGAGAGAGAGAGGCGAGAGAGAATGGCGAGAGAGAGTGGCGAGAGAGAGTGGCGAGAGAGAGTGGCGAGAGAGAGTGGCGAGAGAGAGTGGCGAGAGAGAGTGGCGAGAGAGAGTGGCGAGAGAGAGTGGCGAGAGAGAGTGGCGAGAGAGAATGGCGAGAGAGAGTGGCGAGAGGGTGTGGCGAGAGGGTGTGGCGAGAAGGTGTGGCGAGAGGGTGTGGCGAGAGGGTGTGGCGAGAGGGTGTGGCGAGAGAGTATATATACCCTATATGTAGAGAGTGAGAGAGTGAGTGTGAGAGAGAGAGTGAGGGAGCAAGACAGAGGCCTGAGATAATGGGAAAGCATTCAGGTGCCTAAATTCTACCAAACAGGGGCCACTTGGAGGTGAAGCAGGTAAAATTATGTTTCAGAACTGCTACTCATTTAGAAGAGCATGCTATTCTTAAAAGTTACCACCCAAAGTTGCAAGAGACGCATTCAGCCCCAAAATTGTGAAAGAAACAATAATTTAAACCTACGTAATGCCATAATTTCCCAGTAGCACAAGCTACCAGCAAACAAAAAGACATCTGGAAGTGTCAAACAGGCTATCTCTTTTAAAGGGCCATTGTCCTCCAAGATGTGGTTAGAATTTGCGGATGAGACAAAGCTTGGGAGTGTTGTGAACTGCGAGGAGGATGGTGTGGAACTTAAAGAGGACATAGATAATGCAGGAACAGGAAGACTTGGGTGTATACGTGCATAGATCATTGAAGATGGCAGGACAGGTGGAGAGAGCAATTAATAAATCATATTGTATCCTGGGCTTTATTAATAGGGGCATAGAGTACAAGAGCAAGGAGGTTATGTTGAATTTATATAAGACACTCGTAAGACCTCAGCTGGAGTATTGTGTACAGTTCTGGGCAACACATTGTAGGAAGGATGTGAACACATTGGTGAGAGGGCAGAAGAGGTTTACAAAAATCCCTGGTTCCAGGGATGAGAAACTTCAGCTATGAAGATAGATTGGAGAGGTTGGGACTGTTCTCCTGGAGAGAAGGTGGCTGAGAGGAGATGTTCAAAATCATGACGGGGATGAACAGAGTATATAGGGTGCTATTCCCGCTCATAAAAGAATCAAGAACAAGAGAGCACAGATTTAAAGTGATTTGCAAAAGGAGCAAATGTGACGTGAGAAAAAACTATTTTCACACGAGTAGTTCGGGTCTGGAATGCACTGCCTAGAAGTGTGGTGGAGGCAGGTTCAATCGAGGCATTCAAGAGGGCATTAGGTGATTATTTGAATAGAAACAATGTGCAAGGGTACGGGGGAAAGGCAGGGCAATGGCACTAGGTCATAATCCTCACTTGAAGAGCCAGGGCAGACAGGATGGGCCGAAAGGCCTCCTTCTGTGCCGTTAAAATTTTGTGATTCTGAGAGTTGAGTAACATGACATTTTTGCTGCGACAATGCCACACGAGTGACATCTCATTTGTTCGTGAGATGTGGACAACACCAGCAGGGGGTCACATTTACTGCTCATCCCCAGCTATCAAGAGTGGGACTGGATTCATGCGGTGAACAGGGTTTCATCAGCAAAGGACGTTAGTGAGCAGTTGGATTTTCACTTCAAACCTGTGGCCTTCATGGTGCTGGCCCACAAATTACCACAATTATTTAACTCAATTATGCAACCTGGCATCATGGGGCAACTTGGCATTTACAACCTCCAGGTTACTAATCCAGGATCATAAGCACTCTACTTACTGTACCCAGGAGATGGAAAATACCCACAGGGCATATTTATAGTCAAATAAGGAAAGATTGGTCAAATAACAAATAAGATGAAGACACTGCCCCTTTTATCAAGGGATACGTCTGATGAAATAGCTGTTGAGCCAGTTATAATTCCAGAAAGATACCAAATGCCGAATTGGACATACCTTTTCTTTTTCTTAATCCTGATTTCTTTGGATTTTTTATTACCGATCAGCTCTTTGCCATCCTTATACCATTTGAAGGTGGGCTGTGGATAGCCTGAAATGGCTTCACATCTCAATACGAGCTTCTTCCCCTCGTTCACCACCACATCACTCCTCAGTGGTTTTATCTTTGGAGCTGAAGCTGTGAGGTAAAAGGAGAAAGGGGCGACCGGTTAATCTGCTGTTTCCCAAGAGTGAAGCAACATGACTATTCATAGGCGCAGCCACTCAGTCCCTCAATCATTACTTTAAACTGGCTGGAATAATACAAAGCCCATCTATGACAGTATAATGCTATTACCCGTAGGGGTGGACTTACAACTGGATACGCAGTCATAAACCCGGCATTGCAAATTGTCCACCCATTTCGGAAAATGCCGAATTTTCATCTCCATGGATTTTGAAGGAGTTCTGGAATTACAACTCATTCCCGGGGGGGGAACAGCTCAAAACCGCCCGTTTTAAACCAGATCTTCCTGGCTGCGTAAAACCCTATCGCCCCTTTCACACTACCTCCCACATGTACTTCACTCGCTGAAGTCAAAATTTAAGGAGCAACACCATGAGTCAAAACGACATCAAAGAGATGAAACCAGAAGAACGAAGGAGGCTGATGCTGTCTTAAGGTGTTACAATTAAAATAGTTTCCAAGAACTTTTGACAATGTTGCAAATGGATGCCTATTTCTTTGTTCACCTTTAATGCTACATTGAACAAACCAGACATTGCCCGTCACTTGGAGCCCCCACCATTGATGACACGACCCTCTGGAAGAAATCACTAATTTACTAGAACTGAGCAAGAGAGAGAGGTTTGTGAAAACATAATAATTAATTATGATACAGTAATATTGTGATTTGGTAATTACGATACTATTATGATAAGATGCTCCCACTTGTGGCAGAGACCAAAACGAGAGGCCATAAATATAAATTAGTCACTAATAAATCCAATAGGAACTCAGGAGAAACTTCTTTATCAAGAGCGTGGTTAGAATATGGCACTTGCTACCACAAGGCATAGTTGAGGTAGATATAATAGATGCAATTAAGGGGAAGCTAGGTACACACATGAGGGAGAAAGGAATAGAAGGATATACTGATAAAGTTAGGTGAAGAGGGATCGGGGGAAGCTCGTTTGGAGCATTAACACTGCATGTTTCTGTGCTGAATGTTCTCTGCAATTCCACATAAATCTGCAGGTCTTTTAGAATTCAAATGTGCATTTAGAAGTAAAATCCAGATGGGAAGATTTTATTCTGAACGTTGTATAAAAGATCAATATAAAAGCGCTTATCATTTGGGAGAAAGCTGACAGAGATCACACTGATTTGAATTCCTATGAAGTCAATATTTGGAGCCTTTCAACAGCCAATGCACAACTTTCATTAATTGCTTTAATTACAAAGACACCTGGAAGCCAATTATATGCATCGTTCTCATTATAGTCGTCACTGGCCCAGCTGCCTTGAGCTCCCGCAACATCTGCACAATAATAACCCATACACTCCTCATTAACAAACAGTTCAAATGTGCGGCACTGAAGTGTTGTGCTCATTTAAATTCAATTATCTTCAAAATGTTCAAATAAAAGCTTTTCTTTTTAGAATAAAAACAAATATCTTGGAAGGCGTTCAAAATGGCTGAAGCACAACAGCATCATTTTGGTATTCAGGGCAAATTAGCAATGAGGGCTCTGAAATTACACAGTGGGATACAAACTCTTAATCTGTTCAAATGCGATTCCTCTCTCTCTGCTAGCTTCTCAGAGGGATTGACACACTTTTGTTTCAATTTGAAAGTTCTCAATGTGTCCAAGTCCCTCCATGGCCTCGCCCTGCTCCATCTCCAAAACCTTCCCCAGCGCTACAACGGTCCCAGATCTCTACGTTCCTCCAATTCTGGCCTCTAGCATATCCCAATGCTATTGCACCAGTGGCCGCTCCTTCAGCTGCCTTGGCCCTAAGCTCTGGAATTCCCTCCTAAACCTCCCTGCCTCTTTCTCTCTCCTTTTTTAAGACCCTCCTTCTCAACTAAGCCTGTCCCAATATCACCTTATGGCTTGGTGTCAAATTTTCTCTAAAGATTTTAAGTTGCTTATCGGGTGAAGCCCTCTTGTCAATACCTTTCCTCCTCTCCCCTTCCCCAGGCATCATTGCACATGTGAACTCCTTTGTCAAGTAGGAAAGCATCCCACAGTACGAAGGGTATAAGGCCTATCGATACAGCCTCTATTTTGCTTCTGTTACCGTGTGGAAGCGTCTGACCTTGACCCACTGCTGTTCTGTGACAGAGACTTCAGCACACAATCCAAGCCGAAAATTCAGCACAATACTGAGGGAGTGCTGCAATATTACAGATGCTATCTTTCAGATGGACTCCTTCTAACAATAAGACAGTGTGATTTTTAAAGTGTTTCATTTAGTGAAGCACCATTTCTTCATTCTCTTGAAGCAGAAATTAAAGCAACATAAATTATACGGTAACACAATTGTTTCAATCATTTCAAAGTGATAGCTCTCTTGCCCTGACTCAGGAGGTTGTGGGTTCAAGGCCCACTCAGAGATTTGAGCACATATTCTTGGCTGACATAGCAGTGCCGTATTGAGAGGGTGCAGCGCTGTAGGACATACTGCCTTTCAGCTGCGATGTTAAATCAAGGCCCCCCCACCACCCCTTCGCACCCCCCCACTGCAAAAGATCCGATGGTACTAGTTGAAGGAGCGCAACAGAGCTTTCCCTGGTGCCCTGGGCAAACATTTAACCCTTAACCAATATCACTAATGCAGGTTGCCTGGCCATTATCACATGGGGAACTTGCTGTGTGACCTTTTATACAACAAAAACCTGAACACCACCTCAGGGAGAAAACTTCTGAGCAACCAAATTAACAAATTAACCAAATTGAACCAACTTAACAAAATGAGATAAGGGGGCAAAACAAAATCTCAAAGGAAACTCGGGTGAGTCTTTAAATCGATTAACTCAGTAAAAACAACTTGAGCAGGGACCTCCTGCTCACACACCTGCCGGGAGCAATGATCAAGGAATTGCTTGGTTCTCCATAAAACAAAAATCAGCAAATGAGGGTAAGGGGTGGGAATCTCCATGATAGACACTTCTGTTTGTGTAATGTTGCACACTAGGACCACAGGGACAAAGATCTCCCACTCAATTTCCTTCTTTGAAAAAGTTACAGTGGGGTGAAATTCAATATTGGCAGAGTTTGGGGAACACAAGACTGGCTTAGCAATCGGCTACCTGTTTCACACATCACCCGAAATTCCTTCCCACTGAAGTCCAATCAACTGTGTACAGTTTTAGTCCTTTACCAAGGGAAGGATAGACTGTGAGGGATGCAATTAAGATTCACAACATTGATTCCTGGGATGTCATAAAGAGTGATTGAGGGGAACGACCCTATGTTCTCTGAAATTTAGAAGAATGAGAGGTGGGGGGGATTTTAGAGATGGGTGTGAGGATGGCTCACCCTACTCCCCCACGCCCCTCCCCCAACCCCCTCCACATCCACCTGGATGCAAAGCCAGTGTGGAGCTGACCCACTCCATACCGGCCTGCCCCGCAGCCATAATGCGCTGCGGGTGGGATTAACAAGGCCAGTGTGGGACATCCATCCCTTACTGAGCAGGAAGTCCCGCCTTCTGGAGCAGCCGGCCAATCCAATCAGTCCTGGCAGCGTTAGTGGCTGCGACTGGGATTGCAAGAAGAGGAGAAAGTAGACCCTCTGCATCCCCGAAGCCTGTAAGTTTGGGGTCTCGGGCTGGGAGAGTTTTGGCTGGTCAGGGAAGGGAATGGGGGGGTGCGGGGGCAGGGGCTGGGTTTAAGACTGGGGGCCTTCGGAAGAAGAGGGGGATTCAATCTTAGGAGAGGCCGCTCCCCTGATCTGCAAAGGGCAGCCCCCAAAGATCGAGCTCCCCCCTGCCCCTTCCTTCCGGCCTTTGAAGAAGATAGTGGAAAAATCGGGCTTCCCGCTCCTGCCATTTTATACCATCCTACAAATGTTTTGTGGCACCGACCGGTATATTATCAGGGACCGTTGGCTTGGTAACAGGCCTAACTGACCCTTGATTCCCTATCCAAATACGGCGGCCAGGCTGCCGATTTCGGCTCCCGCCCAGACCCCCTATTATGGGAATGAGCTCGAGGGGGATTGGGTGGGAAGGTAGGTACCCACCTTATTTTATGTGCTCCCCCCCTGCCCCACCCTAACTGTCGGAAACGTGTCCGGCAGGGCTACGTAAAATGCAGCCCGTAACCTTATTGAATCATACGGTATTCTTAAGAGGGTAGATTCTGAGAGGCTGTTTGCTTCGAATGGGGAGTTTAAAATTAGGCGTTATGCGGTGAACTTTAAATCCCAAAAATTGGGAAGTTGAAATCCAGTGAGATCTTCAAGTATTGAAAATCTGAACCCAATCCACCTCCAACCCACCCAATTCCAGATTTAGCAAAGGCAGGTTGGCCATTTAAGATAGTTTAATGAGGTAGGCCACGGCTGAATTAACCTGTTTTGCAGGTTTAACCCCAGCCAGGTAGGTTTTCCACACCTTGGGGAAACCCAACAGCACAAGGGAGGCAAAGACAGCTCGGGACTTTACAGCACCGATCGTGGGCCAAGAGGAACAGGGAAGCTTTCCCCTAAACCCCAGCCCTCCCCAAGCTTAACTTCTTCCCTTGGAGCACACCCCACCAAGGGATCAGACATCCTCCCAAGGGGTCAGGGAATCTTTTACATTCCAACTATCCCAGAGAGTTGTGGATGCTCAGCCACAAGTACATTCCAGACTGAGAACAACAGGCTTTTTGGTATTAGGGGCATCGAGGAATATGGAGAAAGGGTGGGAAAGTGCAGTTGAAGGAGAAGATCAGCCATGATCTTATTGAATGGCAGAGCGGGCCAAAGGACTGTATGGCCGACTCCTGCTTCTGCTTCTCAAATGCTTTCAACAAACCTTCTGCTTGTTGCTAAGAGAGTCACAACTTTAGCTGGCTGAGCTCACTGGTGAGCAGCGATGAATACGTTGGCAAAAGGCAGTCTGTGTGGCCACGAATCACCAGATGAATTAGACATGTAAAGTTAATGTGAGAGCGGAAACCGTGTTGAACTCATGTGCTGTACTTGTATGCACACAATGATATGCAACATGATCAATGGAAATTAGCAAAAATTATTGTCTGGGCAAAGGGTCATTTATGAAATTGCAATAGCTTGTCAAGTGGCAAATGGTACATTAACATTCAGTTCCAATGTTTCAGAATTTCAAATGAGAATTAAATTATAATTAAAAGAATTGCACCAGGCATAATTAAGCAAATTTCCACCCCATTCTTAGCGTAAGCAAGAGGTTTACTATCAGTGTAAACAAGGAGAGGGTCCCACATTGGGCATTGAAAGATCCTGATTCTTGGCAGCTCAAGGCTGGTCCATTATGACTTCCACCATAACTCACAGTGATCGCTGCTATAAATCTGCCCACAGTCAATCACAAGTGAAGAGGACTGCAACAAGAAAGCTGTTTTGCAGTACTTCAAGTGTTATTCTTGGTTCAGTTGCTAGCATTCCAGCTCTGAGTTAAAAGGTCACAATATCAGGACTTGACGAGCACATAATCCAGGCTAAAATAAAAAAGATAAAAACAAAAAACTGCGGATGCTGGAAATCCAAAACAAAAACAGAAACAGAAATACCTGGAAAAACTCAGCAGGTCTGGCAGCATCGGCGGAGGAGAGCACAGTTGACGTTTCGAGTCCTCATGACCCTTCAACAGAACTAAGTAAAATTAGGAAAGGGGTGAAATATAAGCTGGTTTAAGGGGTGGTGGGGGGGTGGTTTGTTGGGACAAGCAAGCAGTGATAGGAGGAGATAACCAAAAGCTGTCACTGACAAAAGATCAAAGAGGTGTTGAAGGTGGTGATATTATCTAAAGGAATGTGCTAATTAAGAGTATAAGACAGGACAGATAAGGTACAGATAGCTCTAGTGGGGGTGGGGGAATACTAAAAGGTAGCAATAAACAATGGTGGAAAATACATTTAAAATTAGTGGAAATAGGTGGGAAAAGAAAAAATCTATATAAATTATTGGAAAAAACAAAAAGGAGGGGGAAGAAACGGGAAGGGAGTGGGGATGGAGGAGAGATTTCAAGATCTAAAATTGTTGAACTCAATATTCAGTCCGGAAGGCTGTAAAGTGACTAGTCGGAAGTTGAGGTGCTGTTCCTCCAGTTTGCGTTGAGCTTCACTGGAACAATGCAGCAAGCCAAGGACAGACATGTGGGTAAGAGAGCAGGGTGGAGTGTTGAAATGGCAAGAGACAGGGAGGTCTGGGTCATTCTTGCGGACAGACCGAAGGTGTTCTGCAAAGCCGTCACCCAGTCTGCGTTTGGTCTCTCCAGTGTAGAGGAAACCGCATTGGGAGCAATGAATGCAGTAGACTAAGTTGGGGGAAATGCAAGTGAAATGCTGCTTCACTTGAAAGGAGTGTTTGGGCCCTTGGACGGTGAGGAGAGAGGAACTGAAGGGGCAGGTGTTACATCTTCTGCGTTTGCATGGGGAGGTGCTGTGGGAGGAGGAGTAGGGGGTGATGGAGGAGTGGACCAGGGTGTCACGGAGGGAACGATCCCTACGGAATGCCGCCAGTGGGGGGTGAAGGGAAGATGGGTTTGGTGGTGGCATCATGCTGGAGTTGGCGGAAATGGCGGAGGATGATCCTTTGAATGCGGAGGCTGGTGGGGTGATAAGTGAGGACAAGGGGGACCCTATCATGTTTCTGGGAGGAAGGAGAAGGCGTGAGGGCGGATGCGTGGGAGATGGGCCGGACACGGTTGAGGGCCCTGTCAACCACCGTGGGTGGAAAACCTCGGTTAAGGAAGAAGGAGGACATGTCAGAGGAACTGTTTTTGAAAGTAGCATCATCAGAACAGATGCGACGGAGGCGAAGGAACTGAGAGAATGGGATGGAGTCCTTACAGGAAGCGGGGTGTGAGGAGCTGTAGTCAAGGTAGCTGTGGGAGTCGGTAGGCTTGTAATGGATATTGGTGGACAGTCTATCACCAGAAATTGAGACAGAGAGGTCAAGGAAGGGAAGGGAAGTGTCAGAGATGGACCATGTGAAAATGATGGAGGGGTGGAGATTGGAAGCAAAATTAATAAATTTTATCACCACCATCAACAACTCTTTGTTCTTTTGTCTGTGACAGATTTTGGTTATCTCCTCCTATCACTGGCTGCTTGTCCCAACAAACCCCCCCCCCCCCCTTAAACCAGCTTATATTTCACCCCTTTCCTATTTCTACTTAGTTCTGTTGAAGGGTCATGAGGACTCGACTGTGCTCTTCTCCGCCGTTGCTGCCAGACCTGCTGAGTTTTTCCAGGTATTTCTGTTTCTGTTTTTGTTTTACATAATCCAGGCTGATGTTTCAGGGCAGTACAGTGCTGCACTGTCAGATGTTCCATCATTCAGATGCAGCATCAAAATGAAAGCCTCATCTACCTGCTTAAAGATCCCACAGCACTACTCAAACAGGGGCAGGGAAGCTTTTCCCCAGTTGTCCTGTCCAACAGTTATCCTTCAACCAACTCCAGCAAAAACAGATTAACTGGTCATTTATTTCACTGCTTTCCTGCTGTGTCTAAGTTGCCTTCCACACTTACACCGCAACAGTGACTACACTTCAAAAGTAATTACTTGGCTGTGAGGTGTCCCGAGGATGTGAAAAATGCTATATAAATGCAAGCTGTTTCATTGTAAAGATAATGGGGGTATTTATAGAACACCCGACAGAACTGTGCTGATGGCAAAGGGGGAAAGATGGGACAATAGGCAAACTTCCTCCGTAATATTCTTCAGGATTGGTTTACCTCAGCTTGCAACTCACTGCACACCGTCTAACTCCTGTCTGCTACCTGTACCTACAGGAAAGTTACAGCTGGATCACTGACCTTCACTGGGCCTGGAAGATCCTGTGTCCCTGGGCACAGACTCAGGGCAATCTGTCCTACTGGGCACAAACAGTTCACATGGATTCTGGTCCCCAGCACAGACCCTTTGATAATTGCGAATAAAAACCCAAATAAGTAACCAAAAGATATCCGTTACAAAACAAAGATGAACTGTTTAACACGGATATGGTCATTTACACTGATCAAGGTGAACCGGTCTTGCAAGACACTTTATATTGGTTACAAAAAGAGGTCATACGACAGTATGGTTCTCAACATCACAATATCAGTGTTTTGTCAACTGTGTTTACTGTCAAATACCTCTCCACACAGCTTGTACTTCAGCAGATGAGTTGAGAGTGCCAAGAATGCTTGAAAGTTCCTCACTTTTCCTTTCGGAAGTAGACCAAAACATTACCTCAGGACCAGGACCAACAGTAACTGTAGTCAGTCAGACACGTGGCCAGACACCATTCCAAAACCCAGATAAGGTTTTCAGCAGAACTTGGATGGGTGATTGGTCCTGCCAATGTAAATACTTTGGGAAACGTTCGCAATTGTGTATAACCAGCCACATTTTCCGCCCATTCATTCCACTTGAGGAAATCCGGTGACCGAGTCTGTGACACCCAGGCTGCTGACCTGCTCTTGACTGAATTGGGTCACCGTGTGTACGAGCGACTGCTTTCAAAGTCAAGAGTGCACTCGAGGTACAAAACATCGACTGAGCTGAACAGGGAGACTAATGCACAGTGAGTCACTGCCGCTTACAATTAGACTGTGCTTTAGCCCCTTGAGTAAGTCACAGATAAGGCAGCAAACAGGAACTGAATTATAGAGTGATGTGTGGATACGGGTGTCAAGAGCTGGCAAGTGGATGCAAGGAAACTCATACGAGTCCAGACAGTCCATCCAGTCTGTTCTTTAAGAGATTATGATTCATACCGTGGTCAATATAACAACCCTACTCTGGAAATTAGTTGCTGCGCAATGCTGCACTTTGATTTATTGAAGTGTCCCACAGAATGCATGAGACAGTATCCAAATCTAGTCATCCAAATCTATCTACCTTCTAATTAAGAATAGAAATATTATACTGTGAAAAACATAAAACAACCAAGGTCGTTATCTATGGAGGGCTAGGGAAGATGCAGAGGAATCACCTGAAGAATCCAATCTTAACAGCAGGGTCTCATTTTAACATGGGGCCTAGTCCTAGCACTTATTGATCAGCTTCAGGCTGTCAATCTCCTGGCCCAGGATCCAGCTCCTGGAGGCCTAAGGCCTCTCACTGACATTCTAGATCATCCAGATGCCATTGGACCCAATCTTCCTGTTCAAAATAGGGCCCCACTTTCTTCCTATTTTTCTTGCTACGTTCAAGGGAGTGGGTTAACATGTGAATGCATTGGGAAGGAAGCAAGATCTCCAATGGGTAACTAACAGTTGTTATTTTAACAACCCCACCCCACCCTTCAGCACGGCTTTGACAAGTTGGGAGCAGTTAAAATCAGGGACTTCCACTTTCTTTCAAGTCTGTACGTGAGAGCAAGTTACATACAAGACCATTTTACAAATGGTAGGGATGAGAATGAAGCCAAACTCCAAACTTGGATTCAAGAGGACTCATCCATTTGGTTCACATGATGCACAAATTTGGAACAATTGAGAAATGTTGGATTTGCGTTATAAAGGAAACATTCATATCCAGAGAGTCAGACTGTGCACCACTCTTCTCAGTAACACTTCGTAGTTTATCTGTTATCATGGCAGGTAGGCAGAAATAACAAGCGGCTTGGCTCCCAAACAAGAGATTTCGCTTCACACAAATGATTAACCACAGGGGACAGCAGATAGCAAAGCAGGTGGAGATGCAGGTCTATTTCTTTCAAATCTGGCCTGGGCTGAGTGGGTAGAAGTTGGACTGTAACAGTTATTGTTTAAAAATAAGAGTCACTCATTTAAGACAGAGATGAGGAGAATTTTTTTTCTCTTGGAGGGTCGTGAGTCTTTTGAACTCTCTTCCTCAAGGCGGTAGGAGCAGAGCCTTTGAATACTTTTAAGGCAGAGATAGACAGACTCTTGATATGAAGGGGGTGAAAAGTTTTCGGGGGTAGGCAGGAGTGTGGAGTTGAGGTTACAATCCGATCAGCCATGATCTTATTGAATGGCAGAGCAGGCTCGAGGGGCCGATTGGCCTACTCCTGCTCATAATCCATATGTATATTCGTATGTTCATACTCCAACATGAAATCAGTCTGTGCCAATAGCACAAAACTGCCCCCAATTTGATCTGGAATTAACCCTGCACAACGAGGTTACAGTGGGGAGTGCCACGCTGGTGCAGTAGAGGCTGTCTGGAAGTTGTCATGAAGGAGCTAATTATGCTCCAACGAAGCACCTTGCGGACATTTTTCTATGTTAAAGGCCCTATATAAATGCAAGTTGCTGCTGCAATGTGTGGTTCAGGTTCATGGGAGCAATAGGTTGCGGGACAGAAACTGAACGATCAAAGAGTTTTAAAAGGGATCATGCCAACGGGATCTTTGTTATGGAAACATTTGTTCCATTATTCAACAAACAGTTCATGTCCAAATGCAGCAAGACCTGGACAATATCCAGGCTTGGGCTGACAAGTGGCAACTAATACTCGCGCCACACAAGTGCCAGGCAATGACCATCTCCAACAAGAGGGAATCCAACCATCGCCCCTTGATATTCAATGGCATAACCATCACTGAATCCCCCACTATCAACATCCTGGGGGTTACCATTGACCAGAAACTGAACTGAACTAGCCTTATAAATACTGTGGCTACAAGAGCAGGTCAGAGGCTGGGAGTCCTGCGACGAGTAGCTCACCTCCTGACTCCCCAAAGCCTGTCCAGCATCTACAAGGCACAAATCAGGAGTGTGATGGAATACTCCCTACTTGCCTGGATGAGTGCAGCTCTCACAACACTCAAGAAGCTTGACACCATCCAGGACAAAGCAGCTCACTTGATGGGCACCATATCCACAAACATTCATTCCCTCCACCACCGACGCATAGTAACAGCAGTGTGTACCATCTACAAGATGCACTGCAGGAATTCACCAAGGCTCCTTCGACAGCACATTTCAAACCAACAACCACTACCATCTAGAAGGACAAGGGCAATAGATAGACGGGAACACCACCACCTGGGAGTTCCCCTCCAAGTCACTCACTATCCTGACTTGGAAATACATCACCGTTCCTTCACTGTTACTGGGGCAAAATCCTGGAACTCCCTTCCTAACAGCACTGTGGGTGTACCTACACCACATGGATTGCAGCGGTTCAAGAAGGCAGCTCACCACCACCTCTTCAAGGGCAGCTAGGGATGGGCAATAAATGCTGGCTCAGCCAGCGAAGCCCACATCCCGTGAATGAATTTTTAAAAAAAATTTGATGTGGTCATAAAATAATGACAAATATCTAAAGCACTTTCCTTCGGGAGGAGTGTGTAGATGCTGATTCCAGGGTTGCTTAGCTCTGCCTAAAACATTTAATCCACCTTTTCCTTCGTCACAACGAAGGAAAGGCTTGGGCACCTCTCATTCAATACGGCAATAACACTGCATGCCATTCGTCTCTTGACCTTTGACTTGTTCTCGGTCCCAACGTGTCCATCGTGAGCTGCACGTGTCCCATTTTGCACCCGCCATGGAGGCACAATTGTAAGCCTCGTTTGATTCTGTTTCTCAAGGGGCACTTGTTCTGCTAAAAGGACTGGCATGCTGGAAGTTGAACGGAGTCTTCATTCTGGAAACACTGCTCTAAGATTGAACAAGTGATTGTCATTTGATGTGGCCATAAAATAACAACCTCATCTACCACCTGAAAAAAAAGCTTTCCTTCATTGAAAATATGACTTAAAAAAAAATTAAACAACTCTTAATAGCTTCTTGGCAACAGATTGCTGCAGTGGAGCCTACATGATGATCAAAATTCATCTTTACTGAGAAACCTGTTCTAGGAATGTAGCCAGCTTAAAAGTTCCTCACAGAGAATGGCAACAGCCTTTTACATTTGTCAACTACATAACATTGAGAAAAGCAGTGGACTGAAGGTCATCATCACATTTATTACATCTGTGATGAGCTTTGCTGCTCCCCACCTTAATTTTTGTTTCCTCCCCCCCAGCCAGATGCTGACTAGGGCTGGGCTCTGGATCACCATCCAATAGCCCTACCTCATACCATTTTATTGCACTGAGTGCCAGCTGCTTGGCTATGACTATACTGTACAGGCATGGCTGCCAGGCATACCTGCGAATTGGCCTTGGGTCATTGTCCTTGACTTCTATCAGAGTGTCTCTAATGAAGCTCAAATCAAGTATCGCTGAAAAAGGACATTTTGTCGAAGCTTTTCGTCTTGAACTCGGACAATCGCGAGAACACCAATGTCAGGGGAAGCAACAAGTTTACACTGGATCAGAAGGGAGTGCTGACTGGTTGGCAAGTGGACTCTGATTGGCAGAAGCATTGCCATGGAGAATGCGCCAGTTAATGGTGACTGACAGTTAACTGCCAAGCATTGTTTGTAATTGAAACCAGGCAGCTTGACTCTGATGGGTCAAGGTTGCCCTGAGAAATAAACCAGCGAATGGCTATCACTTATTATGTTTAGCTGAAAGAGGCGCAATGTGTGTACATGTTCTTTCTGTCTGCAAACAATGGGGCCCTGTGTATTAATATATGTAGCTTCCAGTACACATAAATGCACCACACTGTAAGCCCAACTGACAATCTTAAATTGGTTGTCAGCGTAATTCTTAGCATGCTGAGGATTATTCAGCAAATGCTGTCCAATCGCGGAATTACACCTAATGTTGGACACTGCATTTTGAGTTTTGCAAGCACGGGCTGGTTGAGCATGGTGTGTACTCTGCCTGTTGCGAACAGCGGCTGGGACATGCTGTTAGATACGATCCTCCAGTCTTTGGGACATACGGCCTACATACCTAGCATCACACTGGCACTAAAATTTATATACCACGTTACTCATTTGTGTGAAAGTCAGAACATCTTTTTGGCTTGATGGCAGCATCCTGTTAGTGGTGAAGACCACTCGTGTTGCTACTGCATGGTAGTACTACTGTTGCTCTTATTTTTGAGATACTTTGCCCTTCCAGGGTAATCTGAGGTAGACTGGATACTTTTCAGGGTCGAAAGTGATGGCCTTAGGCCTGTTCATGAGTTTGTGTGATGTACAGTACAAAATGATCTGATTAGAGTAGCCATTATTCCACAGGATGACTTTGATGCAACTTATTTCAGCATCAAGCTTACATGGTGAACAAATGGCTCGGGCCCTATTTACGAGGTTGCCAATAAGGCCAATCTTATAGCAAGTGGAACTGTAAGAATCCCAATGCGTGTATTGACCAGTGAAGGTAGGCTTGCGGTAGACCGTGGTAGAGAACCCCCTGGCAGATTTCTCAACTAGTACATCAAGGAAGGAGAGTTCAGATTTGTAAGGAAATTATTACATGCTGCTGCGGATTTAAATATAGCAAATATATCATCTACAAATTGGAAATATGCAAATGGTGGGAGGTTAGGTGTCATTCCATCGAAGACACGTTTCTTATGGAATCCAACAAAGATGTTTATGAAAGCTGGACCCACAGGGTATCACCATCTATTCATCTATTTTTGGCATACATGGTGCTGTTAGAGCTGAACTCAACTGCATGAGTTGTGCGTGAAACTCAAATTGACTAACTCAAATTATTTAGGGATGTTTCTTTGGTGAGTTCCTCAGACTGCATTTACACACTCACTCTGTCGAACAATGATATATTAGATAGCAGTTGAGAGTGGAAACCATGGGCAATTTTTCTCTCCAGGGGTACTGAGGACAAGCAAACTCAGCACAGGCTTTTCAAAGCCATCAGGTAAATAGCCAGAAGCATCAATTTATTGTTGAGACGTGTAGTGTATTTGAAGTGAGTTGACATTGTTAAACATCATGCAGTTGATCGCTAGGTGGAAATGCATGTCAACTGATGACAGTCTTGGTTGGTAATGCTTTCAGCAGTTGAATAGCTTGTTGACACTTACTATCAAGATCCACAAGTGAAGAATTGTTGCTTGCGTAGGGTTCCTGCAGCTGGATCTCAAGAGGAACAGAGAGAGGGAACACAAAGAAATCTTGGAAAATGGACATGAAAGAGCAGCAGAAGGAATATGTGTCAATGGGCTGATGGACCTAACCAACAATCAATAACTACTGCTAGTGACATTGACAGAATGTCTTTAAACCCTAAATAAGTGATGAGCCGACTTCCATTCACTATGACAAATATTGACTGAAGCCAGATGGCACTGGGTAAGGGAACAAAACACATCAAGTTAGGCACGGTGGGTTAGCACCTTCTGACCTCTGGGAAATGAGTTTGAGTTCAGCCCAGGCTGATGGGATGACAGTCTGTTATCTGACGGCTGAGGTAAGCTTGGCGTTGGGCTGCAGTCATGTTCCTTGCTACCCTGCATCACTTGTCGGGCAATCTCACTTAGAGAAATCATGAGTTGGAATGTAAAATGTCACTCCAAAGCAAGGGGGAATCCCTTGAGGTTTTCAGAGTGAGTTACAGTACCAGAACAGAGCAAAGGGAGCTCTCCTCGACATGACTTGAGAGACCTCAGTACTGACAAGAGAAACACATGTTCTCTTTTCACCACATTGAGAAAGAAAAGAAAACAATGGGGTCAAATAATTGTGCAGCTTCTGTCTTGATCGCAGAAATGAAGGAAGCCTGACATTGGTAAGCTTTAAAATCAACTGACATTTCGCAAAGTCATGTACAAAGCCTAATTGTGTCATTGATTTAATGTATGAGCATAATAAAAGGAAGAGATCAAGTACTAAGCATTCTGGTCAGGAATCACATCCTTCATTATGACTATTGTAATAGACAGGTTACCAGGCAGAACACTGACTTTCATCTCCCAGGGATGCCTCACACTCAGAGCTGTCTGCCTCAGTTGGGTGAGCTTGTCAGGAAGATAAGACTGCGACACAGTCCAAAACCACTTACAGTCTGGCAAACTGGGATGCAGCAGACTCGAGCCGGCATAGTTTAGAATTCTTCACAAACGCTCTTTATGAGTGTGAAGTCACCATGATGGCAGTTGAGCAGAATGCACGTCTGCAATTTGGCCCATCACTGGTCCAATGCCTCCATTGATCACAGAATCAGAGACACTTACAGCACAGAAGAAAGCCATTTGGCCCATTGTGGCTCTGCTGTTGGCTCTTTGAAAGTTCATTGTGCTTAAACCCACAACCCGCTTTTTGCCTGTGGCCCTGCAAGTTCTTCATCCTCAAGAAGCTGCCCATTCCTTTTAAAAGGGGCAACCAGCTGCCACCCCCTTTCCCAGTAAAGCATTCCAAATACTGGCAACTCTGCGCAAAGATTACTCCCCATCTTGTGCCTAGGTCTCTTGCTAATGATCTCAAATCGATGTCCTCTGGTTATTAACCCATTCGCCAGGGGCAATAGTTTTTCTCTCTCTACTCTATCAAAACCTCTCATCATCCTGCAAACCTCTATTAGGCCACCTCTTAAGTTTCTACATTTCAAGGAGAACAGTCCCAAACTTTTCCAGCTTCACTTCTTTAATGAAAGCAAAATACTGCAGATGCTGGAAATACTCAGCTGGTGTGGCAGCATCTGTGGAGAGAGAAACAGAGTTAATGCTTCGAGTCCGTTAGACTGTTCTTCAGAGCTCTAAAGAAGAGTCCTACGGACCCGAGACGTTAACTGTGGGCGGAGTTTTCCCTGCCCGCTGGTGTCAGGCACGGTTGGCGGCGTGAACGGACAATAAGGCGAGAAGGCCAAAACGCGGTTTCACAACGTTGTAAAACCAGTTTGCGATCACCCGCTCAGCCCGTCGATGGCAGATCGCGCCTCCCGCTATCAGACATTGGGAACCTCATTGGGATACATCAGCATATCATTATAAGGTCAGCCCGCCAGAATCATCCCCTCCACACTGGATTGTCTGCTCACGTTCAATCATGCCAACATGTTTCACAACAGCACATAAGCAACGTGCGCCTGGCGAGCTGCACTTCGCTTGGGACTTCAAGGTTTGTTTGCCCACCTTGCTTCAGGCAGCACTCACGGTCATCAGCGCCAGGCTTCACAGACAGCACCACATCACTTTTAGGGGGGGTTCACGGGCAGGTCTCTACCTATCAGACCAGCCATAAGGTGGGGGTGGCTTTGTACGACTTGCTTGGGGAAGGGGGAGAAGTGACCTCAGGCAAGGGAGGAGGCTGCAGGGTGAGGGCTGTACTGGGGAAGGGGAGTAACCCAGGGTGTGTGTGGGGGCACATGTTGATCCGTGCAAGTGGCCTCAAGAGGGTAAGGGCTGAGCAGACAGTCTCCAGAGGGGATGAGACAAGATGGAGATATGAGGGTGTGTGTGAGAGAGTGAGTGGCGATGTATTTTGAGCTGGCAATGAGTGAGATGCCAGTGAATGTGTGCTTAAGTGTGCGAGTTTAGAGTGATGAGGTGGTTGCCTTGCCCTCGCCGCACAAATGAGATCATTCATCCTTTTTCTGCATTGCACGGCCAATCTCTTCTGCGCAGCATTGGCACTGATCACCATTGCCAACCAAGCTGGAGTGGTAATGTTGCTACCCCCCATGTGACCAGAGTTTGGGTAGAGGGCATCATGGTGGGCCTCCATGGCGTCCAAAAGGTGCATGAGGGATGCATCACTAAACCTGGGTGCTGCAGTCTTCTTGCCTTTTGGGGCTATGTCTTATTTGCAGCAGCCCTGCATTGGAAACGCTTTAAATGTGGCGCGCGGTACGGTGAAGTGGCAAGGTGACAGCGTGCCGAGCGAGTTGCAGCCCGCCCACCATCAATACGGTGCATTTCCCAGGAATGCACAATTAATATGGCAGGGTTGGGACGATACATCCATTGCGGCCGGTGGGTAAAACATCATTTTTCCTGCCCGCTGCCGCACTTAGTGCAAATCTGGGACGATTTTGCCCTCTGTTTCTCTCCCCATAGATTTTCCCAGCATTTTCTGTTCTTGTCTCTTTAATGCTAGTTAGCCACAGGTGAGATTATACAAACACTGTTCTATTCACGGAAACTAATTCTGATAAAACAAACTTCACAAACACTCAGGCAACACAGGTAAATACATATTATGTGCATATATTTACTTCATCTAGAACCAGGAGTCACTGTTTAAAAATAAGGGGTCACTCACTTAAGACAGAGATGAGGAGAAATTTTTTCTCTCAGAGGGTCGTGAGCCTTTGGAACTCTCTTCCTCAAAAGGCAGTGGAAGCAGAGCCTTTGAATATTTTTAAGGCAGAGGTACAGAGATTCTTGATTAACAAGAGGGGGTGAAAGGTTATCGGGGTTGGGCAGGAATGTGGGGTTGAGGTTACATTCAGATCAGCCATGATCTTATTGAATGACAGAGCAGGCTCGAAGGGCCGAGTGGCCTACTCCTGCTCTTAATTCCTATGTTCGTATAAAGATCTACCACCATTCCATAACCAAAACAGGTACAGCAACAATAAGAAAAAAAACGCTCACATACTTTGCTTTTCAACATTTTACCAATAAGCGCATAGAAAAGTTAAAACTCGCATGTGTATGCGATCACACGCCCAGTGGCAGCACCTATTCACTAATAATTGCAATTAGCCAGATCTGGCTTTCCAATTAGCCTCAGACCACACTGTGCTGCAGAGAATCTCAAGTAATATTCCAAGAGGATTAAAGAACGGCGCCACAAAGAGACAATATTGTTACATTTTCTGCAGGGATTGATTTTGCTTCCAATTCCTCAAAGCTAACTGCTGAGCACGTTCAGACTAAACCGTTAACAGTCGGACACAGATTCAAACTTGGTGAGAGGCAAATGAAAGACAGGTAAGCTACCCTTTGTGCTCACCGTGTGGTCACCGGGTAGAACGAACCCCAGGTAGAACAGTGCGGGCAAAACATTCAAGAAATAACCGGATGTCTTAACGATGGGGAGGGGAAAGGGCGGGATTGTTGAGCAAGGATGGGCCAAAGGGCCTCCCTCGTCTGTAAATAATCTCTGTGGTGTCTTGGAGATCAGAGAACTCTCTACCCGAGCCACTGAGCTACTTATGGAAGGGAAGCGCTGAAATCAGCTATTCCATTAGCAACAAAGAGAATACAGTAAAAACCAGTCCAATTTAAAAGAATTTAGACACGGGGCAAAAAAGATAGTCCTGAAGAAGAGTCACATGGGTCGAAACATTAACCCTGTTCCTCTCTCCACAGACGCTGCCAGGCCAGTTGAGTTTTTCTAGCATTTTCTATTTTTATTGCAAAAGGGAGCAGTGTCTTCAAACATGGCCACAAGAGGGTGGTTCAGATATTATGCCGTATAAAATACAGAACGGGATGTTTTCAGCTGCAATTAAGTTTTTCTCTTACGTGAAGTGAAGCAAAAAAGAAGAAAGAAAAAAAATGTTCTCCGGCCTATGATCCATTTTGAAGTTTTTACTTCATCTTGCCCCAAGGTGAAACCATACCAGGCCTTGTGGGGCTGGTCTTTGCTTTTAACCCTCACTGCCTGAACCTCGTCCATCATCCCCACTGGCAAACACAAGTACAGCTCCTGCCGAGAACAACACTCTCTTGTAAATATAGCTCCCATCGGCCTGTACAAGCGCATTATAGGCCTGTGCAATTTAATTAAATACTGTGGTTTGAACATGTACTTATTGATTCATCCCTAAGGTTTCAAGAGGATGTATGCAGCAGGAGGAAATTAAAAAAAAGTGAATGATGTTCAGAGTAGGGGAAAGCACTGTGGGGCGGACGTGTATTCATCCTTCAATTCAATGCAACTACAAGTACATGCAGTCAATGTAATGCAGGGTCAAGTACCGGGATCTAGGTTTACATGCAGGCAAATCTCAATTGTATAAAATCTAATTCTTATTCTTTCCATGATCTTTTAAAAGCCTATTTATCCCGATGTGGAGCTATATACTAATCTATTCATTTGAAGCATGGATCGTGGATAGCCACAATGCAAAAAAGATTTCCTCTCAGGTTGTCTATGCGGCAGCACTTGTGGAGGTGTCATTTTGTTTATGGCTAATTAACCATGCCCGCCTGCTAATCTCTCCTTCCTCAGTCCCAAATGAATCCCTGCAAGGTAGCCTTCCCTCAGGCAGGTCACCTCCAGTTGTATCCAAACTCTCGCAGCTTGCACAGCCCTCAGGGTGCTTTCCCAGATCACCTCGCCTTGGGGATGACTCCTGGTGCTGTAACTGGGGTGATCATCCCAACTCCCACCTTTACTGTACCCCATCTATTACTGAAGGGTTGCAAAGGGCAGTAGACTCAGTGACTTGAATATCCCCTCCCGCCTTCGTTTGGGGAGATAAGAGGGCAAGATCAAACCATTAGACTGATGTGTTACACAAACAGCACGCGAGACATTTCAGTAATATGTATGTGATTTTATGACGTTATATTGCTAGCAGCTCTCCTATGGCACTGCCCGTGGTAGTTTGGAGGATGCACTGTCTTACAGCAGCTGTTGACGAAACTATAAATGCCCTCACAGCTTCTGAGATTTTTGACGTAACATTCCTAAATTTCAGGTACAGAGGTCACTTAAATATTAATGCGACTAAGGTGGCATGGCGGTTATGTTACTAGATTAGTGGTCTGGACTGGACAGTCCAAAGACATGAGTTCACCTCCCACTATAGCAGATGGGGAATTTAAGTTTAGTTACTTAGGCTTCAAAAATCTGGAATTAAGAAGCCAGCACCAGTAATGGTGACCATGAAAATACTGGAATGTCGTAAAAACACACCGAGTTTACTAATCTCCTGCGGGGATGCAAAATCCTTACCTGGTCTGGCCTACATGTGACTCCAGACTCACAGCAAAGCGCTTGACTCTTCACTACCCTATCAAGAATTCTGGCAAGCCACTAAGGCAGCTCACCACCACCTTCTCAAGGGGAATTAGGGAGGGGCAATAAATGCTGGCCTTTACAGCAATGTGAATGAATTTAAAAAAAAAAAAATTCAGGACAGCAGTCCATGCCTGGAGAGACAGGTCAGAAAAAAGTTACCTCATAGCGTCACTAAAAATTCTTCAGCCATTCACAGTGGGTCCCCTGAACCTGAACCAGGGCTACATTAATTAGACATGTATCCTGTGGGCCCCACTTTCTTCAGGGATTAGGGGTTAATTAACGTTTACCTTTTCTGTCGTAGGTCCCACTGAAGGTGCGCCTCTCCCAGGACTAGGACAGTGGAGTATTAGCAGCTGAAGGACATTCCTGGGTCTGATGGTTTACAAGTGCTGGACGTGTCTTACCACGTAATGTTTATTATTCATTCTTAGCATGTGGGCCTCACCAGCGAGACCAGCGTATATATTGCCATCCCCAGTTGCCCTGAGATGGTGATAATGGGCCTTCGTCTTGGCTGCTACTGTCCTTTATTGAGCTTTGATACAACTAAATGGCTTGCTAGACCAGTGAGCGATTGAGGGTCAGCCACAATGGTATGGGGCTGAAGTCCCATTTTGGCCAGACCAGGTAAGGACGGTGGCTCTCCTTCCCTCCAGGGTACGAGTGAAGTGGTGCATTTTACACAGTGCATCTGACAGCTTCATGGTCACTGTTTGCTCGAACCAACTTTTTAAAAATTTTTATTTTCAGGTCTTTTCTCAATTGAATTCAAATTCTCAAACTGGGGCGGGATTTGAACTGGATCATGCACACTATGGTGTCCAGTGCAAATGTGGAGCTGCGTGCAACTAATTTAAGGCCACGAGCTGGACCTACTGCACCCCAATCAATCTGGGACTTGCATCAATCTGCGACAGGGATGCTACGCGATGCAATCCATCAGGCAGGGGTGAATGGGAAATTCACTCTGGTGGTGGGTGGGGGGCGGTGGGAGGAGGATGGTCAAGCATCACAGGGCAAGGAGGTGGGGAAGAGAGGGTGGAAAGATTCCAATTTAATCAATTTGAAGAAATCCTGGACCAGTTTTTAAAATAGGAGTCCCAGGCTTTAGAACTTCAGTATAATCCATTTTAAAAAGTGAATGGAAGGTCTTTTATTTAAAAAGATAAATCAGATTCCTATTTTAAAATCCCCCAATATTTGAAACATTAATATGCCATCATTTTAAAAACTATGAATTAGCTTTTATTTTCAAAACATCAATAGACTCACAATTTTTGAGAAAAAAAAACATTGAGTTTACCTTTCTGTGCAGGTCATCAGTCCCAGAGGACACACACTTAATTACAGTACAAATAACGAGATATATGATTGTGTGGGGGGGGTGGGGGAGGGCAAGTGTTACTGATGTTATAATGCTTTACATTGAAAACCCCCATTACAGCACCACCTACAGGCAAAACAGATATTGCACTGAACGTGGTGACCCACTTAATAGATGATAACGCATTCTAGGTTTATTGTTACAAAGAGAAAAATGATTTGGAAAGCAGAACGATAGATTAGGTTTGAATTTAGCGGTTTCTCTACAATCCAGGCCTATTAGCTGGGAATTGAAAAACTAAGGCACTACAGCGCTACCACTGGTAGGAGGGTATAACGGAACGTGACAAATTAGCATGGACAATTTCCAAGATAAATAATGGGGACTTGGGAATTTCCAACGGGAAAGATTAACAAATGAAATGTCTCTAACATGTTACAGATGCTAAGAGCAGAGCAAATGATACATTTCTTGAGATGGAATTGGCTTGTGTTGCAAGAAATAACACAAGTTTAAGCTCCAGTTCCAGACTAACAAAATGACATAGGTGACCTCGTGAGAAAACCTGTTTTATATACCATACGCTTTTTAATTTCTATATTTTGGACACGACGCAATCAAAAGTGGCCCACCTCAAAAAAAAAATACCCTTGACTGCCCGCCTCAGACTGTATATGTCCAGCCGACTGCATTTCACACGTCAGCTCACCTCATCGCCCTTTATAACCATACTTTGATGCCTTGAATTTTGTCTCCAACCAGTGCCCTATTTCACACGTACCTCACCTTTCCAAAAGGTGCACCCGGAGATTACACAGACTGTGCTGCTGCCTCACTGCCCTTCACTGCCCCTAGAGAGGGCCTGTGTTGAATAAAGATGCAGCCAAGCGGAGTGCAATTTTCTTATCTTTCAATCATCACAGTTGTTGCTCGTGGGCTGTCAGGATAGTCTTCAGACCTTTGAGGAATATCTGATTTTCAATCATAGCGCAGTTCCCTCTGAAAATCCCACTGATATTCTCCTGGGCAACATGACTATGATGGATGAAGTAATGACACAATGGTTAAAATGCGAAAGATAGAAAAGCAGGTTAGCCAGATGAAGCCAATGCTGCAAGTTTCCTCATTCGTTGCTATTTTAAATGGACTGTCCAGCTGTGGAAGTGCTTATGCGCAGAGCATCACATCTGGAAACAAACTCAAATTGAAGAGGTGGCTCCGTGATCTATGCTTTTCTGTCCATATGTCTTAAATGCTGGGAAGTCACGGATTCATGCTCTGGATTTGCCTCTGGAGAGCAACCTTTCTCCAACTGGGTTGTCCCAGATCTGGGAATCACTGCGGCATTTCCTGTGGCTGTCGCCTCTTGTGCTGCCCCCCAACTTTCATGGGGCTGTGACATGTTGGTATTTTCACACGTTGTTGTCCAGCATGTATAACACTGAGGCTCGCGTTAATTGTGGGAGGGGGGTGGGGGGAGATGGGGGAGAGAAAAGAAACAATCCAACGTTGACCCAAAGGACTCATTTCCGCCTCCAGGCCCAACCTCCTCACCAACATTGGCCTTAAAGTCTTGACTTTTAGCGTCTCAGCCTAGACATTCAGGATCATAGTATTCAAGAAGACTTGCATTTATGTAATGCCTTTCATGGCCACAAGACATTCCAAAGTGCTTTCCAGTCAACTAAGTACTTTTGAAGTGTAATCACTGTTGCAATGTAGGAAACTTGGCAGCCAAATTACATACAGCAAGATCCCACAAAAAAATGTAATAATGACCAGGCAACATGTTTATGATCATTAATTGAGGGATAAACCTTGGCCAGGACACGGGGGATAACTCCCCCGATCTTCTTCAAAATAGTGCTGTGGGCCCGAGAAGGCAGAAGGGGGCGTCAATTTAATACCTCATCCAAAAGGAGGTGTTGCGCTCCCTCAGTACTGCACTTGGAGTGTCAGCCTTGATTTTTATGCTCAACTCCTGGAGTGGGACTTGACCCCTCAACATCCTGACTCAGGCAAGGGTATTGCCAACTGAACTACAGACAGCCGTACCTGAAGGCCACAGATGGGGTCTTTCCAGCAGAGGCTACAGTAGAAATAATCAAGGAGGAACTGTGACTAATTTCCCTCCCTAGCCTGGGGTAGAGAAGCCAGTTGTAGTGGCCCAGTTGCAGAAACAAGCTGACTGAGCATGCGAGCTTAATTCGAAAGTAAACTGTACTTGCAAAGCAGCTTATATAATAGCTTTTCAGACAGATTACACATTTTATTTTATTTACAGAGTCTATTCTGTTTCTGTCACACAGGGAAGTCGATAATTAGTATTTGTTTTACATCAAGTCTTTTACATAAGAATTAGAACAGCTTAGCCAGATTAGGTCTTGCAATACGAGGGGAATTTCTGAAACGCACTGAAAACAACTAGTGACAAGATTTAAAATCTTGGGATACTAATCTGCTATGGACATGTTTGTGGTATTACATCAAACATAAACCCTGTTCTCTCGCCAGATTCCATCCAACTGCCCACTATTCATGGGCAATACCGGTCAGTTCAATACCTCGTCGACCTACTTGAGTCTGAGCTGGACTGAGCTTATGAACCCTATATCCTTTCCAGCGCCAAGACCACCTCCGTCCACCTCCATAACATCATCTGTCTTCACCCCTGAATCAATCTCTTCTTCTAAAATCCTCATCCATGCTTTTGTCACCTCCAAACTTGACTATTACAAAGCTTTTTATTGGCCAGCTTCCACTTTCCACTTTCCATAAATTGAGTTCATCCAAAAACTCTGTCACTAATATCCTAACTCGCACCAAGTCCCATTTGTCCATCACCTCCGTCCTTGCTGAGCTACAGAGGCTCCCAGTCCACCAACACCTCGATTTTAAAAGGTCTCACGCTCATGATCAAATTCCTCCATGGCCTCACTCCTCCCTATCTTTGCAACCTCCTCCAGTCCAACAGCCTTCCAGGAATTCCACATTCCTTTAGCTCTGGCCTCTTACGTATTTCCCACTTCACCTCACCTGCCACAGAGAACAGGAAGATCTCCACTTTGATCCCCAGCCTGGTAAATGTGCTGGCAAATCTCACCTGGGGTGGAGGGTTGTGGGGGGGGGGGGGGCTGCAGCAATGTGTGTATGCAGACCTGGTACCTGGTGTGAGGGACAGGAAAAAAATCAGCTGGGGTTTCCGTTCTTAATCACGGAGCGCTGATCCCTGTTGGAAGCTGTGTGTGGACAGCAGGTGAGCACACCACCACCAGGCTTGGCTCCAAAACCCTCCTCACTACAGCCAAATAATGCTCAGTGTCTCAACTGACACAAAGAATGGTCAGTTAGGTACTGGATGTACTGGAGGGCTGCTGTCACCTATAACTGTATCTGCAGTGGAGATATAAGGTCGCATAAGTATTCAGAATATGGAACTCGCTACCACAGGGCATGGCTGAGGCAAACAGCTTAAATGCTTTCGAAAGGAAGCTAGACAAATACATTAAAAAAAGAGAATAAAAAGATAGGCTGAAAGCTGAAAGAGAGGGAGGAAACTCGTGTGGCGCACAAATTCCAGCACAGAGAAGTTGGGCTGAATGGCCTATTTCTACGCCAAGTATCTAGTGCAATTCTATGTAAGTCTGAGAGAGAAGGAAGCCAATGGAGGAGTTTCAGGATAAAGAAAGTTCCCGAAATAACCTTGTCTTCTTACAAAAAGACAACCCTCTGTTGAAGCACAGCCATTTCTGCATAGCAGGGGAAGTCTGCACTTTCAGCATTCATTGTAACTGCTGAAGTTTAAACATTTGCAATGTGCTTTTAACTTAAACATTGCAAAAGACACGCTTGCTGGCAGATGTATCAGTGATGTGTTGAATACATGTCCTTGTCTGTGCCTTTTCTTTAACAAGCTGTAAGTAACTGCATTCGAAATGAGAAAGGGACTCTACGATAAGTTCTGTGAAACGAAACATGGTTTTCTAATTTTGCTGGTCAAAGAAATATCTGCATCAAGTATCTGAGTTTCCCAAACTCAGACAACAACAACTTGCATCGATATAGCGCCTTTAACGTAGTCCCGGAAGGAGGCGATTTCATTCCTGCAGTTCGGGGTGAATCCAAGTCGCGGAGGAGAATGTACTCAGTGTCTCGCAGTCCCTGTGGATTTTGTTTGAGAGGCTTGTTGGCTTGGTAAAGAAAGGTTCAGTTGCAAAAAGATCACGTCCCATTGTACTCTGTAGCATCATGGTGATCGATATGTTGACATTCCAATCGTCACTTTGAAGACTGATTACTGGAAGTTACCTGGCTCTACTTTGGTAGAGATTGACTCAGGTTGTGCCATTTTCACTTCAGACTGCAGCTTATGAAATGAATGAGCAGCAAAGAATCAACAAAACCTTTGCTTTCTTTTAAGGTGATTTGATGGAATGGTGATTTACCCTCTATAAGTAACCCCACTTACAAGGAGGTCAACAACACATTTTGACCTCAGGAAGAAGTGTCTTCATGCCAGTTACACAGTCACACTTGCATTTATATAGCGCCTTTAGGATAGTAAATCACCCTTGGCACCTCACAAATATGTTGCCTGACAGTTAAGCAAATTTTGGTCAGAGGGGTAGGCTCTAAAGATTGCCTTAAGGGAATAGAGAGGCAGAGAGGTTTGTGGAGGGAACTCCAGAGTTTAGAGCTTCTACAGCGATAGACACGGCCTCCTAAGCCTGAGCAATGAACTCAGGAACGTGCAAGAGACCAGGAATCAGGGGTGTGAAAGAAGCCAGAATTGGAGGAACGCAGAGCTCATAGAACAAGATTGAGGCATTACCAGACCAGGAGTCAATGTAGGTCAGAAATTCAGTTTAATCTTTCTTTGATCATGAGGTTGATTAATCACTGACAAGAGAGGTTTGGTGCTCACATCCTGGGCAATAAAGTACTGTCTTAAATTAGGTTCTGTCCCGTAAAATCACTTGGATAAAAAACTGAGAGCGCAAACAAAATATAACTGCATATTATCTGGTTAATAAATAAGAAGTAACTAAAGACATATTTCTACATGAACTTTGTGCATGATAACCAACATTGGAATGACGAATGGTGTTGAAACAACTAAGGATGAAGCTGAAAGAGATTTAGGAAGTCTTAGTAGACTTCAAACATATCCAGGCATACAGCAGTAGTCAATAAAGCTGATAAGATATTGACCTACAATATTCAAAAGGTTGGAATATAAGTCAGAGGAGGAAGTCATGATCAAACTACATGTGCCTCTGGTCAGACTGCACCTCAGTCCTACGTTCAGCTCTGGTTACTGGGACACAAAGGCTGGAAGCAGTGCAGCAAAAAGCGATGAGACTGATCCCCAGTTTCTGAGTTATGGGGAAAGTTGGGCAAGTTGTGGGCTTTTAAAGCTGGGCAAGAATGCATTTGAGAGGAGATCTTATTGAGGGATATAATTTAGAAAAGGAACTGGAAAAGCTAAATCCAGAATATTATTTTAGAGTGAGTTACTTGAAAGGGGACATCGGTTCAAACTAGTAAAGAACAAATTTGAGAGGCGATCTTAATGAGGGATATAATTTAGAAAAGGAAATGGAAAAGCTAAATCCAGAATATTATTTTAGAGTGAGTTACATGAAAGGGGACATGGGTTCAAACTAGCAAAGAACAAATTTAAGACTGATATCATCACACCAGGAGTCATCAATGCATGGAATAATTTCTCAGAATAGTAGAGACAAAAGTCCTGTAATCCCTTAAGAAACCATTGGATCCTTCAAAGGAATTGAGTTCTCCTGGAAGGATATATCAAGGTGCATTGAACGGCCATTGGGAACCATAATTATCTTGTCATTTTATGAACTGCAAATGCAGAATACAAAAGAATGTAAACCGCAATGAAATAGACGGCGTGCTACTAAACACCTAAAGCATCGCATGACTTGCACAGATGAAGTTCGCTATTAGTGTTTCAACATGTCTATGAGCAGTTACATACGTACTGCAGATTATATATGTTCATGGGCAAACAAGGTTCTGTTGCTACCAACAGTCTTATCGCCAATTACCATTTTGAACGATCAGCCCACCCATTACAGCATGGCAGAAAAATGTGATAATGCTTTGAGTTAAAGGGGTATGCACAAATACTTAATCCGGATGCGGCTGCACTTTGGGGTAAAGCATTAACCCGTTATCATTGTGATTGTCAATTCTGCTGTTACAACTACCCCAGGAAGTATTCTGGAATCATTTTAGATATAGCTCAGGGATTATTAATACAGAACTGGAGAAAGCTTTATCCTCTTCAGGCTAATGTGGCTTTGTCACGTCGTGAGATGTGATGAGTGAAATGTTAAGTGTCACAGTATTATCATTTGTTTCACCAGCTGTTAATGTTATACGCTGTAACCTCTCCAGTTCAGAAACACCAGTTGTCTGGAAGTTTATTGAGCAAAGTGATAATGACCCGCAGTGTCGTTGGCATCATTTTAGTCCAGTACTTTGGGAGCGAAAACATGGCAGATACAGTATTTAGATAAGTGAAACAATTTTTTATTATTGCTTTATAAATGTTTTGTCACTGTTTTAAGTGTCAGGTAAATATTTATTTCTATGCTAGCTGTTTCCCAGTTCAGACACTTGTGGTTAGGACATTGTGAAGCCATTCTATAATCCAGAAAATTCCAAAATCCAGAAATGACTTGGTTGCAGGGATTCCAGAGAGGAGAGGTTACAGTGTATAACATTAACAATTAGGTGGTATCTGCTAAGGTTTGAAGTGTATTTATGATGAAAATAAAGCAAGCTTGAGATTCCAGTTATGGTACTTGAAAAAGCACTTGTTTAGAGTTCTTATAGGCTGCTGGTGTCTGTGGGCCAGAGACCTGACTGAGGGAGAAGAGGACCTACAGACTTGCTCCCTCCATTTAGCTTGTACGTTCACCAGCACACATTCCCCAACTGAAACGTCACATAGGTCTACAAACCGGGGTGTTTATCTTATGGACAATGGTAGAATTATGCATCTGTGTTCTAGGGTAAAAGCAGCTTGTGCCAAAGAGCCTGGCCGCCTCAAATACTCCCATAACGAGTTTATCTGGTCATTATCTCATTGTTGTTGTGGGATCTTGCTGTACGCAGATTGGCTAACAGGGTTCCTACATTACAACACTCCTCCTCCTTCTTCAGGTACCATACCCTTAGAGGGTGTTGGCGATCATGGATTTCCATTGGATTGGTCCATGATTGTGCTTGGCAAAGTACTGCAGTGCTGTCCTCTGCAGTACGGCTGACCAGGAAACTCTCCCGCTGTCCAACAGTGACTACACGTCAAAAATACTTCATTAGCTGTAAAGTGGCTTGGGATGTCCTTGGGTCATGAAATGTGCTGTATAAATGCAAGTCTTTCCTTTGTCCTAATGATTAGACTGTGGCAATATTCTGCTTTGCATCCAATGAAGAATTTAGGAGGAATTTATTTCCACGGTCAGTGGTGAGAATGTGGCATTCACTGTCAAAGGGAGCAGCTGAAGCAGAGAGCAATGCATTTAAGAGGATGGTTGATGCATCTGTGAAGGAAAGGGGAATGGAAGGATATGGCTGAGAGGCAAAAGGTAACTAGAGTGGAAGGAAGCTTGAATGGAGTTTAAACACTGGCATAGACCAAATGCACTGAATGACTTGATTCTGTGATTTACATTCTATATAATTCTAGATTGAGGTGTCCAAGATGCACTTTCCTGAGTTGCGTTGTTGTGTGTCCCACAGAAATGGAAGTAGCACCGATAAAGTTTAAATTCGCATTCTCCATAAATGTGTTGAAATGACCAGATTTTGATGCTCGCGTTTTAGTATTTATTCACCAATAAGGCAAGAGCAATCAAGTTTCAAATCTCCGGGAAACCCAATTGGCATAAAAGTGAATGAGAAATGCGAACACACGTAGGGTTGTTCCCTGGGCCAGATTACAGGGCTCAGGATCTGCAAGTTAGACATTACATTAGTCGAACATTATGTTATAACTGACAGGAAGAATAGGTTTTACTTTTTAAAAAGAAGTCTGCAAGACGAAGAAACAAAAATGAGGTACATTGAAACTATAGATTGGCAGATTGTTGTCAAGTGTCGCAGAAATGTGTCTGCCTCCTTACAGCTACTGAAAAACCAACAATTCTTCACTTTAACCGAGGATGGGTTTGTGGTAACAGCAGGAATGGCGCAATGAGAACACATCCTCAATAACTTGCGAAGCAAACCTCCTTGGAGCAGCAAGTTACTTAGGAATCTCAGCAATTTTAAATTTGGTCTTTCACAGTCAGGTACTATTAGAATGACACCTCTTCGGGAGGCTGCTAAATAATTTTGTAGGAAATAATTATCGGTGACATTTATCTTAACATAGTGACTACGTGGGAACGGTTCTGCCCCGTAAAACATCGAGAATCCATTTTGAAGTTCATTGTTCACGATCGCCACACATTTAGCTTTTTAAGTTTTGTACATTTTTGATTGTGGGTCTTGCTGCTCCCTCTCTGCCAATCCCACTAACCCCGAGCTTGCCATGCACGTTCTTCCCAGCCTCAGAACCAGAAATTAACACAACTTGAAATTTGAAAAGGCTTGTAATATTGACAATTGCTAGAATAATCAAACCTACTAAAATTAAACGAATAATGTAACGAATGTCGTTATTTGCTAAAATGACCTTATTTTAAAAAAAAGATGAACTTACAATGGTGTATTTTCTTGCTAAGAAAGTTGAAAATTTCAAAATGGTCTCCATGGTATTTATTTGCATTCAACAGAGTTGTGCCCCTTACTTGTTCAGACTGATTTTAGAGGGGTTAAAGAGATTACTGACTCAGCAGAACAATCTAAACCCATAGTAACTAGAAAGTCATTTAATTATACAATCACCTTTAACAGACACAAACTGCCCACATAACAGCCAGGGTTGTGTTACAGCTTTCCAATAGCATTGAAACACAGCACAACCATGGTTTTTAACCATCTGCGAGTTATTTTATATTAACATTACTCTAATACATGAGGAGACACACAAACATGTAATTATTTTTCACTGACAGCCTGGGAGCTAAAGAGACAATCTTCCGAACATCCGCATTTCTGATGTCACAAACGCAACTTTGTATGAAAGCTATTCATTTGAAAGGGTAGACGTTTCAATCAGTGGCCATAGGTACACATATTTAACATGCACATACCACATCACCATGTGCACAATTTTATTTTTATATTGAACAATTAACATTGACATAATGTGCACAGACTTACAATACAAGTGTTTTACACAGTTATATATGAAGGTCACTGATTGAGGTTCCTATCATTGTATTATTAATTAATTCTTACTACCAAGGTATTCACTAGAACAGCTAGTCACTGAGTGTGGGATGGTTAATTTCTTCCACTTGTAAGTCTTGGCATATACAACTTACAAATGTTTTGCTCATGTGCTTCCTGCCTCCCCTTCTGGCAATTTTAAACCAAGGTCCCATCTGCCCTCTTGGGTCGGATGTAAAAAGATCTCATAAGCCTGTTTCTAAGAAAAACTGCAGAGTTCTTCCTGGTGTCCTGGCCAATAATTATCATTCAACCAAAACGGATTACCTGATCAGTATCACAATGCCTTTGCTACATGCAAAGTGGCTGGTGCATTGCCTACATTGCAATAGTCACTGCACATCAAAAATGCTCTAAAGTGGCTGTAACCTGCTTTAGGACATTGTAAGGTAATGAAAGGCACTACACAAATACAAGTCCTCTCCTTTAACATAACCTATGGCTAAAAAAAAAGAACATTTAATTAAACTGATAATCCCACAGTCCTCGTCAGTGCTAATTTGCAGCAGCAATGCTGGGGGAATAAACAATTGGTCCAGTGTGTCAGCACAGTCCGTGGGATTATTTTAGGCGCAACTCAGGGGTCACTAATACGGAACTGGAGAGGAACTTGTCCTCCTCAAACTAATGCAGCTTTCAACACATCCCACGAACCCATTTAACAGAAATCAGAAAATTTTCAGCAGCTCAAACACTTGATAATTTCTCAGGCCCCCTACCCCCAGCAATAGTCCACCATGTCAATGTATTAAAGCCATTCCCTCAGCGCCCCAGCCTTAACAGCATTGTGAATCAATGAAAAAGACAAAGAAACCACTATCTACTGATTGTCCATGCTTCCACACATAGGGTTACTGATTTTCTTTCTCCATTTATACAAAGAGGCTTCATAACTAGTTTGAGTTATGGGAGGAGGATATTGGGCCCATTCTGCTTGTGCTAGCTCTTTGAAAGAGCTGGCAAATTAGCCCCATTTCCCCCATTCCATCCCAATACCTCTTGCTACTTTTCTCCCCCTTCAAGTGTATATCCAATTCTTTTTTGAAAGTTACTACTGTGCTGAATCTGCTTCCACCACCCTTCCCAGATCAGAACAACTCGCCAAAGAACTGCTAACCTGAGATCTACAAAAATTGTTTCCACTTCCCGATCGCAGAGCTTTACACCGGTGAAGGAATGCAATTCGACCTACTGAGCCAGCTATAGCAAAGAGCTCTCGATATCCTCAGCCCCTTACATCTGTCCTTTCCTCATTCAGCCCCGTCTGCAGATGCCAACTCTCTGGCTCCTAAGCCCCTCTTGTTTTCTTGTTCTTACCACCAACCCAACCCAAAGAAACACTCTTTTGATGTCTCTCTTGGCTGCCCACACTTACAAACCCATTCTCCAGCAGGCCAGCACCAATAATGTCGAAAGATGAGCCGCCTTGCCAAACTGAAGTGGACTGTCAACGATTCTACAATCCCATGTTACCACCCCAACATATCACCGGGGTATGGCAAGAAATACCTGATGAAGATCTTGCCTCATATTTTGGCCAGGGCCGAGGGAAAAATGGTCAAGTTTAACAGCTGCAGCCCAGTCTTCTCCTGGTAGGGCAACATGGTGGGTGGGGGGTGGTATTTTACCAGGGCAGAGATAGATTGCAGGAGCAGTTTGGGGGGGGTGGGGGTTTGAGGTGGGGAGTCAGGGTCCAGCAGAGGGAGCCCTCGCAACGTCTAAAGGCAGCTGAGAGGGCGCCGGGAGCTGCAGTTTCTGGGCTCCAGGTACAAGTGCTCACCGCCGGCTCGGCTCAGGACACGAGTCCCTGGCACCAGGACAGTAGCAGCTTAACCACCAGGACGGGTTCAAACCGCACGGCCCCATACCGACCCGCCCCCCAGACCCTCTTCACAGCATCACTGAGGACTATCAGAGATATAAAATGACAAATAATACTTGAAATATAAAGTCCCTTTGGCGAGGAACTGTCCTGGTGAAATAACTCCGTGGCTTAAAGAAATGAAAATCAGCTTTAGGAAAAAAGTTGGAGAGGGTCTACTCACTTAAAGACACCTCTAGGGGGGGGTGAAACTTTCTCAATGACAGCCCAGGATTTAGTTGAGAAAAGTTTGCCAAAGTTCTCGCTTCTTTTAATAAACTTTTTTTTTTACCTGTGGTAGTTTCTTCTTTGATCCTGTCTCCTTTTCGGCCTTTTTTTCCTCTGCCTTTTCCTTTGCCCTTCTGTTTCTTTCCGTGCATTTCTTCCCGGGGATTAATTTTTTTTTGTTGTTGTTGTTTTGTGTGTGTGTGTGTGTAAAAAATAAAGTTATATCGGAGTGAGAATAATCCCTCAAAAAAGAAGATTAATGCAAGGTGGGTGTAAAGGCTGGAGCCGGGTTCGATGCCTTGCTGTGCTGTGCTGTCCTGGGCTGCTTTCCCGAGCTGAAATTGTCCTTGACTATCCCGCTCTCCTCTGTAACTTCACTCGAACAGCCGAACGGACTGAATGAAGTTGTTTCACTAGCAAGTCTTGCTGTTTAAAGCAGAGACTCATCCGCCCACACAAGATTTGCCCCACCCTGTGACACTCAGTGCTGACACTTGGGGCTAATGTTCGTTCTAATAAATCTTATAGGGGGTGTGGGAGAGGGTTCGGATAAGGGAGGATGCGCCTGTTTTAAGATGTCCCATTAAGTTTCTCTCCCCCCCCACCCCAAAAAAAAAGTGTACAGTCACCCGTCTATACTCGCCCCTTTGATTGTAATGAAGACTCACCTTAATATGTACCTTCTAACAGCTAGCTAGGACTGGAGTTCAGACAGTTACACTCACTCAACCTCATGCTGCTGAAATGGGCGACCCTTTTTCCCCCGAAACTGGGGGAAAAGACAGAAAGAGAAAGACGGATTTTGAATTTTTTTTTAAAAAGAGTATCTCAGCTTTCCTCTCTCCCCCTCCACCTCCACCCCAACCCCGAGCCCTGTGTGCAACTGGGCGACTGACTGAGTTAGTGGTCAGACTGAAACCAGCGCTTGCAACTTAAATCCCTTTCGGATGAACTCTGTGTTACAACATGCAACTCAAAGGGACTGCCTGCAACTGTGCTCAGCTTCGTTTGAAACGGCCAGAAACTCTTAGGATGTGGGTCTGCCTGTGTCCAGTGCTGCACATTTCAGTGTCAGGCGGAATCCCATTTGCCTGGGACAGGTATCTCTTACTCAGTTTAAGTGGGGACCAGCAAACAAAACACTAAAACAAAATGTCATTAATAATCTATTTCACATAAAATACCCAGCCGGGACTAAATTTTGATCATCTTTCGCGAGTTGCAGAGAGGGTTGAAAATGATCTATTTAACAGGGTTCAAATGTGGAATTTAAATGTTGGGTTCGGTATGCGCATTGGCCACATGAGCACGGACCTGCGGGGGTAAACACCGACTTAGTTGATGATAATCCACCCAAAATAGCCCAATTTCCAACTAAAAAAAAACCCTTAGCATCTGTCATTATACTGACGACATGTGCCATTACATCACCAGTTCCTGCACTAGAAAGCAATTTTAACTTCCAACCCCCAGACTGCAGCCCTTGGTTTAGTTTTTATTGTTGTTATTAGATAGTTTGGCATTGGGAGAAGACAGGAAAGGTAGTGACTCTTGATAAACTCTGCTGCCCACTCACTAGCTCAGATCTCTTCCTGAGCAAAAAAATGCATCATGACATCATGGTCCCATCACATTGAAACTCTTTCGAGTTATCAACAGTCACAGATTGCAACTCTTTCGAGTACAATCACAGTTCTTGGTTTCCGGGAGTGGGACATGAACCCACAACCCTCTGATTCAAAGGCGAGGGTGCTATGAACTGAGCCACAGCTGACACCACCCCATCACATTGAGGGAGGACACTGACCCCACCCCCTATTAAACACACAGTGGAGTTATTTCCAGCACATGCTGATCCTACAAGCTCAGGGATGGGTTCACTGGGTTGTGGACTAGTTGTACATGTCAAATAGCCAGGTTATGAATGAACCACCCAGAAACATTCCTACAGTCCCACCAGTTGATAACTCACTTATAACCTCTCCCTTAATCCATTGTCTGAAGCCCTGGGTTGGCTGAGTGTACATGCCCTTGTTTCTTTCGTTGCCCAGTGCACGCACATCTTATTGTCCACTCTAAGTCCTCGTCATGCTTTCACAGGCGAGAAGGGCGATCCTGCAAGGGAAGCTCCCCAAGGTATCTCCAAATGTCAGCACATAGAAGCAAATGAGTAGGAAGTCATTCACATGTCCTCTTGAAACCCTTACAGAAGGTGCGCACATTTGACACCAGTCTCCCACAGGAGATAGCCAGATATCATTCTGTCAGATGCCCTACTTCCCTTCAATACTTGCGACCTGGGCCAATCCTTTGAGCTGGTTTTAGATGTTCCACCATTGGTTATTTAGCTTTACTTGTGTGCAACCCCAGCACATATATTCCGATGTTCCTATAAAGCAACTTAAGACATTGCCCATAAAGTCAACTGATATCACATGCCCTACAACCAAATTTACTGCGCACTGTCAGTATCTAGCAGTGGCAAATCAGTTATAGTGTGGCAGACTACAAAGTAAAGCTCCCAACAAACTAGCCCAAGCCTGGGCCATTACTACACAGTGTGCTACTCTTCAAGATAACCTGAGAATCAAAGTCATTTAAAAATCAATGTTGGAGAAATAGTTAGAGATAATATTCATCCCAGCAACCTAGATGTAAGCATTGGTGTCATATGTGTAAGACTTATCTACTGCACCATCCATGCTCTTTGGAAGGATCTGGATTGATACTCATTTGTACAACACAAGTTTTCTTAATAAATCGGGTTCAACTTCAGCATTCAACTTCAAATCAAAATTAATCAGCTACTAATGTTTTACAATGCTGAAAATAGAAATCATTAACAATAATAAACCATGTCTTTTTTCATTGGATTAATGAAAGATCTTTGGCAATGTAGAGCAATAAGATTAACATGTGCTTCTGAGTGGAAGGATATAGGTGGACCCCCACAGCTTTTAGTATGGTAATCCCATTAGTTTGGTGGTGCTATTGGGTGGGAGGGGGGAGGGAATTCATCAATCAAAGATAATGTACTTCTCCTCCCTGGAGGGAATAGTGAGTTGTTGAAGACCATTCTCGCACCTCTCTTCAGTGGCTGCTTGCAGTGTTCCACTGGCCGTTACCCACTGCCTTTTTGACATGTTCATTACCACAGTGAAACTAATAAGACCAATAATGTTGTATAACCTGCAAGGACTAAGATGGTACTAATTAACAGTGCTTTCTTGTGACAAAACCGATTAGTGAATGGAGAAAAACATGCAAAGCTTAAAACTATTATACAAACAAAAGGTTGCATGAGTGTACATTAAAACAAAATTTTTCATAAAGAGGTTAAAAAAGGATTACAATCTTTTTACCTACATTTTACCTCTGGGGCACTTGTGTTCTTAAATTCTTTCTTATTTTCCAATTTCTTCCAGTTTTTAAATAATTTAATTTGAATGATGTATTCTTTAATTATCATAAATTATTATACTCTTTAATTACTAAAGACTGGCATTGGATATGTATCTTATCAGCATCAGACTGTTTTGCCTGGTAGTACTAGGAGAATAGTGAAGGTGCCTGCCCCTATAGCTCTTCATGGCCAAATGGTACACCAGGCACACATGGCTACTCTGTTGACCTCACCCCAGCCTGCACTTGTATGATATCAAATTCAGGTAGCTGGTTCCAGTACAGTGGATATTCTGTGAGTCAGACAGTTCCCTTAACCTCTCCTGCTTCTTGTGCGAAGCATGGCTAATTTCTGTCATTGCTGCACTGACACTGCAAATTGTGTTCCTTGTTCAGTTGGCTAATACCAATTCTGAGGTGATGTTCAAGCTTCATTTTTCTGTTGATAACCCTCCTTATTTCATACTGTAATTCCACCTTTATGTCACTGATGGCGCTGTAAGGCTCAATTGAAGGTGTAATTACAGCGTGACAAGTTTACATAGGAAGTATCCATTATGAATGTAGATGTATAAATTAATAATAGAAAAAAGTTGAAAGGAAGTGATTTCAGATGCACCATTTTTAATATATTATTATGAATGGAAAAATACTTCCTTTTCCTCTCCAAAAATGGTTTTCCCCTCTCTACATCTCTCTGCCTCTCTACTTTACTTTTCTCCTTTAAGACACTCCTTCAATCCTACCCTTTGACCAAGCTTTTGATCATCTGACCTAATATCTCCTTATGTGTCTCGGTGACAAATGATGTTTTATAATACTGTTGTAATGCATCTTGGGACTTTTTATTATGTTAAAGACACTATATAAATATAAGTTGTTATTGTTAACATTGTTAACAAGCTTCAAGACCTCAAGTGTACTTTACTACAGTTACAGAAACAGCAGAGAGATACAAGCTATTCAGCTGCTGTCAGACTATCAAAGACCATTAGGCCTGGTAAATACAAATGAGGTGGGCAAACACAATAATCCAGAGCCTGCAAACTGAGCCCGTTACCCACCTACCTTGCTATATTTTACAAGTAAGTCTAAAGCTTAGTGTGAACAAAAATATGGTGCAAACCCTGAGTACCAAATTCTTGTTTTGGTTTTAAGTGAAGATGATGATTTCTGGAAAGAGGTCAATAATGCCAGTGTTATCTGGGGATTTGACACTAGCATGCTAACTATTTGTTGCTCACACTAATGTCCAGATTATAGAATATGCCTGGGTGCACCTTGAGAAACAAAAATTTGAAACCCTTCTGGACCGAATGTTAAGGAAGGTACTTTTGAAAATTCATTTTACTTCTACTTTCTAGAGGTTTTATTTTGGAAAATAAGTTTTCTAAAATGGTAAGAACCATTCAATTTAAGATGTGAAAACTGAACCGTACTTGTAGCAGTTTAGGTTCAGTTATTGAAATAACACCAATGACTCTGAAAAAAATGGTCAATTGTTGCTTCACACTGACTCGTGAGTCAAGAGTGTGTGGACTGTTTGGGGAATAGATATAAGTTTTGGAACCTGATTACATGCAAACTTCAATAAAACAAGTTGAAAGTCACATTTTAAAGACCAGTTCCATGGTAACCGTGATGTAAAGCGGTCATGATGACGTGTATTCTTTTCAAAGAGCTGACCTTTATTCTGTTTGTGTTTATGACTGAAGAAGAGACCTGACTGAAGGAGAAAAGGGATGCATTCCTTCTTTGTGCCTATATGTGCCTATACTTTGGGGACAAAATTTAAAAAAAAAATAAACGATGTGCTTAAATTTCACCTCGAGGATCCAAAAGGGGGCAGTGATCAGTCATAGAAGAGAGGGTTTGGCAGTGCTACAATGTGGAACTATCTACTTCAGTAAAGGGGGGAAAGCACTCTGGGAAGATCCTCGTCAAAATACATTCTAATCAGATCAGGGGTAGGTTCGAAAAAGGGTTGGAGGAACTCTGTGTGTGGCTTACTTCACCCTCTGAGTTGCCATTGTTCTAACTGTCACCAGAACTGCTTACATGAAGCCATGTCGCAACGAAGATCACAGAATTTGGGTGCATTTTATTTTAGATAATGCACAGTTCTTATAATCCAGTCCCTGTAAAATAAATAAGAATTTGTGCTTTCAATTAGTTTACAGCACAGAGATCCCTTGGGGCATTTGGTTTTCATTTTGATGTCAAAAGAATTGCAGGCATGGCTAAATCCTGTCAGTATATGCATGACTTGTTGTTCATTATTGCCTAAATAAAGCGGTAAACATCTTAAATCCTATAATAAGCAACAGTGCTAATTTTGTCATGTGTTAACCAGAAAGTTTAGGCATCTTTTCCTCAACACTTTAGTATATAAACCCATAGCGTGGTGTGTTACTGAGCCACAGAAGCCAAAGAAGCTCCAGAATTGATTCCCAGGCTGCATTGTGTGGTACTGGGGCTAATATCATTTATCCAGTGCCCCTGGGGTGGACATGTAAGTGTTGGGTTTTGAAAGAATCAGGCTTAGCCCTGGCATCACGCTCACAGTCACAGACAGTCACTTGACAAATATTGCCAAGGACCACGCCAGACTGAGGTACCAGTGGGCACCTGCTGTCTTTGGAACTGTAGCTCCGACACAAGTCAGCACCTTTGGGGGAGATGGTAGTGAACATCTTTTGGGGGGTGTGGGGGAGGGCACGGGAATAACAAAACCCTGGAATGTTTGATTGTGAAACCTTCTTAGAAAGTTTACAGCACAGAGAGAGGCCACTCGGCCCATCATGTCTGCACCAGCTGAGAAAAGAGCCTAATCCCACTGTCCAGCATTTGGTCCGGCATCTGGTTCCTCTACAGATGGTGCTCCACTGCCTCAGCAGATATTGGTTCATGTGGCAGAAAGTAAGCAACGAATTTTTGACTCCAGTGAAGTAGATGGGCCTCCCTTTATAGAACCCATTCAATTTTTATTCCTTTGAAAGTCAAACGGATTCTATAATGGATGGATGATCCGTTCTGACACGTTACCATCCAGGAAATGAAGCTGACAGCTAAGTGCCCCCACCCCCTGCCCATAATATGTTTCTTTATGCTGTATTTTACAGTACTGCCAAGCTCAGCTTCATATTAATTGGCAACTCTCTTGAGCTTGCTTACTGGACTTGCTTCACAATGGTGTCAGCCCATATTTTTCAGTACTGTTCTTTTTGGAAGTTCTGCTGTTCAGTCTCATGCTCCTCACTCCTCCATGTATTCCCTCGTGGTGAGTAGGACAAATAAAGAGAAAGGCTTGCACTTATAAAGCACTTTTCACAACCGCCAGACGTCTCAAAGCACTTTACAGCCAATGACATACTTTTACATGTGGCAGCCAGTATGTGCCCAGCAAACTGACAGCAATAGCAAAATAGCAATCTGAGAATGAGCAGATAATCTTTTTTGTGATGTTGATTGAGGGGTAAGTATTGGTCAGGGCACTACGATAACTCCCCCGGCTCTTCTTTAAAATAGTCCCTTTGAATCATGTACATCCACCCAAGCAAACAGATAGGATTTAATGCCTCATCTGAAAAATGGCACTTCCGACGATGCAGCACTGCCTCAGTACTGCACTGGAGTGTCAGCCTTCGTTTTTGTGTTCGAGCCCTGGAGTGGGATAGGAATCCAGAGCTTTGTCATTCAGAGGCAAGAATGCTACCAACTGAGCACTGGCTGAAATACAAAGAATTTATTCTTTGCCGCAGACTGTCTTTTCCAAGGGTTTTAGGTACTCCATGGGAAAGATGTGGGTTCTTTCTCCAGCAATCAGTATTGGAGGATGTAACCTCCCAAAATACCCGCGAGCCTGCTAAGCTGTGCCCCGACATTAGAACTCCCATCTGTCCCAACCCCAATCTGAAATCCCCCCCCTCCAACCCCATCCTGAATCTGAAGGAAAGGCCATCTGCATCACCAGAGTGGGCTACTGGAGCCTTCAAGGTTGTACCAGTGTCACCCACTCCAATCTATCCATGTTGATTGGAGCTACCCGTACCTTCTCTGCTGGAAGATCCAACTGGGCTATAGAAAGAGAAGAACATTTGCCATCCTTGGCCTCAAAAAGCTTCATTTTGGCCTCCAAGGAAGATCACTGAGGTAATGTTTGAGCCTTTTAGACAGCTTGAAAGGAAGCCATGCCCACTCTAGGTGTAAGCTGCCATGAGGTCTTTCTAAGGTGCAAAGAGTAGAATCCCCAAATAAGCTTTGGAATTTCACCTGGTACATTCCTTGGCATGGAGGAGTTGGCAGCAATGAAATTTTTCTCCCTCTTCAGCACCAACAAACAATCCTACAAGTTCTCATCAGACTGCTTTACTCCATTGACATTCACGCACACCTATTCGTGTAGCATTGAGCTCCACCTGTGAGAGATTAGTTGCCTCCTCAGGGCATTGAGAGAGTTGACCATCAAGTTTATTTCCTCAAACCTTAGCCATTTCTCCTCTAATAAAGATTCTATCCAATCTCCTCAAACTCACGAAGGAGACAAACATCCACAGAGAAATCTCTGTGAAATGTTCAAACAGGTCAATCAACCGAAACTCCAGGACACGAATCCAACTTCACAATCCCACATCATTCAACTCTGACCCATCGCTTTCCATAGCTAGCTCATTCATTGTCCAAGTACTGCAAGAATGACCATCTTCCAGTCAGCATTTGTAAAGGTCTTTCCTGTTCTTATATTCATCAATTCCATCTTTTAGCTTCCAGATTTTTACCCTTCTTTCCTGATGATGCCAGCTCCTGTTAATATACAGTCCACCAGCCCAGGAAATACAGTGTTCTTAGAGTTTTAAAACCTGCCTTCTCTTGTCTTCAGTGGGAAATTATGTATGTGTCTTCATAACTTAGAGCCTCATGTCGCAGAATTGCCTTTGTCTTTCTGTTGTGAGTTCTTCCCGATATATCAATGCCTTACTGAAGGCAGAGTGCCAGAATTCAACATCTTATTCTAAATAATGAGTTACACAGAGTTAACATCTCTTATTTCAATTTACCATCAAATGTCCTTGAGATACATCCCAGTACAGGTTTAACCTTCCAATGAATCAGATACTTCCCATAACATAATTAGTAAACAAAGGATTAAGATCCGACTATGTAATAAGGTTGTTTTGTACCTCACCAAGAGATCTGGAGGCCTGTGTGGCTGAACATAAACTGTTTGTTGGTAACAGGCAACTATTTACATACCTTCAAAATATAGCCCTCACTAGGTGCTAACTTCATGCCAACTTCTCTCAGATTCTCTCTACACACAATTTACCATCATATGACTCCTTATATCATCATGTGGGCGGTACTGTTTCTGCAGTCCCACATTAACACTTACTAACCCAAACGCCCTTATACTATAGACTACACCTCTGGCGAGTGCATAACTCTTAAATAAAATTGGCTGTTCCTGTATTAGAACAGTCAGGATGAGATCTCTCAACCTGCATATCTACTGAAAGGTTGGATAGGGCTTCACATTTAAAATATGCATCTTCGTCTGTATCTTGAAGCCCAAGAGACAACCTAGTCCTTCCTGTGCATCATATCCAGCAGATTGTGCTCTGGGTATCCTGCAAAGGAGGCTCTATTTTATTATTCATTCATGGGATATGGGCCTCACTGACAAGGCCAGTATTTATTACCCATCCCTAATTACCCTTTTTTTGCTCCCAGAGGGCATTTAAGAGCCAACCACATTGTTGTAGGCCAGACCAGGTAAGGACAGCAGATTTCCTTCCCTAAGGGACATTAGTGAACCAGATGGGTTTTTACAACAATCAACAATGGTTTCATGGTCATCATTAGACTTTTAATTCCATATTTTTATTAGATTTAAATTTCACCATTGCCATGGTGGGATTGAAACCCAGATCCCTAGAGCATTACCCTAGGTCCCTGGTTTACTAGTCTAGTGACAATACCACTATGCCATTGCCTCATCTTTATGTGGACAGGTTATTAAGTTTGATTGATAAATTCCTACAAGGAGATTGGGCTCCAACCAATACGCTGGACTCCATTCATAGCAGATGCCAGTACCCCACTAGACGTCAGTCAACCCAATATTTCTCTCTCCCTTTTTCATTTTAAAGACTTTGATTAGATCACCTCTCAAGGAAATACAGGCCAAGTTTATGCACTGGTCCTCATGACTTAACACTTTACGTCCCGGCATCATTCTGGTGAATCTATGCCAAAACCTCTTTGTAAGTATTGATGGAATGATAGATGATGCTGACAAGTGTGTAAAGAAGCATGTATTGAGTTGGATAATCTGGTGATGATCACAAAGAAGCTGTACATTCATATAGTGGAATTCCTCTCTATTAATGTAGATATTGGATTGTAAAAAGGAGAATGTAGGGTGACATGGGTACAACTTATACCACCTGGACTCTCTGGAATCTTGCCACTCTCTAAAATCGCACAGTTCTCCTGCTACAGTTGGTTGTCCATCCGAAGGGAGATAATGTTTCTTGCTCAAGCAAACAGGGGTCCTCTCACTTGCTTGACTCATGTTGGGTTAATGACACCTTGGGATGAATTCAAGGAACCATTGTTAAGAATAATTGCAATTTTGGTGGCCACTGGTCCTGGAATGGGCTTGGCTGCTGGTTTGCAGATATCAAAAACTCCAGCGGACATTGCATCCCTGGTGAATGAAGGCAGATGGGTTTGTACCAGTAGATTCTACTCTGGGGGACCAGTGGCTAAGTGCAGGGTGTCTCTGGTTTAGTCTGATTTTCCTGGTATTTCTTTGAACTTCCTGTTTTGGGAAACCATTGTAGCAGTAATTCAGATATTGCTGAGAGAAATGGAATGGGGAAAGCAGCACCAAGTCAACCAATGCAAAGAGTTCATAACAGCTAACTGATTAATGGTTAGGAAATGCATTACAAATTGTGCAAAGAATCTTCTGATGGGACACTTTAAACTAACATTTCATTCTGCAGACACATCAGATATAGGTCAGTGATTCAGTGTTGGCAATGTTGGGAAACTCAATGAATGTCTGGTTGATATCATCAGGAACTTCATCAAGGTTTGCAAATGAAGCCCTCACTTGTTTACACTTGGGGTTTTCCTGCATCCATTAAACCTACCATTGGTAATGTAAATAATGTGCAAAATGAGTTGAAAGGTAGCGTGATGATCTCCTGCTTATATTTTGATTGCTAATGCCCACCTTATGTTCAGAAATCAGACAGTATAATATGAAAATCTAGGCTGGAAATTCGAAAATCTGACTTGCAGTCTCTGAGCAACACCTGAACCACTTCTCACTCTTCACTGTAGCATATTCAAGACTAACCCAGAAGGGACAGAAACATATGAATTCCATTGATTAAAAAAAGCTTTATAGGCTAGTTTTACAATCACTGAGCGATCATTTTAAATTGATATCTCCTTGTCACTGACCCTCCACCCAGGGGAAATATTCTTTATCTATTCACTCAATCAAACTCTTCAGATCTCCTATTAGCCCTCTCTGTTTCAGCAAAAATAGTCCCAGTATCTTAAGTCATTCCTCGTAACTATAGTTTCCCATCCCTAGCGTCATCTTGGTGAATCTACTCTGTATGCACCCTATGCTTTTAATGACCTTTCCATAATCAGGCACCTAAAATTGTACTTAGGCTTTTAATTGTTCTCTATACTAAAATCCATCTGCTATTTTTGCCCAATATTTTAATGTTTCAGCCATGTCACTCACTGCACTCTAAGTAACGTGATCTAAAACCTCTGGGCTCACCGCGTTAAGTTCCTAACCCTTTTTATAATGAGAATAACAGGCATCAGAATGATGCTCATGACTCATGTTGCACAATGTGTTGGTATTTTTACGGATCAGTCTAGTCCCAGATCTAATGCTGAGTCTGTGCTGCAATAGCTTACCTCAGCTGATTTACATAATCAGTTCAAATTTGGTATCCGCAGGCTAAGAAGAATGTAGGAAAGTCAGGGTTTTCACTCTTGATCACTAACCATTGACTCATGTGAATAATGCACACATGTAGAGGGTGGGGGTGGGTGAGTTAAAATGCCACTCATAAAGATGGTCCAAACCAAGTTATGATGAATAGTAACATGCGCAAGGTATGAATATGTTACCTGACTAGCATTGCTTGGAGTAGAGAAAAAAATGAAGGGATAATATCAATCACGGTGCCTAGGAGCCATACAAGAAATATATTGATAACTATGCTTTTGAGAAATATGGCTTACGCTGAATTTAATTAAGAAAATATTGGTTACTTGGACTCATAATGCAGAATTCTGGACATTTTTAAAATATTGTTTCATTGGGATGTGGGTGTTGCTGGCAAGTTGTTGCCCTTTCCGAACTGCCCTTGAATAGGTCAGGGTGAGCTGCTGCAGTCCATTTAGTGCAGGTCCGCCCTCAGAACTGTTAGGAAGGAAGTTGAGAAATTGATTTTAAATCCCATCATGGTAGTTTCAGAATTTTAATTCATTAAAAAAAATCTGGGAATAAAATGATGGCATGGATATGAGTAACAATGAAGCTGCTTGTCCTAAAAAATCTAACTGGCTCATCACGTCCTTTAGGAAGGGGACCTAGGCCGAGATTTTTAGGCTCTGCCGTGGTGGGACCCGCTGCGGGAGATTCGGTGGCCCAGCCAAATGTCTATTGGCTTGCAACGGGACCGGACGATCCTGGTGGTGGGGGGGGGCTGGAAAATCCCGTCCCTCGTTTCATACAAAGTCCAGCTTCAATCTGGCTCTATTCCTCTGAAGTGGCCTAGCAAGCCATTCAGTTGTATCAAATCATTGTTTACAAGATGTCAACAAGATGGCCCACCAACACCTTCTCAAGAGCAACTAGAGATGAGCAATAAATGTTGGCCTTGCATCTTCAGAATGGACTAAACTGACGTCTTAATCGTATAACATTGCTGCTTGTATCTTATCATTTCATATAGTATAACAAAAAAAGCAAACCTTTGACAAAAGCTGCCAAACAAAAAGGGTAATGTTATGCACTGATGTAGACACCCCCATAGGTCCATAGGTCACTGAGATGACTTGAATCTCTGAAGGGTGGCTTCAAGTTATCAGATGACTCCTACCTCCTTTGATATACTGCCCAGTTTCTCAATAGGCTTTCAAGGTTTTGTTGAAACTCCATTTTTCTCTCTCCATGATGACTATCAGTTTACACGGAGAGAAATTATATTGTTCTCAAGCCCTCAGGACACTGATGTTTTATATAAAGCATTTTTCTTCCCTGATAACATCAGTCATGCTAAGAGAAACCCTCCTGTATTCTAGAAATCTTATCAGAAAAAAAATATTCCAGTTATTCAATACTTTGTTCTGTTGTTACATTCTTAAGGACTTTTTTTTGCCAGACTAATGCAGGATATGAAATAAAAATTAAAACAACATAATATTGTTCATATGATAGGCACAAAGGTAAACATTGATTACTAGAAAGGTAGAAAGCTAAAGTAATAACTGGATGGTTTTGTACGTGCAATGATCCAAAGAGATTCAGTTGTGGGAGATTTGCATTGTGGCTGCTCCTATTCCAGAGAAGGCGGGGAAATAGTGCACATAGGAGAAAACTGTTCTTTGGAGGAAGGGAGGGAGAAAAAGCAGAAGAAAAACTGCAGTTACTGGTGCATCATTGTTACTGGTTTCAATTCTATATACATAATTTATATCTGAAACTTTGTTTGCAAGAAGTTAAACACCCTGTTAGCTAAGACTTATGTATGTCTTTACATACATATAAATTTAAAATTCAAATGTCTATATGTTAATCCATTTTTGTGCTCTACTGTGATTTTGAAATTTGAGCAAGCATGTTATTTGCTGATACTCGAAGAGGCTAGTGCTACATACCATGTAGTAATGGGGTACATTTTGCCATTCTGCCCCTCAGTTCCACACACAGCACCAGCTTGAAATTAGACATCAGATTTTAGAGCAATTCCATTGTCTGTTATTTTAGCAGACATGTTAACTTTTTATTTGAACAGAGTAACATCTCCACCTGAAAGGCTGCACCAAGGAACCTCACACCAAGGTGACACTAGTTGCATGGTAACATTCAATGAAACTAATTTCAAGTAGCAAGTCTCTGATTTCAAGGCTGGGGTTGGTGATATTCAGGAATAAAGTGCCTTTGCTCACAGGAAGGGAGAAAACACAGAAAGCAAGATACATGTGCAAGTCATCCTGGTTGAAGACTGGCATTGACACAGGCCAGGGATCTTGAAACATGTCTCCTCACCATTGAGACGATGGAGTGTGTAACCTAGCACAAGAAGGTAGATTTGAGAATATATGCAAAATAAGTGGTCTGAGAAACAACACCCAAAGGACTTTCTCGACATGTTACTGGAATTGTAAGTGCCCTAGTCTTCCGCAATTGCTTTGATCTTCAAATTGGAGAGAAATAAGTTGTGCTTGAGCGGTCAAAGACTTTTAGGTGATCTGACCACAAAATACAGCAACCTGAATTTTAGTGCACTGTACGCATCTAAAGTTAGGCCAGAGGGATGGTTGTCAGGGAGGAATCTTCCAAGTTTTTCACCTGTCCCAGGAGATTCCATGGCTCCTTCTGGATAGGGAATGTCTTAAACCACATAAGGGACCACAACCGTATGGGATGTGCCAGAAGGGATGGCTGGTCTTTTCCTATTTGACATTTCTCGCTGTAATTATTGAAAGGATTACCTTCATTGTTCAGCTGAAAGGAAACACCAGCTCTGGTAATGTGGTAGACTCCTTTCCAGCTGCAAAAGAGGGCTTTTCGTCGTTTAGGTTTGGGCAGGTGTTGTTTTATTTTTGTATGGTTAAGAGCACTGTTGCCTCCAAACAACAAGCTTGGCTACCTGGCTGATTGACTGGAGGCAGCAAATGGCAAGTTAGTAGTCCTGCAGCAAAGGTTCATTGACGCAGGTGCAGTTCAACACACCACTCCTAATGAAAGGATCTATACATCCAACAGTAATGAACAGAGTTTACAGCTACATGTCACTGACTAATGAAAAAGCTGAATGTATAACTACAAAGGATGTTCTTGGCTTTGCTGCCTCTAACACTGAGGAAAGGATTAAGGCTCATTCAATGCCTTTGGTAAAAGGCAGTAGAGTTGATTATTTCTAACCCAGTGAAGCATTTCCCTCTGCAGATTTTTCCTCAAAGATAAGTACAAAGCATTCAGCATTTAAACGTGGCATGTCATTTTACCTCAAGTGCAGAGATGGCACAGAACATGAACCTAAATTATAATATGACATTTTAGACAGGAAGCAGCAAACATGTTTAGACAGGCACCTCCACAGCTAAACTATTCCCTTCGAAACTCAAGTAAAAGCCATTGATGAGTTGGTTACACTCTTAAAATACATGTGGGTGTTTTCTTTTCTTTTGCTTTCGTGACATACTCCACAGCTTCTGATCAAGTTTTGGATGTGTTACATTAAACGATGTTTCCCCTCCCTGATAAACATCGGTTTTGTTGGGGGAAGAAACCTACACTATCCCCCTGAAACCACCAGCATTTCGTCATATGTGGCAACTCAACTCATGACTGAGTATTGTGCTGCTCATTAAAGGAAAATCAGGCCACCCAAAAAAAAAAAAATCCTTTCAGAAAAGATTAAAATAAAAAGATCAAACTTTTAGCACAAGGCACCTGCACTTCGATTATACTTCTGTCATTTTGGAGAGTTGTGGCTCTTTGTGGAGGGGGGGCGGGGTGGTTCACAAGTAGAATACATAGACAAATAGAAAGGTTTATAGCCTTAGAAATGGTAGAAAATTAGCCACAGTATGGTTCCAATCAGCCAGTTAGCTACGATTTCTCAAGGAATTGGCTTTCTTTTAAATGTAAGAAACTACTAAAGTTAGACTTCAGGAGGCAGCATTTTTGTGAAAAAGTACTGAGCCTAACACAGGATGCCTACAATTATACACATTGACAAGTTTCAAAGCATGAATGACCCCTTTGAACTTAATTGGACAGTCACCAATTGTGCTATATTTCAGCATCCCCTCTCATAGGGGTGATGGTGGCATAGTGGTAATGTCATTGAGCTAGTAATCCAGAGGCCCAGCCTAATAGTCTAGGGATGTGGGTTCAAATCCCCCATGGTAGCTGGTGGAATTTGAATTCAATTACTAAATCTGGAATATAAAGTTAGTTGTTTCAATTGTTGTTAAAAACCCATCTAATTCACTAATGTCCTTTACAAAAGGAAATTTGTTATCCTTACCCAGCCTAGCTTACATTTGACTCTAATATGCTTGACTCTGAAATGGCCTAGAAAGCCACCTAGTTCAAGAACAATTAGGGATGGGCACATCCCATGGAAAAAAATCAGTCACAATTGCTTTTTTAACATCTTTCCAAGCGAACAATGTCTCTTTAAGATTATGTCCCATTAGACCTAAAGAACTTGTCTGTGAACAGTCAAGAGTTGTTTCAAAGTCTGAAGGGTTACTGAAACCAATAGTATGTTATATGATAGTTTACTCTCCAATGCCTATTAGAGGATTAAGGCTACATATCGTTTTATTTTGTTGACTCTACCTTTAAGCTGTCCTCTATTTTTTTCTGATAAAATTAACTAATTGTAGCTTATCCAAGCCAGAGCAGTATCCTTACTTTTAAATCCCTCCATTGTCTCTCCCTGCACTAGCTCTGTAACCTCCCCCAGCCATCTGAGATCCCTGCACTCCTCCAATTCTGGTCTCTTGCACATCCCTAATTTCTATCACTTCACCCTTGAAAGCCATGTCTTCGGCTGCCAAGGTCTTAGGGTCTGGAACTTTCTCTTCAAACCTCTTTTGTCTCTCTACCTCTTTCAGCTTCTTTAAGATGCTTCTTAAAACCTGCTTCTGTGACCAAATGTTTGGTCGCCTAATATGTGGTTTGGTGTCAATTGCTGTCACTGCGCTCCTGTGAAGTGTGTTGGGACATTATACTATGATAAAGGTGATATGGGAATGCAAATTGTTGTTGGTGTTAATCTGATTCATGACTTAAACGGCTAATGAGGCAGTGGTATAATTTACTACCTGAATTTCCCCTTATTCTCCACCTTATTTTAGCGGAATCACCAAGGGGGATTTCCCCCTTGGTCTCAACTCCCCTTGTACAATGCCATTGGCAATCAACTAGTTTTGATAAACAAAAACAATTTCCGATCGCAAAACATGCCTTGACATATGTGTTATGCTAATTAGTTCAAATGCCACTTCCAAATGACAGCACATTGAACTGCACGCTCTATAACTGTCCAGCCTCGTACAGCATCCTCCAAAATTGCACCTCTTGCCCCAGGCCACACTGCACTCCCTTCAGTAACATTCTGCAACCATTATCCCTTTTGTCATTTAATCACTATGGAACTCCACCCTATCACAGATCTGTCCCTTTGTTCTTCCTTCTGCCTTCCTCATTTTCTCTGCATTAGTATAGTTAAATCTCAAATTTCTTCAAACTCTGACGCAAGGTCGTTAACCTGAAACATTCACTCTGTTTTTTTCCTCCCTTACAGATGCTGCCTCACCTGTTTCCAACATTGTTTGTTTTAATTCTGTAACAGGACCTGCCAACTCTCACTCACACGGAGGAACTTAATCACATTCTGATTTAAATAAATCACTCCAGCAGACCTCAGTGTGTTTGAATGGGTTTACCAGGAGCCTCACTCCGCTGGAGAATAAATCTAACTCCAAATATTCCTCCAATGTGGACAAGGTACCCAACCTTCTGCTTTATCTCTGTAACAGGCAAGTCTTTTCCCATTGTATGCTAGATGATCTTACCCATGCTGTCCTTCTTAACTTGCTTAATTGGAATTCTTTTATTTTAAATGGCTGCAGTTATTTATGAATAAATTAACTTCCAGCATCAATTAGTGTGTGGCATAAATGTAATATGCCATGACCAGTGACTTGCGTAAAAATAAACCACTAAATGTCTTGTGTAACTCTCTCATTTCTTTGGCTCATACATTATGCCTAATGTCACGCATTGAATTCTTTTATCAGTGAGTGGAGCAAGCCTCCTGTGTTCGTAATCTTCCATTGCTGTTCTTACCTTCTATTACCCTTTCCAAATTTGATGCTTCTAATCTGCCATTACATTACAGGTCCAGAAAAGAAAGTGAAGCAGACATCAGATCAAATGTTTCTCAGTTCTTCATGTGTTCCATGGCAGGGTTTATGCACTATGATTATGTACCATATTCTACTTCTTAGGTTCAATATAGAGTGCCAACTCGATGGCTTGGCAAGCTTGGCAAGTATTTAGCCATGCAGACTGAGGCGTTTCTATGTTCGACCCCTCTACTGTCCTGTGGAAGCCTGTCATGAGCTGGCAAAATGGTGGGGCATCAACATCAGCTACGGGATCCTTTGGATATGTGGGGAGGTGGCGGGGTTATGCGGCGTGGGGAAACTCGAATGATTCCAGGTCCCTGCACTCAACAGTTCCAATGACCTCTGCCTGTAAATGTCAAGTGATGACTGGGTTGAACTTCATTGTTTTCTCTCTCTCTCTCTCAAAGGATAAATAGCCCATAAGCACATATTTGTATTGATTCTCTTCCCTGTGGGAATGATCTTGTGGGGGCAGGAATTAAACTTACCCAGAAACTGGGGTCCAACAATTCCCTCCCAAGTCCACAATGAGCATAATGAAACCTGCCAAACCTTTCAACATCCTGGGCTACAGTTATGCTTTTCCCTCAGCAAAAGAAAAAACTTTAAAAAAATCTCTACATAACTAGAAGATGTGCATGTGAGCTAAGTGCACCACATCCCAAGTGTTTGTCACAACACATCTCATATGTTTCAGCAGGGGAAATAATTATACTTGGCTCAAATATCATACAAAAGATACCCAATGACCTTCATTTATGTAGAACTTTCACATAGAGCAACTTCATAATGATGTGAGAAAAATAATGGATCAAGGCTTGGTCAAAGAGATGGGTTCTAAGGGGACTCTTAAAGGAACAGTGCAAGGCGCAGAGGCAAGTGGAGTGACTGAGGTGACTGGAAACGTGGCACAAATGTGACAAAGTGGGTGGGTACTGAGCAAGGGACAAGAAACAGAGGAATGATGAGGTCTGAGGGAGGTGTTAGGGTATGAAGATATTAATGAGATAACGAGAGGCAAAGCCATAAATGCAGAGTGAGAGTTTTAAATTTGAGATGCACGCCACTGTAGATCAGTGAACCTGGGTGTGATGGATGAGTGGGATAGGGTCTGGACAGCAGGATTTGGATGAGCTGATGTCAGAGGATGAAATTTAATGATCAGAAAATTGGGAGTAGCACATTGGGGTCAATGAGGCCTTCCCCCAATACGCTCAAATCTCTGATCTGTGTCCCCATTACTGAGAGCAAGGTTTGCAAAATTGTACCCAGAAGGGAGAAATTTAAGCATTACATTTTTTTATAGCGCTGGTAAAATAACTTCCAGAAAGACTGCCTTGTCAAGTAACACTGCCAGAAAGAAAACATTGCAATAAATTTGGAATCACTGCAAATAAACAGAAAGGATATATTTATGTAGGTAATCGATGGTCCACTGAATGCAATTCAATCCAGTGAGTGGACCTCCCCTAAATAAACATGAACAATGCCGTTGAGTGTTGTTGAATGGGAGGAAATGGGATTGTTATAATAAAGATAGATACATGCTTTTTAAGAGATTTTAGACAAGGTTCAAGAGAAAATTAATGCCTAGATCAATAAGTAACATGAAAAATCTGTACTCTTCAGGGAAAATGAAAAAGTACAAGGAATTCACAATTTAATGTGAAACTTTCCAGCATCTGTTCATTGTACATTTTGAGCTGGTCCCTCTATCCCATTTTTAAATCTTTACTGTATACCTCATATCGAGACCAACGGTTCAGCGCAGTACTGAAGGGAGAGCTGCACTGTCGGAGGTGCTGTCTTTTGGATGAGATGTTAAACCAAGGACCCATCTGTCCACTCAGATGGACATAAAGGATCGCACAGCACGGATTCAAAGAAGGGCAGCGAGTTCTCCCCAGCGTCCTGACCAACATTTAGCCCTTAACCGACATCACTAAAAAGTGGTCATTTATTTCACCGCTGTTTGTGGGATCTTACTATGCTCAAAATGACTGCTGTGCTTCCAACATTATCGCAGTAGTCATATCACGAAAGAACTTCACTGGCTTTACAGTGTGTGGGGACATCCAGAGGTCATAAAAGCCACTATATGAATGAAAACGCTTCTATTCCTGCTGTGTTCAGCTGTCAGAGCAGCACAGTTGGGTAGTGCATTTCTCCAAGACTGCCGACAATGTTGCTGATGTGAAATTCACTTCCTCATGGTAGGGGAGCTGTCAGATTCAGTTTTTCTGCCTGGTGACATTGTGAGCCTGACACGCTAGTGTCCTCCATTCACTGTCCTCATCAAATACTGTCTGGATTGAGATGAACATTGACAGACAGTCCTGGACTCAAACACACAGCAAGCATGTTTAAAGGCAGACAGCCCCCTCTCAGTGTTGGTGGATAATCATTATTTGTTATTTTTACAGACTTCTCTTTCGAAGGTGTCCCCTCTATCCTGATTTTTAATGGCCTCGCCAAGCCACAAAACATTGCTCACTTGGTAGGACTCCTAGGTGGTCTGTTACTGGAAATGGTGTAAATAAAGTACAGTGTCTAACAATTATACAGCACCTTCCAAACCCACGACCACTACCATCTAGAAGGACAAGGGCAGCAGGTAGATGGGAACACCACCACCTGGAAGCTCCCCTTCAGGTCACACACCATCCTGACTTGGAAATATATCGTCGGTTCTTCACTGTCACTGGGTCAGAATCCTGGAACTCCCTTCCTAACAGCACTGTGGATGTACCTACACCACATGGACTGCAGCGGTTCAAGAAGGCAGCTCACCACTGCCTTCTCAAGGGCAACTAGGGATGGACAATAAATGCTGGCCCAGCCAGCAAAGCCCACATCCCCTGAATGAATAATGAAAAAAAATCATAGGGATCAGATAAAGAAGGGCCATTTACGTAGCAATATGGGAGTAGACCATTCAGCCCATCAAACCTGACCTGCCATTCAATTTTTCTTTATTCTTTCAAGGGATGTGGGCATTGCTGGCTTGGCCAGCATTTGTTACCCATCCATAATTGCCCTTGAGAAGGTGGTGATGTGCTACCTTCTTGAACTGCTGCAGTGCATGTGCTGTTAGGGATGGATTTCCAGGATTTTGATCCAGTGACAATGAATGGGTGGTGATGTAGGTCAAATTCAGGATGGTGCGTGGCTTGGAGGGGAACTTGCAGGTGATGGTGTTACCATGCCTCTGCTGCCCCATACCTCTATCTGGTAGAGATTATGGGTTTTCAACTGTTTGTTTTGTTTGATCATGGTTCATCTGTACCTCAACTCCATTTACTTGATTTTGCTCCATACCTTTTGGCATCCTTACCCATCAAAAAGCCATCAATCTCTGCCTTGGAAATTGCCATGCCTTATATAGATTGGTGTCAAATTTGGTTTGGTAATGTCCTTGTGAAGCTTGTAATACAACACACTGAAATGCTTTTACTTTAATCAGCTACAAACTCTTGCCTGTATAGAAAAGAATTCCCGAGCTCACGTAGGTATCAGGAAGTTGTCTACCACAACAACAACTTGTAGGTTGCTTCACAGGAGCATTAGCAAACAAAACTTGGCACCAAGCCACATAAGGAAGCATTAGGACAGATGAGCAGAGCTTGGTCAAAGGGGTATCTTAAAGGAAGAACGAGAGGTAGTGAGGTGGAGGAGGCTAGGGAGGGAATTCCAGAACTTAGGGCCTATGCAGCTGAAGGCATGGTAGTCAATGGTGGAGCGATTAAAATCAGGGATATGCAAGTGGCTGGAATTGGGGGAGTGCAGAGAACCTTGAAGGGTTGTATAGCTGGAGGAGGTTCAGAGATAAGGTGAAGGCTGTTGGGGGATTTGGAAACATGATTTGTCTTTGTCATTCATTCATTGCGGTCTTCTCCATGAAGGCCAAGGAAGAATGAGACGGGTTTTAGGAATAATCGCTATTCCAGGGCAGTATGGATGAACCTACCAATATGCTGCACTACTCCATCGTGCTCATAGAAACATAGGTACATACAAAATACATGGGCAGGAAAAGGCAAGCCCGTTGCAAAATATTTCAACTTTCTTTTTTCAAAGGCAATTTTATGGAGTAAAATTAAAATTGTTCCATGTTATTGTACAATCCCATTCGTTAAAATCACCTGACGCTTCTCATCAACAATCTTGTCCTACACTTTTGTTGAACTGTGCCCTCATTTTAGATGCACAACCATTTGCTTAGTACATGACATTTCATTTGTAATTTGGTTACAAAATTACCCTCAAGTTTGTTCTCCTTTTGGGTTCAGTTATAAAGACACACATTTATTGCTGGCTCCTTCAACTTGACTTGTTCACTGACTTGTTCCTTCCGGCCAAACTCTGCCACCTTGACTGGATGTCTTCACTTGCAACTTACAGTATTGTAGTGCTACATTTGGTGTCAATAGTACTCCAGCTATAGTCAGAAAGGGAGGGTCACTTCAAATTGATGAAAACTTGACTTCAACTATGTCTTGTCTATGCCTTTCCTATCACTGGAGGCCACATCTGGCCAATCCCATTTCACTGAGGGGAGATTTGATCAGATGGGATGAGTCAGTATTGGTTACAAAACAGGAAGCAGCTCATGCAGCAATTGTTGTCTACCTCCAGACGTAAATATTGGTTCTATTGGAGTTATCCCTGGAGGCCTGACCAATATTTATTCCTCAAACAACATCAGAGAGAAAAAAAACAGATTGTCTGGTCACTTTCACATTGCTGTTTCTGGGAGTTTGCTGTGCACAAATTAGCCGCTGCGCTTCCTACAGTACAATGGAGACTAACACTTCAAAAATAATTCACTGGCGGTAAAGCACTTTGAGATGTCTGGTGGCCGTGAAAAGCGCAATATAAATGGCAGTCTTTCTTCTGTTCTCTTTCTTTCCGTAGATACATATTCTATTCACAAAATCTAATACCTAGAGACCTCTAGAGGTGAGAGAAGGAACTTGCACTTGCCTAACCAGGATCTGTTCAGACACTTACAATCTCTGATTACCAGGTGAAGGGTACATTCTGAATCAGCAGAACAGAGACATCTTTCAGAGTCCCAGTGTAACATTCATCAAAAGTGGTGTACTATTATGATCAGTTGCTATGGAACAGGAATGCTGTTTACTGCTTGTGGGTTAGCACCTTGAGAGTTGTGAATAAAGTTTCCCATTGCCTTAATTAGCCTGTAGCCAGTGTCAGGAAAGCACCCACGAAGGTGTGAAATCTCAGGGCACAGATGAAAGTGAAGAAGAATCGAAACCATCTTTTCGTTTTGCAATCAATGGCATCGCCAGCTGGTCAACGAGGGCATTTGGCTTTGAGGCGAGGCAACAAACATTGGTAAACACAAGGAACGTGGGGGACAATGATGTGCTACTGAAAGCACTTTAAGTTTGTTCAAGCAGAGTTATTCAGAAGCATCTTGCTGACTGAGTGAAACAACTCGAAACGGCTGTGGAGAAATCAAACACAGGGAGCAGATGGATGATAACTACCACAGCATGTTAAGTAAAGCACATTGCTGTGTTTTAAGTGGGCCCAAGTCCAAAGCAGATGTGAAGTTCACATCAACAGAAGCGACGGGGTGGAGATCTATAATCTACGATGTGTTTTATTTCCACCAGAGGACATTTTCAGTATTAATGAATTTGCCTTTCCCTCAAGAAGCACGACTTTTACAAAACCAACACTTTGGCTCCACACAAAATCTAAAAGAGAAAAACTGCAACACTTATGTATGATTACAGGTTATATGTCAAGCAACAAAATTTATATAGAATAGCTGCCATCCCTTTAAACCATATGGTTACAACAATATTCATGACATGACTGGTAACTAGGAAACAAGAGATGATTGTACTTGAAACAGGTGACATTTATGCATGATTACAGGTTATATGTCAAGCAACAAAATTTATATAGAATAGCTGCCATCCCTTTTGACCATATGGCTACAACAATATTCATAACATGACTGGTAGCTAGGAAACAAGAGATGATTGTACTTGAAACAGGTGACAGTATGCTCCACCACACATTGTATTGTCCACACTGGTGTCAGTAGGTAGGTTAGAGGTTTATTTTCTACATCACTCTGCACTGTGTAAATGACTGGACTTAGTCCCTATTCTGGATTGCTAGTTGGAATGCCTTCCATGGTTCTTTGGTATGGATTTCTAGTTTGCTATGTATCCACATTGTAGGTGCTACATCAGAAAAGCTTATCTCAACTGTGACATGTTTATACCTCTTTTCACTGGAAATCACAAAAGAACAATCTCAAATTGTTGAAGCAATATAGAATACCATCATAGAATGGCTACAGTACACAAATCCTTTCCTTTCAAAGGGAGTTGGAAAATCTCTTTTAAAACCTACAATTGAATTTGCGTATATAAAAATATATTCCATATTTCGTAAAGTGTCATTAAGGGGGCTTTGTAGCATTTAAGGCCTAACTGATGGCGCAGAGGAAGGATCGAAAGCTGAAAATTGAGCAGTTGAAGCGGATACATAAATGTACGCGCATTTTAGACGAGGAATATAGAGTTGAATATTTATGGAGATGCTATAGAGGCAAAGAGCAGCCAGGCACTAAAAGGAAGCACACACCAATATGTGCTTTGAACCCTTGTGAATGTGGCCTTTTTCAGTAGATTAATGTCCAAAGCCTGAGCCAATTTGATTGCTCAATCTGATTAATCTATCTACTAATGTAATGAGTTAAGCGAGCAATTACTTCAGTATTGTTTTCTCAGCGATGCTGAATCAGTGCAGTTATTTCAAGACCTGACCTCTACATTACAGAAGAAAATTGAGAAGGAGGTGAGATGAAACAAGCCATTAATTAGGTAACAGTTGGAGAACAATGCTTGACATTGTAGTGGCTGTGGCACTACCTGTAGTCTAAGGGGTTAATTCTAACTGTGTAATATGCTAATCAGATATTGTGTACATCATCACAGGAAGTGATGCAATATCTCATGATTTTCCTCTTTCACTTGCAGCCTTGTATAAGATCCAGGCAGCAAAGTAAGATGTTGTAAAAAAAAATCCTGTTTCCCCTACCTCAGCAGGTCAGTAAATATTCTGTATTAGAGTAACCAAGAACGTTATACTACCAAGCCAGAGCTTGTGAGTTCAAATCCCATAATGACAAGTTGTATTTTGTAGTTGTATAAATTCAACAAATCTTTAAATTTGTGGGCATTGTTGGAAAATCTCTATTCTTCGCTAACATTTTTCACTGATGGACACCTGCCATCCTTACCTGGTCTTGGCCTATACGTGACTCTAATCCACAATTGGCCAACTCTCTGAAGCGACCTACAAGTAACCTGTGTGTGCAAACGACTGCTAAGAAGGCTGTCATCCACCTTCTGAGGGACAATTGCAGATAGGCAGTAAATTTGGACTTGCCAGGACTGTTTCCATCCTGAGAACAAATGACAAAAGAAAATGTTGACACCACCTGCTGAAACGTGTCAGATGAAAAGTCCCCTTTCCTGAAGAAGGAACTGAAGAAGCGTCATACGGACTCAAAACGTTAACACTGTTTCTCTCTCCACAGGCGCTGTCAGACTTGCTGAGTTTTTCCACCATTTTCTATTTTTTTTTCAGATTTCCAGCATCCGCGGTATTTTGTTTTTACCTGTCCTGGTGTTGTTGCTTTCCTCAGGTGCCAGTGATCAATCTTTAGTATCCTTCACTTGAAAAAGAGAGCCCAAGATTATGCAGCGAATCCTCATAATTTACCTAGTATTCTGGTGAATCTGTGCCGCACCCTCTCTAAGGCGAATATGTCTTTGCTTCAATACCCAAACTAAAGCAGAATCAGGGGCCTTTTAGTGTGCCTATGCAATATCGTTATCTGAACAATTACTAGTACGCAATTGATTATTTGCTAAACGAGAGAAACTAGCATGCAAGGTCATAACAGCTACAGAAAAATACATACTCCAGTCAAGAGTGGGGTAATTATCCATCTTCTTTCAGACTCTGAACTCAAGCTTTTGTCAATAACTCTCTCTGATGCAAACCTATATTTAAATTTGAATACCTTTTCACTCCAGGTATCATTAACTCAAATTTCTGTTATTTTTTATTCATTTATGGGATGTGGGCTTCGCTGGCTGGCCAGCATTTATTGCCCACCCCTAGTTGCCCTTGAGAAGGTGGTGGTGAGCTGCCTTCTTGAACCGCTGCAGTCCATGTGGTGTAGGTACACCCACAGTGCTGTTAGGAAGGGAGTTCCAGGGTTTTGATCCAACGACAGTGAAGGAACGACGGTATATTTCCAAGTCAGGATGGTGAGTGACTTGGTGGGGAACTTCCAGGTGGCGGTGTTCCCATCTACCTGCTGCCCTTGTCCTTCTAGATGGTAGGGGTCGTGGGTTTGAAAGGTGCTGTCTAAGGAGCCTTGGTGAATTCCTGCAGTGCATCTTGTATCACAGAATCACACAGTGCAGAAGAGGCCCTTTGGCCCATCGAGTCTGCACCGACACGTGAAAAACACCTGACCTACCTACCTAATCTCATTTACCAGCACTTGACCCATAGCCTTGAAAGTTATGACATGCCAAGTGCTCATCCAGGTACTTTTTAAAGGATGTGAGGCAACCCACCTCCACCACCTTCCCAGGCAGTGCATTCCAGACTGTCACCACCCTCTGGGTAAAAAAGTTTTTCCTCACATCCCCCCCTAAACCTCCTGCCCCTCACCTTGAACTTATGTCCCCTTGTGACTGACCCTTCAACTAAGGGGAACAGCTGCTCCCTATCTACCCTGTCCATGCCCCTCATAATCTTGTACACCTCGATCAGGTCGCCCCTCAGTCTTCTCTGCTCCAACGAAAACAACCCAAGTCTATCCAGCCTCTCTTCATAACTTAAATGTTTCATCCCAGGCAACATCCTGGTGAATCTCCTCTGCACCCCCTCCAGTGCAATCACATCCTTCCTATAATGTGGTGACCAGAACTGCACACAGTACTCCAGCTGTGGCCTCACCAAGGTTCTATACAACTCCAACATGGCGAAGAGCAGTGGAAAACCAGGGGATTGGGAAGCCTACAAAGACCAACAGAGGACAACTAAAAAAGAAATAAGGAGGGAGAAGATTAAATATGAGGGTAAACTAGCCAGTAATATAAAAGAAGATTGCAAGAGTTTTTTTAGATATATAAAGGGTAAGAGAGAGGCAAAAGTGGACATTGGGCGGCTGGAAAATGACGCTGGAGAAGTAGTAGTGGGGAACAAAAATGGCGGAGGAACTGAATAGGTACTTTGCGTCAGTCTTCACAGTGGAAGACACGAGTGACATCCCCAAAGTTCAAGAGAGTCGGGGGGCAGAGGTGAGTATGGTGGCCATTACCAAGGAGAAGGTGCTAGGAAAACTGAAAGGTCTGAAGGTGGATAAATCACCTGGACCAGATGGAAATGCACCCCTGAGTTCTGAAGGAGATAGCTGAAGAGATAGTGGAGGCATTAGTGGTGATCTTTCAGGAATCACTGGAGTCAGGGAGGGTCCCAGAGGACTGGAAAATCGCTAATGTAACCCCCCTGTTTAAGAAGGGAGTGAGGCAAAAGGCGGGAAATTACAGGCCAATTAGCCTGACCTCGGTCGTTGGTAAGATTTTAGAGTCCATTATTAAGGATGAGATTTCAGAATACTTGGAAGTGCATGGTAAAATCGAGCAAAGTCAGCATGGTTTTATCAAGGGGAGGTCATGCCTGACAAATCTGTTAGAATTCTTTGAGGAGGTAACGAGTAGGTTAGACAAAGGAGAACCAATGGATGTTATCTACTTGGACTTCCAGAAGACCTTTGACAAGGTGCCGCACAGGAGGCTGCTCAGTAAGATAAGAGCCCATGGTGTTAGAGGCAAGGTATTAGCATGGATAGAAGATTGGCTGTCTGGCAGGAGGCAGAGAATGGGGATAAGGGGGTCCTTCTCAGGATGGCGGCCAGTGACTAGTGGAGTTCCGCAGGGGTCAGTGTTGGGACCACAACTTTTCACTTTATACATTAATGATCTAGATGAAGGAACTGAGGGCATCCTGGCTAAGTTTGCAGATGATACAAAGATAGGTGGAGGGACAGGTAATATTGAGGAGGCGGGGAGGCTGCAGAAGGATTTGGACAGGTTAGGAGAATGGGCAAAGAAGTGTCAGATGGAATACAACATGGGGAAGTGTGAGGTCATGCACTTTGGTAGGAAGAATAGAGGCATGGACTAGTTTCTAAATGGGGAGAGAATTCAGAAACCTGGAGTGCAAAGGGACTTGGGAGTCCTAGTCCAGGAGTCTCTTAAGGTTAACTTGCAGGTTGAGTCGGTAGTTAGGAAGGCAAATGCAATGTTTATTTCGAGAGGACTAGAATATAAATGTGCTGCTGAGGCTTTATAAGGCTCTGGTCAGATCACATTTAGAATATTGTGAGCAATTTTGGGCCCCATATCTCAGGAAGGATGTGCTGGCCCTGGAGAGGGTCCAGAGGAGGTTCACGAGAATGATCCCAGGAATGAAAGGTTTAACATATGAGGAACGTTTGAGGACTCTGGGTCTATACTCGATGGAGTTTAGAAGGATGAGGGGGGATTTGACTGAACCTTACAGAATACGGAAAGGCCTGGATAGTGTGGACGTGGGGAAGATGTTTCCATTAGTAGGAGAGACTAGGACCCGAGGGCACAGCCTCAGAGTAAAGGGAAGACCTTTTAGAACAGAGATGAGGAGAAACTTCTTTAGCCAGAGAGTGGTGAATCTATGGAATTCATTGCCACAGAAGGCTGTGGAGGCCAGGTCATTTAGTGTATTTAAGACCGAGATAGATAGGTTCTTGATTGGTAAGGGGATCAAAGGTTACGGGGAGAAGGCGGGAGAATGGGGTTGAGAAACTTATCAGCCATGATTGAATGGCGGAGCAGACTCGATGGGCCAATTGGCCTAATTTCTGCTCCTATGTCTTATGGTCTTATGGTCTTATGACCTCCCTACTTTTGTAATCTATGCCTCGATTGATAAAGGCAAGTGTCCCATATGCCTTTTTCACCACCCCACTAACATGTCCCTCCGCCTTCAGAGATCTATGGACACACACGCCAAGGTCCCTTTGTTCCTCAGAACTTCCTAGTGTCATGCCATTCATTGAATACTTCCTTGTCAAATTACTCCTTCCAAAGTGTATCACCTCACACTTTTCAGGGTTAAATTCCATCTGCCACTTATCTGCCCATTTGACCATCCCATCTATATCTTCCTGTAGCCCAAGACACTCAACCTCACGATTAACTACCCAGCAAATCTTTGTGTCATCCGCAAACTTACTAATCCTACCCCCCACATAGTCATCGATGTCGTGTATATAAATGACAAATAAGAGGGGACCGAGCACAGATCCCTGTGGTATGCCACTGGATACTGGCTTCCAGTTACTAAAGCATCCTTCTGTCATCACCCTCTGTCTCCTACAACTAAGCCAATTTTGAATCCACCTTATCAAATTACCCTGTATCCCATGTGCATTTGCCTTTTTTATAAGTCTCCCATGTGGGACCTTGTCAAAGGCTTTGCTGAAATCCATATAAACTACATCAACTGCACTACTCTCATCTACACATCTGGGCACCTCCTCAAAAAATTCAATCAAATTTGTTAGGCATGACCTCCCTCTGACAAAGCCATGCTGACTATCCCTGATCAAACCTTGCCTCTCCAAGTGGAGATAGATTCTCTCCTTCAGAATTTTCTCCAATAGTTTCCCTACCATTGACATGAGATTCACTGGCCTGTAGTTCCCTGGTTTATCTCTACAACCCTTCTTAAATAGCGGAACCACATTAGCTGTTCTCCAGTCCTCTGGCACCTCCCCCATGACCAGAGAGGAATTAAAAATTTGGGTCAGAGACCCTGCGATCTCCTCCCTTGTCTCCCTCAGCAGTCTGGGACACAAATCATCTGGACCTGGAGATTTGTCCACTTTTAAGCCTGCCAACACCTCCAAAACCTTGTCACTCCCTATATCAATTTGCTTAAGAACCTCGCAGTCTCTCTCCCCGGGTTCGATACCTTCATCCTCATTCTCTTGGGTGAAGATGGATGCGAAGTATTCATTCAACTCTCTAGTGATGTCCTTCAGCTCCACCCATAGATTTCCCCCTTGGTCCCTAATGGGCCCTACTCTTTACCTGGTTATCCTCTTCCCATTGATATACTTATAAAATATCTTGGTATTTTCCCCACTTTTACCAGCCAGAGCTTTCTCATATCCCCTTTTTGCTCTCCTAATTGCTTTCTTAAGCTCCACCCTGCACTTTCTGTACTCCACTAATGCCTCTGCTGATTTGCTTCCCTTTTACCTGCTAAAAGCCTCTCTTTTCTTTCTCACCGTAACCTGAATATCTCTGGTCATCCATGGTTCTCTGGGCTTGTTACTCCTTCCTATCACCCTAGAGGGAACATGTTAAGCCTGTACCCTCCCCATTCCCTTTTTGAATGCCCCCCACTGCTCCTCTGTAGATTTCCCCACAAGTAGTTGTTCCCAATCTACCTTGGCCAGATCCTGCCTTATTTTACTAAAATCCACTCTCCCCCAATCCAAAACATTTTTTTGCAAGTTGTTGATTCCTTTGTCCATAACAAACTTAAACTGTACCATGTTGTGGTCGCTATCGCTAAAATGCTCTCCCACCACCACCTCAGCCACCTGTCCGGCTTCATTCCCCAGAATTAGCTCCAGCACTGCGCTGTCTCTTGTTGGACCCTCTACATATTGACCTAAAAAGTTCTCCTGTACACATTTCAAGAAATCCACTCCATCCAAGCCCTTAACACTATGTCTATCCCAATTAATGTTGGGAAAGTTGAAGTTACCTAATATAATTACCCTATTGTTATTGTTTTTACACACTTCCGCAAATTGTGCACATATTTGCTCCTCAATTTCCTGCTGACTATCTGGGGTCTATAATAAACACCTAACAATGTGGCTGCCCCTTTTTTATTCCTAAATTCTACCCACAAAGTTTCATTCGATGCCCCCTCCAAGATATCTCTCTCCTTACTGCAGTAACGGACTCCTTAACTAATAATGCAATAGCTCCTCCTCTTTTACCCCCTCCCCTGCTGGTAGTGTGTAGCTGGTATACACTGCTGCTACTGTGTGTCGGTGGTGGAGGGAGTGAATGTTTGTGGATGTGGTGACAATCAAGCAGGCTGCTTTATCCTGGACGGTGTCAAACTTCCAACTACAGTTCAATTATTTTACTCAAACAGTCACATCATAACTATTTTGGCGTTTTCCTTATGATGCTGTTCAATCAGGATTCTAATTTCAAGATAATTGCCAATGATTAACAATCATTTGCAATAAGTGCTGTTCTTGGATAATCTGCTTGAGCAGAACTGACCAGCGAAAGGACTCATTCCAATAGGAAAATCTTCAAAGGAAGGTCAGAGGCTGCTTTAAGGAAAGGATTAATGCATCCTTCAAAGGTAACGATGTGTCAGCTCTTGAAATAACTGCATCGATTCAGCGGTGCTGAGAAAACTGTATATTGGACCAGTTGCTCACTTAACTCATTACATTAGTATTAGAATTAATCAGATTGAGCAATCAAATTGGCTCAGGCATTGGACATTAATCTACTGAAAAAGCAGCGTTCACAATGATTCAAAGCACATATAGCTGTGTGCTTCTTTTTAGATCCAGGCTGCTCCTTGCCTCTATAGGATCTGCATAAATATTCAAGAACTTTTCTCAGTGCAGTTGTGATTTATGCAGGTCCATGTCCTGTGGCAGTCAAAGTAGGAAAGTGTTCCTCAACCCCCGCTTCCAAGCCACTCCCCTGTGGTTAACTCCCTTTCTAATGTTATGTGTAGGTCGTGTATCTAATTATGTGAATCTTATGTGCCATCCATATTTTTATTTCTGGTTTATCTAATAAAGGTGCTGATGCAGAGATGCGAGACCTTGAGCAGACATGAGGACCACCCTGAGCTCCAGCATAGATCAGCTGCTGGAGGGGCTTTCAGTTTATAAGCAAAGAGCACAAACACAGCCTAATTTGCGTCCTTTCCACACAGCAGCCTTGTATGACAAAAACAAAAATACCTGGAAAAACTCAGCAGGTCTGCAGCATCTAGCCTTGTATGATGCTGTTTCTCTCCTTTCTCTTTGCTGCTTCTGGCATTGGACTTGGCAGTTTCCCAAATGCCGGGCAATATTTTAGCCTCAATATTAGTCTGGTCTGCTTGGTCATGATGGAGGTGGCAGGCGGGGGATGGTGGAGGGTGGAGACTGGGGGAGGGTTGGGGAGTGGGGGGGGGTGGTTTACAAAGGTAGTTGGGAGACACCTGCTGTATTCCCCCAGCTTTTGTGCCCCCTGCAGTTTGATTTTCAGGAATCAGGATCGCCGACCATATGGAAGTGGGCACCTCTTCTATATGTGACTGATTAATTAATCTCTTTCTTTTTCCTCTTGTTTCTTCCTTCTTTCTTAGCTGTCGGAGAAGAGTGGGAAACATAGAGGATGATGAATAGGCTGAAACAGAAGTTAAAGATATGAAGGTCTGGTACTTCCAGAGGGATTCTTGTGACCTCCTGCTAGTGGGAAACTGGGCAGAATCCCAGAGGGAAAGCCATCGTCAGCTATTTACATAATTTCCCTGGGGACTCTGCCAATCTTTCATCAACATTGAAATGGATTTTCCAAACCAACATATTTAGTGCACTCAATAATGATGACCAACTAGTATTCACCAGAAAGAAACATCACTGACACATCAGCAGAATCCAAGATAGTTCAAGTGGATTTCAGCTGAGCAAATTTCACAGGTAGTACTCATGAAAAATAACCAGAACTGAGCAATCATTGTGATCCACAAAGTGTGAGGGTAAGACTTGGACTTGCTGACGTTTATGAATCACTGTCTGATCTTGCCTCATGCTGAGTGACTTTTTTGAGGAAATTTCTCCCAAGTAAACTGTGACTAGCCCTCTGATGTGGTGGACTTTGATTTCCAGGAATCCTTCGACAAGATTCAACATGACAGGTAGCAACATTAGCTTAAACCAATGAGAAAGATCAAAGCTGGAAATGGACAAGAAATTGACTGCAGTATTGCTTGGCGATTGAAGCACCCGGGAATCAATGCTCAGGATAACTAGGGACGGACAATAAGGGTTAGGTTTCCTGGCACTGTGCAATGATCGGACAACTGAACCGAGAGGCTGGAGAATTGCCTGGAAATTAGACCCCGGGCTTCATCAGCATGTTCGGTGTGAGCTGGTGGTTCTCGCCACACCTCCACAGGCAGCTTGCCCAAGCCAAGAGTTTGATGTCAGGCTGCCTGCTTTACCAGCAGCAGCCCACAGGTAAATTCCTGTATGTGTAGAAATGCCTCCTTTCTACTCTTTTTTTGCTCCAAGCTTCAAGTCCTTAAAGAATGTTAGAGAACTGACTCAGTTACGTGGATAGATTGGAGAGGCTGGGGTTGTCCTCCTCGGAGAAGAGAAGGCTGAGAGGAGATTTGATAGAGCTTTGCAGAATCATCAGGGGTCTGGACAGAGTAGAGAGGGAGAAACTGTTCCCAATGGCTGAAGGGTTGAGAACCAGAGAACACCGATTATAAGGTGAATGTCAAAAGAACCAAAGGAGACCTGAGGAAAAACATTTTTACACAGCGAATGGTTAGGATCTGGAATACACTGCCTGAAAGTATGATTAAGGCAGATTCAATTGTGGCCTTCAAAGGGAGTTGGAAAATTATCTGAGGAGAAAATATTTACAGGGCTACGGAAAAAAGGTGGCAGAGTGGGACTAGCTGAGTTACTCCTGCAGTGTGCTGGCATGGATACGATAGACTGAATGGCCTCCTTCATTGTTGCAACCTTTCTGTGATTCTTGAAGCAACTTACATGGGCAGCCATGGAATCTACTGAAGAATCCTACTTGAGGTAGGCCCAAAGCCACCTCAGTTCATCAGTGACTATTTTCAGCAAGTGGCTCTTCAACAGGCATTAGGACCCTTAACTATGTAAATTATCAGTCTAACACCTGATTTAAGGGGCCTATATCTACCCAGACTAAGGATAGAGAGTCGATCGCTAAATTAGTATACTATGCACCTGTTTAAAGCTCTATTGGGTGTGACACACATCAATTTATATCCCTAAATATGGCTCATGGGTATCACCCATATCCTAAGATCAAATTATTTTTAAAGCTTAGACCTGAAAGCTCAAAGCTGTTAAACACAGTGGGTGGAGGTTGGGTGGGGGCATGGGGTTAGTCAAGTCTGATCAGGCAGCCAATAATCTACAAAATGAGTGCGATGAAATCTGTATGTGGGTCAAACAATGGCTGCATGAATGCAGGTACATGTAAGGTACTGCAAACTTGAAGAAACAATTGGTTGAATACATCTTTGTAAATGAGTCAGATAAGATTAATGCTGAAAGAGATCTGTTGATGTTAGTAGATGTGTCATTTAAGATGTCTAGTTGTTGTGAAGCAGCATTCCGACATCAAAAATAAAATCTTAAACTGTATCGCCAAATTAGTAGAGTCTTAATTGAAGGACGTCATATTAAACAATGGCATGTTGAGCATTGTGTAATATCACGACAGTGGACTACAGCCCCAAATAACTTATGGGCATATTGAACTTTTAAGGAAGACATATGTTTTTTTAAAAATGACATACAAGCAAAGACACTGACAAAAGATGGGCAAGAATGTAAAGTAACTACTTTTTGGAAAATTCCTATGTGGATTATACTTGACCGACTAGTCCAGAGAGAACATGGAATGTCACACCTAAAAGGTGTCATGGCCTACTTCAGGCAGAGACACTTAAAAGGAAGAGATAAAATGCAAAAGACTGAACTTTAATCTCCTGTGGTTGCGGAGACAATAGAGACTGATCACCACATCTCAGCAGAAACCATCTCCTGTTGAGTCATATCTCAGAATGTGGAAATGATCTGAGTTGAAAGAAAACAGACACTTGGCGAAAGACATGTTTGCTTTCCCCTTCCAGGAATACACAATGAAATGGGTTAAAAAGCTAGCTGCAGACCTAATCTGTGTGTTCTAGTTCTGGTGTGCTAGTGAGAGTCACAGCAGAAGAATATTGACTAGGCACCCCTTTGCAGCTTGCAGGCAAAGGGATTTTTTCTCTCTCTGATGCTGGAGGCAAGTCAGCAAAGCCACAATCAAAAATGAAATAGGACAGCTTCTTTAGCCAACCTGCAGAACCAAGTGTCTCCAAACCAATTGCTAAACTGCCAAAGTCAGCTCTCCCAGAATCATCCAACTTAACGGCTGCAAAGTTTCACCATCTATGCCTCACGGACAAGCCAAAGACTGATTTGTACATCTTTTTAAACTTTTATTTGGACTCAGCTTCTCATTTCTGATCTGTGTGTGTGTGTGTGTGTTGCATTTGTATTATTTTTTCTCAGGTTTTAGTAACTAATAAACTTCCTCTTTCTTTGACTCAAGAAAGCCTGCTTAAATTGGCTGCTTCTAAAACATAAATACATTTGGACTGGGAAGAGATATCCATGGTGAGGGGGAAGGGATCCCTTTTATATTAACCTTGTTGTGACCAACTGTGGGGGTTGAATAAAGAAGGGAAACCAGCTCATTCCTCCTCACGCGGGAGCATAACAAAATTGAGGTCCCTTTTGGGAAGTTAACAAATTGAGTGAGCTTGCACAGGGACTGGTCGTAACAGTAAAGATTTGGTCATTGAGACATCACGGAGACTGAAACTTGCAGATTAAGTAAACAGTCTAGAAAGCAATTCCAGAATATTATTTCAAGGTACACCTTAACAAGAGGACAAGGTTCAATCTGGTGAGAGGCAAATTTCGGTCTGCTGTCAAAGTACTTCAGGAAACAGGAGGTCAGCTCTGGGTAAGGCAGTGAAGGTTAAAACTCTGGAATCAGTTCAGAGACAAGATGGATGCTGTGAGAGAGTGGAATAGGGTTTCCTGAATGGATGAGCTAAAATAGATGAAATGATCCTCCATTCTTGTGATCTCCTGCAGTTCACAATGCTCTAATGGAGCCTCTGTGGAATTGCCACCACCAGTGACATGTGGGTTTTGAAAACTGCTGTAGGAAATGAGCAGGTTTTAGGAATGACAGCAGGAGTGAGAGCAAAAGAGCAGTGGCTATTATGCCACTCAAACAACACAATGGTGGAAGCAATCAAATGTTAATAGCCCCTGTGTGAGCTGAACTTTCTTAATGTTATAGGGTGGAAGTTCCTCACTTAAAAATCAGGATGAATCCTCCGCTGCCTCTCCAGTAGAGTCCTAATAAATGGTTCATGTTCCAAATGTATTTTTTCGGAGCAAGTGATGTTTGTTCTTTGACAATGTAAATGTCACAGATCGTACTAGACATTGGGGGCACATCTGGCAGATGAGGTCCAGTCAGGCTTCTGGGGCCAGTTTAAAAACTAGATTTTAAAGAGGGAAGGATTTGTAAAGGTGCAATAATAAATATATAGCTGGAATAGGATGCTAGGCACCGCTAAGATGGTCAGCCAAGGCCACAGGCCTTCTACAGAGGATAGAAAATGTTAGAAGCAATTGGCAGATTAGTCTCGATCTGTGGCAAATGGACAGGTTAATGTCTGAAGTTACCTTGTCTGTTTTCTGCCTAGTTACTGTCTCACCTACTGAACACTTCCAGTTCCAGCAGATTTTTGGTCCCATAGACGAGTCGTTGAAAGTGAGGTGGGGGGGGAAGGTGGAATTGGTGGAAGGTGGGGGCGTGAGGCAGAGGCATATCAACAAGCCCAGTATTTCTCAAGAGGTTCAGAGAACTCACATGGTCTTCTGAGGTTGGTTCCTGCACCACCACATTCTCCTGAGTAGGGCTCCAAAATGTGCCTGGCGTATTATGCTCTTCCGCTCAGTTATTATGAATGATCATCTTGTCACGGCTAGGTTGCCTTTGCCGTTTCCAACAGTTACCTGTAATGCTGCTTTCTCTCACAAACTTCCCTGAGGGCTGAGTTCTATTTCAAACCTTACCATTGAGTCTGCACGATGTATTGACTGCATAAACATAACTACTCTAGCCTGAACACACTGTATACTCCCGCAACAATGTGCGTGTTTTCCCTCCGCTTGCCTCCTTGCAGGATGAAGTATGCCCTTAGTTTTTCTCGGAGGCGTCACTCTGGCTACGTGGTGCTGAGAGTGTAAAGAGATGGGCAGTGGGAAAGCTGCAAGGCTTCCCTCTCCCATTCCCTCTCCCACCCCACCAACCACTCTTTATTCTCGCACTCTAGCAGTAATTTTCCGGGTTTGTGCTACCAATAGACAGTCACAATCATCAGTTATGCATGCCAGGAAATGGCAGATGCACTGCTTGTGCAAGCTCTGACCATTAATTGACAGAAGTTTGTGCCCCGTGTACCTACAACTTAGGTGATATGTGTAATCAGCAGACTTGAGTCCTTGTTGGTAGTGCCAACTTGAATTGGCCCCTCTATCCATTCATGTGCCCACTCCTTTGGCACCAATGCATGCACTTACACACAAGGAGGTATGACAATCTTTCATGGAACTCAGTTTGCGGTTCAACCATTTTTGTATCTTTTTTGACTTTCTCTTAAGTGTACAGCAGGAACCACGTCAATAGGCCTGTGGACTTTGAAAGCATTTCACATCAGGCAATCCTATCTGATTCCTCTCTGATTAACTGGCAACTCAGATACCTCAGGTCATCTGATGGTGGTGAGGATGTCCTGGGCTCTCTGCAAAGCAGACATGGGCTTGAGGGGGGTGGCGAAGGAGGAAGGGCAGGAGCAGGAACCCACTGTCCGAAAACACGGCTGAATATTTGACTACACATCTTCTAAACGGGGCTAAATCCATTTCAATTTGGATTTGGGTTGAGCTTTGGTAATGAGTTCCTTCCTCATTTACGTGTTCCCTCGCAGCTGTGAGGACCCAGAATCAAAGCAGTCTCTTCCTTCTTTGCCTACTCAAGCTCCCAGCACCTCTTGTATTGAACTTCCTTGATCACTGATTTACAGCTTGATTGCAAAAATGCGGAGTTGATTTTCGCGCTAAAAACAGTGAATGATTTACTAATGAAATCAGCAACATAAGTAGCACATCAAAGTGGGAATTTAGCACTTACACAAGTGAATTGTCAGCTCATTTGCATTAAGCTGCTTTGCACTGAGGGGAATAAAGTGCAAAACTTCAGCCGGCTCCTGTACACTTCAGTAAATCCATGGACACTCATGCTTCATATTTGTGGAGGTTGGATAGTGCCCAAATCGGATCATGATTCCAATGCAGCTCCACGCAACTACTGAGACCCATGGCAGGGCCACGTAAAATTGGCTCATTGGCCTCATTACGTTTATGAGCAGTCAGCTGTGGGCTCCGGCCGAGACCTCAGAGGCAGCTTAGTTGCCCTGAGGAGACTGATCATGTCACTCCATAGGAAGATGTTAGAAAGATAAACATTTACTTTTTGAGAGGCAGCCCCCTAATGGTCATGTTCAGGGCCCACTAGCTTGCATCTAACAATAGTAACCATGGTGTGCACAGTGCATTCTGTGCTTAATCACTAAAGTATTTTGCAAAGTTGGAGGGGGGTGGGTGGGGTGGTGGGGGCTCATTAGGCCCCATATTGGATATTTAAGGGGGGATTACACCTATTTCAGGCTTGGGCCTTAGACTTTATGCAGGAAATTTTACCAATATGTTAAGACGTGCACTTCCAGTGGAAAATGTGCACCTCACCCTCCATAGTGGGCACTTACCTGCCCATTTTATGCCTCCAAAATGGCTACAGCACCAATCTATTTCTAGGTCATAGAATTTGACAGTGCAGAAGGAGGCCATTTGGCCTTTCATGGTTATGCTTGCTCTCTGCCCTTTCTGCATATTCCCCTAAATTTTTCTTATTAAATATTTATCAACTTGCATGTAGCTAGCGCCCTTATGTTGTAAAACATCATGAGGTGCTTTACAGAGAAATTATTGAACAAAGTTCCAAGCCATATAAGGAGATATTAGGACAGATGACCAAAGCTTAGCCAAGGAAGCAGTTTTAAGCAGCACTGCGAAACAGGAGAGTGAGGTAGACAGGTGGAGAGGCTTAGGGAGGGGATTCATGAGCCTAGTGTCGAGGCACCTGAAGGCAGGGCTATCAATGGTGGAGCAAAGGAAATCGGGGGCTTCCCTTCTATAAGCTAAATGGGAGCTGCTTCCCCTATAGTTTCTGGTCAGGCATTCCATATCATAGCAACCATTGTGAAAAAACAAAAATTCTCTTACCTCTCCCTTCTTTTTGACAAAGATCCTACATTTATGCCTTTGAGTTGCCTATTCACAGAATTCCTTTCTTTGGCGCAAGACAATTCCCTTTGTGACTCACACATTTCTCAAATCCCGCAGAGGAAATGGTAAATACAAACAGTGAAGGCACCATTACCGGTGATAGTTTAAAAAAAATATTCATACTTTTCATTCGAATTCTCCAAAAATGGTGTCCATGATTTGAGTCCCAACTGCTAAATCCAGATCCCTCATCCCAAATAGCAACCAGTTTCTCATGAATCTATGAATCTCTGTCAAGTTAACAGAGCTGAGTGTAGCAGTGTAAATACTGGCAGACAACTCTGAATTGAAATGGGAGATAATTTAAACCTTTGGTGATAGTGTTGTATAGGAATGACTAGACAGAAAAATACCAAGGTCAATCTAGCCCTGACATGATACATTGATAACTTTCTACCATCATGGCATGATACATTGATAATGGAGTTATTGCCTGACCATAGAATCAATCTTTCAATTATTCTACAACAGGCCCAGATACAAAGTGGGCAACTTTGAGAACCATAGCTCCAAATCACCTGTTCTTCCTAAGCATGTCACACCTAGTGGCTCATGTCTCAAATTACTCAGACTTAGAAGACTTCCCACATCTACAGAGGCATATGCTTACATCTGTTTTCCTGGACCTGGTCACTAGCCTGAAACCAGAGGCTGTAGCTTGAGGGATGCGACTCTGCATCAAGCATGGCTGACCATGAGTCTGCCCCACTGTTACCACCCACCATAGGCATATCAGAAGGATTTGCAAGTTACTAATCAACCTGTTTGGCTGTGTTATGAACACACCCTCTGTGGTCATCAAGTCCTGGAGTGAGACTTGAACCTAGAGCTGCTGTCTCAGAGGTAGGAGTGCTACCCATTGCACCGCAAGACCTCCTTTTTATTCACAGGCTGCATCCAAAATATTATGTTCTGAAATAAACCAATCTAACTTGTTTTTGAGTGGATCAATAATAACGGCTCCTGAAGGAGACTGCTCCCTAGCTTGACCAATGCTTATTGAAATATTGAAATCAATAGGGTGGAAACTCAGAAGGGGTTTATAATAGGTGGCCGATTTGATAAATCCTGTCTTATAGCATCAATAAAAATGAAAATATCCCCAAGGTGTCAGTAGAAAAGCAGCTTACAATTAGCCTCCATGCTTTGTTTTTTGCTTTGGCTGAAGTGTTGCTGATTTTTCTTAGTTCAATATTTTGGCTTCAATACCGATGATACAACCAGGGAAACTGATCATTTAAAACCCTCAAACTGTCAGAATTAGCAAGTTATCCAAGACACTTCCTTTCATTATATTATCAACATCGAGGAGACCACAAATATAAAAGAACCCACAGAATTGCCGAAATATTTCAACATTTGAAGAGGTTGTGACAGTGAGACTCCCTCTTGTGGTTTAGCAAAAATAAAATCCCCGTTTTTATGGTGAGGCAGGCAGCCGGATCCTCTATAAAAGCTAAATACTGTGGATTCTGGAAATCTGAAATAAAAACAGAAAATTCTGGAAATACTCAGCAGGTCAGACCACATCTGTGGGGAAAGAAACAGAGTTAACGTTTTGAGTCCAATATGACTCTTCGATCTTTTACTCCATCTCATTGAACCAGGTGACAGTGCTGTGCCCGTAAAACAAGGCTAGAATCCTGTGAGTCATCTTACAGAATTTAGATCTATAGTTATTGCGCAGCTTTTTCTAATAGAGGAGATTACTTAGCGCATGGTTGGGATCTGGAACTTCCTTGTAATAGTGGTGAAGAAACTGAGGGTTGAATTTCACAGCAAGTGGGTTTGGGTCTGGGTCGACTTAATGAGGACTTAGTGCACTAGCTGGGCTTCAGGCCCCTTGGATTTTAACTCCTGGAGCTTCACCTCTATATCCCACCCAGCCTGTTGCCTGCTGTAGAGGGTGGAAAGAGGCAGCAGCAGGCTAACAGGGAGAGGGGACGTCCATGTAGTCAGAGGCTCCCAAAGAGTAAAATTCGTCAGCAAGTCGTGGGTGGGTGGCGAGTGGGTGTGGGTGTTGGGGGGTGGGAGGGGGGAAGGTGACTGATTTTGGGAATGCCTTGTGGGAGGGTAGGGGAGGATACAGCTTTGTTTGTGGGGCCAGGGGGAGTACTGATGCTCTCCCTGACCTATGATGCGAAGTTTTACATCTACCTTGAAAGACCGCTTATGGCTTTAGACTAGAGGCAGACCTACTTCAACCTGGCAGGAAAACCATGGTGGGTTGCCCAGTCAGACCACTGTTGAAATGCCATCCCATAGGACGGATGAAGAACTTCAGCTACTTGGATAGATTGAAGAAGCTGGGGCTGCTGTACTCAGAGAAGAGAAGATTAAGAGGAGATTTGATGGAGGTGTTCAAAATCATGAGGAGTCGGGACAAAGTAGATGGAGGAAACTGAAAAATTTTTATACGCATGGTTAGGATCTGGAATGCTCTGTCTGAGAGTGTGGTGGAGGCAGATTCAATCGTGGCTTTTTAAAAAGAATTGGATAATTATCTGAAGATAAAATATTTGCAGGGCTACAGGGAAAAGGGGAGGGGGGGGGCAATTGGGACTGGGTGGGTTGCAGTTTCAGAGATCCAGCACAGAAACGATGGGCTGAATGGCCTCCATCTTTGCTGTAACCATTCTATGCTTCAATGATTCTATGGAGCCGATTTGCTTTAGGCTGCCACCTCATCTGCCTGCAGATTAAAATACAAAATGGCGGAACAGGGTTGGGATCTGAACGTTTCAGTAAATTGTGTTTTTTTTTAACTGCCCATGCAACTGATGAGGAAGGTAGGGTTAAAATCAAAGCCCTGGATAAATTAGCACACAGGCCTGAATTTTCATAAAGACAGAGAGACTCTCTGTTGTTACAAAAGTGACTGGAGAGGCCCGAATCCCGATGTCCATACCCGGAACATGACACCTTCCATTTTGCTACATTTTAAAATGCAGCTGCCTCAAGTTGATCTGATTTTCATTAGTGGGGTGTCCAAAACACAACTGGTACACTTTAGACTTGACAGGAGAAGGTATAAAGTTAATGGAGTTAGTTGGAGAAGTAGGGTACCCTATTGGAGAGGTAAGGTACCCTTCCACACATGGTCCTGGGACACCTTTGGGGGAGGCCAGGTGCACTTTGGGAAGGAGAGATAAGCTGCCCTCTGGAAGAGGTAAGGTGTCTTTTGGGGTTGTTAAAAGTAGACACAAATGTGCGTTAAAAAGTGCATAAACTCATTGGAACTGTCGACAGAGCTGTCAAAAGGAGCTGTCAATAGCCGCTGTCAAGCTTTCAAGGCATTTAGAACTCCTGCCCTTTAAAGATTTGAAAAGAAAGCCTGCTGTGTGAAAAAAAATCTAAATGATTGCTATTTCACAAACAAGGAACATCTTGACTTTAAAATTTTCCTCCTTGTTTTCAAATCTGGTCTGTCCCCTCCCTATCTCTGTAATCTCCTCCAGCCCCATAATCATCCAATATCTCTGCGCTCATCTAATTGCTGCATGTCAGGAACCTAATTTCAACACTTTAGCTTCTCATTATAGGTCCTACTCGGCGGAATCATCCCCCTACGCTGGATCATCTGGGCACTCACACCGACGTGTTTCACAACTGTACATAAGTAACAGGCACCTGGCGAGCTGTGCTTTGCTCAGGACTTCGAAGTTCGTTTGCCTACCTTGCTTTGGGAGAGAGTTTCAGGATTTTAACCCAGCAACAGTGAAGGATTGGCGATATATTTCCAAGTCAGAATCGTGAGTGGCTCGGAGGAGAACTTCCAGGTGGTAGTGCTCCCATGGTAGTGTTCGTGGGTTTAGAAGGTGCTGTCTAAGGAGCTACGGTGAGTTCCTGCAGTGCATCTTGTGGATGGTACACGCTACTGCCACTGTGTGTTAGTGGCGGAGGGAGTGAATATTTGTGGATGAGGTGCCAATCAAGTGGGCTGCGTTGTCCAGGATGGTGACCAACCTCTTGAGTGTTGTGGAAGCTGCATTCATCCAGTCAAGTGGAGAGTATTCCATCACACTCCTGACTTGTGCCTTGTAGATGGTGAACAGGCTTTGGGGAGTCAGGAGGTGAGTTACTCGCCGCAGGATTCCAAGCCTCTGACCTGCTCTTGTAGCCACAGTATTTGTATGGATAGTCCAGTTCAGTTTCTGGTCAATGGTAATCCCCAGCATATTGATTGTGTGGGATTCAGTGATGGTAATGCCATTGAATGTCAAGGGGTGATGGTTAGATTTTCTCTTATTAGAGATGGTCATTGCCTGGCACATGTGTGGTACAAATGTTACTTGCCACTTGTCAGCCTAGGCCTGGATATTGTCCAGGTCTTGCTGCATTTCGACATGGACTGCTTTAGTATCTGTTGAGCCGCGAATGGTGCTGAACATTGTGCAATCATCAGTGAACATCCCCGCCTCTGGCCTTATGATGGAAGGAAGGTCATTGATGAAGCAACTGAAGGTGATTGGGCCTAGGGCAGTACCCCAAGGAACACCTGCAGCGATGTCCTGGGACTGAGATTAATGACCTCCAACAACTACAACCATCTTCTTTTATACTAGGTATGGCTCCAACCAACAGAGAGTTTTCCCCCTGATTTCCATCGACTCTAGTTTTACTAGGGCTCCTTGATGCCACACTCAGTCAAATGCTGCCTTGACGTTAAGGGTAGTCATTCTCACCTCTACTCAGGAGTTCAGCTCTTTTGTCCATGTTGGGACCAAGGGTATAATGAGGTTAGGAGTGGGGTGGCCCTGGCAGAAGCAAAACTGAGCGTCAGTGAGCAGGTTATTGCTAAGCAAGTGCTGCTTGATAACATTATTGATGACCCCTTCGATACTTTACTGTTGATCAAGAGTAGACTGATGGGGCGTAATTAGCCAGGTTGGAATTGTTCTGCTTTTTGTGTACAGGACATACCTGGGCAATTTTACACATTGCCAGGTAGGTGCCAGTGTTGTAGCTGTACTGGAACAGCTTGGCTAGGGGCGTGGCAAGTTCTGGAGCATAAGTCTTCAGTACCATTGCTGGAATGTTGCCAGGGCCCGTAGTTTTTACTGTATCCAGTGTCTTCAGCCATTTCATGGTATCACATAGAGTGAATCAAGTTGTCTAAAGACTTGCATCTGTGATGCTGGGAACCTCTGGAGGAAGCCGAGATGGATCATCCACTCAGCACTTCTGTCTGGAGGTTGTTGCAAATGCTTCAACAATCTTTTTGAACAATCAATTTGTTGAACACAATTTCCCTTTCACAAAACCATGTTGACTCTGCCTGATTGTATTATGATTTTCTAAATATCCTGCTGCTACCTCTTTAATAATGGATTCTAGCATTTTCGCAATGACAAATGTTAGACTTACTGGCCTATAGTCTCCTGCTTTCTGCCTCCCTCCTTTCTTGAATAGTGTCACATTTGTGGTTTTCCAATTCGCTGTGTCTTTTCCAGAATCTTGGAATTTTGGAAGATTGCAACCAATACATCCACTATCTCTGCAGTCACTTCCTTTAGCATCCTAGGATGCAGAACATCAGGTCCAGGGAATTTATCAGCCTTTAGTCCCATTTGTGCTTGTTTTAGAACAAAGCAACAATTGTTCAGCGCTCGGAGCAGACACACAAAAAACACAGACACACAAAAAGACACACACATAAGCATAGGCAAGCAGACTGACAGGCAGGCAGGCAGGCACACACACACACACACACACACACAATCATGCATGCACATGGACACACACACGGACACACATCCAAGCACAAAGACACACACATATATTCAAACGCAGCAAGTTTTTCCATTACTTCAATGACCTGGATTTTTGTGGAGACTCCCCAGCATATCCAAAAGGCTGATGGACCCCAGATCCAGAATCCCAACCCCCATATCTGGTAGAAACTATTTTCACCATGGGAGGGAGGATGTGGGGAAGATTGAGACAGGACATGACACGCACATGTGGGAAACCTGATCTCAGCAGAGTCACTTGAGCTCAGTGCCGAGTTCATACAGTCCCCATTCTGGCTGGAGCAAGTGCCCTATCCTGCAGTGTGGGTGTTATGAAACTTTAGAGAATTCATAAATGCTCATGAAAAGTGGATAAAGTCTATAGTACTGTCAAGCTGTCAAGTTACTTAAATGGACAGCCCTTTAAAAATTAAAAAAACTACATTTTTATGTTTGTGAGTTGAAAAAAATCTATCATCGCAGCTTCAAATCTGTTTGTTGACATAACCCTAAGTATTATTATTATAGGGTTATTGATGCTTGACTTTTTCTACAGCCTATCATTATCACAGTGGAGGACTGTAAACTCACAGTTTAATTGACAGCTCAAAGATGATTAAAAGATTAACAGTTTTTGATATGGGGTTATGAATATAAATTTTTTTTATAAGGAATTAAGTACTTATTGGGATTTAAATATATTCAACGGGCTTTCTTGAATGAGAGTGCTTTTATTATATAGTGGTGACTGTAACATATATTTAGAACTTTATTTTATTTCACCTCAGCATGCTCCTTAGGTGGATACTGGGTGAGTTGGAATGAAGGGTGTAAGGGAAAAAGGTGGTGGGTAGGGGCCATGGGTTGGCATGAATTGGCACTAAGTTGGCGTAGGGGCTACAATGGGCCTTGGGGGTGGGTGGGGGCTTAGGTTATCATCAGTTGGCATGTGTGGGCATGAGGAGTGGGCATGAGGTGGTGTGAGGGGTAAGGGCTAGAGGGCCTAATGTTTAAGAAAATAACTGAGGTGAAGCCCAAGAGAACAGAGGCAGTCGTTTTAAACAACCTGGATTGGCACTAGGCAGCCCTGTGGCCACTTCTGACCTGGGTCTGGGGTGATGGGCCCAACTCCATCCCACATCTCCTTCCTCCCTGAAGTGCCATTCGGGCACTTTGTCCCCAAGGCTGGATTATTCCCAGCTCGGTGCACTCGCCCTTTGAGAGAAAATCCGGACCAATATCTCTGTTGTAAGGACACTGCTGTGATGCTGCAGGACATTCACTACTGCTCAGTCCCTGGGATATGTAAAGGTGCTTTCACACTAGGTTTATTGAGGTGCTCGGACCACAAGTTGCCCACTTACTGGTCTCACAATGCTGACAGCAACCCTCAAGTAAACTGGCTGGATTACTGGGATGACAATCATAGTGCGTCCATCAGCTTTACATTGGGGTTGATGCCAGCAGAGTGAGACTGCTTATTGAGAAACTGAGTACCTCACAAGATCCAGTGTAAAAGCCGCTTTAGGTAAAAAAAACTCTTAATTAAACTTCCTAGAAGGTGACTTGTTTAAAGTTGCCTTTTGAAACGCCTTCTTTTATTTTACTTTAACGCCGCACGCTACTTGCCTACACATGCTGCAGCCGAAGAGAAACTAGTTACTCATGCACAGAAATTGGAACCTAACCTGCAAAATGGTGTGTGCGAAACTCAAAGGACTCCCACTCAGATATTCTAAATCACTCCATTTCACTGGGTGTGGCCAGGCAGCACTACGGTAAGGACACAATGGACGGATTTAGCACCTTACACCTGGATACACCGGATACAATCAATGCCCCCCCAGGCAGTCTACAGGGAGGCAGGTACCATAGGGACTCTGCTTCTATCTCCATTCGAATCCACAAACTTGAAAGTCGACATGGGATGCAGAATCCCTCTCAGGAAGAAATGCCTTAACTTTTAAACATGGAAAGAAAGGGGAAAGAAAATAGATATGATAGCATTGCAAGGTCAGGGGAAGTGCATAGGCACTCCAATGTAGTTATTACTGTATGAGGTATTACGACAGTCAGATATTCCTATGGTGCAGATAATATTACTGCGCAAGTAGATGTTGCATTGCAATGCTACAATGCAGGTATAATACTGAGTGGTACCACAGGGCAGATGGTACTAGAGCAGGAGTGTTATAGCATACGTGTTACTACAGCACTGGTTATGATATAGAGCTTGAGGTATTACAGTGTAGATATGGTGCAGGTACTACTAAAGTAGAAGTATTACAACAGCGAGGGTGTTACTACGATGAGGGTGTAGTAAAGGTGTTACTACAGTGGTTGTGTGGTAAGGGTATTATTGCAGTGATAGTATCCTGTAGGCTGTACTAGAGTGCAGGTGTAGCTCAGGTAGCACTGCAGTAATGCTATAGGGCATAGGAGCTTGTATCTGACTGGTGTCAATTACTGCGTAAATTTTACGCAACACACCTAGAAATATACTGGAACGGATTCGTTAATATGCTGGACGAGATGCTTCTCCTTTTAATATCCTGACCACATTAATCAGAGCAGTGGCTTACTCCATGCAGGGCATGTTCAGGACTGCTTGGTTAAAAGTGAGATGCAGTACATTTGAGTACCGGTTCAAACTTCCTCTGTGAGCAGGATTAATCCCTTGTGAGCGGACAATGTAAGTGTATTACCTTTAATTCACTGATTCTGATCGCCACACCAATAGGTATAGAAGTGAGTCCTTTGCGGATGAGAACAAGATGTAAGGGCTATTCATAAGTTCAAAAGTTTTTGCCTGGTTGTGTCTGTCTTTTTAGATTTTCTTCAGCGATTACAGCCTAAATAAAAAGTGCTCTTTGTAGTAAATGCCTTGCATTTCTTCATATGTGAGAAGATTGCAAAGGATAAACTCCCACCTTCCCTTCTACATTTTTCCCTTACACTGTACCTTTTGTACAAACAGTTTATCGATTAATCTCAAGGTTCACAGCGTGGTAGTCTGCTGTTGATGTTCTACTTAAATGTTATTCTTACAAAATGTCACGTTAGTGCGTTTTGCCTTCAACAAAAATATTTACTGTCTTATTTTTAGAACATGTGTAGGGGTTTGCGTCCTCTATGCCAGAAGGTTAATTCGCAATTATTTTATTGGTCTGGAGAATGGTGCAGAGTTTGAAGTTCCCTTTGAATGGGGAGGGGAAGGGGAGAAGAATCCTACTAATGTTCAATGTTCAGTTCAAGTTACGGTTCAGATTTAGATTCCAAGTTGGTAAAGCATCCCTCCAAATCAGATGATAAGAAACAAACAGATTTGTTAGACTTGCAGGCCCATGGGAATAGAGCAGGGGAATGGGCCTGACTAGATTGCTCTACAGCGAGTTGGCATGGACTTGATGGGCCGAATGGCGTCATTCTGTGCCGTGATGGCTCTACGAAAATATAAGCGCATTGGCCTCGAGATTCCACACTGTGAGTTCTACCATTTTACGCCAATGGAAGCTGAGATGTTCTGAGGTATTTACATCTGAATATTATGGATCAGCTCATTTGCCTATCCATTAGAGTTGCAATTGGCATAAAACTGTCAAGTAATGTGCTGGAACACAGGGAAATCAGGGTGCTTTGGAAAGCCAGTTCTGATTGAAGATTGCAGCACGGGGCTGAAGGCAGAGCAGGGAGGTACAGGGTAGTGTGTGTTGACTCTCGGCTAGCTTTAACTGGATGTCACATGAATGTTTTTGGTGCCACTTTGGAAGAAGGCCCAACACAAAAGAATCTGACAGAGGCGATCAAAGAAGAGACAAAGGCATGGCACAGAAGGTAAGGGGCAGGAGGTTTAGAGGGGGTGTGAGGAAGAATTTTTTTCACCCAGAGGGTGGTGGGAATCTGGAACTCACTGCCTGAAAGGGTGGTAGAGGCAGAAACCCTCATAACATTTAAGAAGTATTTGGATGCGCACTTGCGATGCCATAGCATACAAGGCTATGGGCCTAGTGCTGGAAAATGGGATTAGAATAGTTAGGTACTTGTTTGACTGGCGCAGACTCGATGGGCCGAGGGGCCTTTTTCTGTGCTGTAGACCTCATAGACTCTATAGGCAGAATTTTATGGCCCCATTTCGGCGGGGACAGGGCCGTAAAATGTGGTGAGACATTCTAAACCTCATTGACTTCGGCGGGAACGTAAAATCCCACTGTCGTAAAATTCTGCCCTATGACTCTATTAAGGGCTGAACTTACATGCCAGTGGAAACACAATGGCAGTGACTTGAAAATGGAATGAAAGACCTCTCCATTGCTGCTGGAATAAGGGCAGGCTTTGACAGCCACAAACCATCCATTGACATGACTTTCTTCTCTGAAGAGTTCAGAGCGGACCAAGCTTTGTCGGATAAATGCATTGTGACAACTTCCGGTACGCCTCGCGTTGATGTGTAGGACCCTTTGCAATGTCACACACAGTCTGTAGATTCAGGGAGTGAAAGACGCTCCGGCGGAGAAAGTTGAGAGTCCATGTGACTGGGCAGCAATCCAACAAATCCTGTACAGGCCATGCACAAATCAGCTCTTCTTAGTTACCACACCTACACAGTCACACAAAAGAATGTAAAGGAGTTGAAAGCTTGAAAAAGAAATCACCTGCATACTCCAAAAAATAATTAGAGGGAAACGTTTTATTTATTTATTCATGGGCTGTGGGTGTCACTAGCAAGACCAGCATTTATTGCTCATCCCTAACTGCCTTTGAAAGTGCTGGTGGGTGGGGCGGAGCGGGGGGATGGGGTAATATCTGATGTTGCCCATTTTCCTTAAACGATGCAAGACACTCCTTTGCTATCTTTTCTCCTCTTCCTCCGTAATAATGAATATGCCTACAGGGAGTGTGATATCTGGCCCTGGATTTTGTAAGAGGGAAGCCAGTCATATGAATCTGTGGGACAGAGTCATTGCCAGGTACGGGAACCCTGACTGTGAATCTCCACACAGACCCCTCACTTCCTCACACCTCAGCCAAATCTGGCCACAGCGACTTGATAGCCCACCCTGAGGCCCTCACGTGTGTAAATGGGCTGTGGTGGGTGGCTGGTGAGAAGGGTCAGAAATTTCAAGGGAATTTGGGGGAGGTTTCAGTGTTGTTACTTAGGAAATAGGAAACAAAATGGTGTGGAGGAGCAAAGATGTATGGGAGTACAAATATACAAATCACCAGGAGTGGCGACGCAGGTTAATAAGGCCACAAAAAAATTAGACCAAGCAGTTCTAGAGCAGTGCTCCTCAATTTGTGGCCTACGAGAGTCCTCCAGGTGGTCCGCAGGGTGTTCCAAAATGCAACACCACGGCTGAGGCCATACGAGAGAACAGGCCTGAACCCTCATCCCTGCCACTGGTGCGAAGTCACACAACCACACCAGATCCTGTGAGCGTGGAACGAGTCATTATAAGTGCGAACAACAATGATATAGTGTCCTAGGCCAACCATCTTCAGCTGCTTCATCAATGACCTTCCCTCCATCAGAAGGTCAGAAGTGGGGATGTTCCCTGATGATTGCACAATGTTCAGCACCATTCACAACTGCCAAGATACTGAAGCAGTCCCTGCCCATATGCATCAAGATCTGGACAACATTCAGGCTTGGCTTGATAAGTGGCAAGTAACATTCACGCCACGCAAGTGCCAGGCAATGACCGTTTCCAACAAGAGAGGATGCAACCATCTCCCCTTGACATTCAATGACATTACCATTGCTGAATCCCCCACTATCAACACCCTGACCAGAAACTGAACTGGACTAGCCATGCTAAAAAAGCAAGTCAGAGGCTTGGAATTCTGCAGAGAATAACTCACCTCCTGACTCCCCAAAGCCTGTTCATCATCTGCAAGACACAATTCAGGGGTGTGATGGAATACTCCCCACTTTCCTGGATGAGTGCAGCTCCCACAACACTCAAGAAGCTTAACACCATCCAGGACAAAGCAGCTTGTTTGATTGGCACCCCATCCATCACCTTCAACATCCACTCCCTTCACAGTGGCAGCTGTGTGCACCATCTACAGAATGCACTGCAGGAACTCACCAAGGCTCCTTAAAAAGCACCTTCCAAACCCACGACTGCTATCATCTAGAAGGACAAGGGCAGCAGATGAACCACCACCTGGAAGTTCCCCTCCAAGTCACTCACCATCTTGACTTGGAATTATATCGTTGTTCCTTCACTATCACTGGGTCAAAATCCTGGAACTCCCTCCCTAACAGCAACTGTGGGTGTACCTACACCACAGGGACTGCAGTGGCTTAAGAAGATGGCTCACTACCACCTTCTCAAGGGCAGTTAGGGATGGGTAGTAAATGCTAGCCCATTTGCCCATGTTACAATATACAACTGACAGATTGGATTTTCAACACTTCTGGGGCTGAAAATGAAGAGGAGGAACAGCCAAACATGAGGCTGACATGAGGCTGAAGCTCTCCAGCTTGGAACCAGACATCATCTCATTGGTGTCTCATCAAAAGCAGCCTCATTCTTCCCACTAATTCTGAGGAGCTATTTTGTGGTGGCAAGCAACAGTTGGACTGGTAACTGGTCCGGTAGGTGGTCTTTTGCCCCGGAAAAGTGGTCCGCGGAGGAGAAGATTTGAGAACCATTGTTCCCAAGGGGTAGAATTGAAAATTAGAGAAGATAGGCTAATTTTCTTTTATTATCGAACCTTTGTTGGACCACACTTGGAACAATGTGTACACATCTCACCTCCATGTTATAAAAAAGGATGCAGATGACTGGAGAGGGTGCAATAAAGTTTTACATGGATGATAACAGGAATGTGTGGATGTATCAATCAGTAAAGGATGAACAGGCTGAGTCTCTTTTATCTTGAAGAATGAAGGTTGAGGGATGGCCTAATAGAGGCCTCCAAAATTGTGAACAGTTTTCATAGACTAGACACAGAGATAGTGTTTCCACTTGTGGGGAAGAGCAAAGCTAGTGGCTATCAATATAAGCTATTCACCGAGAAATCCAATTAGAAATTTAGAACTTTACCCAAAGTGGTAAGAATGTGGACCTTGTTGCCAATGGAACTGTTCAGGTGAATAGTATAGATGCATTTAAGAGGAGGCTAGACAAGCATGTGAAGGAAAAGGGAATAGAGCAGTGCTTCCCAAGCCTTTTCCTACTGTGACCCCATTTTGAGGCTTGAAAATTGCCGTGACCCCCAAAGCGGGTCAGTGGGTGCATAGAGCTGTGAGAGTGGGGTCAGGGGCATAAGAAAGAGCTGTGAGTACAAGAGCGGGGGTGCTGTTTAACCTGCAAGGTCTTTAAATAAAAAGCGCCTACTTTTTCACTGGCTTTTTTTGGAGCAGGAATTAGACCTCAAAGATGGGACAGTCAGGCCACGCCTATCATGAGAAAAAAATCGAGGATTTAAAGGCGTCTTGCAGCTGTTAACCCTCGGTCGGAGCTCCACAGTCATTGTTGAGGGGTTATTGATCATTCCTCCATTGTACATCAATCACCTTGGCTCCAACCCATTATGTGGACAATGGAAGGAACTAGGATTTGCCATCATGTGACTAAAACCAGCTGCAGATAACAAATCTATTATCCCAAGAACCAGCACGAACCTGGGCAGTCTACACAAGAACACTAACTGCAGAATACCAGCTGCAGAACAAGGTAGTAACACCAATGCCTTTTTAAACCTGGAGACTGTTACATCTTTTTTTTTAAACATTCCTTCATGGGATGTGGGTGATGCTGGCTAGGCCAGAATTTATTGCCCACCCCTAACTGCCCTTGTTCAGAGGGCATTTAAGAGTCAGCCACATTGCTGTGGAACTGAAGTCACATGTAGGCCAGACCAGGTAAGGACGGCAGATTTCCTTCCTTAAAGGACATTAGTGAACCTGATCTTAAAGGTCTCCCAGCCTGATTCCGATTCCTAAAGAAACTTGACCTCCTGGTAAGAAAGCTACAATTGACTCACTTCATGACCTTTTTCCACATCCATTTCTTCGAGGGAATCCTGCAATAATCCTCATATACCTCTCCAGCTATTGAACTCACCTAAAGTACCTTTTCAGAGTGAAAATGCCATCTTCGGCTGGCCTGCAACATCTGCTTTTTTCTATGATGAGCCAAAAATGTGAATTATGAACTATTCTTTTGTTTACAACTTCTAAAAGTGCACTATCCTCTTGAGCTGTATCTTTCACGTGTGTGTGTGTGTGTGTGTGAGTGACACAGCGTTTAGACTTTCAGGATGAATCGTGAATAAATAATCCTCTTTATTTAAACCCACAAAAACTTCATAGATGTTATTGAAATTAACCTCACACTCCAGGGGGCTCAGAAACACACACATCTCTCTTTTCAAAAAACATACTGATTGCAGATAGTAAGTGAAAGGGGACAAGGATTTCAGTTGTCTCCTGACCCTGCCCAGAACACTAGAGTAAAAACGCCAGATTGGACTTGTTAGGCCAAATGGCCAATTTCTGTGCTCTATAGCCTATGTAATGTTATGTAAAACTTGCCTGAATACCTCCTCTTATTGTGTGCCAGAAGGCAAAAGGGTTGACTGTTAAGATTCAGGGGTTATGTGACCGTGGAGATTATTAGAAACATAGAAATGTGTGCCTTTCATGAACCAACCAACACCCTTCAATGCATCACTGTTTTTCATCCACAGGACCTAGCTGAGCTTTTTGATGTCCCACACACACGGCACTGCAACAATACCCAGGACATAGACTGGGCCGTTTGACAAAACTGGTAATGAGCAAAAAGATGTGAATGAAGTCTGAAGTCAGAACAACTATGATTTTCTATATGCCACACTCTGGGGAAACTCCAGAGCAAGACAATGAACTTCTTACAATGGGAAAATTGGAGGGTGGTTCTTCTGCATCTCGCAGAGCCGGCTTAGAGTAACAGAATAGCAAAGATTTGACAGCAGACGGTGAAGCCACCTTCTCGATGGGAAAGAGGCATGATGCACGAGGACCTAAATGGTGGAGAGATCGCTAATTGAAGGCAGACAGCACGAGGGACAGAATCATTGTGTTTTGCTGGCAGGTCAGGAATACTGAGAAAGAGCTGAGAGAAGCATGGTGGCTTCTCAGTAAAGGTTGCAGTCAATACAATACAAGAAGTGGCAAAGCAGAAAAACTGAAAGGAGGATACTCAGAGAAAGGAACAAAAGAGATGGCGTAAAAACACTAATCAAGAGGAGCTGAACGGACACAACAGAAAAATCAAGAACATGAGAGAGAGAGATCGAGGGAGGGAAAAAGAGATGGGGGCTAGCAGAAATGGAACGAAAGAAAAAATAGAAGGTGAATAACAGAGAAAGAGAAAGGGACTAACAGAAATGGAGCTAGAAAGTGAAAAAAAAATGATTAACAGAAATGGACAAGAAAGGAGAAACAGAAACTGAAATATGGAAACTAAGCAGTGGAAACAGAAGAGCAAAGTTGACTACATTTTCTGAGATGTAAAGGGGGCTAAATTCGAAAGTCCCCGAAAGGGATGGCGGGGTTGTGATGTGCACTGAACCTGTGCCTGCTGATTGCAATGCAGGCAGTGGGTCATCTTCATGTTGTCTGCTCAATTCAATGGTTTCAATGTCCAACTATTACCAACCATGTTGGTGATTGGCTGGATGCATCAGCAGGGGTCCAATATTGTTAGCAGCTAGCACCGCAAAGCCATCCTGCACATCTTGAAGGAGAATTGCATTATGGCTGCAGCAGAGACTGGCAGTTATGGAGGAAGTGAGTCTGCCCTGGAAACAGTGAGGAATGGCACAACCCGAGAGAGACTGGGCTCAGAGGCATTTGGACTCTGCGCTGGAGGTCTTTGTGGAGACAGTGGAAAGGGGGAGAGATATACTGTATCCGCAAGGGATCAGGAGTCTCCTGAGACACACGATCAGAAGGCATTGGAAGCAGATAGCTATAGAGGTCAATGCCAGGAGTCTGGTCCTGAGGACCTGAACGCAGTGCCACTAGAGGTTCAATGACCTTACGTGACTGTTCATGCATGTATGCATCTTCAAATGCCATATCCAACCAACTGCAGCCTGGTCTATCACATTTCATGCTACAGTGTGGCTACCACTGTATGGGTTGCACACCAGAGTCATCAGCCATATCGTCAGTGGATAGCCTTTGGTTTATGGTGGTGACTGAAATGGAATTGGTTAGAATGAAGGTACCATGACTCCTGCCAGGTTATGGGGCATTGACCTGCAACGTTTGCTGCTTATGGACACTGTTATGATCCCAGTAGAGACCAGTAACTTTTAAAAAGAAATTCAAACTTCCAGTTAATAGCTGAAAGTATGACATGCCAAATTTCAAGACTTCTACTCTAACAAACAGATTAAAAGCACTATTTACTAAACGCTATTGTTTTAGGCGACTTGTATAGAACAGAAACTTTTAATGCAACCAAAACACCCATCACGGGTATACTTTACACTGTCCCTTAAGTAGTCATTCAATTTTCCCAGACCCTGTCCAAAGTGATCTTTAGCTCCCAAGGATTTACTTTCATTCCTTTCCTTCTCAGCCTGGTAACTTTTAACCCCAGAACTCTCTTTCATGGTGAGGGTTTTTTCTGATGATTCTTCCTCTTGTGCAAGGTACGCAAATCTTCCATTCTTTTTTAAATCCTCCCAACTTTGGTATTTTTAATCTGAGTGTGAGCTCCCCCCCTCTAATCCTGCATGGTGAACCATAGAGACTTTCAGACCATAGCTGTTCCCTCTCTCCTAGACCCTGGGGCAGACTGCCTGGGTCTGAGAGTTTCAGGGTCATGTTAGAAACACTTCCCCTTTCAAAGCCCATCTCCATGGTAACATTAATCACAGGGGCCTTGTATACAGATAGAAATGCTAATTAGCTATTCTCTGGATCCCAACTCTATTCTACCTTGGAGGTAAACAGACAGTTTACAACCCGACATTCTCAACACCTTTCTGGGACTTTGGAGACTTGCAGTCTAATTATTGTAAACATGGATGCTGCCTGTCATTGTTTCCAAGCATGAACACCTTACACCTTCTTTCCAGCAAAGCAACTTGGGCCTCCCTTTCATCTTTAATAGCCAGTATTGTTATCAGGCAGGCTTCAGTGCAGGTCACATGACTCCCTTCATTTTTACCCTAAATTAAAGACACAGTCCTAAAACATAGCAATTTTATTAACCTCATAATTGTAACATCATACACCAGCTGGATATGGAATCCAGCGCGATTTACCCCACAAGTGTGCATGCCTGGCATGAACACCATTTTAGAGCTCTAGGGGCATTTGTAGCCCCAAACTTTCTTACCAAGGCTGTTTATATAAGGAATGACAAACATGTCAGTGTGATATGTACATGTTCTTCTCATATGAACTCATATAAGGACAGCCATATGGCGATGGAAAAATACGTCAAAGCACATTAGACAATTCACTGCGTTCGCTGATATATCCAAAACAACATGATTCAGCAGACAGCAACATCATGTAAACCCAACCAACATGTCTTACCTATTCATTAGCAGAATGTTTTAGAAGATGCTCGCGTAATTAGTGGAGCAGATTCATGTAAAGACAATGTCAGGATTTCACAAAGCGCTTTACAGCCAATGAAGTATTTTCAAAGTGCAGTCACTGTTATATTGTAGGAAAAACTGCAGTCAGTTTGTGCATGGCAAGATTCCATAAACAGTGATATGATATTGACCAAATAATGTCTGCTTTCTTGTGTGATGTTGACTGCAGGATCAAATGGGCCAGGACACCAGGAACAGCTTGCCCGCTCTTCTTTGAAATAGTGCCATGGAATCTTTTACATTCACCTGGAAGAGCAGATTGGCCTCATTTTAACATTTCATCCATAAGATAGTACCTCCAACAGTGCAGCACTCCCTCAATTCTGCACTGAAGTATCAGCCTTGATTTTTGTGCCAAAGTCTCTGGAGTGTGATTTGAACCCACAACCATCTCACACAGAGGCAAGAGTTCAACAAACCGAGCCAGAGATATGCATCAGTGTGACCTCTTCATCCCTGCTTTATAACTACTACATGTCAATATTTCTTTGACATGCAACTGGGAAAAAGACTTTGGTCTGAATGTGACTCATCCATTTTTAAATATATATTCATAATCTTCTCTTTTGTGAATTTTGTATTTTCCAAAGTGGTGTGACAATGAATCACTTCCTTACCCAATGTCACCATTAATAACTCCCAGGTTGGTTATGAGAATCTTGAAGTAAATCTTCCTCTATGTTGCCCAACAACAAGGCTGAACCATAATGTCAGAAGAGCATTTCTTACTGCATCAGTTTTACATTTGTATTTCCTTATACCAGGCAATAAGCATATAAAGAAAGGCTTGAAAAAAATGGTAAAAGTGTATAAAATCAATAAAGGATGGGAGAGGGCGGACAGAAGTAGACTTTTTCCAATAGTTGTGGGGCCACGGATACAAGATTTTAGAATAGAGGGCAGAAGGAGCTTCTTTACACAGGGATCTGTGAAGATATGGAATTCAGTTCCAAGGTTCAAGGTTGAGGCAGGAACTATGACAGAATTCAAGATTAGATTCGAGAGGTGGAAGGAGGAAAATGGGAACAAGATGGGTAAATTTGATTGGAACCTCTACTGCCATGGAGGATGAATGCCAGCATGGATTGGTTGAGACAAGTGGCCTATTTCTGTGTTGTACCTTCTATCACATTTCGACATTGAGCATCACTCACCTCATGGCCTCCCTGATACACTTGGACCTGGGTTATGGTTGACCAAACTCATCTCACCTTAGGGTCCCCAAAGCCAGTAGAGAGAGGAGATTCTCATTCCTAATAACCTGGGCTTGATCTAATCCCAGGTTCCAGAGGTGAAAGTGTTACTCACTCTTCCCAGAAAGCTTGATTATATCATGCAACATAAACAGCCTGAAGTGTTATTTGAACAGAACAACATTCTGAAGTTTATTGTTTGAAAAGGAAGGTATGGTTAGAGCTTGTCCTTTGGCACTGAACACATTTACAAGTGGATTTCAGAGTTCAATGATAATGTTAAGCTGAAACTAAATGAAAGTTCACCGCACTGTGTGTAACATGTTAGTACCATTCATGTAAATACAGATTGTAATGGAACAAGCAGACATATTACTGCATTGCTGTAAAAAAAAATCAATATGTGCAATAATTTGTTAAAGCATAAACATGATTTAAACAGTGTAAATATCTTACCATAAATATTATGCATGAAAATAAATAGCTGCTGATTAAAAGGAAACAGAAGCTTGGCTAATATAGTGCATGGACAGTGTTGGTCAAATCACGACTTTATTGCAACGTACATTTTAAAGGTCACAATGTGTGACTCACTTCTTGTTTTGTCAAAAGACATAAAGGCACTAGATCAGTGCATCAGTGTCACGATAATAAAAAAGATACAGCAACCCTGGTGGTCCAAATCAACTCGCGCCTCCTTTTTTTGTACGTATTTGGGTTCCCTGTGATCTTCCTATTCTTCATCCTTCTAATCCTTTGAATCCCCCCACCCCCCAGCTCTTTTCCTGAACTCCCCGCACATATTATCCCTGGGTTGACCCCTGCGATCGGCCTACTTTATGAGCTGGTGACATTTCTGCTCTTCCTCTGCGATCCTCCCACTCTAACTTGCTCAATGCCCTCCACTCCATCCTGTTCTTAGGTTCCCCACAGCCTTGCAGGATCATTTCATTCCCCTCTCTAATATTCTCCACCTCCGCGCTGCACCAATGGCAGCCATGCCTTCAGTTACCTTGGTCCTAAGCTCCAGAATTCTCTTCCTAAAAATCTCGTCTTCTCTACCTCTTTCTCCTCCTTGAAGTCATGCCTTAAAACATAGCACTTTGACCATCATCTGTCCTAGCTAATATATCCTTACATGACTTGGTGGCAAATTGTGTTTGACAATGCTTCTGTGAAGCTCCTTTGGGTCATTTTATTACATTAAAGGTGTTATATAAATGCAAGCTGTTGTTGCTCTATGCCTGTGATGGCCCACACTATGTTTGTTCTCTTAAGAGGGTTGTGCAACTTTGGAACTCTCTGCCTCAGAGGGCGGTGGAGGTGGGGGTCATTGAATATTTTTATGGTGAAGGTAGGTAGATTCTTATTAAGCAAGGGAATCAAAGGTTATCGGGGGCAATGGAAATGTAGCATTCGAAACACAAACAGATCAGCCATGATCTTATCAAATGGCCTACTTCTGCTCCTATTTCATATGTTCGTATGTTCTCTACCTTTCTGCCCTACCCCTGTTATGTTTCACTATTACATTCTACAGCTTCCTGCTCTATCTCTGTGGCTTTTCTATATTTCTTTTCTGGACTTTAGAATTAAAAAGCGTTTTTTATCCATGTTATAATTGATTGCAAAATACTCAATTAAAAACACAAATTACAGCTGCCAATACCTTTTAAGCCAATTCTTAAATTAATGAGTAAATTACTAGAATCTGTTACAAGCACCATGCTCAATAAACAGATGGAGAGGGTTTGCGTGTTAATCAATCCTGAATCTGGTTTCTGACACCAAGATTGCTATGCCAGATACAATAAAAGTAACCACAACAGTTAAAGAAAAACAGCTTATACTTGGGAATGCTTTAGACTAAATTGTTCTATAAATATTCCAAATGCCCCTTTAAAATGAAGTGGCACGCCATTTATACACACAACGTTGAAGGGGGTGGGGTGGGTTGAGGGGGGGGTGGCAGGGTGGATGAGTATATTAGATTGTAATGTAAATGAGTCAGAAATTGAAGATCAAGCGATTAGATCCTTGAGCTGCCCTCTGCCCCAGAGTTCAGCCCTGTGACACAACTTCTCAAATCCACCCAATGCAGATGTTCTAGTAGCACTGCTGTTGAGACTCCTTCCACAGCCACGTCACAGGGTGCATTGCCACATGGGTTGACTCAATCGTCTGTGGAAATGTTGGTAGAAGAGCCGCGGAGATTGTGGAAAACTGGTAGAAATAACGACTCCTCGGTTTTTTCAGGATTTCCATGGCTCTTGTGCCCAAGCTATGACCATGAATTTGGAGAACCCAGGTGGAGATTCCCCGTTCAATCCCCTTGACCATATCCGTTATCTTCCTCATGTAAGATTGAATTGCAATGTAACAAACACAATCTTTAAGGTATTTTGAAATATTCTCTTGGACATTTTTAACTAGTTGCTTGGTAGTACAGAACTTGAATATTGCTAAAAAAGAGAGACATGTTGCTGAAGCTTTTCATTTTGCACTCTTCAGGTCAAACACAAGAATGCCAAATTTCAAACAATCACAACAATTTTTACGACAGGAGAAAGGGGGTGCTGATTGCTTGGCAAGTTAACTCTGATTGGATGAGGCATTGCCATGGAGAAAGCAATGGGGAATTATAGGCTCCCCATACTTCCGGGTATTTCAAAAAGGCGCAAGGCTTGAAAGTATTCCTTTTACTTTCAGACAATGGGTCCCTGCGTATGAATGTATGTCACTTCTAGCAAGTGTAAATGAGCCACATTATAAACTTGACTGATTATCTTAAATTGGTTGTTAGCATAGCTAATTAGCACACTCGGGATTGCCCAAGTGTTGTCCGATCACAGGATCACATCTAAAAGTAGACATCTTGTTTTGGGCTTTGGAAGCGTGGGCTGGTTGAGTACGGTCTGTACTCTGCCTATTATGAACAGAGGGAGGAACATCTTGTTTGATTCGACTAGCCAATCATTGGGATGTACAGCCTACATACAATGCCCGGCACTGAAATTCATACACAACATTGCTCAATTGTGTGTTAGCCAGAACACCTTTTTGGACCGACAGCAGCATTCTATTAGTGGAAAATACCATTCGTGTTGCCTCTTCATTGGAGCAATGTGAAGCAGCTTGCTTAACCTGTTGTTCAAATTTTTGAGATACTTTGCATTTCCAGTGTAATTTGAGGTAGACTGGGCACTTTTCATGTTTGAAAGTGGTGGCCTTTGGCCCATCTGTGAGTTTGCACAATGCATAGTGGATAGCCACTGTCCTGCAGGACAGCTTTGATGCAATCTCTTTCTGTGCCAGCCTGTAAAGACTGAGGGATACACTGGAATGTCATTTTGATTGACTGGCTGCATCTTTGAGCAAGACTCAATGTTCTGACACAAAAGAATCTCCAGAGACTAAGAATAGCTGACGTTTCAGTGCAGTACTGGGGAGTGCCACACTGCCAGAGGAGCCACCTTTTCGATGGGGCTCACCTGGGAAGCATTATTCTAGGTGAACAGTTCAAACCCACAAAGAACATCAGGGATTGGATGCAGCTTTGCCTTCCTAATGATGATGTTTTTGACATGCTAAAGGGAAGCATACATGATACACCCCATTGTGTAGAAATGTATTTGCGAGTGGACAGAAAAATCAAGTAGACGGGTTCCCACTGTCCCACCATGCCCCGTCCCACAACCCTTTCCCCGGTACATCGATGATTACTTTGATGCTGCTTCATGCTCTCGTCTGGACCTGGAAAAATTTATTAATTTTGCTTCCAATTTCCACCCCTCCATCATTTTCACATGGTCCATCTCTGACACTTCCCTTCCCTTCCTTGACCTCTCTGTCTCAATTTCTGGTGATAGACTGTCCATCAATATCCATTACAGGCCTACCGACCTCCACAGCTACCTCGACTACAGCTCCTCACACCCCGCTTCCTGTAAGGACTCCATCCCATTCTCTCAGTTCCTTCGCCTCCGTCGCATCTGTTCTAATGATGCCACTTTCAAAAACAGTTCCTCTGATATGTCCTCCTTCTTCCTTAACCGAGGTTTTCCACCCACGGTCGTTGACAGGGCCTTCAATCGTGTCCGGCCCATCTCCCGCACATCCGCCCTCACACCTTCCTCTCCTTCCCAGAAACATGATAGGGTCCCCCTTGTCCTCACTTATCACCCCACCAGCCTCCGCATTCAAAGGATCATCCTCTGCCATTTCCGCCAACTCCAGCATGATGCCACCACCAAACACATCTTCCCTTCACCCCCCCGGCAGCATTCCACAGGGATTGTTCCCTCCGAGACACCCTGGACCACTCCTCCATCACCCCCTACACCTCAACCCCCTCCCACGGCACCTTCCCATGCAACCGCAGAAGGTGCAACACCTGCCCCTTTACTTCCCCTCTCCTCACCGTCCAAGGGCCCAAACACTCTTTTCAAGTGAAGCAGCATTTCATTTGCACTTCCCTCAATTTAGTCTACTGCATTCGCTGCTCCCAATGCGGTTTCCCCTCCATTGGAGAGACCAAACGCAGACTGGGTGACCGCTTTGCAGAACACCTTCGGTCTGTCCGCAAGCATGACCCAGACCTCCCTGTCGCTTACCATTTCAACACTCCACTCTGCTCTCATGCCCACATGTCCGTCCTTGGCCTGCTGCAATGTTCCAGTGAAGCTCAACGCAAACTGGAGGAACAGCACCTCATCTTCCGACTAGGCACTTTACAGCCTTCTGGACTGAATATTGAGTTCAACAATTTTAGATCGTGAACTCTCTCCTCCATCCCCACCCTCTTTCCGATCCCCCCGCTTTTTATTCCAATAATTTATATAGATTTTTCTTTTCCCACCTATTTCCATTATTTTTAAATGTATTTCCATCCATTGTTTTATCTCTACCTTTTAGCCTTTTTTGATTCCTTCACCCCACCCCACCCCCACTAGGGCTATCTGTACCTTGCTTGTCCTGCTTTCTACCCTTAATTAGCACATTCCTTAGATAATATCACCACTTTCAACACCTCTTTGTCCTTTTGTCTATGACATCTTTTGGTTATCTCCACCTATCACTGGCCCTCTGTCCAGCTCTACTTGTCCCACCCCCCCTTAAACCAGGTTATATTTCACCTCTCTTCTATTTTTCCTTAGTTCTGTTGAAGAGTCATACGGACTCGAAACGTTAACTGTATTCCTCTCCACAGATGCTGCCAGACCTGCTGAGTTTTTCGAGGTATTTTTATTTTTGTTCTGGATTTCCACTGTTGCTTGTTCTGGTGCTGGTGGTGGTATTTGGGATGATGTTTGCATTAGTTCAGAGGATAAGAATCAACAACATACTGTGAGGTGTGCAGGTCTGCTGACTGCATTCAATTCACCAGGATGTTGGGTGTAAATGAGGGGAGGGTTAGACAATGAGTCATCTAATATGTCTACAAATTAAAGATTGCTCACTGCACCCAGCTCAATAATCTATCCCTCAGATTTCCACATTCTCATGGAGTCATACGGAGAGAAGAGGATGTGGTCTCCAATACATCTCTTCACATCAAACAGACATCAAGATACGCAACTGAGTATGATGTGAAATATTAGCAGGAGGTATTGAGATATGAATGTAACCTGAATCTGCAGTGCTGGTGTCAATTCATAACACAATCCTCTAAAAAAAGGTCACAGTGGTGAACTGGTGTAACGAAACAGCAGTAATCTTCAGCTTTCTTGGTGTGACTTATTGGAACGATGATTCATTGTAACTGCAATTGGCTTAAACCACATACAATGGAGTTCAGGGCAATGTCTGTTTGTGCTACATAATGTACATAGGGCATCAAGAAATTCTTGCCCCTAGCAGCAATGCTTTGATGGGACAGGGGTTCTGCCTACCCCTTCTGTGAGTCAGGGAAGGGATAGACTCATTTGACATCAGGATAAAACTAGGAAGGGGCCCTCCCTTTTATTTTCAGTGCTGCAGTGGGAGCCTTACTTTACATCAGGAAAAGAGCAGACGAAATCAAAGATTGGAATAGATGTCCTACTGAAGACCAGCTTGACTGTGACAAAAGTCTTTACAGAGTAAAAGTTGGGAGCAGAACAGGGTTTCAGGAACCAGTACAAGGCTCTCTTACACCATGACCATTCACAACAATTCTAGGCTGTGGCAGTAACACTGGCCGGTGGGAAGTCATTTTGCAGCGGACTTTGCCCATTTCCCTCCTATTTTGGGGTGGGTTCTGGGGGAGAATTAGCTTCAAACATCTGAAAAAGGCTCACATGGACGCCCATGGACAATTTTGTACAGGCCCTTAGGCCCTCCTGGAATACTTTTCCAGAGAGTCTTGAATGAATAGATGGCTCGTGGGGACATTGGCAAATATCTTAATACAAAACCACATCGCTTCATTTGGAGGTGGGTTTGTGTAATGTAAAAGTAAAGAAGAAGAAATGGCATTTATAGAGCGCCTTTAATGATCTCAGGTACTTCTAGCCATTAAAGTATAGGCACTGTTGTACAGTAGGAAACGTGGGAGCCAATTTGTGCACAGTAATTTCCCACAAACAGCAATGTGTTAATGACAATATATACTGCTTTAGGTGTTAGTTGAAGCATAAGTGCTGTCCAGGAGATAGGGGAACAACTCCCCGGCTTTTAAATAGTACCATGGGATATTTTACAACCACCTGAGGAAGAAAATAGGCCCTTAATTTAACAGTTCACCAGAAAGCCAGCACCTCTGACAATACAGCACTCTTTCAGCACAGCACTACAGCATTAGTCTAGATTAGGTGATGAAATATCTGGAATGGGACTTAAACCAACAATCTGCTGACTCAGAGGCAAGAGCGCAAGCCACTGAGCTAAGGCTGACAAATGGCTAGAATTTACATCCAATGGGTTCATTCACCCTCCCAATCGCTACCCCCATCCCACCACTCCACCCCACTCCTGAAACCCAGTTAACAAAGAAGTCAGGTGTTTTTTTTTGTTTCCTTACTCTTGGCCTGACAGCAGGTTAGGGCTATTTCCAGTGGAGCGGGTGGATAGACGTTACCCAGGTCTATCCCCCAGACCCCTGCTAGGATATAGCTCTACAATAATACTTACATCTGCTGCGAGCAGCTGCAATTGCCACAATGAGTGGGTCCCACCATAGTGTAATCAAACCAGAAGCGATCCCAGAGGAATCGACCATCAATGGACTCAGGGCTTGCCATCATTTGAACATCTTTACCATACCTTCCCTATGGGATGCCACTTTCGTGAGTGCCTCTCCAATATAACAACCAGTCAGGTGGGTACAACTGTTTTGCTGCTACAGGTGGTGATCCCAGCATCTAAACAACCCCAATTCAGGGGTATGGCATAGGGTCACGCTGGGTTTATATCTGGAAAGTTTCTACACTGTCATATTAATTCTGAGTGTTCACTGCTGCATCAGTGCAATGTCTGTTACTTTTTGGAATCAGTTCTTAAGAATATAAATCACTCCTTGGCAATTAGTCAGTAAGGTGTGTGTGTGTGTGTGTTTTAAGTGGTTCTTCACCATATCTTAAGTGTGGGTTGGCATCCTGCTATTGGATGGGAAATATCTGCTTTCCTTCGGGTAACTGAATGTCTTTTTAAAAAAAATATCTTGACTTCAGTGAAGATTGCAAATGTAACTTTATTTGGAGGTTACAGCATATGGGTATGCCAAGAATAACTTCATCTGGGTGTTACCCACTTTATTCCTACTGGCATGAGGTCCTCCCATTGGGTTCAATTCAGTTATGGTCGGCGCTCACAGAATAAGTTCATTATTGTAGTCCATGCCGATAGAGTGGCAGCAGAGGAGTAGAACCCCCTTTATGACTGGCCGACGATTCTGCCCCAAATGGCACAATTTACATACTCAGGGTGGGCTTCTGGTGTCTGCAAGGGTGCTTCTGCAGCCCAGTCTGGCCTCATAAGCAGAGTCACTCGATGGACATCTCTGTGTGAGGCATCCTCAGGCCTATTTGCGCCAAAGAGACAAAGTAGCCGCACCAGTCTTCAACTCCATAAACTGCCACTTTGTACCAGGATAAAGTTAATCCTCTACAGGATTTGTTATCTTTGTCAGGTGAAGGCTTAGTGGGGGGGGGCGCAGTCTTTAAAAGGGCTCAGTTCAAAAGAACGTCTTAAGGGTAAAGGGTCAAATTCATTTAGAAGCTTTAGTGCTCTTCATCCCCTTCCCCCACCAAACCGCGCCCCTGCCCTCCCAAGAGGGCCCATTGGCATGAGGGAATAATGGAACATCTGCCCATGGCTCCTCGGTATTCCCGGAAGACTGGGGTGGAGTTCCAGCAGGACTGGATTCTACCCCGATTTCCAGGCCACCGATCCAGCAAATCCTTTGGAATTTGATCTCAGTCCAGACTAGAATTTGAGGTCCAATGATATTCGTGTTTTAAGAGTTATATTTTCCACTCTTGTTTGTTAACCATTGTTTATTTGGAAGGTAATGCTACAATTACATCTGTTCATCACACAAAAAAAAAATGGGGAGGATGGAATTCCTTTGCTCTTCAGTGTGACCACATCATCGATGTGTTTGTAAAAATCCCTACTGTGATCATAACATGTTCACCATGTCACTGGCAGCAATGAGCAACAGGAGGAAATCCCCCCATTCCAACCCACCCTCAACCATGTGCTGGCCAGCTAATTAACATGAATATGACTGAACATAACCTACTTACAAACTCTGCATTGCTTGCTTACATCCCACTCGCTGTAGGTCCTCATTATGTTGAATAATACAGCAGGGTAGAAATATAGCTAAAAAGATGACTTTGCTTGGCGTGTAAATCAGTGCTACTTGGAAGCAATGGCAACCCCTGAGGATAATGGGGAAATTTAGGCCTTCCTTTTTACTAGGCTCGGCAGTTTTGAAACTCACTGTGATTTAAGCTAGAATATCTGTGTATCCTTGGGCAGAGGTCAGGGAGGGAAGGGACTGCAGATTGGGCCCAAGCCCATCTGTACCGATTTTCTGTCACACAGGGAGGCTGCATTCCGATGGTGGGTAGAGGAGGGGAAGGGAGTACATGCTGCCTCCATCCACCTCAGTTCAGAGATGTGCACGGAGTAAAAAAAGGTCGCTAATAAATCCAGGGTGGAATTTAATGCCTTTCACCCGTGGCGAGTTTGGTGGCAGGGAGGCATTAAATCAGTTAGGAGGGTGGCAGTTGGGGACCACACTGCCTTCCTGCCTCCACCCCAATTAAGTCCATGGTGGGTAGGCCCATGGGTGGCTCACCCACCCTGCCTCACCCAGCAGGTGAGAGCCCCCCACCCCGTCGCCTCCATTAAATCCAGTCCCCAGTGAGGAACTCAGGAGAAACTTCTTTACTCAGAGAATGGTGAGAATGTGGAACTCACTACAAGATGGAGTGGTTGAAATTAATAGCGTTGATGTGTTTAAGGGGAAGCACAGATAAATATATGAGGGAGAAAGGAATAGAAGGAGTTGTTGATGGGGTGAAATGACGTAAGGTGAGTGAAGGCTTGCATGGAGCATAAATATCAGCATAGATCCGTGGGCCAATTAGCCTGTTGGTATATTGTAAAGTCTATGTCATGCTATCCTATGTGAGGCTCCCATTGTTATTTTGGGCTCTAAGTAGACTGCATGGCACCAGATTCGATCTTAGGTATCCCCACCAACCCCATTTCTCATGATCAACCAGGGCCTCCAGCATTCAGGGAGTTGCCTGGTGGACATCTACTGTAGTTTAGCTTGACCAGCCTTAGATTTCCACACCTCCCCCACCACCACCAATGCCCCCACCAAGTACATGACAGCTCTGCTGGCTGAATACCCCTGCTGCAGTGACATGTCCCTAAAGTGGCAATGACCCTAACACCCTTGGCATTTAAGTTGGCGTCATGGCAGTACCAAGGCAGTAGGTGAAAGATCCTCATTTCTGTCAGAATGTCTACCATTCCCCTCCTTTCTTTTCTTTCAAGTCTGCACCTACAGATAGGTCTTGTGGTAAAACCATCACAACAGATAATTCACAATAAGGATTCAGGAAATCTATTCTAGAGAGAAAAAGACTAGTAATTGGTCAAATCGAAGTTCCCAAAAGAAACAGACTACCTGGGCCAAGATGAACACTAACATCAACCAATTATATTTGGCACTCAGGCAAATGCTTTCCAAATGCAGAAATAAGGAGAAAAGTTACTTAAAGAAGGGGAATATTGAATTGCCACATCATTGTAAATATTAGAGAGGACACGGAGAGATTTCAGAAGGGATTTAGTAGAATTGTACCCGGGATGGGGAACATTGTTTATTTGGAAAATATAGAGGCAAAGTGTGTTCTCCTTACATCAGAGAAGGTTAGGAGGAGTTTTGATAGAGGTGTTCAAAATCAGGAGTGGTTTTTGTAGTGCAGTTTTTATAACGCTGGTAACGGTAATTGGCAAAAGAACCAGAGGTGAAACGAAGAAACATTTTTTAACACAGCGGGTTGTTGTGATCTGGAATACATTACCTGAAAGGTAGGAGGCAGATTCAACAGGGAATTTCAAAAGGGAATTGAATAAATTCTTGAGATGAAAAAACATGTAAGGCCACAGGGAAAGAGTGGGCAATGGGACTAGTTGGATAGCACTACCAGTGCCAACATAGGCACAATAGGTTAAATGGCCTCCTTGTATCATTCCATGTTTCTATGATCATAAAGGGAAATATTTTCCTGCTTGTACCATTCACTGTCTGGAGCTGCCTCACCACACATTCATCTCACTCCATTTAACCAGTGCAAGAGGTTTCAGCTATCTTTTCCCCATATTGGGAATGAATCCCTCAAATCATTTCATTGTGCAATGATTTTTTCCCACCTTCAAAATCTTCCTTTAATCTTATCTCTTTGACCATTCCCTCGGTCACCTCCAAAGTCAGGACTAACTGGGAGCAGACCACTTGTGCACATTCTCTTTCTCAACAACACTGTGAAATACATCTTCAGGGATATCATGAATGAAGATGGGATTGCTCCTCAAACCGTTAGGAATTTGTATGGACCTTCTTGACATTCTTGGAGAGTGATGTTGACCTATAACCTCTACTTCCAGGCTTCTTCCAGCCAATGAATCCAGAATTTTGGAGTAGTGTACTTCATACCAATGGCTCTGTTCATCCCCAGTTCCATTAACTGATTTTCTGTGTCTCATTGAATCAACTTCAAGATCTGTAACTCTCTTTTCAAAACCCCTTCATTACCTCACTCCCCCCTAATTGAGTAAACTTTTACAGTCATGAATCACAGTCCACATTTCCTATGCTGGCCAATATGTATCCCTCAGCCAACATCACTAAAACAGATATCTGATCTCAATCACACTGTGTTCCTGGAATCTTGCTGTGCACAAATTGGCTGCCACGTTTCTTACCTTACAATAGTGACTACACTTCAAAAAGTACTTTATTGACTGTAAATCGCATTAGGACATCCTAATGTCATGAAAGGCGTTATACAATTGTAAGTTCTTTCTTCCTGTCTTTCTGACCATGTCTCTTAAGTTCCTTCCCTCCTGTTTGGTGCCTACCTTGTAAGTCTTTCTGCAGTGTCCCTTTCTTTGAGGCTCACAATGACGAGCAGTAGCTAGTTGTTGCTGTTGTTGCTTCTGATCATAAAGCAGGATAACAAAAAAAACCTAGTCAGCAAAAGTAGGTCAGAATGCAAGGTGGAGGTGGTAATCAAAGATTGGGCTGTGAAATAAGAAGTTGAATATATATAGTTATAGCTATTCCTTTATTTCTTCATACTGATTGACTAGCAAACCTAACCATAATAGTCTGGCAACTACAGTCTGCAGTGTTATATGATGCACATATACTCGTAATGTGCTCTTATCAAACATCTCTCCTCACAGTTTTAATGAGGCAGTAATGCAAACATTTTATCGAGGTCAATGGGGGAGAGAAATAGTTCATAAGAACATAAGAAATAGGAGCAGGAGCAGGCCATTCGGCACCTGAAGCCTGCTCCACCATCCAAGAAGGTCCTGGCTGATCAGATGTAGCCTTAACTCCACTTTCCTGCTGTCCCCCATAACACTTGACTCCTTTGCTGATCAAAAGTCTATCTAACTCAGCCTTGAATATATTCAATGACCCAGCCTCTACTGCTTGCTGGGGGAGAGAATTCCAAACACTAGTGGCCCTCTCAGTGAAGAAATTTCTCCTCATCTCAGTCTTAAATGGGAGACCCCTATTTTGAAACTGTGCCCCCTACTTCTAGATTCCGTAACAAAGGGAAACACTCTCTCAGCATCCACCCTGTCAAGTCCCCTCGGAATCTTATCTATTTCAATAATAGAGGTATATAAGATGCTAAAGGGGACAGGCAAAGTAGACGTGGAGCAGATGTTTCCCTTTCTGGGGCATTCTAGAATGAAAGGCCATAGTTTTAGGCTAAGGGGTGGTAGATTTAAATCAGAAATGAGTCGGAATTACTTTTCTCAAAGGGTCGTGAATCTGTGGAATTCACTACCTCAGAGTGCAGTGGATGCCGGGACACTGAGTAAATTAGGTAGACAGGTTTTTAATTAGTAATGGGTTGAAAGGTTATGGGGGAGAGGGCAGGAAATTGGAGTTGAGGCCGAAATGATTATAGGCCCTAACTGTGCAGCCTTTCCTCATAAGACAACCCCTTCATCCCAGGAATCAGCCTCGTGAATCTTGTCTGAACTGCCTCTAATGCAATTTAAGTCCCTCCTTAACTAAGGTATCTAAAACTGCACACACTACCCTAGGGGTAAGCATGTGAAATGTTCCTATGATATCATCAACAGGAATTTAGACTTTAATATAGCTTAAGAGTGACTTAACTAAGGCTATAAAATCACGTTGGACTCTCTTTCCTGTGGTGGCAATGTTTATGTTGGTATCAGCAGGAGCTGCTGGGGAGACACAAGACAAATCTTGAAGCATGTCTCAGTACCTCAAATGGCAGGAGTTATACATCATTATTGTACAGTGAGCTGAAGTCTAGCCTTTTATTAGTTACTGTACTGCATGGTAAACAAGCAGGGTTCTGGCTTCAGGGAATCTGGGCCACACCTGGAACACAAACAGAGTAAATGGCATGCAAGACTAAGAGTGGACAGCTAAATTACTTCCACTTTAAGCGGCTATTACACTGAAAACTATAGTGGGTTTCGATGGTGGTTGCTACCAGACCAGCATTAGTTCCAGGACAAGACTGCCCATGTCTGCTACATAAGAACATAAGAACTAGGGGCAGGAGTAGGCAATTCAGCCCCTCGAGCCTACCCTGCCATTCATTACGATCATGGCTGATCTCATTTCGGTCTCAACTCCAATTTCCCGCCCTCTCCCCATAACCTTTCAACCCATTACTAATTAAAAATCTGTCTATCTCCTCCTTAAATTTATTCAGTGTCCCGGCATCCACTGCACTCTGAGGTAGTGAATTCCACAGATTCACGACCCTTTGAGAAAAGTAATTCCTCCTCATCTCTGATTTAAATCTACCACCCCTTGGCCTAAAACTATGGCCTTTCCTTCTAGAATGCCCCAGAAAGGGAAATATCTGCTCCACGTCTACTTTGTCTATCCCCTTTAGCATCTTATATACCTCAATTAGGTCTCCTCTCAGCCTTCTAAACTTTAGCGAGTATAGGCCTAAACTGCTCAATCTCTCCTCATAAGACAAGGCCCGCATCTCTGGAATCAATCTAGTGAACTTCCTCTGAACCGCCTCCAGTGCAACTATATCCTTCCTCAAGTAAGGGGACCAAAACTGTGCACAGTACTCCAGGCACGGTCTCACCAATGACTTGTACAGTTGCAACAACACTTCCCTATTTTTATACTCTATTCCTTTAGCAATAAATGCCAAAATTCCATTTGCCTTCCTGATGACCTGCTGTACCTGCATACTAGCTACCGGACCAATCTTCACAGATAAGCTTTACATTACGATATTGGATGAGAACTGCTTCACCCGATGGATTGTCAAAGCCCAAGATGTGCCTGAACCTCAAGTCAGTGAAATGACAGTCGATAAAATGCCATGTTCCGTAGCTGTAAGATCTGCAGCAAAGTCATTTTCAAATGGAGTCACTGTGTATCGAGCTTGACAGGCTGGCAAAGGTTGGTAGTTGGATTTTTAACCCAACGCATCTCTTGGCTTTGCCACTTTAAGGACCCTGAATACCCTGAAGAGGCCAACACCAAAAATATTTTGCGATTTTGGCCCACGCAATGTTATTTGAATATTTCAATTTCCCTCAGATGGATAATCATTGCTTTCATTATTGTCATGTAAGGAAAGGCAAGTAATAATTTACTGTAACCCTGATTACATAAGATTGTAATGTTTATATTCCAATAAAACCAATAAAGTTGTTACAATTTGTTTTACAAGAAATTGTAGTCTCGTCTCTAGGTCCCTTTGTTTGGTGGGATTTCCTGCCTCTCTGTGGGCGCTTCTGGTTACTGCATGATTACTGCAGGTGAATGCATTAGGTAGACCCACACTCAGCACTCACAGCTAAGTCTAGACGAAGTTTAATTTGGCCATCACTTCTGAAAACAAAATGCCTGCAAATATATTTTCCGTGAGCCAAATAGCGTGTTTGGTGTCCACATGCTGCAAAGTGAACAGAAAACATGGAACTATGGATGAAAATAAAGAGCTATGCAAGACCTGCTGACTCAAATCCGGAGATTTCTGTAGGCAAATTCAGGGATTGGTGTCATCTTAAGCAGTACCCGTGACAGAATGAATAAATAAGCATTGGCAGAATTCAAGCGTGCATTTCGAACACATGGATGGGATTATAGAAAGGAAGAATGAATGAAAGACTTACATTTATATGGCACTTTTCATGTTCCACAGTGCTTTATAGCCAATGAAGTACTTTTGAAGTGTAGACACTTGCAATGTAGGGAATGAAAAATAAAATTTTAAGTATCCACCTTTATGTTTAACGTATCAGATTCCTGAGAAGGGAACTTCAGTGCAGTGTATTAGGAGTGGCAGACATTAAAATGGCAAATTTCACAAGAATTATTCATGGGTTCAAAACCTAATTTGCTTGTGTAATAGATCTGCTCGCATAGAAGGCTTGGGATGCAAATCCAGACCCATAACACATCGCTGATATTGATGTAAACTCACCAAACCAGCTCCAATCTTTAGAAGCCCTCCCAAAACTAATTAAAACCAAGTTACACAGAGCCCTGCGATTTCTGTTGATTATTTAGAATTACTAAGAAGAAGGAAGCATGAAATTCAACACCAGCAGCGGTGCAGAATGTGCAGTTGTGAATCGATCACTTGTCACACCTCCACCCCATTTTATTTCCTATTCAACTTCCATGGAAAGCCACAGTCAGATGTGTAATGGGCATCAACCTGTGACTGCCTGGTTTATGTTCCCTCCAAAGTTGAATCTCGTGCCACCAAAAGAAGTTGCATGACCTCAGGATATCCCAAAGCAATTCACAGTGAAGTACTTTGGCATTCGCAGTCCCTGCTGTAATGTCGACAAATGTAGACACTAGCTTGCAGTGAGATAAGCAACCATTTTCAATGACGTTGGTTGAGGACTAACAGATGGCGGAAGACTGAGAGAACTTCCCTGCTTCAAAATAGTGCAGTGGAATCTGGGACCTTGTTTTAACGTCTCAACCGAAAAATGGCACCTCCAACAGTGCTGCATCCCCTCAGTACCGGACTGTGCATCTCAAGTGGGCCTGACCCCAGGATCTTCTGATTTAGAATCGGGAGTGTTGCTGCTGAACAAAGGCTGGTCCTTTCGTTATAAAACCAATCTGTTTTTTGGTATATACTTTATGGGGAAATGATCCCCCCATCGGGGGGGGAAGTGCGGGAGCAGGGGTGGGCAGGCGTGCCTCCGATCGGCACCCCCAATTGGGGCCGCGCCACCATTTTATGTGGGCCCACCCAGCGTGACGTCCGCCAGGAAGTGCTATGCGCTCCCTCTGCGGACGGGGGGGGGAGGATTCCCTCAGCCGGAAGTGCGCTCTTTCGTGCATGCGGACAAAAGAACGCATAGATCTCCCTGAGGCTAAGTGCTGCCTCAGGGAGATCGGCTCCGATTTAAAACTTTCATTAAACATGTTTAAAAATTTTCCCTGCCATGACATGGCCACATGAGTTGGGACATGTCCATAAGTTTTATTGAAACCTTTCTTAAAGATTTAAATACCCTCATGAAACCTCATCCCACCCGTGGATGAGGTTTCATGCTTTTTCCGAAGCCCGCCAGGTCCATTAACGACCTTAATTACTTTTTCAATAGCCTCAATAGGCCGCTGACAGGTTGGCGGGCGCCCAGCTGACTCAGTGGCGCCCCCGCCGACCTGAAAATGGGAATGACGCTGCTGGGTGATGTCGGGAGTTCCACCCGATGTCATCCCGGGTCATTTTACGTGTCAGCGAGCAGGCCCCGCCCCTCTGCCCGACGACCTAAAGATCCTGCCCGATGTCTATTTTTCAGTGTCGTTAAATATTTGCTAGGTTTAAGCAAATATTCCTCAGAGACAAAATAAACAAACTGGTAGATAAATGCTTGCAATCAAAATCAATTGGCCGATTGTGCAGTGAAGCATATTTATCTCACTGTGTGATGAAAGTCCATATTGTTAGTATGCTACAAAGCTATGTAGTCAATGCGTACATGAACTGTTATACCTGGAACATCTGGTATTTTAACACTACAATAAATGTTGCAGTAAATATTTTCAAAAAAGACAAAGAGGCAATGCCTTCTTTCAGCTGAGTTACTTTCCTGATCTTACTCGGACACTATGGTGCACATTTTCCTCTGTGGGTTATATTTGAAGAAAAGCCCTCACCATCAGAATATCTGTCAGTTAAACTCTCGGTCTGTCTGGGATACCTGTTGAGGCAATTTGTCCCTTGGTAGTTTTGGACAGTCAGAGTTTTGTCTCCTTGCCAGTTCTTAGCCTACATGTGAGCACGCAGTCAACATAATTGCAGAAGAACATTCACCATGGATTACTAGCAGACAGCATTGGAATAAACCAAGATTTAACTTTGTTTATCCAACGTGTAATGTATAATTCATAATGACATTGATTTGGTCATTAAATTAAAATACAAAAGTAAAGTGAAATCTTGTTTATCCATTTGTTCTTGTGGTTGCTTGGTGACCTCTGCTCTTTCGTTTGTTGATCCCAACATGGAGCAGAACAACTGGTAGTCACATTTCCCTTACTTGAGATAAAACTAGGAGCAAAAAATATAAATATAGAGAAGCATTTTCCTGGACTCCACGGTCAGATTTGGATATTCTCTCTCTCCCAGCCCAATATATCTGCAGCTATATAGAAACATCTCTCCTGTCACATCTCACTTTTGCCCCCATTTCACACAAGTTATCATTGTGTGCCTCTAATCCTAGACAGCTTACATAATATTATGTGCTCTTCCCGAGTGTACTCTGATTTTCGCATAAGTGGTTTTGTCTGTCACACAAATAAAACTTGCAGAAAGCAAGCTAGAAAAGTGTTTGCCAACATCATCAGCTGTCACAGGACAGATAACATTAAGTGCGGAGGGAGTGATAAGGGTAATGACAGTAATATAAGATCACAGGCTAAACTCAAAATGCCTGAAGAGCGAGGCTTGGTTTGAGGAATCAGTTCAACACATGAATTTATGTTTTTTTTCGAAAAAGTCTTGTGTATCAGTTAGATAGATTCATCGTGTGTGTTCATGGCAGTCTGAACTTGATTTTATCCGATGCGTGCAGCATCCATAACAAAATGGACGAATTGGTAGTACAAACAGAAATAAATGGGTGGCAGAAGTTTGGAACTCTCTTCCCCAACCAGCAGTTGATGCTAGATCAATTATTCAATTTAAATCTGAGATTGTTATGTTTTTGTTAACTAAATGAATTAAGTGATATGGGACAAAATTGGGTAATATGGAGTTAGGTTGTAGATTAGCCATGATCTCATTGAATGGCAGAACAGCTTAAGGGGCTAAATGGCCTATCCCTGACAGGAGACACAATAAAGCACTATATAAATACAATTTTTAAACAGTGTAGAAAAGCGTTTTTATGCAGTGAGTGGTTAGGGTTTGGAATGCACTGCCTGAGAGTGTGGTGGAGACAGTTTCAATTGAAGCATTCAAGAGAGAGACTGTTATCTGAAAAGGGAGAAGGTGGGAGAATGGCACTAAGGGAATTGCTCATTCAAAGAGTCAGTGCAGACACGATGGGCTGGATGGCCTCCTTCTGCACTAGAACAATTCTGTGGTTCTGGGAAATGAGTAAGGTATTTTAGCCATTACAGAGACATGATTGCAAAGTGACCATGGCTGGGACCTGAATATTCAAGGGTACGTGACAGTTCAGAAGTACAAGATGAAAGGAAAAGGAGGTGGAGTAGCTCTATTAATCAAGGACAAGATCAGTAAATATTGAGAAATGATCTTGGTTTGGAGGATCAAAATGTAGAGTCAGTTTGGGCAAAGATATAAATCAGCAAAGGAAAGAAGTCACTGGTGGGAGTGGTTTATAGGCCCCTTCACAGTAGCTATGCCATCTGTTTTAGACTTAGTAATGTGTAATAACATGGGATTAATAAATGACTTCAGAGTAAAGGATCCTGTAGGTAAGAGTATTCATAATGTGATAGAATTTCTCATTCAGTTTAAGGGTGAGAAATTTGGGTCTGAAATTAATGTCTTAAACTTAAATAAAAGCAATTACAAGGGTATGAAGACAGAGTTAGTTAAAGTGGACTGGGAAAAAAGGTAAGGTGGTAGAGAAGCAGTGGCAGACATTTAAGGTAATATTTCATAACTCTGAACTAAAAAACATCCACTGAGAAAGAAATACTCTACGAGAGGGATGCACCATCCATGGCTAACTAAGGAAATTAAGGATGGTATCAAACTGATAGAAAATAAACATAATGCTACAAAGATTAGTGGTGGCCTCGAAGATCGGGAACATTTTAGAAACCAGCAAAAAATGACTAAAATAATAATAAAGAGAGGGAAATTGGAACGTGAGAGAAAGCTAGCAAGAAATATAAAAACTGACAGTAAGAGCTTCTACAAGTATATAAAAAGGGAAGAGTTGTGACAATGTCACTGCCTCATTTTCCAGTAGGCGGGGGCGCAGCAAAATCAGCTGTACGCCCACCGACCTGTCAATGGCCAACTGAGGCCATTGACAGAGTCATTAAACTAATTAATGGACCTCCCTGTCCAACCTTAAGGCTGGCGGGTAGGCCAGGAGCCCTGGTGGGAATTAGAAAAAGCATGAAACCTCATCCACGGGTGGGATGATGTTTCATGTAGGTTTTAAAAAATTTAATTAAAGTCTTAAAAAAAATTATGGACATGTCCCAACTTACGTGACAGTGTCACATGAGGGGACATGTCAGGGAATATTTTTTTCTCTATTTTTAATAACTTTTACAGTAGAGCCAATCTCCCTGAGGCAGCACTTAGCCTCAGGGAGATGAGTGCGCTCTTTCGCGCGCATGTGCGAAAGAGCACACTCTCGGGTTTAGGGATTCCCCCTCCGCCTGCACAGGAAGCACATAGCGCTGGGTGGGCCTTAATTGGCCAGCCCACGTAAAATGGCGCCGCGCCACCGATCGGGGGCACTGATCGGAGGTGCGCCTCCGGGTGCCCGCACTTCAACTTCGCCCCCGACAGGAGGAAAATCCTGCCCATGATCTTACTGAAGCATATAAGATCCTGAGGGGGCTTGACAGGGTTAGATGCTGAGAGGGTGTTTTCTCTCATGGGGGAGTCTAGAAATAAGTGGCACAGGTTAAAAATGAATCCCATTTAAGACGGACATTTGAAGGAATTTGTTCTCAGAGGGTCATTAGTCTTTGGAATCCTCTTCCACAGAGAGCAATGGAGTCATTGAATATATCCAAGGCTTATGATCTTATTGAATGCAGAGCAGGCTCGATGAATCAAATGGCCTATCCCAGCTCCTACTTCTTATGATCTTAAATTTCTACTTGGCCATTGATTTTGCTCCCGATCACTGAAAACTAACTGCTGAGCATGTTCAGACTAAACTGTAATAGTCAGACACAGGTTCAAACTTGGTAAGAGGTAAATGAAAGACAGGTGGTAGGAAGCTACCCTTTGTGCAAAGTGTGGTCACCGGGTAGAATGAACTCCAGGTAGAACACTGCGGGCAAAACATTCAAGAAATAACCGGATGTCTTAACGATGGGGAGGGGAATGGGTGGGATTGTTGAGCAAGGATGGGCCAAAGGGCCTCCCTCATCTGTAATAATATATAGATCTTGAGAACCAAAAATATTCTATCTCTGGTCTTGCGCTTCAAATCTACCTATTCATTCCTTTACTCTGCGCATACTTTTAGAAGCAATTTGCACAGTACAGATCCCATTGTACCATATGTACATATATTTTTATATATATATATATATACGCTAGCAAGTCTCCCATTGCAAGGTGGTGAGTCAGAAATGCACAAAGGACAACAACTATATATACAATGTTAAAGGTAACAGTCCCCCTTTTAAATCAGGGTGGAGTTGTTCTGGTGGGGGTACAAAGGTACAGGTGGAAGAATGACCCTGATCTCGGACATGTGAGCCCCGTGAGGTTTATATATCCTGGTTGGCTGTAGGTCAGGAGCAGGATTTCAGGCAGCAGGCGGCCGATGGAGAGGAGTGGAATATCAAGTGACAGGGGCAGGGAGGCAGGTGCCAGGTGGATGGCGTGTAGGAGGAGGAGGTACGGAGGTAGGAGCAGGGTGTAGGGAGGGTAAAACGAGGATGTTGGGTGCCAGTATGATGTCAAGCAGGAGTGGAATGTCGGGAGGGTGGATGTGGGATGTTGGGGGGTAGATGCAGGATATCAGGAGGGTAACAGTGGGATGTCTGGAGGGTAGGGACGAGATATCAGGAGGGTGGAAACGGGATGTCTGGCACCAGGAGGATGGTGGGCAGGAGTGGGATGTCGGATGGCAGGAGCTCGCACGTAAGGAATAGTGCCTGGCACTCAGGTACGCGGTTAGTACAGGGTTGGGGGGGGGGGAGAGCGGGGTGGAAGCCTGCGGCAGGGAGGCCTGAACTTCCCTGGGGAGAATTTTCCCCCCATTAGGGGGGTTGTGCGGGAGCAGGCAGGGGCGTGCACACTGCCGATCGCCGCCCGCGATCGGCTGGGCGCCGCCATTTTACCTGGGTGGGACAATTAAGGCCTGCCCAGCGTGACACGTGCCCGGAAGCGCTGAGTGCTCCCTGTGCGGGCGGGGGTGCCTGAGTCGGGGCCTGTGCTCTTTCATGCACGTGCGCAAAAGAGCACAGAAATCTCCCTGAGGCACAGAGCTGCCTCAGGGAGATTAGTTTAAGTTTAAAAAACTTTAATAAAGGAAAAAAAAATTTTTAGGACATGTCCCCTCATGTGAAACTGTCACATGAGCTGGGACATGTCTATGAATTTTATTAAAAATTTTTCCAAACCTTTAAAAACCTTCATGAAACCTCATCCCGCCCATGGATGAGATTCCATGAAAAATGCGAAGGCCCTTGGGCTCTTCGCCTGCCCGCCAACCTTTTTATTGTGTTGATTAATAGTTAACTGGCCTTAATAGGCCTTTGACAGTTCGGCGGGCGCGCAGCCAATTCGGCTGCACGCTCGCCGAACTGAAAATCTGAATGACGTGCGGTGATGTCAGGACGCGTGCCCCCATCCCCGCTCGTTGAGCCGAAGATTCTGCCCCCCTGTTCCTCCTCACCCGGCAAGGAGAGTATAATGTGACAATGCAGTCCCCTGAGTCCAACTGTCTCATTCTATGAGGCTTGAGACGAAGTAAGGCCACACATAGAGAAGGCAACTATTGCTTGAAGAATTATAAATTTATATATATTGTACTTGCCTTCATGAGCTGAGGAAAGACATTTGTGGGGAGAGTAGCCATGATATTGAATAGCAGTTGTACATTCTCTGAAGTATGCATCTTTATATTATGTGTTTATTTATTTAGTAGTTATTTGTATATGCTCAAGGTGAAGCAGCATAACATTTCTGTACTTCTAGTGAATGTTTATATTGCGTCATCTCATCAATCGCCAGATTCATTTACAGTCACTTAAGCCAGGCCCAATGAAGTATATTCTACTGCAACACTGTGACATTTCCAATTCCCATAATCTCTGCTTATCCCGGCTGACTCCGAGATAGACTATTGAATCAACTCCAATTAGTGTCATGTTTAAGGGCAGTTTTACACTGTGGACTTATGTTCACTGATAACGAGATGGATTTTGCCCTGAAGAATTTCACTTAGGATTTTTAACAGCCAAAAGGAGAACCCACTGCCCTGTCTCCTTATATTGGTTAGATTTGAACCAATGTCCCAGAGGCACCAGGACATAGCACACCACATTAATCAGGCTGGCTGGCAAGGAAATGACACATTCTCAGTCGCGAGTAGTGACAGACTGGCTAAGGACACAAACTTGAAGCAGCTGCTCGGAAGACAAGCTTTCTGCTTCCTAAACTTTCTTGTCACCTTCAGTGACACACTACTTATATTCATAAAAAGAAACACTCATATATTCAATAGGATTGTAACATTATAATGAATAAACATTATAAATGGTGTGAGCGAAAAGCTGCAAAAATAGATGTTTTTCGAAAAAAATGTGCAAGTAGAACACAGTCAGGATTCTTACATCTTGTGTGGTGGGTAACGTGTATAATCAAACAACCTGATTGCATGCTTTAACGCGATTTCCCAGTCTCTTAACAAATAATGTGCAGCACCTTCTTGGGCCGCTGTCCTTTCTGCATTAACGTGCCTCCGACACCACATCACAGCGCAAAGCCTGCCTAAATTTGCTTTCGGCCTGTGCCCTGACATACTGTTGGCAGTGAGTGCAGTCTGCCTTCAGGTGTAGCAAGGGCAACACTCGCTGGCCCAACAAACAAGAGATCCAGCTGTGAGAACATCTGCTGCGGTATCCTAACCAACCATTTGCTAATTGTTGCTGGGCACCACTGCTGTCCACACTTGGAGTTGCACAGTTCTCTTTGTACAGGGCTATTGACATATATGAAAGCTCATCAATAGGTAAAAGCAATGTTCATCTACCAGTCTGGGATCACTATTGTTGCCATGTCTTCTCCAATAAGAGTTCAAAACTTGAGGCCAATCAAACTCGGCGAAAGTCAATGAAAGTTAAACAACAATGTCATGTTTGTGACTAGTCAATAACACAGCCAATGTATCCTTAAAATATTTAAGGCTTGGTTATTGCTGGACTTATTCTTACAGTACTGATGGTTGGACTCCAGGATACAATAGTCCACATGGATAATGAATGGTAATGCTTTCCCTGTCCTTGGCACTGGAAACAATTCCTGGCACCAGCGTTGTGTGCCTCATCAGTCCATACATTTGACACATCAAATGGTGTATGTGGCTTGGTAACCAGGGGACACAGGTTTAAGATAAATTGGTGAAAGGACTGTCATGGAGGATCTGGTTGGGGAAAGGGGGGGTATGAGGAGAATTTTTTTTAACGTAGTGAGTTGTTACAATATAGAGTACACTGCCTGAAAGGATAATGGAAGCAAATTCAATGGCAACTTTAAAAAAGGATTTGGGTGCATATCTAAAAATGGAAATAAAGTGAAGGGTTATGGGGGAAGAGTAGGGGGAGTGGGACTAATTGGAAAACCCTTTCAAAGAGCCTGCACAGACACAATGAGCCGAATGGCCTCTTCTGTAAGACTATGGGGCCCACTTTTAAATCTGTCCAAGTGAATGGGTTTTGAATGGCTTAAAATGGGGCCCATGTATGAGTCTAAGTGCAGCTGAGATTATGCTGTGACCATTCTACTCCAACTACCATAGATCTCATCATCAGGGATCTTTTGGCTAAAGTCTTTGTCTTGAACTCAGAGCACACCTGAATATGTGTCAAGGACAAGTCTAGGCCATAATCAATGTGAGTTTCATACACTACTGCTTTGTATTGAATGTCTTTTGAATGCCTTATTGAGCTTGCCATACTTGGTAGCCGGACATCGTAGGATCGCAGCGTTCATGCTTATTTTGGTTAGTTCAGTTATCGCAGTCAATAAATGAAGCACCTTGTTCAACTACCTCTGCGCCTATGTGAGTATTTATCAATCTCGAAAAGGTTACCGGCAGCACCAATAGTTAAACAATAACACCTACGGCAATTTTCCTTGAAAAGGAATCAATGAAACAAGGTGACGAGCCAAAAGCGATTGGACACTCAATTATTGAGGAAATCCAGGAGGAGAGGATCATACACCTGTAAGAGAGCCCGCCCAATTTCCCATGCATTTAAATTCGACTGCAAAAATGTTGATACTGCTGTGTGATCTTCCCCGCCTGATAGGCACTCTCCCCAGGCAATCCTCTGGGCTAAGGAATATCTCCTTTCATGACCTCAGGAAATCCCAAAGTGTATTACAGCCAATGAAGTGCTTTTGGTAGTGGACAGGAGTCACTTTTGCAACTTAGGAAATGGGGCAGTCAATTTGCACACAGGAAGCCCCCACAAACAGCCATGAGATAATGGACCAGTACATCCGTTCCAGTCATGTTAGTTGAGGGATAAATATTGGGCAGGTCACCATGGAGATCTTTTCTGCTTTTCTTCAAATAGCATTGACCTGAAAAGGCAGACAGGGCTATGGTTTAATGCCTCATTTGAAAGATGGCACACTGGGCAATGTAGTGCCCTTCAGAACTGCTTTGGAGCACCAGCTTACATTATGTGCTCAATGTACTTTGGAGTGGGGTTTGAGCCCACCACCTTAAGATTCAGAGGTGAGCATGCTACCACTGTGCTAAAAGTTGACACTGAACCACTTCCCCTGTTAAATTACTATAAAATAAACTTCAAAAACTGTTCTTGCATGAAAAAGAAACTCACAATGTCATAGCCTTGAACTCAAAGGTTAGTTTGATCATTAGAACAGGTTTGGGTTTCTGTTAGTTTTTTATCCCTTCTGACAAAGTGCTCAGAGTATGCTTTAAAATGCATAAAATCCCAATTAATAGCAAAAAAAAAGCTTAGAAATAGGAAAAGGCCATTAAGTGAGATAAGCTTATTCTTTATCTCACAGATCATGCAAGGCTATCCAGCTTGTCATCAAATCCTTCAACATTAAATCATACAAATAATCGACAATGAGTGCCTGAATATGTTTCTTATTCACAGACCTGCAAAAACACCAATTTCCCATGATGGCAATTGTTAGGAAATAGAAGAAGTTTAAGTAAGTTATATTGGCATTTGTAGGTGTTAGGAATGAGTTTCAGCTTTAAAGCTTAAGTTTGATTTGTATTTCAGCATCTGTGTGTTAAGAAAGATCAAATGGAGTTTCAGTTTCACTTTAAAAAGGTGCTTGCGTTTCTAATGAGGGTTTACGACTTAAGAAGTTAATCAAACACAAGAGTAGAAGAATTGGGCTGTTGACTAGCAACAGAGAGGCAGGTCCCTCCCACAGATACACACAGAAAACTAAAAAAACAGCAGTTTTAAACAGTTTAAAGCCAAGACCCCAGAGAGACTGGACACTGGGTGAGGGAGCTGCAGATTTCCCAAAAGAGCCAAAAAGTCCCAAGCTAAAATTGGTTGAAAGTAGCTGTCAGAGAAAGGATGGAGCAAGAGGGACAGATAGTCGGTCCTAAGCTAAGGAAAAACTCTCAAAATCCAGATGAGTGGAAGAGGGGAATAGGCCCTGTTAAGTGAAGTTATGAGTGAGCGACAGAGAGAAATGCTTCAAGCTTCAAATTTAAAGAGAAAAAAGGCTGCAGAAAACAGATTTAAGAACAGCTTGCAAGAGGCAAGAAGATCCAAAGAGACAACTGAAGGTCTATAATGCTTTGCTATGAGCATGTGAATCAGTGGTACTGTTGACGGCTGAGTTGGTGAGCGAGAGAGTGTGTGGAAGACAGCTTGAATGCATGTGGTGACCCAAGGGAGAGTAACATCAGAAGGAGAGTTTGAAACCCTGGAGGTGAACCCTTGCGGAAGGCGCTTGAGAGAAAGCATCGGTTTGGGAGAAGATTCCAAGGTGAGATCTTGGAGAGTGGAGTTTGGAAACCCGTGTGTGAAGGATGGAATTCAGTGAGATTGGTGGGCTCATTGTGTGACAAGCCTCTGGAGGGGAGTTGAGGAGAGATCCATGGCATCTGGTTGAAGTGACATCTGTCACTTGGGGCAAAATCTTTAGCTCGGCGGGCAGGCACACGCCCGACCCGCTCGAGTGTAAAATGACGCGCGTTGACATCGGGCGAGCTTCTCGAAGTCAAGACAGAGTTGCACGATATTTCGGTCAGCGGGCATGCACCAGAGTCGGCAGTGCGCCTGCTAACAATTAAAAGGCTTGTTAAGGCCATTAACAAGGTTATTATCATAAAATTTTCACTGTGGGCTAAAAGTCAAGTGGCCTTTGCACATTTTAGGAAACCTCAACCACGGGCGGGATGAGGTTTCCTAAAGCAAGTAAAAATAAAATACAAAACTTAAAATGTAATTAATAGCATTACCCGGCTCATGTGACAGAGTCAAATGCGGGGACATGTTTCATTACATTTTTCATTTCTTTTTTTCTTTTGAAAATTCTTCATCTCCCTGAGGCAGCTCTGTGCCTCAGGGAGATTATCAAGTATGCAATTCTGTACATGTGCGAAGTTCACGCATGCCCCGCTCGCCCTTCTCCGCCAGCCCGCACAGGCTGCACTCAGTGCTCAGCGCTGCCACTCGCATTTCATGCTGGGTGGGCCTTAATTGGCCTGCCAGTGTGAAATCGCCTCCCAGCCTCGATCGCAGGCAGCACTCGACTTCTCAACCGTCCCCACCCACCCCCGCCGAGCCCGCCCAACAAGGGCAAAATCCTACCCTTGGTTTCAAAGTGTGATGTATCTGACCACAGGGTGCCTATTGGTTTATATGCACTGTGTATTTACTGTAAACATTGGAGTATAAGATAGCTTTTGTAACTTGTGTAATCCTTACAAATCTGTATATATTTGTGAAGGTGTATCAGTGGATGAAGGAGTATTGTAATATAGTTTGTCTTTTATTGTTTAATAAATGTTTATTCTTTTGTTAAAAGTTCACCAGCTGACTCCTGTGACTCTGTTCAGTAGCTACTCTCCACATACCTAAACAAATAAATTAACAGTTAGGACCTATCAAGCTGGGTTCCACTCTGAGATCAGGCTTGTCCAGGGGTAATCTCAGCTGGGATCGTAACACATTCAATGTAAGCTTTGGGGAATTAAAGAAACGGAACAAAATGTGTGAAAAGCTGTGTTACTGTGGATACTTGCTTTGCGACAGAGGACCTCAGCAAAGAGGGCAATCATACAATTTCAGCTCGGCCCAGTCACTTGCGAGGTCTTATTAACCACACGAAACATTGTTCATTCAGCAGGATTGACTTATGCCCTCAGTGCTGCAGATACCGCAGCTCGGACTGGAGCAGAGAAAGCACCCTCTGCTGCTGGCTAACACAAGCACACTTGGGTTGCAGCAGGCTGTAGCATGGAACTGATCAGAAACAGTAAAGGAATACAGTGGGGATAGATCTTGTCTACAATAGTGCAAGATGGATGACAGTGAGTTGGCAGCTTGTTTTACAACACTCCCCATCTTTATTCCCTTAGAAGTTGACAGAAACAACAATCCTGAGTGACGTAATATGGTCTGCCGACTATAACTCATTTTACAACAGCCCACACAGCCAAATTTTGACTTTAGACCATCGAGTAGTATCACAGAATCACAGAACTGTTACAGCACAGAAGGAGGCCATTTGGCCCATCATGTCTGCGCCAGCTCTCCGAGTGAGCAACTCGCCGAATACCATTCCCCCACCATCCCCTGTAACCCTGCACACTCTTCCTTTTCAGTTAACAGTTAATTCCCTCTTGAATGCTTCAATTGAACCTGCCTCCACCAGACTCTCAGGCAGTGCATTCCAAACTCTATCCATAACTCTAATCTTACTTTGCTGCGTAAAAAAGTTTCTCCTCATATCACTTTTGCTTCTTTTACTAATTACTTTAAATCTGTGCCCTCTTGTTCTTGATCCTTTCATGAGTAGGAACAGTTTCTCCCTATCTACTCTCCCCAGACCCCTTATGATTTTGAATATCTCTATCAAGTCTCTAAGGAAAACAGTCCCAACTTCTCCAATCTAACTTCATAACTGAAGTTCCTCATTCCTGGAACCATTCTCATGAATCTTTTCTGCACCCTCTCTAATGTCTTTGCATCCTTCCTGAAGTGCGGTGCTCAGTAATATGGGCAATATCAGATCGGCCACCCTTTAAACCCCTGTCCCGAGTGACATCAATGGAAATAAAAATGAGAAGAGATGTTTACGAGTGGCTGAACTAATATCTCACACTTTACACTAACGTCCAAAGTCAAGCTTAGCCCCGTAATCTCTGCAGTCACTATTAAACTGATTAAAATGCCCAAACTCAGCCCCCCTCCTTGAACTCCTTCAGTAAAGGAGGTGGCGGCGTATTGTCACTGGACTGGTAATCCAGAAACCCCAGGGTAATCCTCTGGGGACCTGGATACAAATCCCACCACAGCAGATGGTGGAATTTGAATTCAATAAAAATCTGGAATTACAAAGTCTAATGATGACCATGAAACCACTGCCAATTGTCATAAAAACCCATCTGGTTCACTAATGTCCTTTAGGAAAGGAAATCTGCTGTCCTTACCTGGTCTGGCCTACATGTGACTCCAGACTCACAGCAATGTGGTTGGCTCTTAAATGCCCTCTGAACAAGGGCATTAAATGCTGGCCGAGCCAGCGATGCCCACACCCTGTGAACAAATAAAAAAAAAAAGCTGCTTGCCTGTTTGAATCTCTTTCCATTTCTTAAGGCCCATCTTTGCAGCCAAGCTTTCAATGATGTGCCAGATTTTTCCGGCCATGGAGCTGTGGCCATTCCTTTCCACCTTTTCTCCCTGTGAAGGATCTTGGGATGTTTTCAATGCTATAGCAAAGCAAGTTGCTGTAAGCTGGCATGGGAGAAGTTGGAGGTGAATCCAATGGCCCCACCACAGTTTTGAGTCAGTAATGTTCTCATAACACGTCCTGATGGACGTTTTCTTTTGCAGGTGGATGTATTTCTAGGTTCTAATGATAATTTAAGGTCACAAAAGACGATGTTTATGGATTTTCCTTTGGCCACTGATGAAAGTGGGAACATGGGGGTCATTGTACCTGTGTGATGGGACAGATGGGTAACATTCACTTTGTCCGAGAATTGAATGACACTGAGTGAAAAGTCCATGTGCAGGTTTCTTGGAAAGGGTCTGTATAGGTTTTAGACACTTCTCAAAGCCCTTGTGGCAGGAGAGTGACCCGGAGATAATTATGTGTCTAATCTTCCCGCTCTCTTTGCATGAAAGCAGTTATCATCTGCAATTTTAGTCCTACAATTGCTCAGCTGAGTTCAGGGTCTTGGAGTGCGGCAGTTCCTGCACATTGGCATTTGAATGACAAACAGTTAGACTTCCTCTTCAATGTAATTGTTTTATTCACTGCCTAAAATACTTTCAGCACTCCACTCCTTTAATGCAGTTTGCTTTCTCTTGGATATTACATTTCCTTTGCCTTGTTTACAACACAGCCGCAGAGAGGGCCTGTGCCAAAAAAAAAATGGGATTATTTGGACCACTTTAAGAAGGAAACAACACCAAGGCATTCTTCGTCGCAATGCAGACTGAATAAAGTCCTGCATCCTCTTGGTTTGCTGCATCTCACATTGTCCAATTGACAGTCAACCGCTTAAATAGTTTAAAAGAAAGCTCTTAATTCAATTGGTCAGACACTGATGCACTTAGTGATGCAACTGCAGCTAGCCAAAACACAAGAAGTTGTAAAGTATAAGGATGGCACAATACCTCTACGAGGATGGGAGCATCGATTAGCTTCCATAGAGATACATAGGGTTTACAACACGGAAGCAGGCCATTTGGTTAATACTAGTGTTTATGCTCCACTTGAGTCTCCTCCCACCTTTCTACATCTAACCCCCTCAACACATCCTTCTATTCCTTTCTCCCTCATATGTTTTATCTTGCCTCCCTTCAAATACATCTATGCTATTCTCCTTAGCCAGTACCACATTCTGACCACTCTCTGAATAAAGTAGTTTCTCCTGAATTTTTTGTTAGATTTATTAGTGACTACCTGCATCTTATATTTATGGCCCCTGGTGTTGGACTCTTGCACAAGTGGGAACATTATCACTACGTCTTGCTCCTGAGAAAAAGGGATAGTATGCTAAGTCACATTTTATCCTCTCACGCACTTCAGAAGAACAGGAGTTAACTTTCTATGAAGGAAGATTTCCTATGGCGGTCATATGATAAATGTTATGTATTGGCATGCCTGGTACAGAGTGTGGTGGGGCATGGGGCTATTTGGGGTTCGTGTTAGAACTTTAGACATAGACGTTAGCATTCCTGGTTTTGTGGCTGGTTCCAGTTCACTGTCATTAAGTGCTCTCAGAGCCCCCCATCCCTAGTGACCCTTGAGAAGGTGATGGTGAGCCACCTTCTTGAATCATTGCAAATGTATGGTGAAGGCGCTGCCACAGTGCTGTCTGGTAGGGAGTTCCATGACTTTGACACAGAGAAGATGAAGGAATGCCGAAATAGTTCCATGTCGGGATGGTGTGTGACTTGGAGGGAAGTTCCTGCTGCCCTTGTCCTTCCAGGAGGTAGAGGTCACAGAGTTGGGAGGTGATGACAAGGTGGTGGTAAGTTGTTGCAGCGCATCTCATAGATGGTACACACTGCAGGCACTGTGCACTAGTGATGGAGGGAGTGAATAGTTAAGGGTGGCAGGTGGCGGGGCTGTTCAAGCAAGCTGCTTTCTCCTGGATGGTGTTAAGTTTCTTGAGTGTTGCTGTATGATTTGAGCTGAGGTATTTGGCAACATTCCTCTGAAATTAAGTTGATATGGGTCAAAACAAGAAACAGGTTGTTGATTCCTTATCGTGGCCAGGCAAGGTTCAAAGTGCCTTCTTGAAAAGACAGCAGTGATTCTGAGCCCACGCAGTCCTTGGGTATTACTGAGTGACAAAAGACAGCAAACATTCAAACACTGTAAATACCATTCAATCCACTTCAGGAACATTTGGTTTACAAAGTGAAACAAAAGACGTGGGTTTTTGAAGAGGTAATGGGAGCTCACGAACGGAAACGCAAAAGCTGAATAGAGCACTTATGATTATTTTTAACTTCATTTTTAACCGTGTTCCCAAGAGAGATCAAGAATTAGGATTGTAGCCAAGAGGCCAATTTGTTGTGCTTTGCTTTGGTCCCCTTTAATTCTAAAACATATTTATCCCCTCACAAGTAGGTTGTCCAACTTACTATGATGAAAGAAAATAAATAAATAGTAGGGTGAACGTGTTTTTGTTACCTATTGGCTCAACTATTCTAATGTTCCCCTAGTCCAACACTTATCTTTCACCCTCCATAATCTTGAGCTCATCCAAAACTCTGCTGCACACAGTCTAATTTGCATTAAGTCTTATATAAAAGCAAAATACTGCGGATGCTGGAAATCTAGAACAAAAACAAAAATACCTGGAAAAGCTCAGCAGGTCTGACAGCATCTGAGGAGAGGGATACAGCTCTCCTGTCCCACCTCCTTCTACTAGCATATATTTAATCTCATTTCTATATGTCTTAGTTCCGATGAAGGGTCATACGGACTCTGTATCCCTCTCCGCAGATGCTGTCAGACTTGCTGAGTTTTTCCAGGTATTTTTGTTTTTGCATTAAGTCTTGTTCAGCCACCACTGCTGTGCTCGCTGACTTATGCTGGCTCTTGATCCAGCAATGCCTTGATTTTAAAATTCTCATTGGTCTCACTCAAATCCCTCCTTGGCCTCCCACCTCACCATCTCTGTAACCTCCTCCAGCTCTGCAACCCTCTGAGAAATCTACGTTTCTCTGATACTGGCCTCTTGTGCATCCCTATTTCCTTCATTCCCCCCATCAGAGGCTGCTCAGGCCCTAAGCTCTGAAATTCTTACACCGACCGACTCCACCCCCCCACCTCTCTCACGTCCCCTATGATTTTGCTCAAGTCCTATTGCTTTGACCCAAGCGTTTGGTCATCTGCTTTAATGCTCTCAGGGTCTGTGACAAGTTTTGGTCTGATTCGTCTCCTGTGATTCACCTTGGAAAATTTTGCTATGTTAAAAGCAATGTATAAATGCAAGTTTCTATTCTTCTCTAGGGCAAAAAAACCTCACTGTAACAGCTCAGAAACTAGGTGAGGTCTACAGTGTTCCTAAAAACCACCTACACTTTAAAACACCACCAACAATAGAAAGGTAGCTGGCCAGCTGGTTGAGAGAATATCTGGTAACTTGGGCAGCAAGGAGATGGTCTGAGTTTTGCCTTCATCACCAACAACTTCCCAAAAATGTGAAGTAGAATTGGATGAGGGATTGAATTCTAGCTTACATCGACCGTTTTAACATTAAACAGTAGCTTGACACATGGTATCAGGTATAATACTTTGGTTCTTCTCTGACAGTTCTCACAGATGTTACTTCCATCCACGTTATTAAAGCCACGGTTTTAATCTGGGGCAGGAGTGAGGGGACTGGAGTGGGAGGGAAACACCCATCGCTAGTGCCAATGTGAGGGTTAGTCAATTTTAATTCTCGGACCTTATTTCAATTTGGCAACACTGATCCTCACAGAGAGTCAACAGGAATTTATTTTTATTCATTCAGGGATGTGGACGTAGCTGGCAAGACCAACATTTGTTGCCCATCCCTTGAGAACAGTTAAGAGTCAACCACATTGCTGTGGGTCTGGAGTCACATGTAGGCCAAAGCAGGTGAGGATGGCAGGTCGTTGTTAGGTTCTCTGGCTCTGTCGCTGAATCAGGATTTTTCACAGACCACTGCGTGCTGTGTGGCAGCCCTTACTAAGCTGAGCAGTTGATTTTTCTGCCTCTCTCTGCCTCCACATCCTCTATGAAGCTCTTTTGGAGATTTTCAACTGTCTTACTGAAGTCTTAAATTTTGGCGTCTTTTTTCAGGTCAGATTTGCAAAGTTCTTCACAGTTGATTTTCAGAGGTTTTGGGGTCCTTCACAGCTGCCACCACATTGTATATTGGCTGTGACTTGATAAGGAATAATTGCTAAGACATAGGTATGTCTGAACTATCACTAGTATATTGCATAAACATAACTACATACAGATATACATTACTAGGTGTTACTCAGTTTAAGCTAGAAGCATTCTCCCTCTCGACTCTTGGTCATGTGTCTCTTAAATCATCATGTGGGGCGGTACTGTTTCCACAGTGCAACACATTAACCCTTTCAACCCTTAAGACCTTGATACTGCACCTAAAGGACCCCTTATAGTTGGTAGGATAGATGCTATTAACAGGATAACACCAATTTTACATCGAATGTGGCTATCCTTGAAACCAGCAGTTTGGAAATTAATGTGTTTCTCTGACTATTTATGCAATGAGTTTGTAAATTGAGTGAAATGCCTTTCAGGGGGGAGAAAGGGGCAGAAGGATATGCAGATAGGGTCTGATAAAGTAGGATGGGAGGAAGCCTTGTGTGGAATATAAACACCAGCACAGACCAATATGGCCCATTTCTGTGCTGTAAAACTCTATGGTAAAAAATAAAAATCTCAGAATCACAGCATTGTTGCAGCACACAAGGAGGCCATTCGGCCCGTTGTGTCTGTTCCAGCTCTCCGTAGAAGCAATCTACCTGGTGCCACTTCCCGGCCTTCACTCCATCGTCTTGAACATTGCCCTTTTTTATTGCTGCCTCTGATACATGCTCTTTCTATGGATCTGTTAAGGCAGCTGTCAGCTTGCAGTATGGTGCTATAACCCTTAAGATTCATAAATTGAATATATAATGATGGGTGGCAGAGAATTGAATAAAAGCCTATCATTCAATGGAGAGGCATTCATATGACATCATAATTTGAGAGAACAAGGTGCCATTATTTTTCCCCAATATTCCCTGGAGTGAAATTAACATCATTGTCCCAATAATTATGTCTAATTATTTTTTCTTAGGCATTACTTTTCTCTATTAAGTCCACTCCCTGTTCGTGAGGTAATGCGTTAGGTAGGCATGGCTTCCTGTGACACAGAGAGGGGCGTGTCTGCAACGTAACAATTGCGACAGCTTTACCCAAAATTGTAACTACTTCTGGGGCAATTCCACAGTACCTGAAAGTCAAGTCAGGTAGTCGGGTCATCTTCACAGACGACAGGATAAACATCCGAGAAACATCCAGTCTTAAAAAACCTGCTTCTGCCACTCTCCGGAAGTCATTCAAACTCCCAAAACCAAACATGAATTCTCCGTTCCACTGAAGATGAGAAACATTGGTTTTCCACCCCGCCTCCATTGTTGCCCACATGGAGTAGTTTCGGATGGGCGCCAAGCCGGCCTGAGAGGTTAAAATTACCCCACCGGCCCCCTCAAAAGTCCAAATGGAAGTGCTGCCCTTTTAACATGAGATGGAGCCTCAGACTTACCTCTCCTCTCAATGAACCTAAAGCTGTACTTACTTAAACTGACCAGTGTGTGTCGTCCAAACAAAGCCCCAGGCAACATTCAGCAGCATTCTGAAAGATCTTTTATTCTGAAAAAAAACTTCATAGTTCAAGCTGAATACCATAATGTGTCTAAATATATATATTTTTAAATTGCTTGAGGGATGAGAATAGCAGTAGAGTCCCTTGCAGCTCTTTGACCTCAAGGCCAGATGCAAGTCTTAAATGCAATATAAGACTGCTATTATTTATTAGCACACTGCCCCTGTGCACAACTGCAGGTCCTTAAACCGAGTCTCTTACGAGACTGCCCCTATCTGTTCTATGCTTAGCTGAGTGGGGTGAGGTGTGTCTCTAAAGGACATGTTTCGCACTTTCTGTGCCATCTTAAATGGAATGAGTTTGCGATTCAGCAGGGAGTGGGAAGCAAAGTTTGGGAGCCTGGGTTAGCAGGGGAAACCCTAATCATGCCTTTTATGAACATGTGCATGAACTTACGAATCAGGAGCAGGAGTAGGCCGTTCAGCCCCTCGAGCTTAGGGTTGCCAACCCTTCAAGATTGGCCTGGAGTTTCCAGGAATTGAAAATCAGGGCTGTATGCATCCCTGGAGAAAAATCATTGGGACATCAAAAAAAGCTTGTTTTTTTTTTTTCTGTCATTTTCTTTGAACATTTCTCTTTATCAGATATAAAAATATTGAAAATGGGGGGAAAAAAGCCTGTTTGGCTGACAGCCGGCATCATCCAATTGGTTAATGAGTATTTTTGCTTTCCAATTGGTGTAGGAAGGCAGTGTGTCACATGGATGGATATGTTGGGCAACTAATGACTGGAGCATGGGGCAAATCATGTGATGAAACCTCCAGGAATACATTTAATCGCAGTTGGCAACCCTAAGCCTTCTCCGCCATTTGATAAGATCATGGCGGATTTGATTGTGGCCACTGCTTCCTGTCTACCCCCTATACCCTTTGACTCCCTTGTCAGCGAAGAGTCCATCTAATTCAGCCTTAAAAATATTCAATGGCGCTGCCTTCACCGCTCTCTGAGGAAGACAATTCCATAGACTATCCATGCACTGAGGGAAAAAAATTTCTCCTCACCTCCGTCTTAAATGGGAGACTCCTTATTTTTAAACTGTGCCCATTAGTTCCAGTCTCTCCCACAAGGAAAGACATCTTTTCAGCATCTAACCTGTCAAGTTCCCTCAGGATCTCATGTATTTCAATAAGATCATCTCTCGTCCGTCTATGCTTTTCCTCCTAGCCTGTAAGGAACCTGTAAAAAATAAATTAAAATCAACTTACCTGGGCCTCCTGACATTGTGCAGCCTCTTAGTCAGGCAAATGGCCATGAGAGTACTGGGGTGTGGCCTCACTCTTCTGACAAGCAGGCAAGATCCTTATCGGGGTGCAAAACGAGGAAGCCCGATTATGTCATCAGAAAATTATTTTTACCTGGGCTGTGCGACTTGTGAACATTCCTGATCGCTCCTATGGAAGCTGCCCTGAGATGGCTCAAGGGCCAGAACAGGACCAGGCACACCACCTCCAGTTCTTCTTTGCTCCTTAGAACTGTGAGTGTGCTTCTCCTGCAACCACAGTCATACACAGCGTCACTTTTGTCTCAGTGCCCAGCTGTGCTCGTAAGCCTCAGCTGCTTTCCATGTCCAGCATGGGGAGGTCTGCTGCAAACAGCTGTTCAGTTTTGGGAAAACAACGGTCACCTCTGACTGACCATGGGTCTCCGGGGTGAGGCATCTCTGTGTTTCACTGTGGACACCGGTCCCTGGTCATGCCCGATGCATAAGTTGGTCACCTCGCCTCATCCCATGGCCATCATTTAGGCTATGCAGGGCTGCGACTTTGCCATTATGAATGCCACTCAATTTGCCCGACCCCACCAGGTAATTGAAATGCTTCTGGCACAGCACCCATGTTTGTGTGACTACCCCACAGCTTCTCACTTCCCTCGCCACCTCAAGACATACCCTTTTCATGAGGTTTGCTGGCTTCTTCCTCCTCATGTCCACTGGGAAGAGCACTCTCTCTCACACTGTCTCTCTCTCTCTCTCTCTCTCTCTGTCTGTCTGTCTGTCTCTCTCTCTCTCTCCCTGTCCCCTTGCGACCTTCAGGAGCACCTCTGGGGTGGCATCACTGAGCCATGGAGCCATCCTTCCTCTGACTCCAGCCATTTCTACACAGCCTCCCTTGGTGAGCAACCCTTTGATTGCTCTCTATGTGCGCAGCACAACATTAGGCTGCAGGCTGGCCTTTCATTGAGCTGCTGGAACTTCCTCCCACTTGCCGGATGTCCGTTGGATACAGAAGGAAAGATTGTCGAGGAAAGGCGCATCACCCACCCAGGAAGACACACATTGGACCCCGGTGTCAGGACTTCCTCTCATTCATCAAACTCCAGCTCCTTTGTCTCAAAGCAAGGCAAGTCCATCTCTCCATGGGATTTTTAACAGCCACATGGCCTTTCCCTTCATGGACTACTGAAAAACTTCCCAATTCAAGCATCAGGAATTCTGGGAATTGACCTATAACCTGTGAATATCAGAACAAATATTCATCTCATCGGGCTATTGGACTCGAACTTGCTGATCCTATCACAGTTGGGCTTTGACGCTACTGATATAAACAGGCATGTGAGGAACAGGAGTAGATTATTCAGCCCCTCAAACCTGCTCTATCATTCAATTCTCTCTCCAGCAGGCCCTCAAAATGAGGAGGATGCTAGTGGCAGAGCCCATGGCAAGAGCTTGAGCGTGGAATCTATTAACATGCAGAGAGTGTTATGCTGCAGCTACCACACAGTTCTAGCTGACCAGGAAACTCTCCCGTTCTTACCATCTGCAATCAGCCTATCAGATGGATTTACAGGCTGATAATTAATATTTCACCCCTCTCCTAACTTTACTCAGTTCTGCTGAAGGGTCATGAGGACTCGAAACATCAACTCTTTTCTTCTCCGCCGATGCTGCCACACCTGCTGAGTTTTTCCAGGTAATTCTGTTTTTGTTTTTGATAATTAACCTGCTTGGCCAAGCCACTCTGTGACCATTAAGACCTGGGGTGGGTCTTGAACCCAGAGCTTCTAGCACAAAGGTAGGAATGTTATCCACTGCATTACAAGACCTTCTGTCATTCAATTAGATCTGATCTCATTTACCTACCTTAAATGCATTACCTAATTACCTTAACAAGAATCTACCAACTCCATTTTAAAAATGTCAATTATCCCAGCACCATTTGGAGCAGAGAGTTCCAGACTCCTGATTTCACTTCTGAATGGCTTAGATCCAATGTTAAGTCTGTGTTGCCTTGTTCTGGATCTCCCCCACCAATGGAAATTGGTTCTCTGTTCCTACCCTATTTATCATCTTTTTTTAATTCTCTCATGGGATGAGGGCATCACTGGCAAGGTCAGCATTTGTTGCCCTAATTGCCCTTGATCTGTTCTACAGGACAGGAAAGAGTCAACCACATTGCTATGGGCTCTAGAGGCACATGTAGGCCAGACCAGGTTACCTTCCCTACAGGACAAGGTGAGCTAGTTTTTTACAACAATTAGAGATAGTTCCATGATCACCATTAACTGAGGTTGGCTTTATATTTCAGATTTTATTAATTGAATTTTAAATTCCACCAGCTGCTATGGTGGGATTTGAACCCATATCCCCTGAGCACTAGCTTGGGCCTCTAGTCCAGTGACAGTACCACTAGGTTACAGTCTCACATGTATGTTTATCACCTTAAACTCCTCAATCAGGTCACTCCGCAATCTGTGACATTCTAAGGGACTGCAAGCCAGGTTTATGCAACCCCACCTCCTAATTGGACCTTTTAGCCCTAGTATCATTCTGGTGAATCTGCGCTGCGAGAAGGAGCAACATATCCTCAAGAGTGATGGACAGAGGTGAACGTGGACACTCATCCTTGTGCATAAGTACATGCCGAGTCATTCAAAGGATCAGAACTCCCGAGTGCAATTGGCCATTTAACACACCTATTCACATTAAAATGCCCAATACCAGTTCCTAGAAGGGTGAGTGCTGCTTCTGTAAACTTTAACATGGGTGTTATGGGATAGGTGCATAATTTGGGATTTAACGTATTGCTTCGGGCCGTCGAACTCTGTGGGAAAAGAACCAAAATATGCAGAACAAGTATGTGCAGCATATATTAATGATTGTAGTCTCTTTCCCAGCACTGGCTTTCCAGGATCTGATAAAACAGCCACAAATTGGTAGCAGCTGGCACATTAACAGCTCAGGTCCATCCGAGGAAACAATTTGCTGCGGTTCATTTGATATTTAATCAGGTATCCACACATAGAGAGTCCTGGTAACTGTTGGGGGAACGTGTTAGCTATGCGATGTGGCACTCCAAGTGGATTGTGTTTAGAGGAGAGATACAGGTCAGAGTGGTATAGCAAGGACCAGCTACTGACTGCTAAAAGGAGGAAAGTGATGGCCAACTTGCATTTATCGCATGCCTGTAGTGGAGTTAAACATCCTGCATCACAGGGGGATTGTCTGAGAAACAAGTTAACACTGAGACAAAAATGGAGATATTAGAACAGATGACCAAAAGCTTGATCAAAAGGGAAGGCTTTAAGGACCATCATAAAGGGAGAGAGAGAGAGAGAGAGAGATGGCAAGGCAAAGAAGTCAGGGCCACAGAATAAGTGTGAGAATTGGTTCTGCCCTTTAACAATGTAACAAGGTGCTCTTATGTGCAGCAAGTTAAACAGTCGCTCTCAGTGTCCCTTTACAAAAACATTGGATAGAACCACAGAAGCTTGTAACATAGATGGAGGCCATTCAGCCCATCATATTTGTGCTGGCTCTTTGCTAGAGCAATCAGCAGCTAACCTCTCCCTGTAAGCCTGCATCGTTCAAATGTTTATCTGCTTTTCCTTCAATAAATGCAATATTGTCTTTCTCTGTGCGTAAAGAAATTGTAAAATCATATTTTACAAAACAAGCATTTGCATTTTTGGCTGGACAAGCTAATAAATCTCCTTGTTAACACTGTGGAGATGCATCTTTCAGTTGGTGAACGTAGGGCAAAAGACAAAGCTGCAAGTTGAAATATTTAGAAAAATAAACACTTTTTGACTCCTCTGGGCACTGCCAGTCATTATATGATGTCAAGGTGGCACATTGATTGCCTTCTCTTTCCAATAAGGTGGCTGTTGCAGTGACTCTTGCCCGACACGCTACCCAGCAAATCAGCTGAGGTCAGGATGAACAGACAAGGAGCAGGTAGAAGTTCCAGTCACAGAAGTTCCTGCCACATTGTGGCCAAGAGGCGAATTCGCACCTTGAGTCTATGGGGCCAATTATGATGCACAACTGGTTGCCAATGTACAAATCACCTCAGCAATAAGGGCACTGAGCTTTGCAGTGTTGGCATACATACACCTGTAACATTACATGACTGCTGATTAGTCCAAGCTAACTATGTGAAGTCACAGAGTATACAGGTTGTTAGAGATTAAAATCTCCATGCCATATTTAGCTAGGACAGTTCCCTCCTTCCTGCACCCACCCCCTTGTCTTAGTCTAAGCCCCAGGAAATTTAGCCAGGCTCCCATTAGTTGGAGGTTCTGGAAATAGCAACAATGCTGTGGCTTTGAATCAGTCTGAAAGCCTCGCTGGGTTTAGTGGAGCATGGGAAGCCGTATTACATACCTGTTCACAGTCAGTAGCCCCGTTCAACTGGGTCAGGCAGTTCTGGTGCAGCTTCCAGGCTGGTTTGAAGTTCCTCCTCGCCCAACCCAGCTTTTACAATGGAACCACTCTGGGATGCAAGGGAAAATTCCCTATTGGCGATATCCGCCCAGCAAGCAAGTTGACCCTGCTTCTCATGCAGGGACCAAAGAGTTTTCAAAAAAATCCTTTTCTCTTTTCAAAAAGGAGTAACAGCTTGCATTTAGACCATAAGACCATAAGACATAGGAGCAGAAATTAGGCCTTTCGGCCCATCGAGTCTGCTCCGCCATTCAATCATGGCTGATAAGTTTCTCAACCCCATTCTCCTGCCTTCTCCCCGTAACCTTTGATCCCCTTACCAATCAAGAACCTATCTATCTTGGTCTTAAATATACTCAATGACCTGGCCTCCACAGCCTTCTGTGGCAATGAATTCCATAGATTCACCACTCTCTGGCTTCCCTTTATTCTGAGGCTGTGCCCTTGGGTCCAAGTCTCTCCTACTAATGGAAACATCTTCCCCACGTCCACTCTATCCAGGCCTTTCAGTATTCTGTAAGTTTCAATCAGATCCCCCCTCATCCTTCTAAACTTCATTGTGTATAGACCCAGAGTCCTCAAACGTTCCTCATATGTTAAGCCTTTCATTCCTGGGATCGTTCTCGTGAACCTCCTCTGGACCCTCTCCAGGGCCAGCACATCCTTCCTGAGATACGGGGCCCAAAATTGCTCACAATATTCTAAATGTGGTCTGACCAGAGCCTTATAAAGCCTCAGCAGCACATCCCTGCTTTTATATTCTAGTCCTCTCGAAATAAATGCCAACATTGCATTTGCCTTCCTAACTACCGACTCAACCTGCAAGTTAACCTTAAGAGAATCCTGGACTAGGACTCCCAAGTCCCTTTGCACTCCAGATTTCTGAATTCTCTCCCCATTTAGAAAATAGTCTATGCCTCTATTCTTCCTACCAAAGTGCATGACCTCACACTTCCCCACGTTGTATTCCATCTGCCACTTCTTTGCCCATTCTCTTAACCTGTCCAAATCCTTCTGCAGCCTTCCCACCTCCTCAATACTACCTGTCCCTCCACCTATCTTTGTATCATCTGCAAACTTAGCCAGGATGCCCTCAGTTCCTTCATCTAGATCATTAATGTATAAAGTGAAAAGTTGTGGTCCCAACACTGACCCCTGCGGACCTCCACTAGTCACCGGCCACCATCCTGAGAAGGACCCCCTTATCCCCACTCTCTGCCTCCTGCCAGACAGCCAATCTTCTATCCATGCTAGTACCTTGCCTCTAACACCATGGGCTCTTATCTTACTGAGCAGCCTCCTGTGCGGCACCTTGTCAAAGGCCTTCTGGAAGTCCAAGTAGATAACATCCATTGGCTCTCCTTTGTCTAACCTACTCATTACCTCCTCAAAGAATTCTAACAGATTTGTCAGGCATGACCTCCCGTTGATGAAACCATGCTGACTTTGCCCGATTTTACTATGCACTTCCAAGTATTCTGAAATCTCATCCTTAATAATGGACTCTAAAATCTTACCAACGACCGACGTCAGGCTAATCGGCCTGTAATTTCCTGTTTTTTGCCTCACTCCCTTCTTAAACAGGGGGGTTACATTAGCGATTTTCCAGTCCTCTGGGACCCTCCCTGACTCCAGTGATTCCTGAAAGATCACCACTAACGCCTCCACTATCTTTTCAGCTATCTCCTTCAGAACTCTGGGGTGTAATCCATCTGGTCCAGGTGATTTATCCGCCTTCAGACCTTTCAGTTTTCCTAGCACCTTCTCCTTATTAATGGCTACTATACTCACCTCTGCCCCCCGACTCTCTTGAACTTTGGGGATGTCACTCCTGTCTTCCACTGTGAAGACTGACGCAAAGTACCTTTTCAGTTCCTCCACCATTTCTTTGTTCCCCACTACTACTTCTCCAGCGTCATTTTCCAACGGCCCAATGTCCACTTTTGCCTCTCTCTTACCCTTTATATATCTAAAAAATCTCTTGCAATCTTCTTTTATATTACTGGCTAGTTTACCCTCATATTTAATCTTCTCCCTCCTTATTTCTTTTTTAGTTGTCCTCTGTTGGTCTTTGTAGGCTTCCCAATCCCCTGGTTTCCCACTGCTCTTCGCCGCATTGTATGCTTTCTCTTTAGCTTTTATGCTATCCCTGACTTCCCTTGTCAACCATGGTTGCCTCGTCCTCCCTTTAGTATGCTTCTTCTTCCTAGGGATGAATTTTTGCTGTGTCTCCCAAATTACTCCCAGAAACTCCTGCCATTGCTGTTCCACTGTCTTTCCTGCTAGGCTCATCTACCAGTCAATTCTGCCCAGCTCCTCCCTCATGCCTCTGTAGTTGCCTTTATTCAACTGTAGTACCATTACATCTGATTCCAGCTTTTTCCTCTCAAATTGCAGGGTTAATTCTGTCATATTATGGTCACTTCCTCCTAAGGTTTACTTCACCTTAAGCTCCCTTATCAAATCTGCCTCATTACACATCACTCAATTTGGAATTGCCTTTTCCCTAGTGGGCTCCACCACAAGCTGCTCCAAAAAGCCATCTCGTAGACATTCCACAAATTCCTTTTCTTGGGATCCACTACCAACCTGATTTTCCCAGTCTACCTGCATATTGAAATCCCCCATGATCACTGTAACCTTGCCTTTCTTACATACCTTTTCTATATCCTGGTGTATCTTGTGCCCCACATCCTGACTACTGTTCGGAGGCCTGTACATAACTCCCATTATGGTTTTTTTACCTTTGCGGTTCCTCAACTCTACCCACACAGATTCTACATCATCTGACCCTACATCATTTCTTGCTATCGATTTAATTTCATTTCTTACTAACAAAGCAACCCCACCACCCCTGCCAACCTGTCTATCTTTTCAATAGGATGTATATTCTTGGATATTTAGCTCCCAGTCCTGATCCCCTTGCAGCCATGTCTCCGCAATGCCCACCTCATCTTACCTGCCAATTTCAATCTGTGCCACAAACTCATTTACCTTATTTCGTATACTGCGTGCATTCAGATACAACACCTTCAGTCCTGTATTTCCCATCCCCTTTCTCATTGTCGTCCCTTTATCTGATGTGCTTGAAGTTAGATTCCTAGCCCTTTCCAAACACTCTGTCCTATTTTGTGTTCTGGAGACTTTAATAGCCTCTCTGGGACTCTCCTTTCATTTCAGTTTTTTCATAATTTAGATCCGATTTAGATCCGATGCTTCACATCCTTAGGATATCCCAAAGTGCTTCATAACCAATCAAGCACTTTTGAAATCCAGTCACTGTCATTGCGTAGACAAAGGCGGCAGCTAATTTGCACACAGCAAGATCCCACAAGTAGCAAAAAAAATAAATGACCAGATAACCTGCTGCAGTGGTGTTGGCTTTTGAGGAATAAACATTGAAAAGGACATCTGTTGCAATGAAATTTTTTACATCTGCTGGAGCAGACAGGTGTTGGTTTAATACCTCATCCAAAAAGACAGCATCTTCCTTTATAAGATGCTGAAGTGTCAGCCTAGATTCCTTACTTAGATTCCAACTTAGATTCCTGGCATGGGGTATGGACTGGTAACCTTCTGGCTAGGTAAGTGTGCTGCTGCTCGCATATTAAGGAGAGCAATTCCTACAGAGTAACCCCTTCTATACTTTCCATCTCCATTCAGATGACTCCGCAATTGTTTTGTGAATATTAGTTTTAATCATTTTCGCAGCACTTCACAACAGGCCAGTGAAAGCTGCATGATCTGTTTTATTTCACTTACAGTCCCCTAATCTATCCAATGTTCCAGCTGAGTTCCTGGTAAAACCTCAGCTGACAACGAAATTCTGATAATGGCCTTCACCTCACATGGAACGCAGGTTAAACCTTTGTCACCTGCTGGGTCTGCAGTCACTGTGTCACACTACAATGCACATGGACAATGAAGCCACTGACTTCAATAGGTGCCTTCTTAAATAGATTTCTCACAAATGATTTAATATCAGTTCACCGGCTCATGTTGGAAGGTTGTTGGGGGGTGGGTGAGGGAGGGTTGGGGTGGCAGTGTGGGTGGTGTGAAGGTTGGTAGCAATGGCCCATTCATCGCTTCCCCTCTTAAAGATTCTACTTTGCAGCTGAATTCTGCTGTTCAGCGTGGATGCTTTTTGTGCTTGGATTTTTTTTTTGTGTGAATTAAATTATAGCCTATTTGCACAGCCCGCCTCTGAACTGAAGCAAATGCAGCTGTGTATCTCCCACTGACGAGCATTGGCATCAGCATATATATGATTATAAAAATAAAGCATACTAATCAAGGGAGGGCTTGATAGGGTAGCCATAGAGAAGACGTTTCCACTTGGAGGAAAACCAGAACTAGGGGACCATAAATATAAGATAGTCACTGGCAAATCCAATAGGGAATTCAAGAAAACTTCTTTACCCAGAGAGTGGTTAGAATGTGGAACTTGCAACCACAAGCAAGGATGAAGGCAGAGCATGGATGCATTTGGGTGAAAGCTAGATAAACACATAAAAGAGAAAGAAATATGTTGCGGCAGTGGAAAGATAAGGTGCTGTTCATCGAGCTTACATTGAGCTTCATTAGAACAAAGTAGGAGACAAAGGACAGAGAGATCAGAGGGGGAGTGGGAGGGAGAATTAAAATGGCAGGCAGCCAGAAGCTTGGGGTTATGCTTGTGGACTGAATGGAAATGCTTCCCTCAGCGTAGAGAAGACCACAACATGAGCAGTGAGTGCAGAATAGGCTGTTTCACCTGGACAGGTAGGGCCTTGGATGGTGGGAAGAGAGGAGCTAAAAGCACAAGTGGTGCATCTCCTGTGCTTGCCTGAGGAAGTGCTGTGGGGATGGGGTAGGGGTGTTGGGGGGTGATTGAGGAGTGGGGCAGGTCGTTGCAGGGGGGTGGAGGGTTCCCCTAGGAGCGTTGAAAGCTGAGGGGAGGGGGAGGTGTGCTCGGAGGTGATTTCAGGCGGGAGGTGGCAAAATGGTGAAGGATGATACATTGAATATGGAGGCTGGTGGAATAGAATGTGTGATGGGGTTAGGTGAAGAAAAGCAGGAGGAGGTTCATGTGGACCATAAACAGCAGCATGAACCTGTTGGGCTGAATGACTGGTTCCCTTTCTTTCTACAAATTGCCTTTGCAACTTTGTGTTTATTTTAATTAGACGGTTTCTCCAAATTAAGATGCACGATGATTCATTTTGGGTATGTGTGCACAAGTACATACAGAGATACCTTTTCTTTTAAGTGTCAAAACCTCACCTTGGTCTGAAATTGCTCTTGTTAAGGAACAAAATGAGGAGAATGCTTTTCTCTCTCTCTCTCTCCCTGATAAAGCTGCTAACGAAATTGCAGTGAGTGCAGTTTTGAATGATTTCTGAATGAGAGTGAGATTTATTTAGGTGGTTATAATTATGGAGAAACACAAGCACCTCTGGAATCACCTCCCTTACTGCTTTTCATTTAGCCTTTGGGAATACTGGGCAGAAATTTCCCCCTGTTGCGGGGGGAAGCTTAGGAGCGGGCGCGTGGAGGCCCACCTCTGATCGGTGCCCCCGATTGGGGGCGCGCCACCATTTTACGTGGGCGGGCCAATTAAGGCCCACCCAGCGTGACATCCGCAAGGAAGCGCTATGTGCGAGAGCGCACTCATCTCCCTGAGGCTAAGTGCTGCCTCAGGGAGATCAGCTCCTGTGTGAAAAAATTTTAAAAACAGAACAGATAAATTCCCCTGACATGTCCCCTCATGTGACACTGTCACATGAGTTGGGACATGTCCATCACTTTCATTGACACTTTTATTAAAAATTTTAAAACCTACATGAAACTTTATCCCACCCATGGACGAGGTTTCATGCTTTATCTTAAGCCCACCAGGGCTCCTGGCCTGCCCGCCAACCTTCAGATTGGACGGGCAGGTCCATTAATCACTTTAACTACTTTGTCAGTGGCCTCAATTGACCATTGACAGGTCGGCAGGTGCACAGCTGATTCTGCTGAGCCCCCGCCAACCTGAAAATTGAAATGAGGCGGGGTGACGTCGGGAGTCCCGCCCGACATTATCACGCGTCATTTTATGCGTCGGCGAGCGGGAAATCCTAGCCACTATGTGTGCTGTTGTACAGAGGAAAGGAGATTTATTCTAGTTACTGCTGTGATCTTCTGGAGATAAGCATCAACAGCCTTTTGTTGACCTTGATGGGTGGCAGTGCATTAAACGAAGGCAGACACGGTTGGGGGGAGGCAGTTGTGTAGCGGTATTGTCACTGAACTCGTAATCCAGAGACCCAGTGTAATGCTCCAGGGACCCAAGTTCAAATCCAATTTGAATTCAATAAAAACCTGGAATTAAAAGCCTAATGATGACCATGAAACCTTTGTCAATTGTCGTAAAAACCCACCTGGTTCACTCAAATGTCCTTTTAAGGATGGAAACTTGCTCTCCTTAGCTAGTCTGGCCTGCATGTGGCTCCAGACCCACAGCAATGTGGTTGACTCTTAAATGTCCTCGCCCACCACTGCAGCAGCTCAAGAAGGCAGCTCACCAGCATCTTCTCAAGGGCATTTAGGGATGGGCAATAAATGCTGGTCTAGCCAGCGATGTCCGCATCCAGTGAACGAATATAAAAAAAAAAGAATGAAATATTGAGCACTGGTGCGACAGAGAGGCAACATGCAGTCCCCAGGAAGACTCGCACTTGGTACATTGTAAGCCTCAATCCCTTTTGCTCCGCACTTGGACTGCAAATGTTTGATAAAAACCAGTACCTTCCCCTCTTTGTGAAGCGTGCTACCCAACTGGATCTAATGGTCCACATACCTCTCTGTATGTATCGGCGCAGGTATACCTGACGTCAATCATTGCGCCTCTTAATTTGGAGGAATGTCTTTTTTTAATTAAAAGCAAAAGAAACATTGAAAGTTAGAAAGGCAGTCTTGTAGAAAGCAAGAGAAGCAAATATGAGATCAAGCGAGAGAGAGAGAGAGAATGGCGGAAGGAGATTGAGTAACCATGAGCAAAGAGACTACATACCTCACACATTTAATACTGATAGTCACTGGGGAGCACAGAAAGATTGGGAGTAATTGGACTCGATTGCAACAGCTAACTGTCAGTCGAATGCTCCAGTGACCTTCAGTCATGGTTCAATGGGTGACCATCAACTTTGACTTGTTGTGTTATACTTTTTACAGGCCTCCTTAGACTCCTCAGTACAGAGGATGGGATGACCTATAAATTTAAAAATAAAGAGTCTAGAACAATGATAAACTCATTGACGTATATAGAATATTTAAGTGGCTTGACAGAGTAGATGCAGGAAAGACGTTTCTCCCCCGGCTGAGGACTCTAGACTGGGTCATAGTCTCAGGACAAGGGGGAGGGGGGGGAGGTGACCATTTAGTACTGAGGTGAAGAGAAAATTCTTCACTTAAACAGTTGGAATTCTCTACCCGAGAAAGCTGTGGATGCTGCAGTCATTGAGTATACACAAGAAAGAGGTTAATAGATTTTTGGATGTTAAGGGAGTTATATAGGATATAGGATTACATAGGATACATGGCACAGAAACAGGCTAACCAGTCCATGCCAGTGTTTATGCAACAGTCAAGTCCGCACCTTTTCTCAACTAAATCTATCTATTATCGTAACCCTCTATTTCCTTCCCTCATATGCTTGTCTAGCCTCCCCTTAAATGCATCTACACTATTCCCTTCAACCACTCCTTTGGTAGTGAATTCCACATTCTTATCGCTCTTTGGGTAAAGAAGTTTATTTTAAATTCCCTTTTAGAATCAAGGGATATGAGGATAGTGCAGAAAGGTGGAGTTGAAGTATGAAATCAGTCATGCAGCAATTGAATGGTAGGTTAGGCTTGAAAAGCCAAACGGCCTACTTTTGAATCTGTTTCTTATATTAGCCAGCTGCTTGGGCAGGAGCAGGGGAGAGCAAACGAGCCACTCTACCTTGAATTTTCTCTCCACCTTTGTGAGAAAGAATTAATCTCCAAATAGAAATCTTCCTGATTGGGATGGGGTAGGCTAGGATTCAGTCCAGAAGCGAGCATGGGTGCAAAACCTTTTCCTTATCATGTTCACCTATTTATCTGAGCTCCCAGCAACCAGTACACTTCTGTTCACAGAATCACAGAATTGTTACAATGTAGAAGGAGGCCTTTCAGCCCTTCATGTCTGTACTGGCTCTCTGAGCATTTTAACTTAGTGCCAATCTCCTGTGTTTTCCCTGTAACCCTGCACATTATTTCTATTTAAATAATCATCCAATGCCCTCTTGAATGCCTCAATCGAACCTGCCTCCACCACACTTCCATTGCGCAGTACATTTCACTCGCTGTGTGAAAATGTTTTTTCTCACCTCGCATTTGCTTCTTTTGCAAAGCACTTTAAAACTGTGCCCTCTGGTTCTCGATCTGTTTACGGGCGGGAAAACAGTTTCTCCCTATCTACTCTGTCTAGACTCCTCATGATTTTGAAAACTTCTATCAAGCCTCCACTTAGCCTTCTCCTCTCCAAGGAAAACAGTCCCAACTTCTCCAATCTTTCCTCATGTTCATGTTGTAGTTGTCACTGGCTTCACTGTCTACCATCAATATACCACATAAAATACTCTGAGATTTGCACGATACCCAGAATACTAATCTTTCACAGTCACTGAGGTAAAACCTGGTGCACTAGTTTGCTGATCTCCCCATTTGTTTGGATTCTTCTCCGAGTTTTCATTTGACAGCGTGTCTTCATTTGGTCCTATGAATCAAACATAATGTATTCCTCTTTTTGAAAATTGCTATAAAATCAAACAATTCCCCGATCTGTTAAAAATCACTGTCTGTGATTAGATTGCTTTTCAGCATGCTCAATTCTAATTCATTGAACAGCATGTGCCTAACTTTGGCAGTGTTGGTCATTTATATATACATTTTATGATAAAATTGAATACTGAGGATTAAAAAATATATATAAATAGAATAGCATGATCCAACTGCTGTCTATTCTAGATAGCCCAACATAAAGTGCTATTCATTATGAACATTAACCAGTGGACTTAAGTTTAACTACTACAGCAATTCAGCTGCAACAGTTGCTGGCGATCTGGGAATGTAGATTATACTCTGCGTTTATGAGCTCTGGCTGATACAACTGGATAAGTACCAACTGGTAATTTAACCTGTGACCTTTAGGGCAAGGTGATCTTCATCAGCAGTCAATAGCCTGCATTTGGATGTAGCAGATTTGAGAAAATCTGCCCCTGTCTTAGTAAATTTCTCCCTTGGCCGTGGGGAAATTATTAACATGCCAACCAGATTTCAGTGCAGTGGCAGCCATTTCCTTTGGTTACAATGGACAAAACACCAACAGCAAGCAATGTGATTCTCTCACTTGCAAACAGTTGGCCTGTGCGATGCTGAGGTCCGGTCTCACTGAAGACAGAATTCCACACTTGTGTAATCTTTTTTGCCATGACTCAGAGAACACAGCTGTTGGTTGTTGGCAGAGGCAATTACTACTCACATGGTAAGCTTCTCACAGGGAAGGGAAACTACTGGACGGTAGGTCAGTCAGCCCTTGGTGCTTGTGAACAGCAGTTTAATGAAGGAAGTACTTCCTGGTAGCAGCGTGTTGTACAAGGCTATATGCACCAGGAAGGTTCCAAGATTGATCACAAAGTCTGTGTGCAATCAGGAAGGATGTAGGGACACTATATTTGGACTCAGTGTCCTTAGGCTGGGTAGAAGATCCAAGGTTCTCACTCCTGATCCATATCCAGAAGTTGCTGTGTATGTGCTGATACTGGGTGAAGACAAAATTGGGCTCAGTCCACTCCCAAAGGAATAACTAGCCTTCTGGTGGTATCTCTCCCTACTCACATAAGACCCCTTGGTCAATGTGCCAGAACACTGCCTATGGCCCTGGAGTCATAGTCCTGGCATGAATCACCAGCTCACGGAAAGAAATAAAGAGAAAATTAGATAGAAGAACTTGCCAAAAATATCTGCTGATTTCAGCCCTGTAACTTGGAGGTTTTGCCTCTGATACCTACTTTGTCTAATGCACATCCAATTATTGCATTACTTTTAAGTCACAGAGTGTGTAATTAAATTATTGTCCTGAAAGATTTGCAGTGTTATTCTCCAAGAAGATTGGAGTGTCGAACTGTTAAAATTGCAAGAGGCAGCATCATTTTTTTTAAAATTGAAAAGTCAAGGTAAAATGTTAAACCCCAGTGAAAGGTACCAAGGTTTGAAAGAATAAAAGAGATGAGGTAAGTCAGAATGGAGTGATTGGATGATATTGCTAAATCGATCTAATCTTATATGTATAGTGCAGACAAAAACATACCAAGGCCAGCTTGGATTGAGTCTCCCAACAGCTGGCATGATTACAAATCACATTCAGAGAGGCAGCTGAGAAGTTTGTTGGCACCTTTTATGGTTCCTAATGCATTCAAACTGTAGCTGCTAACTACTGATCCGGACAGCAACCACTAAGCCCTTGTAATGAAACCATTAACATTCACAGAAGCATGTCAAGAACTGCCCAGAACCTCAAGCAAGGCTTTATTGGGTAGGCTTAGACTTTCCCAGTCTTTCCAAAAGCTGGGGTAACTTGAAGCCCTCAATGTGCATTGAATTTCTGAAGCATGCTTTTAATGTGTAAACTCCCTCAGCGCTTGACAGGGCTCAGAAACCGTAGGCTGATGCATCCAAAGTTTACTTGATAAATCTGAGTAGACTGGATTTAACAGCATCCACATTGACCTAACTTCAGATCCAGAAATGTTCATCCATCGCAAAATATGTAAAATTCAGCAATAACTAATGGGTGTCAGATATTACTACTTATATACAGGGTCATTTGTGTATGTTCCATCTGCTATTCAGTCTTTTTGTATTCAGACTATCACAAGACTTTTCCACTTTTCTTCCAGGACTAATGATGGCAGTGATAATGCTGCTGGATCAGTAATCTAGAGGCCAGTGACTAATGCTCTGGAGACCCAAATTCCGCTATGGCACCTAGGGGATTTTAAATTTAATTAATAAATCTGGAATAAAGTGCCAGGAATAAACGATCGCCAGGAAACTACAGCTTGTCATAAAATCCATCTAGCTCACTGCTGTCCTTCAGGGGAAGAAATCTATCATCCTTACCTGGTCTGGCCTACCTGTGAGTCCAGATCCACAGCAATGTGGTTGAGTCTTAACTGCCCTCTGAAATGGCCTAGCAAGCCACTTGGTGATATCAAGTCACTACAGAGAAAAGGACCATGGCTGTACCTACGCCGCATGGTCTGCTGTGGTTCAAGAAGACAGCTGACCACCACCTTCTCAAGGGCAATTGGGGATGGTCAATAAATGCTGGCCTTGCCAGCAGTGCTCATATTCCAAGAATGTATGAAAAGCAAACGCTCTTTCCAAGCCTCCCCTCCTTTAATGGCTGTGTCCTCAACTTCTTACGCTCAATGTCCTTGAATTTCAACCATCCCCCACCCCTCCCCCAAATCATCCCCTGCTTTGCATCTATCTCTGGGCGGAGTCTTCTCCACTTAAAAAGTTTTCAGGCTTTCGGGCCATTTGTGGAACCCAACCCATTCGGGAAGGAAGGGCAGTGTATGGTGTGATCTTACGAAAGATGGCCAATTAACAGTTCGCCACCACCTTTGCCACCTGATTAAGGATGGCAGGAGGGGCATGGATGTGCGGGAGGGACCGCAGGATTGGCTGGTAGGCACATTGGAAGAGGCGGGTGCTGCTGAGGCAGATAGCAAGTGTGAGGGTGCCTCAAAATGGAGGCAATGTCAAGAGGTTTCAGAGCGATTCATAAAAATGGGACCTAAATAATCAAATGAAGCTGTTAGGAGCATCAGATCACTTCAGAAGAATGTTTTTGGCTGTGCCCATTTTAGCCTTGCGGCCCATAATAGTGGCATGGGCAGCAGCCTCCTGTATCCCTTTGACCTCTTGCCGTGAGGTCGCCTCCGATGTGCTGCCAGCCTCCTGAAGCAGCCCAGAGCTTGCTCACCTTCTGTAAGGTTGCATTGCAGTGCAATAAAGGCTGAACCCTCTTTTAAATACTTGACTGGCTACTCGCCATGGAAAGGTGGGCTGCAGGGAGCCCTTTCTGGGAAAGTCATCTGGAGATGGAACATGTCAGGACTTGGCAGCAGCGCTGACACATCTCAGTCCGATTTTCCACATACCCCCACCCCACCTCCACCCGCCTCCAAAGCAGCTTCCAACGGGCTGGGAAGATTCCGCCCTCTCCTCCTTCAAGATGTCCATTCGCTGCATCCTAATTTCTCCTTTACCCTGACATCTACATGGCATCTGATTGGCTAATGCCAGTCAGCTCCAATTCCAATTCAATCTAGATTCTGACTCCAGCACAGGAACTCTGCTCATGATCTGAGGAATTCCAATGGACAAGACCAGTTCCCATTTACTCCCATTGTTTGCAGGGGAATTCTCATTCCTGTGGATCAAACAGACACCGTTCACATGTTTAATGATGATCCAGCCATAAGGTCGACAGACGACTGACAGAAGCCCCAGATAAACCAGAATGACGAGTTTTCTGCCAATCTTGTGACTTTTGTGCTACTCTTACTGTGTAGTGACCTTCATTAAACTCACACTTGTTACAAACCAGGTAGCTCCTTGACTAAGTTAGAATGCAGTAGTGTGAAAATTAGGATAGTTCTGAAAACAGGCTTAGATCTAGTGCTGGCAGTTGGAAGGAACTATATTAGTTACACTGAGGATATGGACAGCTGTCTATGAGCTACAATGGAGTGATCCAGCTAAAGGCTTTAGAACATCTCAGAAAACATTAGAGCTGATATTTTATTTCCTTTCATACCTATCCCCTACATCACGCCTCCAACAATGGGAAGGGGCTTTTATAAATGGTGTCGTAATGCAGTCCGCATGATAGAAATTATTGAACATAAGTTCATATGTTACAATGACATTCACCATTGTGACAGTGCACTTTAATGGACAGTATCTAAAAAAAGGCAGTAGTATAAAGCTCAAACCAAAATGTAGCCTGATGTGGAAAGAACTAAATGATATCTATTGCCATTAGAAGGGGAATAGCATAATGCACCACATGGTGTAGTAAGGGAGATCTGTAGCATGATCCTGGTTATGTGGAGTTAGCTGAGGATAATTGTGCATATTACAACTTGACTTCAGGTCCTCAGTTAGGGAAAAGGGAGAACTTAACCTATGTTCCTGCTTCAAATCTCTATTCCGTCACATAGAAACAGGAGTAGGCCATTTGTCCCCTCAAGCCTGTTCAGCTGTTCAGGTAGATCATGGCTAATCTGAACTTCAGTTCCATTTCTCCACCTTTGCTCCACATCCCCTGATAAACAATAACCCAACAAAAATCGAGCGACCTCACTCTTGAAAGTGCCAATTGACTCCCCCCCACCCCAGCACCCACAGCCATTCGGGAGGGAGAGCTCCAGATTCCCATTACCCATTGTGTGAAAAAATGTTTCTTGATTTCACTCCTAATTAGCCTAGTTCCAATTTTAAGATTTTGCCTCCTTGTTCTGGATTCCACCAGCAGAGGCAATAGTTTTTCTATGTCTACCTTACCAAATCCTTCAATTAGATCACTTCTCAATCTTCCAAACTCAGGGGAATACAACCCAAGTTTATGCAACCTGACCTCATACCTTACCCAATTGAACCCTGGTATCAGTCTGGTGCATCTGCACTGCACCAACTCCATTAGCAATATATAGCTTCCTGAGGTGCAGTGCCCAAAACTGGTCAGAGTACTCCAGATGGGGTCTGACTATAAAACTGAAACAGTAAAATGCAATTGTACTGTTGACTGAGGATTGGAGAGGACTCAATTGTGAAACCCCACCAATAACTGAAAGGTTTGTTGATGCAAGGGTTGTCTTTGGTGCCGAAAGGTAATGCATAACCTGAGAGCAGTGTGGAGGAGAGTTAGACCTGCAATGCCCATTTTTCAAACAGGTGGTGAAGAATTCAATATGGCACGCGTCTTCACCAGGTAAGTGCCGCATGCTAAATTGGTGAGGATGCCCTGAAGTAGCTCAGGGTGCCTGACTGAAACAGATATGAGACTGTCTGATTTGCATAGGCGATGGGTCTAACGCCTACTTCAGGCCACCTTCCCGGCATCGGTTAGTGTGTGGGCACAGGCTGCGCTATACATGCACCCTTCAGTTTTCTTGGCCGCAGAGCAGCCAAACCCAAGGCCCTTAAAGGGACCACGGGAGGCTGCCGACATAAAAGGCATGTGAATGTGACTCAGCTGAATGTGGAGCCAGTGAGCGGGAGCAGGAGTGCTCTTTCTGGCTCCACATTAAAAATGCAGGCCACCAGCTGGCTACATTATTCTGTGTTTGATGACGTGAGCCTGATAACTGCTCACTGTGCTTGATTGACTAAGCCTCATGGGCATGGATTCAGGGAAAAAAAATAAACAAAGCTGCACCAAGAGCTGGAAGATAGCACTGAAGAATGGAGCAGACATTTTAAAGCACTGTGAATAAAACCTGTTACACACATAGAAACTAATGACGCCTCTGCATGGATCTGGGATATAAAATATACAGGACTGTTCACTGCTCATTCTCCCCATTCCTGTCTCCTTCTCCCCACTCCCTCCCTCACCCATTCCTCCGATTTTCTCCTTCACCGTGACCATCGCACTGCCTCGTAGGACAGGACTGTCGTCCCCAGCCTGCCCGCCATGTTTCATGATGTCCGAAGACGCATTATGTGTGGTCCTCCTGTTTGGTCAATTTCAGTGTGGCGCTTCCCGCTTCTCTCCTGTTTTCCAGCCAGTATCCTCTATGGGGAACACCACCACCCCCCATCCACCATCCCTCCCCACCCCCGCCACCACCACTCCCCACCCCCACACGCCTTCCTCTCATCCAGTTACCAGTTAACGTAGAAAGGCAAGACAACCTGATCAGAGTGTTGTGGGTGCAGTTTCACCATGAACTTTCTCTGCCCGTGAGCACTGAACACTGTGCCCGTCTAAATAAAGAAAATGCAATCAGCAGGAACCCTTGGGGAGACCAGCTGAGTGAAATACACTTCAGGATGTACCTCGCTGAATGTTAAAATGAAAGCAGGGTTCTCCCTTTACAAAAACAAATGACATCATCCCGTGCTATCCCCTTAGTGTTTGCATTGCCTGCGCAGGGGAGGGCACTGTGCACCTGATATGCAGAGAGTTACTGACAGAGGCTCTCGAGACATCCTGAAGCAGATGGTCCAATCTGATATTGCTGACAAAAAAAAAACCCAGGAGCGTCACTGCTGGTGCTGAAGCTATTTTTAGACAGAGCTGCGGCTGTGTTCTCTCACATTTTAATCGTTCCACTGCGCCCTGGTTCTCCTTGTCTGCGTTGCCACCTTTATCGGGAGTTGAGTTGCCAGGATAACAATAGCAGCTATTTCTATGAACAGTGCGTGTTGGAATTAAATCTGTAATGTGTGCTCAGGGGGAGAAAATCCTGTGATGATTTCCAAAATGAAAGTGGGAATCAGTGAAAAACAAAAAAGCGATAGCATAGAAGGAAATGTTTTCAATTTAAAATACTTCCAATTTAAGCACGGTCAAACATAGCTCCTATTTGTAGATTTAATCATTATTTATCTCTTGGTAAACACAGCCTATCTCTTGTGCAGTGGTATGCAACCTATTATTGCCAGTGAAGGGCAGGAGGGAGTACAGGCACCTCAATTGGGCAAATGTGGCTTCAATTTACCCCCCCATCCAGAAGACAGCACCTCCTTCGTGCAGCATTTCAGCGGAGTGTCAGATTTAAAAAAAAATTCAAGTCCTGGAGTGGGACTTGGAAGCTACAGCCTCTAACTTGGAGGTGAAAGTGCTACCAACTGAGCCATAGCGGACAATTAATCACATCACGTTTCAAATAGCATAGGAAGATGGTGCACCTGGAAAATGGACATGTTGGACGTCCAATGATGGGAGTGTGGGGACAGCGCAGGCATATGATAAAATCTCAAGGAGTATGTCCAGCCAGAGCTGGCAATCTCACCCTTAGGGAGGCGAACCCAACTAATGAGATGAAGGGGGTCAAAGGACACAAGTTGAAACCCAACCAAAAAATGTGTCTCTGCTCACTTTTCCTTTACCTGTCCACACCAGCCAGTCCCCTCGACAGGGCAGTGAAGTACGACACTGATGAAAGGTTAATCATCCTGAAACGTTAGGCTGAATAAAACAAGTGCTGGGGTTGGGGAGTGGGGGAGGGTGGCATATGGCTCGATCCCCTTTCCTGCCCAACCCCCAACCCTGGGAAGTAAAGTCGGCGTGGAGCTGACCCGCTCCATGAGGGCCCCGCTCAAAAGCCATAGCGCACTGCAGGCGGGCTTAACAAGGGCCAAGTGGGGGATGCCTGCCCCTCACTGGGGAGGAAGTCCTGCCCCCTGGAGCTGCGGGTCAATCGGATTGGCCGGCAACTCCACCGGTCCCGGTAGTACTAAAAGCGTGTTGGAGGCTCCTGTTGCCAGGACTGCAAGAAACAGTTGGAAAAGGCCTAGAGCTCCCTGAAGCCGCTAAGTCTGGGGTCTTGGCCAGGGAGGGGGGGGCGGGGTGGGGGTTGGTTGGTAGGAGGGGGGTTGGGTTTAAGGCTGGGTTGGGGGTTTAGAAAGAAGGAGGAGTTTGATTTTAGAGGGTGGGCTAAAACCACCCCCTCACCCCCTCACCCACCCTCGCCCCTGATCCACAAACAGCAGCCTCCAATTAACAAGCTTTCCCCGCACCTCCCCACCACCACCCCCGTGCCCCCCACCCCCGACTTCCTTCCTGCATTTTGAAGGTTCCCTTAAAAAAATCAGGCTGTCTATGTGTTTATGGCGTGGGCAGCGTATTATCAGGGTCAGTGGGCTTGGTAACAAGCCTAATTGACCCTTGATTACCTATTTAAATGTGGCGGGCGGGTGTCCCTCTTCCCCACCCCCTCAGAGGTGTCAGCTGTGGCTCAGTTCATAGCACCCTCGCCTTTGAATCAGAGGGTTGTGGGTTCATGTCCCACTCCCGGAAACCAAGAACTGTGATTGTACTCGAAAGAGTTGCAATCTGTGACTGTTGATAACTCAAAAGAGTTTCCCCACCCCCTCAGAGGTGTCAGCTGTGGCTCAGTTCATAGCACCCTCGCCTTTGAATCAGAGGGTTGTGGGTTCATGTCCCACTCCCGGAAACCAAGAACTGTGATTGTACTCGAAAGAGTTGCAATCTGTGACTGTTGATAACTCAAAAGAGTTTCCCCACCCCCTCAGAGGTGTCAGCTGTGGCTCAGTTCATAGCACCCTCGCCTTTGAATCAGAGGGTTGTGGGTTCATGTCCCACTCCCGGAAACCAAGAACTGTGAATGTACTCGAAAGAGTTACATTCTGTGACAGTTGATAACTCGAAAGAGTTTCCCCACCCCCTCCCCAACCCCCGTATAATGGGGGTGAGCTTGGGGTGAATGGGAAGGTGGTGGGGTGGGAGGGCACTGGCACCCACCCAATTTTACATGCCCACCCCACCCTCGCCGGAAACACAATCAGCGGGGGTGGGGGGGCACATAAAATGCGACGTGTTACCTCTGTCTCTCTCACCGTAGATGCTGCCTGGCTTGCTGAGTATTTGTAGCATTTTTATTTCAGATTGGCCAGCATCTGCAGTACTCTGCTTTTGCATTGGTGAATGATTCGTGCAGTTGAATAAAGGAAATAGCTGCCTCGATGTAGAAGCAATTATAACAAGCAACCCAGATTCAACTACGATTAGCTTTTTTCCAACAATAACCAAATCCATCCTACGCACCAGGCTGACTAGCTGGTGAATCTAGTGTTTTAGTATTTTCATTAAACTGGCCTTTCATAGGTTTCAGCTCCTCAAACTTATGAAGTGAACATAAATGGGCTTCCTGCTCCAAATTCCAATCAACCACAGTTTAAACACGTTCAGCTAATCAGCTGGCCTGAACTTGTCCCTCTTGTTACTGAATGGAATTTCCAGCAGGGGTCCTTGTAGTTTAGAGAAATAAAACAAAGGAATAAAAGCGAAAGGAGTGAAAACAAAATTGTTCCAAATGTTAAATGGACGCAGAAATCCATGTACTTTTCCAAATATTCAAGACCTGGAAAGTTACTAACTGTTAAAAGGGGGGAAGAAGTAGCTATACGTTTTCAAAAATGCCCAATGACTACTGCAATAAACATAAACAGAGTGTGCCGTCCTGGTGTCCATGGTGCGTTTCAATCAGGGTGGATGCCTACAGTACTTGGCACTATGAATTTCCAGTTAATACCATGCCAAGATGGTGAGGTGCCACGTTATAAAGAGCCATGCTTCCCAATAACATTGCAAATCATGCCACTACCACACACCAGAGTGCTATCATCAGAGGGTTTGTCACAGGTCGCCTTATCATCCCTTCACTTTAGCCTGCTCCACTAGTCAATAAGATCATGACTGATCTGACTGTGGCCTTAACACCACTTTCCTTCCTGTCCCCCATAACCCTTGATTAAAAATCTATCTAACTCAGTCTTGAATATATTCAATGACCAGCCACCACTGCCTGATGGGGGAGAAAATTCCAAAGACTAATGACCCTTGGAAAGGAGAAATTCTTCCTCAACTCCTCCTTAAATGAGAGATCTCTTATTTTGAAACTGTGCCTCCTAGTTCTAGATTCCCCGACAAGGGAAAACATCCTCTCAGCATCTACCCTGTCAAATCTCCTCAGAATCTTATATGTTTCAATAAGGTCACCTCTCATTCTTCTAGACTCCAATGAATTTTGGCCCAACCTGCTCAACCTTTCCTCATAAGACAACCTCTTCATCCCAAGCAGTTTTGGTAACCCATTTGCCTCTGAATCACAAAGTTCTGAGTTCAAGCCCCTCTCCAGTGCTCAAGCACAAAAATCAAGGCTGACACTCTAGTGTCCCACTGAGGGAGTGCTGCACCATCAGAGGTGCTGTCTTCTGGATGAGATGTTAAACTGAGGCCCCAGCTGTCTGCTTGGGTGGACATAAAACGATCCCATGGCACTATTTCAAAGAAGAGCAGGGGAGCTAGTGCTGGTGCCCTGGCTAATATTTATCCCCTAGTCAACATCACATTCAGATTATCTAGTCATCACATTGATGTTTGATCTGTTCAACTTGACTGCTGTGTTTTCTACATTATAGCCATGACTACATTTCAAAAATACTTTACCGTAAAGTGCTTTGAGTCATTGGGTGGCCATGAAAAGTGCTCTATAAATGCAAGTCTTTCTTTTTAATGTGGGGAGGACACCCATGCAATTGGATAATCAATGAGGGCAATGGTGAGCAAGTTCAGTTATAAGAAGAAAAGGAGATGGGCGGTAATACACACTGACTCTAAATGTTGTCAGCGGTCACCAGCATTGTAATTACCTTCTAACAACCTTCATCTGGCTCAGAGAGTGTTGCCTGCATGTGATGAGGAGCTACTGTCCTCTATCAAGAAGGATTCTTAAGCAATTTTCCAGTCTCTGCTCTGCTGCTCCATCATCGGGGAACAGGTTTTGTTTTGGCTTGGCGAGATTTGGAGGGGAGGGAAATTGTACTGCTGGGTCTGCTCTTGCTCTCTGATGTGCTCTCATTCCCGCCTATGCCAGGCACTGAGGCAGATTTCTGACACAGCTCTGTGCTGTGACCAGAATCAGTGATGACTATAGCACAGTGCAAAGGTTTGACAGCAAGAACACTGGAAGCACGAGGAGCTGTGCACTCCTCACTGCTCGCAGTGACCTCGCTGCACAAAGCCAAAACATGCCACGTACTTCATTTATCTGGAGAATGAAAAGCAAGTGCCATTGTTGGAAGTCGCAGAAGGTTACGAAAACATGAGCAGTGGAACAAAACTTGCCTGAGTAGTCGACCTAAAGGGAAACAGAAATGTGGCGCCTGGGGGCATTGTAAGCACCGTCGGGCACTCCTAGGGGCACCTCAGTACACCTTCCCTCTGAAGTTTCCCACTATTATGAAGTGTGTGTGTGTGTGTGTGTGTGGGCAGAATTTTTCGCTCGGTGGCCGGGTCCACGCCCGTCCTGCTCGAGCGTAAAATGACATGGGCCAAGCGTGCCGACGTCAATGCGCAGTTGTGCGATAGTTCATCGACGGGTGCACACTGGAGTCGGCAGCTGTTGCTGTTAAGGCCATTAAATAATCAATTAATTGGTGGGTAGGAGAAAAAGCAAACGGCCTTTGCATTTTTTTTTGGGAACCTCATCCGCGAGCGGGATGAGGTTTCCAAAAGCAAATAAAAATAAAATAGAAGCTTTTTAAAATTTAATTAACAACATGTCCCTGCTCATGTGACTTTGTATTTTCTTTATTTTCTTTTTAAAAACGTTGAATCTCTCTGAGGCAGCTCTGTGCTTTTCAAGTGCTGAGATTTTTAAGCGCTCACTCGCGTGCATCCGCAAAGTTCGTGCTTGGCCCACTCTCCCACCTCCCCCACGCCGCCCCCACCACACATGCAGCATTGCCGCTTGACGTTTCATGATGGGCGGGCCTAAATGGTGCCAAATCACCTTCCCGTCCCAATCGCCCCCGCCTGCCCCCGCCGAGCCCGCCCACCAAGGGCAAAATTCTGCCCCGTGTGCAAGTGGGAGACATAATCCTATGGGTCACTGACAGTGTGTGATGCTTCCCAACAGGAATGTGGACCAGATTCAACTCCTGCAAAAGAACCATGGCTCACATCATTTCCTGCAAGCGGCGATCAGGATGTTTTCACTCAACTATTCTTTTTAACCCCCTTAAGGAATGTTAACGGATGCGTGGTGACCTCTCAACTTTGTCCTCGTATGGCAAGCAACAGTGGTTGGGTCAGAAATTGGTGACTTCATTTGACATAGTTTGACTGCATTTAACAAAAGCCGCGACTCCGATCTTTCTCAGGATAGTAACGTTGTGGGTTTCCTATCTTTGTGCTCTATCCTCGGAGAACACTGAGGTAGTGGATGAATGAGTAAGATTGACAGTCTGACAGACTGTGATCTGAAGGCCCCCCTCATCCATCTTTATACCAGCTGATAGGTTAGTCCCATGCTGCAGAACTTAATGAGGCCCCACAGCCCACACAATGAGCAAAGATCAAACACACCCACCAGGTGCGAGCACCCAATTGGATGTCAACCCAGGTTTCAGAGCTGGAGCTGAACAGTCTCCTGGACTGTCTGGTCCATAAGACTTAAAAACAAAAAGCTAAAAGCTACTGCGGATGCTGGAAATCCAAAACAAAAACAGAATTACCTGGAAAAACTCAGCAGGTCTGGCAGCATCGGTGGAGAAGAAATCAGTTAACGTTTCGAGTCTTCACGACCCTTCGGCAGAACTGAAGCATAGTTAGGAGAAAGGTGAAATATAAGCTGGTTTAAGGTGGGGGGGCGGGGGGGGGAGAGAGAAGTTGAGGGTGTGGTGATTGTGGAGATAAGCAAGCAGTGATAGGAGCAGATAATCAAAAGATGTCACAGACAAAAGGATCAAAGAGGTGTTGAAGGTGGTGATATTTGTCTAAGAAAAGTGCTAATTAAGAATGGAAGACAGGACACTCAAGGTACAGCTCTAGTGGGGGTGGGGTGGAAAGACTAACAAGGTTTTAGTTTTAGATTTAAAAATAATGGAAATAGGTGGGAAAAGAAGAATCTATATAAATTATTGAAAAAAAAGGGAGGGGGGAGAAACGGGGTGGGGATGGGGGGAGGGGGAGTTTAAGATCTAAAGTTGTTGAATTCAATATTCAGCCCAGAAGGCTGTAAAGTGCCTAGTCGGAAGATGAGGTGCTGTTCCTCCAGTTTGCGTTGGGCTTCACTGGAACAATGCAGCAAGCCAAGGACAGACATGCGGGCAAGAGAACAGGGTGGAGTGTTAGACCCAAACCTCCCTGTCGCTTGCCATTTTAACACTCCACCCTGTTCTCTTGCCCACATGTCTGTCCTTGGCTTGCTGCATTGTTCCAGTGAAGCCCAACGCAAACTGGAGGAACAGCACCTCATCTTCCGACTAGGCACTTTACAGCCTTCCGGGCTGAATATTGAATTCAACAACTTTAGATCTTAAACTCCCCCTCCCCCCATCCCCACCCTGTTTCTCCCCCCTCCCTTTTTTTTCAATAATTTATATAGATTCTTCTTTTCCCACCTATTTCCATTATTTTTAAATCTAAAACTAAAACCTTGTTAGTCTTTCCACCCCACCCCCACTAGAGCTGTACCTTGAGTGTCCTGTCTTCCATTCTTAATTAGCACTTTTCTTAGACAAATATCACCACCTTCAACACCTCTTTGATCCTTTTGTCTGTGACATCTTTTGATTATCTGCTCCTATCACTGCTTGCTTATCTCCACAATCACCACACCCTCAACTTCTCTCTCCCCTCCCGCCCCCCCACCTTAAACCAGCTTATATTTCACCTTTCTCCTAACTATGCTTCAGTTCTGCCGAAGGGTCGTGAAGACTCGAAACGTTAACTGATTTCTTCTCCACCGATGCTGCCAGACCTGCTGAGTTTTTCCAGGTAATTCTGTTTTTGTTTTGGTCCATAAGACTATAAGATGTAGGAGCAGAAGTAGGCCATTTGGCCCATCGAGTCTGCTCCGCCATTCAATGAGATCATGGCTGATCTGATAATCCGCAATTCCACTTTCCCGCCTTTTCCCTATAACCTTTGATTTCCTTACTGATTAAACATCTGTCCATCTCAGCTTTAAATATATTTAATGACTCAGCCTCCACAGCCCCCTGTGGTAAAAAAATCCCCAGATTCACTACCCTCTGAGAGAAGAAATTCCTCCTCTTCTCTTTCTTAAATGGGCAACCCCTTACTCTGAGATTATGCCCTTTAGTCCTAGACTCTCCCACGAGGGGAAACAAGCTCTCAGCATCTACCCTGTCAAGCCACCTAAGAATCTTATATGTCTTAATAAGGTCGCCCCTCATTCTTCTAAACTCCAATGAGTACAGGCCCAACCTCTCCTCATAAGAAAATCCCTCCACACCCAGGATCAATCTAGTGAACCTTCTCTGGACTGCCTCCAATGCTAGTATATCTTTCCTTAGATAAGGAACCAAACTGTTCACAGTATTCTAGCTGTGGTCTAACTAGTGCCTTGCCTAGTTTTAGCAAGACTTCCCTAGTTTTACACAACAATCCCTTTGAAATAAAGACCAACATTCCATTTGCCTTCCCTGTTACCTGCTGAACTTGTATGCTAGCTTGTTGTGATTCATGCACGAGGACCCCCAAATCCCTCTGTGCTATAGCTTTCTGCAGTCTTTCTCCATTTAAATAGTATTCAGCTCCTCTATTCTTCCTGCCAAAGTGCATAACCTCACATTTTACCACATTATGTTCCATCTGTTAAGTTTTTGCCCATTCACTTAACCTGTCTATATCCCTCTGTGGACTCCTTGTGTCATCCTCACCACTCACCTTCCCACCTATTTTTGTATCATCTGCAAACTTGGTGATAGTACATTCACTTCCTTCATTTAAGTCATTAATATATATTGTAAATAATTGAGGCCGCAGCATTGATTAATGTGGCACTCCACTAGTCATAGGTTGCCATCCTGAAAATGCCCCCTTATCCCAAATCTTCTATTAGTTAGCCAATCCCCAATCCATGTTAATATACTACCCCCACACCATGGGCTTTTATTAAGTAGCCTTATGTGCGGTACCTTATCGAACACCTTTTGGAAATCCAAATATATTACATCTACTGGTTCCCCTTTATCTATCCTGCTTGTTACCTCCTCAAAGAATTCTAATAAATTTGTCAAGTATGATTTTCCCCTTCATGAAGCCATGCTGACTCTGCTTGATTAGATTATGTATTTCTAAATGCGCTGCTATTACATCCTTCATAATAAACTCTAACATTTTCCCAATGACAGATGTTAAGCTAACTGGCCTGTAGTTACCTAGTTTTTGTCTCCCTCTCTTTTTGAATAAGGGTGTTACATTGGCAGTTTTCCAATCCTCTGTGACTTTTCCAGAATCTATGGATTCTTGGGAGATTACTACCAGTGCATCCACTATCTGTGTAGCTACTTCCTTTAATATCCTAGGATGCAACCCCTCAGGTCCAGGGGACATATCAGACTTTATCCCCATTAGTTTCCCTAGTACTTCTTCTCTAGCGATAGTTATTGTATTTATTCCCCCCCCACTACTTTTGCCCCTTGAGTATTTAGTATTTTTGGAATGCTACTAGTGAAGACTGATGCAAAGTATTTATTCAACTCCTCTGCCATTTCCTAGTCCCCCATTATTATTTCCCCAGCCTCATTCTCCCAGGATTCAAATGCTGCATCTTTTGACTAAGAAGCAGGAACAATACCACTAAATCCATAGGTCCACTCCAGAGCTAGCACATGAGCAACAAATGAAAGATTGCCACTGATGTATTAAAGCACAACAGCTAACCATAATCATACAAAAGCATTCTGGAAATCTGAAACAAAAATAGAAAATGCTGGAAATATTCAGCACTTCAGCATTTGTGGGGAGAGAAACAGAGTAAACATTTTAGGTCATTGGCCTTTCATCTGAACTGAGGAAAGTTAGAGATGTAATAATTTTTGAGCAAGTGAAAAGTGGGAAAACAGACAAAAGGGAAGGATAGGGTGATAGGGTGGAGGGCAGGAGAGATTAAATGACAAAGGTTGTGTGATGTATAAGTCAAAAGGAGTGATAATGGGACAAGTAAGAAAGCAAAATTTGTGCCTAGAGGAGGTGCAAATGTCAAAATAGCTGCTGTAATAAATGTAAAGTAAAGGGATTAAGGAAAAAACAAGAGAGAGAAAAAAAATGAACCAGTAGAAAAATGCAAAACAAAATGGGGGCAGAGGTTATAATCGAAAATTGTTGAGCTACATCATTCCCATAACAGTGGTCCTCTGAGGAAAATTAAACATTACACAACATCAGGACTTTCAATTATCAATAAACAGGCTGCTGGGTGAATGTTTTCAGAATCCTTCGTATTTATGGGAGGCTTTTTTCCACAGCTATTTTTTTCTTGGCCCTTATCTATGACTTTTCCACTGAGGCTTTACCGGTTTAATGCATCTACAGAGTGCAACGCAGTGACCTTCCCAGCACTATTTTCCTGACTTTGCCTCCTCGGAAGGGTCCCGTGCATTGTCAGCACTCCCAGAAGGACAAAAAGGCTTTGGCAAATGTGCTGAAAGCTATTACACCAGAACATTTAAGTTCCAAAAATGTTGCAGCAGCAGATGTAATTTATGCGTTATAAAGCTGCCCCAAGATTGCTGAGCATGATAGCACTGTGCATAAAATTGACACAGTGTGGGGTCCTACACTAATTCATTTTATAGTCAGCTGATAAAAGAACCTTTTTGTTTTCATTAAGAAGCTAATTATCCGACACAGCTGTCATCGTCTTGAAAGGAAGGCGGTCTGCGGAGCAAATGTTAAGTTCTTGGAATAAAACCGATCCTCTGGACATATATTATGTTCTGTCACTGATGTGACATGGCTGCTACAGTGTTTCAATGCTGTTGTTGCGAGCTTTTATTCAAGTCAATTACCCTTGTCAAATGAACAATGAAAGCTCATGCTGGCAGTGAGTTGTCCACACCCAACAGTCATTAGAGCACATTTTGAGCACTATTTATTTTCTTTCTCGTCTGGGCTTCACCATCCAAGAGAGTGGGCAAACCAGGCGCTCCCAAACCTCTGCCAGCATCGAAGATTAAAGGGTGTTTGATGCTGATTAAAGGAATAGATAGGGTCGATTAAGAGGAAAGCTATTTCCTCCGATGCAGAGTGCAGAGCAAGGGGCCATAAACCCAAAATTAGTGCTTAGCCATTCAGAGGAGTTGCCAGAATGCACTTCCTTTACAGAACCGGGAACTCTCTCTCGGAAAAAAGCTGTTGACGCCGAGTCTAAGTTAAGCTCATTTTTAATTCCAGGTTAAGATCAATAGATTTTTGTTAAACTAGCGTGTTAAAGGGTAATAGAATCAATGCAGATAGATGGAACTGAGATACAGATTGCCCATGATCTAACTGAATGGCAGAACAGGCTGAAAGGGGTGAATGTTCCACTGTTACTTTGCTCCTATATGCCGACAGGCCCTCTCGGCACACTTGCATTGGATCAATCTTCAGCTCCTCTCTTGGTGCCATTTAACATTTGGTGAGTGGATCTTTCATTTGGCCCCTTATGTTCAAACTTATGTGGTCGACGACCGTGGCCATCGGGACCAAACCTTCAAAGGCTTTGGTTATATTGTTCAAGAGCAAGCAAAATGCTGAAAACGGCTTTGGACGAGTGTTAAGGTTTTGCTGTATAACCCCAGTGGGATACGAAGCTTGCTGTAAAATCTTTATCCTTCAACTTTATCCATTTAAGAATTGATCCATTTCCCTATTGGAAGGTTCAGTGGGGTCAGCATTTCCTGCACAATGCAACTGGTTATTCCAAGAGTCAATAATTTTAAACATGATGCCTTTATTCCTCCATTTAGTGCCATGATTCAGGCTACCTCCTAATAGTCTTCAATTGTGTTCTCCGCCAAAAGTCAATTTCCAAAGATAATCTTGGTTTTCCCATGATCGAAAACTTGACTTGCATGAAATACTAGGGGCCAAAGTGTGAAAAATACACACTTTTACTTGTACTTCCAGAAGTGGTATGGGATGTCACCGTATATGCCTGATCTCTCTTGGCCAGTGGGAAAACACTACACTACAGACCATGTAGTTCAGGTTAAATGATTAAATCATGTTTATTGTGAGAAGTAGAACTTTACAGAATTAAGAATTAATCAGTAGATGGAAGTAGTAAAAAAATGCTGCATTTCTCCCTGGTACATTTGAAAATCACTTTCTGATACCTATGTAACAGTCCCATTTTTAAACTTTTTTCTGCAATTCCAAATCATATGCTCCTGTCTTACTATAGTAGCTGCACTTGCGATGGAACTGAGTGATCTGAACTCATGTACTTGTGAAGCTTTATCATTATAATCTCTGGTTCAGGCATCTTTTGGGTGGAAAACTGTCAATCAAAATCAGAACTAATGGTAATAATATTAATAATTAATAATAGGCCAGTTGGCCTCAGTGACCTTGAGCTAGAGAAGGGGAAATGTAGGCACGGTATCCACAACCTGAAAGGGTTACCCTGTGAAAGGGTTCATATATCAGGTCTGGTTTGATAGTGATGTCTATTACCCTGCTACTCCCATGGCCAAATAGTCACTCACTTATGAAGAATGAGCATCTGGATGACTGCTGTCTATGGAACTACACACCAGCGAGGACTCAACATCTTCAAGAAAGGTGGAGGGGTAGGGAGAAGATGAGGGGTAAAATAAGGTGCGCTTTGTTTGCTTAAGCATCGTATTGGATTGCCGATGGGAACTGTGCAGTTTTACAATATAATTAATCACACTGGGGAAACTTACCTTGTAGCATTTCTGGGGTCAGGGAGTGCAACCAATTAAATCCAGCACCCACTCCATTCTTTGGGTGGGTGGGGGTGGAGAGGGGAAAGGACAGGGCAGAATGTGGCACTGAGAAATTGAGTCCAGATGGAAGGTCATTCCTACAAAGTATTGGTGACTCTGAATCAGCCCTTTTACTGGAAGACTGATTTAAATTCTAAGGGGTTGAATATTCAGGGAAGTTCCAGGGTGGGGCTCTGGATTGTAACCACACTCTCCCCCTCTGTAGAGCCCATTTCTGTTTGTACGTGGTACCTAATTCTAGTATCTTAATAGTGTCTGGCACAATCAGCGCAGAGCGGGCAAAAGCAGAGGGAGAATCATCCATGTGACACCATCCTACCAACCTCCATCTCCATTCTAGAAACACCAGGCTTCTATAAGGAGAGATAGAACTCCCAAACCAGCCTCACACCCAGCAAGAATTCCTGCTGCATCATCTTCAAGGCAAACATCCAACATTACCCCAGGCTTTGCCCCATCTCGCAGTCCCGCCAGTCGCAGTCAGAATTGCCTCCAACCCTAGGGAATCTGGATCTGTATTATCCTTCTTATCATTTTCCCATGTCCCAATGACTTCAAGTCACCAATGTCATTTATGCCGCTTGCCTGGTGTGGCATTAGTGTAAAAGCTGAACATCATGAGATTCAGAGTCACGATGCATTAGCAGCAGCTTCCTGGTTTTTTTTTTAACCATCCCTAGTTGCTCTGAAAAGGCGGCAGTGGACCTTCTGCTCGAACTGCTGATGGTGGTTAGATACAACTGATTGGCGTACTCAGTCACTTCAGAGGATAAATAAGAGGCAGCCATGTTGGTGTGGGACTGGAGTCACGTGTAAACCAGATTGAGTAAGGTCAGGCAGGTTTCCATCCCTGGTTGTGACAGTGAACCAGTTGGGGGTTTTATGGACAACTTCATGGTCACTTTTACTGAAAGCAACTTTTTAATTTCTCACCCTGTAAACTGAATTCAAAGTGCCACGATGGGATTTGAACTCTGGTCCCACTCAATCACCATTCCAGGCCTCTGGATTACCAGTCCTGTAATACCACCAATGAAACCCACGCTCATGTAACACAACTGTCCGCATTTTTCTTTTACTCGTTCATGGGTTGTGGATGTCACCAACAAGGCTAACATTTTTTGCCCATCTCTAATTTCCCTCGAGGACACTAAAGAGTCAACCACATTGCTGTGGGCCTGGAGCCACAAGTAGGCCTGATCAGGTAAGAGCAGCAGATTTCCTTCCACTAAAGGATATTAGTGAACCAGATGTTTTTTTTTTCTCGAACAATCAATGATAGCTTCATGGCCATCTTTACTGAGACTAGCTTTAAATTGCAGAGTTTTAAAAAATGAATTGATATTAAATGTCACCAGCTGCTGTGGTGGGAGTTGAACCCATGGGGAGAATTTTCTCCCCTGTCGGGGGCGGGGATGGGGGTTGGGTGGGAGTGGGCGTGCGGGCAGCCGTTCGCATCCCACGATCGGCTGGGCACCGCCATTTTTACGTGGGTGGGCCGATTAAGGCCCGCCCAGCGTGACGTGTGCCGGGAAGCGCTGAGCGCACCCTGTGCGGGTGGGGGGGGGGGGGTGGAAACCTGAGGTCTTTCATGCATACGCACGAAAGAACACAGAGCTGCCTCAGGGAGACTAGTTTAAGTTCAAAAAAATTTAATAAAGGAAAAAAAAACATTTAAGACATGTCCCCTCATGTGAAACTGTCACATGAGCTGGGACATGTCTATCAATTTTATTAAAAATTTTTACAAGACTTTGAAAACCTTCATGAAACCTCATTCCTCCCGTGGGTGAGGTTTCATGATAAATGCGAAGGCCGCCTAGGCTCTTCACCTGCTCCCCTCCCGCCAACCTTAAGGTTGGACGGGCCGCTCAGTTAATTGCTTCAATTGATAGTTAACTGGCCTTAATAGGCCTTTGACAGTTCAGCGGGCGTGTAACTGACTTGGCTGCGCACCCGCCGAACTGAAAATCTAAATGATGCGCGGTGACGTTGGGATGCACCATGTGTCATTTTATGCCTGAGCCGAAGATTCTGCCCCATGTTCCCAAAGCATTAGCCTGGGCTAATTGGATTGCTAGTCCAGTGACATTACCACTAGCTCACCTCCCCCTAAATTTTCATACAATTTAGAAAGAAATGAGTCGCTTCATGTACAATAGTCACTACCATTGGCGAATTGCACTGATAGAGTAAAGAGTGAGGCAGGACGCTAACACTGCAAGAGCAGAGTAGAGGCACATTTACCCAGTGCCTGACCCATGCATTACATAATGTGACACTGCCTAATACATACATCCATTGGTTGCAAAGGATGAGCCACAGTGAAAAAGATTCTATGCCAGAAGAGCAGAACCACTCATTGAAAAGATTGTGACAAAATGAAATTGATAGGAATTTCATCACTAACTATGTGAGGAGGAACTAAAGCATTAGCTGACTGGAAAATCATTTGCTAATGTAATCATGTTGTAAGAATAATCATCGGGTCATTCACCACCAGGCTAGCTGTAACAAGGTTTGGGTGTGTTTGCATGTTTATTGGAGGCTTGCAGGAATTGCTGTAAGCCAGTAACATTTCCTTTGAACAGGTTCCAAAAATGATCCTGTTATATCATGGCTCAGTAGTAGCACACTCGACTCTGAGCCAGAAGGTTGTGATGCTCATGCTACTCCAGAGACTTCAGCACATGACCTAGGCTGACTTTCCAGTGCAGTACTGAGGGGATGCTGCACTTTAACAGATTTAACATCAGATGTGATATTGAACCCCATTTGCCCACTCAGGTAGATTTAAAAGATCCCTTGGCACTATTTCGAAGCAGAGTAGGTGAATGACTTGGACAATATTTATCCCGAACCAACATGACTAAAGTAGATCACGTGGCCATTGTTTATGGGAGCTTGCTGTGCACACATCGGCTGCTGCCTTTCCTACCTTATGGCAGCGACAACACTTCAAAAGTACTTCCTTGGTTGTAAAGCATTTTGGCACATCCTGAGGTCATGAAAGGTGCTATATAAATGCAAGTTCTTGCTTCCTATATGAACTTTATCTCCTAATGTGCACGGATGAAACCTGGGCCAGAATCTTCCTGTACCGCCGGTGTGAGTGACGATTTCAATGGCTCGCTGGTCTGGCCGCAGGGGACCCCCACGGCCGGCGGGTGTTGGAAGATTCGGCCCCATTAATCGATTTTGAGCCATTGCATCATTCCCAAGTAAGTTTTTAAAGACATGTTGCGTTGTCAGATATGCCAACTTTAAGACTTTGGCCCTCTTTACCTGTTCTTCTCCATTAACTGTCATATTACTATTTCAGACATTTCTTTTCCGTTTGCAGAACTGTAGTAACTGAAGGTACAGCCTCACCTACTGTCTCTCAGGCGGTCACATCATTGTTCTTGGAGGCTCCGAACAATGAGCCCTGAACTCAGATAATCTGGAGTGGGTGGGTGAAGGGGACGGTGGAGGCAGGGCCTCTTGTCTAGGGCCTGGTTCGAGCATGTAGCATCTGAAAAGCTCTCTGTAATAAAGTTTATCTGTTGCTTGTTAAAGCCTGTCCAGGACATCAAGTCATTGCAAGAACCTTGCTGTGCAGAAGCTGGTTGCTGTGTTTAGCCACATAACCATATGAGCTTCTAATGTATTGCACGTGATGGGCGTGAAGATTTTACTGTGGAATATGTTGATGATGATGTTGGAATTTGTCTTCTTGGAAATCCGACACGTTTTTATATTGAGTCGCAACGAATGCTTACCCCCATTGCCATTGCACTTTCACTTTCCAAAATGTACCCGCGTAAACCAGACTGGCGACGAAGCTCAGCTAACTCGTGGCATTGCGATGCCAACCGAAACAGGGGCCCAAATTTAATGCTGGCAGCAGGGATCTTGCTGGCGGGACCGAAAGCGGTGGGGAGTCCTGAGGGTGTGGGGGCGGGGGCAGGGAGCTTGTGGGTTGACCCCGTTTTGCAGTCAGTGGGACCCAAGGCTGCACCTCATCAGCGGGAGCCAGTCAGTTGGTAAAATGCCAGAGGAGGCGGGAAGAGACCCTTAACTGGCCACTTAAGTGGCTCAGTTGAACTCTGGCAAGGTGGCACGGCAGCGGGAAAATGACAGGTATGTCACCACACCTCCACCACCACCCCCACACCCCCACACCCCGCCTCCATGCCCCCAACCACCCCATGCCTACCTATACCGGATGCCCTGCCTCCCAGCACATCTCCGGCAGCCGGATAAAATCCGGCCCGACGAGTTCACATCCCACAACCAATTGTAAAATAAGTTTCTCGCCATGGGCAGAACAATAGGTTTACAGGAAAACAGCATATACGCAACATCATTCATTTACAGGGCATAGACACCCACAATGCATATCAAACTGTTTCGTCACCAGAGTGCATGTTAGGAACTGGTGGCTTATGAAAAGTAAACTGTTTGTGTCATGCTGCTATTACTCACGAGTACTGTACGTGCCCAATATTCCTCAGTGGTTTGCTTCTCATTAAGGATGTGCAACCTTCCTCCCACACATATAAATAAACCTTGAGTGCGTTAACAGTGCCAAGGACCAAAATTAGGCTGAACATGTAGCTTTCCTGTTTCAATCTGTTTAACAGATGTAACATGGCTGTGCTCAGTGTGGGGAGAAAGGAAAATATCCTAAATTCTAAGCTCAGGTTGCTATTACTCCCATTGCACCAGTCGGCACAGTGAAATTGGATCATCTTTGGAACAGTCTTTGGCCACCTGCAAGTGGAGGCTCAAGTCTAGATCACTGAGTTACTATTGGAGCGCACATTAATACACCATTCTCTTGACTACTTATTTTCACTCTATGTCAAGGAAAACTCAACAAGTGTTTAATTACTGAGCGTCTGTCGAGTGGGGAGACATGGAGTATCTCCCAATTTCCAAGAGGGAAAGCAAGAATTTCAACCACTGACATCATTTGATGAATATAACATTTACCAAACAACGGATATGTGGGGGAAGTGGTTCCCAGCAGTCATTGGATCTTCGAGATAAGATGACTGCCTTCCAGGACGCTGAGTGTTTTTTACATAACATACATTATTGGGATGTGGTGGTTTTGTTTCATTCTAGGAGAAGGGAAAAAATTTGGTGACTTTCACTTTTTAAATATTTTTTAATATTGTGAAATTTAACATTCATATTCATTTTACTACGAATTTTGATCCATATGCTGCACATTCACTCCATGCTTATTCAATGACCGTCAGATCCTAGGTTTACAATTCATACATTAATGCAAACTGATTTGCATGTTAGCATAATTAGCTTGTCAGCACAAAGGCTGAATTTGTGCTTCTTACATTGCTGAAGCCACTGCAGCCAATGTTACGTTGTATGTGAGCTTCTCTTGACAAACTTAACATAATACCTGCTCACCGTTCAGTGAGAATGACATAAGACATTAAAAATACTGCACGGGGAGGGGGGTGATTTTCAATCTCATCAGTGGGCAGTGTTATAAGGTGTTGGGCGTGGTTTGGTAGGTTTTATTAAGGTATTCATAATCTTAAGTAGTTCAACAGTAGGTATTGATTAACCACTAGAAACTATATAAGTAGGTACAGTAAAGGTCCAAGCCAGGAGCTGTCTCCATGCTTGCTTCTACACATGGCTCTGTCCAACACTCTACACTAACTCCTAGGTGTGGGACATGTGTTTTCTTACATCACTTTGTGGGTGGTACTGTCTCATGTTAACCCTTTATGTGCCAGACCCTTATACTACAGGCAGCAGTCTGAAGCAGATTTCTTTCTGACCTTCAGTGGGAAGACAATTTGCTCCACCATTTTACGCCACACAGGCACCACAGTTGAAAATTATCCCATTGTGTGGGAAGGGAAGGGAAATGTGCAGAAGGAGAATTGAGATCAGAGCCCCAAGACGGCTGTAGGCCTCGTCGTCTGATTTGCAACATGCTCCCTTGCTATCCTGGCCCAATTTGGGTGAGAGTGTGGAGGCCGACCCTTCCTCATAAATTTGATATACCGTGACCTGACACCAGCAAAAAATAGCCATGGATACTGCTGGACTGTTGCAACAACCCAATGAAATTACAAAATGCTATTAGGGAAAGGAACTGCCACTTCTACCCAGTCTGGCCTTTACGCGAGTCCACTCCCTCACTACATTTTGGCTCTTAATGCCATTTGACATGACCTAGCCACTCACTTGCCAAGCAATTGCAACAAAACAGGATAATAGGATGCAAAATATTGCTGGGACTATCAATAACAATCCAGGTACTGAGTCAGAACAGGATTCAGGTAGTTCCAGCCCTCAGGCAGTTCCATAGCTCAGGCAATTGACTCTCACAATATCCTTCTTACTACATCTGGGTACTGGTGTCAGGGTTGGGAGAGCCAAATCAAGCCACAGGTTGTTATAGTTATACCCATAGAATCATACCTATCAGCCTATGTCCCAGACTCCTTCATCACCATCCCTGGTTACGTCCTATCCCACCAACGGGATAGATCTATCAGAATAGGGTGGCGCAATGATATTGGGAGGGTGGGAGTGGCCCGAAGAGGCCTCAATATGACTCTAAAGTCTCCCAGCTTCAGGTCAGTCAAGGCCACGAGAATATCTGCTCAATACATCCTATTGCCTTCTTTCAACAGACGAATCAAAACTCTGAAAGAAGCAGGTCACAAAGTGGATGAGAGGAACCTCAACATCGATCACCAAGGATTACTCTACAGTACCACTGCTGACCGAGCTGGCCGAGTCCTGAAGGATAAACCTGCCAGACTTGGCCTGCATCAGGTGGTGATGGAACCAGCAATAGGATGTAACCTGCTTGGCCTCATCCTCACCAAACCGCTTGTCACAGTTGCACCTGCCCATTCCAATAGTGGTAGGAGTGACCACACAGTCCTGGTGAAATGCTTGTCTCATCAAGAGGATAGCCTCCATCAAGTGGTCTGGTCGCGTTAAGTGGGCCAGAATAAGGGCAGATCCTAGCAGCTCAAAAACTGGACGTTTATGCCATGTTGTGGGCCAGATTTAGTAGCAATACCGTTAACCACCACAATCTGTAACCTCATGGCACATCCCTCACTCTACCATCACAAGGCGGCTTAATCTGGCTTAATGGGGATTTCATAAGGATGTGGCAAGAGCTGCATAAGTATAGCTTAGAATGAGGCACTAATAGTGAAGCTAAATCATGGGCTGCTTACTTGTTAAACATTAAAAGCAGAAAATGATAAAGAATTAAACTGTTCCATAACCATCTATTCATTAAATATGTCACTCAAATAGGAAATTTAAAACTTAGCGTTCTGTTATTCAAATTTATCGTATAAGTTGTGAACATTAATAAAACAAAATCCAACAATCATAGAATAGAAGCATTGAAGGAGGCCATTCGGCCCATCATTCCTGCACTGGCTCAGACGCAGACGCACATACAAAAAGGAAGTTCCACTCCCTCTGATCTTTCCATGTCGGCCCACAGAGTTTTCCTTTCCAAGTACATTCCTACATCACAACATCGACCTGTTAATTGTCTCGGGGTGGGAACCTCCGCCCCCATCAAGGAAGAAGTTTTGCTCCCGAGAGTTGCTGGCCAATCAAATGGCTGGCAGCCCTCTAGTGCCAGCAGCGCCACCCGGAGCGATGACGGCCGCTGGGACTACAGGCAGTCCCCACCGAAGAGTAGCCAGGCTATTGGGCTTCAGGGTAAGTCCGGTGTTTTGCTGGGGCCAGGCCGGCAGGTTCCAGCGAGGGGAGTGGCTTTCAGAGGGCAGGGTGGGGAGGATGTGTGGGGAGGTGGGGGGGGCGGTATCACTGGAGGTAGGGAGGGGTGGTCTACCTTGGAGTGACTAGTGCCTCCGTTGGGCACAAGGTGCCTGAAGAGAAGGCACCCCCACCCCCCACCCTGAATGGAACTCAACACTTGGCCTTAGCACCTACCCCAGCCGGTACTAGTGATGGCAGGAGGAGGCCATTCAGCAGTTATTAATTGACCACTTAGGTGCCTCAATTGTCCCATGGGTGAACCTGCTGCCCACGCCTTCCCCACTGCTGGTAAAAATTCAACGGAAGTGGGTAGGCAAGGGGCATGGTGTTGCCGCCATGCCAGCTGATTTTACACCCATCCTACCCACCAGCCTGTTCTCGAGAGGGACATACAATTCCTTACATCTGCTCAGAATTGACAGCTCCAAGTAAAGGTGATTTTAAGACAAACAGGTGTCACCCAATACACTGGCAAATAAACTTGTTTGCAAGGTTATGTGTAAGGCCACAATCAGATCAGCCATGATCTTATTGGATGGCGGAGCAGGCTCAAGGGGCCGAATGGCCTACTCCTGCTCCTATTTCTTATGTTCTTATTTCCACGTATTGTTTGTGTGAAGAAATGTTTCCTGATATCACCCATGAATGGCCTAGATCTAATTTAAGGCTATGTCCCCTTGCTCTGGACTCTTCCCCCAGGGAAAATAGTGTCTCTCTACCCACCTTATCAAATCTCTTTCAGCTGAATTTTCCCCTTGGCGTGCGGAGGCGGGTCCCGCACGTCCGCGCGTAAAATGACGCACGGTGACACTGGGAAAGCGTCCCGACGTCACCCTGCGCCATCGCGATATCTTGCTTGATGTGTCCGACGCACGCCCACCATTAATTAACGGGTCAGTTAAGGCCCTTGAGGCGCCATTCGACACCGATTTTTCGGCGCCAATGCTACTTTGGGTCAGCGCACGGGCGCCACAGGCAGGCAGGTAGGACACGTTTGTATTAACCTCATCCACGGGTGGGATAAGAGGGCTCACTGGGGTCGTGAATGTGCACAGTCAAGTATTTATTTCTGAAAGTTTTTGAAACTTGCCTGTGTGACCTGCAATACTTCAAAACGCATACCAGCTGCTTTTTCTGGACTCTTAACCTTTAGGTCAGCACTGTGCAGTGAGGAATCTTTTCTAGACCTGCAAGTTTCAGGAAGCCTTCCCTTAGCCTGGGAATGGGAGCTGAACTGTCCACTGGAGGCACCTCCTCTGAGAAGGAAGAGAGGGCTAGAAGGGGGAGGAGGACAGGAGTGCACACTCAGCCTCCAGGGGAGCCACCTTTGGGAGGACAGGCACAGGCACAAGGGGCTCAGGGCCAAGAGGTAGTCCAAGGCGGAAGGGGCCGCAGAAGACGCCACTATCCTGCTGGCAGGGTATACAGGTGGTGAAGCAGTTACCTCAATATGTAAAAGGTGCAGTGCCAAAGGAGTCTCTGTCTCTCAAGGAAGACAGTCAACTATATCTGTCAGATGATTGGGCCTGAGATCTCCATGAACTGTGTGGGCGGACACCCCATGCCAGTGGCTCTAAAGGTCACAGTTGCCCTCCACTTCTATGGCTCTGGCCCCTTCCAGGGGTCGGTGGGTGATCTTTGTGGCGTCTCCCAATCAGCTGTCCACACTTGTGTCAAGCAGGTTACAGACGCTCTGTTCAGGCGTACATTGACCTTCATCCACTTCCATTGGGACCAGGCAAGTCAGGCACAGCGAGCCAGAGGCTTCACGGCCATTGCTGGCTTCCCCCGTGTCCAGGGTGTTATAGACTGTACACATGTGGCCATCAAGGCGCCAGCAGGTGAGCCCGGTGCCTTCGTCAACAGGAAGGGCTTCTACTCCATGAACGTGCAGATAGTGTGTGATCACAGGATGCAGATTCTACAAGTCTGTGCAAGGTACCCAGGCAGCTCCCATGACGCCTACATCCTCAGACGCTCTCAGGTGCCGGGGCTCTTCAGTGCTCCAGCCTGGCTTGATGGATGGCTGCTGGGTGATAAGGGCTATCCCCTCAGAAGGTGGCTCATGACGCCTCTCCGCCATCCAAGAACAGAAGCTGAGCAGCGCCACAATTGGAGCCACGGCACCACAAGGGCTGTGGTGGAGAGAGCCATCGGTCTTCTCAAGATCCGCTTCCGATGCCTGGACCTCTTGGAGCACACTCCAGATCGTGTCTCAGTGATAGTGGTTGCATGCTGTGCTCTCCACAATCTTGTGCTGGAAAGGGGGGATGCAGTGGACGATGAAGACGTTGACACAGTGGCTGCAGCTGCACATGGTGAGTCCAGCAGTGAGTCCGAGGATGAGCACGCACAGGGAAATGCTGAGGGGGTGGACAGTGACCCGGGCATGCTCCAGGGAGGCAGGGACACCCGGGAGGCTTTAATCCAATGAACCTTCAGCTAGCACAACACAGATGGACCTCCAGGACAAGCCTGGGCTGTCGGCTTCATACTCAACACCTAAGTGCAAAATCTGCCAGGTTAGGAACAGTCACTAAGGGCCTTGTTAATAAAGCTGAATGTCCAACAAAGCACTCATAAGAGTTTTAGAAACCATACACATGCAGAAGAGGCACCCTCAGCCATGGTGACATATCTGAATTTATTCTGTCAAACAAACCAACTTATTCCAAAAAAAAAGAGAATAGTGTTATCAAACAAAACAAATCATAAGGACCTCATCTCGGGCCAACACAAAAGCACCAGTGATAAACCCCGTGGTGTTCCTAAGGTGCCTTATGCTTACGTTTCCGGGTGCTACGTCTTGGTACTGCCCCATCGCTGGGAGTGGCACCTGAGCCAGCCTGCTGACTCTGCTGTCCTGTTGGCCTCGATCGCCTTGGTGGCCGTCCTCTGGCCCGTGGAGCCTGTGCTGGCCCCGCCTGGGAGGGATCTGCCAGTTCCACCGCTGGCATCTCCCCAGTCATCGCAGCCTCACCGGATGCTACGGTCACTGGGAGAGGGACAGAGGAGCTGCTGCCCTCATCCGGAGCGCCGTGAGAAGGGCCCGCAGAGATGCCAGGCAGCTGCTGCACCGACATGAGGTCGCTTTGGACCTCCCTGCTCACCATGGATGGATGGGCACCAAGCTGGGAAACTTGATGCCCAAACCATCTCCCACACTGGCATTGACCAGCTGAGGTCATTGCCGATGTGAGGGCTAGCTGGTCCGAGCGCATCCCCAGGAAGCCCCGATTGGTCTCCTGGAGGAGCCTCTCCACGAGAGTCGCCACTCTCTCCATGGAGGATGCATGGCGCTCGGACATGTGGCTCATTGCTTCGGTGATCGTCCTCGTAGACTCCTCCACCACGGAGACCAAGCCAAGCATAGCCTCATGTATCTCCCCCAGATGCTCCCACACACCCGGCTGCATTTCCTGCCCCTGCTGCGTCGCAGACGACTCCAGAGGCACATCATCAGACACCGACTGATCATGTGCCTGGTCCCCTGCAGTCCTCCGACTGTTGGCGCCCTGGGTACTCTCTGTCTCTGCCAGCTCCTCCAGCGACTGTGGAGTGCCCTCACCACTGTGCCTCAGGACACCAGTCGATGTTCGAATTCCCACTGAGGTGCTACGATCTGCGCTGGTGCCTGCCTCGCAGAAAAGGTGTGACACTGGTGAGACTTCAGGGCCCTCAGTTGTGAGAGGGGGCCTCAGCTGCTCCTCCTCCCGGCCCTGTTCCGATGATACTGAAAGGAAGAACAAGGACAGTGGATTAGTTAACGTGGAGACAATGTCAAAGTTCATCCCTGTCCCCCGGATCATTATGCACTCATCCTTCCATAACCAATGGTCAAGCCATGTTGCAAATTTAAATCAATTAACATTCAGCAGTGCTATGTCTGTTGGGAGGACAATGCTGACCTCACTGTTGGGCATAAATACCTGGCTGTGGCACCCCAGCCTCACCGACACCAGTGGACCTGGGCGCATGGCGTCTTTCCAGATCCAGGGCCTCCTGCTTGAAGCGGCTAAGATTGGCGATCTGCGCCTGGCCGCCGCCAGTCCTCACACGCTCTGCTGCGTTATGAGCATTCTTCTCCTGAAAATGAGAGACACGTCCTCGGGAGTCGGGCATTACTCTGGGCGGGCCTTAATTGGCCCGCCCTCGTAAGATGGCGGCGCGGACCAGATCGCGGGCGGTGATTGGGTTCGCGCCCGCTCCCGCTCGCCCCCTGCCAAGCAGAAAATTCAGTCCTTAAACACCTCAATTACATCACCGCTTAATTTTCTATATTCAAGGAAACGCAAGCCTGGTCTATACAACCTGTCTCCGTAGTTTAACCTTTTTAGGTCCTTTTAGGTATCAGCATTGGGCTGGGGCCATTGAAAGGGAAGGCATTAACTGTGTGGGCATTACACAGGAAGCGATGCTGCAGGCTGCAGGAATGATTGAGGAACTCCAGTTACTTGTCAGGATTTGCCGATTATGTTTTTCCACTTATCAGTCAAGGAAGCTACTGGGAAAGTCGTTGCGTGGAGTGACCTTTACTTTGCATTTTTTTCCCATCTTCATCTTTGTTCTTGTTCCATCTAACAATGTGAAGGCTAAAGTCAGTTCTTTCTGTTTTGCTTCTGTCAATGAGCTAGTGTTCATTTTGAGACTTCTCTTGGTTGTTACTAAACATTTTACTTGAAGAAATCAATCACCACAAACAAAGAGATTGCAATTTGCAACAGGAAAATCAGCAAGCCTCAAAAAGCTAAGGTTCAAGCAGAAATTATTCTTTTAACTTAAATTGTTTCAAGAACTTTGGTTCTGAATTTCCTGGCACTGTCTCAATTTTCCTCTCATAACCTTAGCAGGAGAACACTTGGAGAAGTGGAGTCAATGATAGTGATGTCCGAAGATTAAGACAACTCATGAAGAAACTCAGGGTCAATTTATATTGATAGAGAATCGCCACACTGACTTTTCACAGTAATGCAGTCCTGGGATATATTCTCAATATTTGCCATTGTGTCAGCCAGGAGAAGACAGTGGTTTTGAGGGCATAATTTATGGTTGTATGTAATTGTCCAGGAATTTAACACACTTCAGGCCCCAGTTTAGCATAAAGGTGAGGACATGCTAAGCATGGCTATTTCCCAGGACAACTCCGAGTAATTTTGCCCTTTGCCAACTGTGTAAACATCTGCTATTAGATTGGCCACTGATTATATCTCGCTCCCAATTTTTGTTTCTATTGAAGTCAATGTTTTTCTTCTTTATAATTTGATCAGTAATAGTATGGTAAATGCCCCTCTGAATTTTTCTCTCCTGTTCCGACAATTGTTTTCTCCTCCTTACATCTCTGCTGTGCTAAATTTAAAAAGCATCGCATCAAGTTAAGTGCCACCTCATCATTGTTTCCAGATTTCCTTTTTACTTTTTCGGCTTTGAAGTATCCTGTACCAATGAGCTTCATACCTTTCCTTTGGTGGTGTCCTGCACTATGAGCCTTGGCTCTCCTGCGTTATGAACCTTGGCTCTTTCGTTTAGTGGTGTCCTGCACTATGAGCCTTGCTCTTTCACTTGGTGAAGTCCTGCTACGTAGACTTTGTCACTTTTTCTTTGTGGTGTCCTGCCCCATAGCACTCGGCCCTTTCCCTAGGTGAAGCCCTGCACCATGGACCATGAGTCTACATCTTTATGAACAAAAATAGAGAACATGGGAAAAATCAGAGGGAGGATGCCCCTTACACACTCCTTCATATCTCCTAGAGGCCAACTATACAGTAGTATTGGTGAAGGCCTTGAAGCAGATCATTTCAGCTGAATAGTATGAGTGGCACACAGAGAATACAGTAAGAGAACAAAAGGCATGATAATTAATAATGTGCATTTACAGATGATCCACTTCTAATTTATATATTGTTTATATATTTATATATTTCTGTTTACTCAGTGCAGACATGTTGGGTGCATTTTGGTACTAATATGAAGCCTGGTGTAAAAGTCACACCTTAAGATCTATGTTTAGTCTTGTGGATCCAGTTTCTCAACCAATGCAATCTCCAACATGGGATGCAGTAACCTGACTGCATAGCAATATAATCAGAGCAAATGCTTACACAGTATATCACATTGAAACCTGTCAAAGTAATACACACAATGAATGGCCCTTGAAAGAAAGAGACTTACTTTTACAAAGGGCAGAATTTAGCCCTCGATGGGTGAGCAGGCCCCACCAACTCGGCGGCGGGCGGGCAGCCGAACCCCACTGCCGAAACGGGGCCCACCGCCATTTTGAGTGGGTGGGCCAATTAAGGCCCCCCCCAGCGGCCTGCCCGACAGGAAGCGCTATGCACTTCCTGTGTGGGGGGGGGGGAGGGAATCCCCAACTGTCAAAGTGCGCCCTTTCACGCATGCGCGCGGAAGAGCACATTGCTCCCTGAGGCAAAGTCCTGTCTCAGGGAGTTTAGTGAAAGGTAAGTAAAGTCAAAAAATAGAGAAATATTAAAATTATTAACATGTCCCCCTCATGTGACAATGTCACACGAGATGGGACATGTTGATAACAAACTCATAAAATTTATTGAACTTTTACAAAACGGTAATGAAACTCCATCCCGCCAGTGGATGAAGTTTCATTAATAATCTACAGGCCGCTGGGGCTCCTGGCCTGCCCGCCAGCCTTAAGGTTGGCCGGGCAGGGCATTTAACTATCTTAATGAGCCTGTCAATGGCCTTAATTGGCCAGTGACAGGTCGGCGGGCAGACAGCTCATTTTGCTGTCCGCCCACCTTCCTAAAACTTTAAATGGCCCTGGATGACGTTGGGGGTTCCTCCCAATGTCATCCTGCGTCACTTTCCCCTCAGCGAGCGGGCCCCGCCCCCAAATCGCCGAGGGGAAAATCCTGGCCATAGTGTTTTTCATGACCTCAGAATGGCCCAAAGCACTTCGTACCCAACAAAGTATTTTTATAGTCACTGTTGTAATGCAGGAAACACAGCAGCCAATTTAACGTATAGCAAGATTCCACAGACAGTAACGTGATAATGACCAAATAATCTGTTTTGGTGATGCTGGGTGAATTTTTTTTCTATTCGTTCTTGCGACGTGAATGTTGCTGTTGGCGCCAGCATTTGTTGTCTTTCCCTATTTGTCCTTGAGAAGAGTGATAAATATTGGCTGGGACACCGGGAAGAACTCCACTGTTCTTCAAAATAGCACAGTGGGTTCTTTCACGTCCCGTTGAGGGGGCGGGTAGAGGCCTCAGTTTATTGTCTTATCTGCAAGATGAGGGAAGTGGCGCGACTGTTACCAAAGCAAATAAAACAAAATCCCCGCCATTTTTATTCACTCCACCAGATTTTATTTTCATTGTCCCTGCTAGGATGACATTTACAGCCTTGGAGGTCCAAATGCTGTGTAGAGTGTGAAATGCTTTGGAGTTTCTGGTTCCCAATGTGCATCTCTTTAAGAATTAAACCATTTGGCTTATTATTTTGTAGAAACCAGCCAGATTCCTATGAAGGTAGCCAGAAGATGGGAGGGAGAGGTGGCTGAAAGAGGCACCAGATGGTGTGAAGAAAATGTGCTGCTGCAGCTTTTCCCTATTGTGTTCGTACTATCTTCAGGCCTTAGATTAGTAAGAGAAAACCCTAGGCAGCATATGTGGTGGCTCCTTGTTTTCCGCTTTCTCCCCTCTCTCCACTCTTTCCCTCACTGTAGTGACTCATCCTGCATTATATCTCCGCAGCCGTCGGCAGCCTTCCAGTAACTCACCCAACGGCCCACAGAACCTTGACATAAAGAGTTGACCAGATCGTATCTTCACCCACACATGTAAAATTTCCAACAGAGATTAAGAAACAGGAACCCGCTTCAGTTTTAACTTTCCAACCCCGTGTCTACTGATGAGACCCAGTTCTGAGCAGCACAGACCAGAAATCAAAATATGCACCCTTGTCGCCTGCTTTTTATAATGTAAAACATAGTATTTACAGCACAGAAATAAACCTTTCGGGCCATTGTTTATGATCCACATGAGCCTCTCCTACTTCCTTCATCTACCTCCATCAGCATATCCTGCTAATTCTTTCTCCCTCATCTCTTAATCCAGTATTCTCTTAACAGTCTCTATTTTGCTTCAACTTGTCATAATCAGTTCCACATTCTTAACACTTTCTACGTAAAGACACTTGTCCTGAGTTCAATATTGGATTTATTAATGATGTCTTATATTTATGCCCCTTAGTTTTGATGTTGTCTGCAAGTGGAAACATCTTTACTATGTCTACCCTATCAAACCCTTTCAGAGGGCTGAGTTTTACTCTTGGGAGTCCATGTATACAAAATCAACAGCATTGCTCTCATCAACCCCCTCTGTCACCCCTTCAAAAAACTCCAACAAGTTAATTAAACATGATTTTTTCCTTAAGAAATCCTTGCTGGCACTCCTTAATTAACCTGCATTTGTCCATGTGACTATTAATTTTGTCCTGCATTATTGTTTCTAGAAGTTCCCCAACCACCAACGTTAAAATGACTGGCCTGTAGTTGCTGCACTTACCTTTACGCCCTTTTTTTGAACATGTTTGCAATCCTCCAGTCCTCTGGGACCACCCCTGAGTCTAAGGAAGACTGAAAAACTATGGCCAGTGGCTCAGTAATTTCCACTCTTACTTCCCTTAGTATCCTTGGACGCATCTCATCCAGTCCCGGTGCCTTATCAATTTTAAGTACAGATAACCTATCCAATACCTCCTCTTTTTCAATTTTAAACCCACTTAGTGCCTGAATTAGCTCCACTTTTACCATGGCCTGGGTAGAATCTCCTTCCTTCGTAAAGGCAGATGCAAAGTATTCATTTAGTACCTCAGCTTTGCCCTTTGCACCCATGTGTAAATCCCCTTTTCGGTCCCTAATCAGCTCCACTGCTCCTTTTACCACCTTTTAACTATTTATATGCCTGTGGAAGATTTTGGGATTCCCCTTTATGCTGGCTGCAAGTCTCTTTTCATCCTCCTTCTTTGCTTCTCTTATTTGCTTCTTCACCTCTTCTCTGAGCCTTTTATATTCAGCTTGGTTTTCAATTGTATCTTTTACTTGACGCCTGTCATAAGCATACTTATTCTTCTTTATTCCCATTTCTATCTCCATTGTCATCCAGGGGGCTCTGGGTTTGTTTTCCCTACCTTTCCCTTTCAAGGGAATATACATTGATTATGCCAGAACTATCTCACTTTTGAAGGTAGCCAATTGATCAACTATCATTTTTCCTGCCAACTTTTGACTCCAATTTATTTGGCCCAGGTCTGTTCTTACCCTATTGAAGTTGGCTTTATTTTTCTTACTCCGGACTGTTCTTTGTCCTTTTCCGCCTAAAATGATCACTGTTCTTGAAATGTGCGCCTACTGATGCTTGATCTATTTGGCCCATCTCATTTCTAAGAACCAGGTTTAGCAGTGCCTCCTTCCTCTGAAATGGAAACTTGCTGTTGAAGATTTTTTTTCTGAACAAGCCCTAGGAACTCTAGCCCCTCTCTGCCCTTTACACTGCTACTGTTGCAGTCTATATTTCGACAATTAAAGACCCCCCCCCATTATAACTACTCTATAATTTTTGCACCTCTCCTAATTTCTTTGCAAATTTGTTCCTCTACATCCTTCCCACTAGTTGGCAGCCTATAGACTACACCAAGCAATGTAATTGTGCCTTTTTTTGTTCCTCTGCTCTAGCCAAATAGAATCTGTCTTTGATGCCTCTGGGACATCCTCGTTCTCCAGCACTACAATGCTCTCCTTAATCAATGCCACCACCCTCTACCCCCCACCATGCAACCTCCACCGCCCCCCCTTCCCACACCTTTTCTTTTCCTTTCTTTCCTGAACACCTTCTATCCTGGAATATTTAACACCCGGTTCTGACTTTCTTTGAGTCTGGTCTCTGCAATAGCCACAATATCATATTTCCACATGGCAATCTGCACCTGTAACTCACCAGTCTTATTTACCACACTCCGTACGTTCACATAAATGCACAGTAACCCTGATTTAGACTCTATTGCTTTCTCCTTAACACTGGCCCCACCTATTAGCTTATTATTTCCTACTCTAGTGCTATCTATCTCTCCCAGCATCCTGTGCCCCTTGGTATTCCTCTCTAATATTATCTCCTGATTCCCACACCCCTGCCGAGTTAACGTAAAACCTCCCCAACAGCACTAGTGAATGACCCCACAAGGAACTCTGTCCCGGGTCTGTTCAGATTCAATCTGTCTGACCTGTACAGCTCCCCAGAGCTCGTCCCCATGCCCCCTCCTGCACCATCTTGCCAGCCATGCATTCATCTGTCTTATCCTCCTATATCTGTACTTACTTGCGTGTGGTACTGGGAATAATCCGGAGCTTACTACTTCTGATGTCTTGCTTGCTAATTTTCTACCTAGTTCCCTGAATTCAGACTGCAGCACCATTTCCCTCTTTCTATATATGTCATTGGTACCAATATGGACCATGGCTGTTGGCTGTTCACCCTCCACCCTCAGGGTGCTCTGTAGCCACTCAGTGACACCCTTGACCCTCGCACCAGGAAGGCAACCCACCATTCTGGATTCACGTCTGTGGCTGCAGGAATGCCTATCTGTTCCCCGAACTATTGAATCACCTATCACTATGACTCTTCCAAACTTCCTTGTATCCCCTGTACAGCTGAGCCAGCTGTGGTGCCATGGACCTGGCTCTGGCTGCACTCCCCAGATGATCCATCACTCTCATCAGTATTCAAAACTGAATACTGAGTGGAGAGTGGAATGTACTCAGGGGATTCCTGCTCTACCTGCTTGTTCCTTTTTGACTCTCTGGTGGTCACCCCTTCCCTCTCTCTCCCTGAATACATCCCTACATCCATAAACAGGATAGCCACATAACTCTCAGCCTCACTGGTGCATTGCAGTGATGCCAGCTGCTGCTCAAGTTCCACAACCTGGAGCTCAAGCCACTGTAACTGACAACACTTCCTGCACAAATGGTTATCCAGGACACGGGAAGCATCCTGGAGGCTCCACATAGCACAGGATGGCGCTCTCAAGGTTGGAGCACTTTGCCATTTCTCTATTTATTAACTGATAACGTTGCACTGTGATTAAATCTTACTACTGGTAATAAACCTTATCAATATTCATAAACTTTTACCAATACTAATAAAATTTACTACTATTAATAAACCTTAGCAATATTGATAAATCCTCTGAATACATACTACACCTTATTAATGGTAATAAACCTTACTTAAGAATGAAAGATAAGACTCACTAGCTATTCACTTGTTACTTGTTACCAATAGTTAATATTTTTAATTTTTTTTAAAACTCCCAGTTGTTTAAACTCAATCCCTAAGCAGAAATCAGGCAGCCAATTTGTGAACAGCAAGTTCCCATAAACAGCAATGAGATAATCAGATCATTGGTTTTAGATGCTGGTTCAGGTTTATATTGGGATCTTTTATGTCCAGAGGTGAAGGCATTGTGGTATTTTTGCTGGACTAGTAAATCCAGAGACTCAGGGTAATGCTCTGGGGACCTGGGTTCGAATCCCACCACAGCAGATAGTGGAATTTAAATTCAATGGAAATCTGAAATTAAAAGTCTAATGATGACCACAAAACCATTGTCAATTGTTGTAAAAACCCATCTGATTCGCTAATGCCCTTTAGGGAAGGAAATCTGCTGTCCTTACTTGCTCTGGCCTACATGTGACTCCAGACCCACAGTAATGTGGTTGACTCTTAAATGCCCTGTGAACAAGGGCAATTAGGGATGGGCAATAAATGCTGGCCCAGCCAGCGACAACCACATCCCATGAATGAATTAAAAAAAACCTAAGAGGGCAGACTTGGTTTCATATCTCATGCAGAAGACAGCATTCCAGATTTTAACAGCCTCTGCCTTTTGGAAACTGGGCATGAGGGGAAGACAGTTACATTGAGAGGAACCATTGACCTCTTCCAAGCCTTCTGCTTTCCCAATGGGTCCAAATATTAATCAGCGCTTTTGAGCAGTCACGCAGGACACCCAACCCAAAATAGCAGGGTCTTGTTTAAATTTGCAGATTGGGACCCAATGATGCTCTTGGGACCCTATCTGTTACTTTAACCTGAGGCCTGAATGGGAGAGCAGGGCTGGCTTCTCCATTAGGCCAACCATGTTGGGAGGGGGAACTGGGATGGGAGAGGCCTATGCAGGTAAGTTCAATCATTTTTGAAACAAGGTTTCCTTGTCCCAGAGGTGGACCACTTCCTCCTCTAGGCCTTGCCGGGAAGCCTTGCCCCAATCTCCCTACTCTCCATCCGAACACCTCCCCAACTTCCCATTTACCCGGCTGCCAGAGACCGATCCTGCAAGTCCCTGCCTGTGATCTTCCACATCTGCCCGCCAGCCAGATAGTACATCTGATTTAGGCAGGGGATGAAAGCTATGGCAGTAAGGACAAGCCAAGTCTCTACGTCAATGGTCCCTTTAAAACTTAGTTGTTGTCAGCAGCCAGTTTTCTCAGTGTGTGGTCCCTTTAAATTTATTTGAGTTGTATTCATCCCAAAACAACACCTCCGCAGTACCTTCCAGACTGCTGCATGGTCGCATATCTGTGCAGTTTAATGGGAACATTGCTCCATGTCCCTGGACATTCCGGTTTCTCCATCCTCTTCGGGGCTCACATGCACCCCCGTCCTTTAAAATCGGAGCACCTGCAACAGAGAGGCTCTCCCTCAGTGCTGCACTGGCGTTACATGCTCAAGGTTACATGCTCAAGTCTTTGGAATGGGGCTTGAAGCCAATGCCCTTCTGATTCCGAGGTGCGAGCTTGACCAGCTGAGCTAAGATTGCTACCCAACAGTCTAAAGAATACAGTATAAGGAAACTTTATGACCTATTTGCTAACCCAACTTGCTTACAGAAGGTGCTGTTGAGATATGCTACATTTCTACTCCACAAGATCCAGCAAGACTTTCTTCCTACTTTTTTTACATGGTTTAATCAATGTCTGAATGATGTGACTAGCTAATGTTCAAACTGTCAAATTATTATAATCATAACATTTGGTAATATAGAACTTGAGTATTGCTGAAAAAAGAGACATGTTGCCGAAGCTTTTCTTCTTGCACTCATCAGAACAGGTACACTATTGGTATTCTCGTGAATCTGTCCTGATGAGCGCAAGATGAGAAACTTCGACAGCATGTCTTCTTTTTTCAGCAATGATATAATCCTTGAGCTTAGTTACTGTACAAGACAAAAGGCACCAATCACTCATAAGGGATTGGGTAAACACATTGTGGGTTCATTTGTTAAGACTAGGCACTTGAGAACAGTTATACACAGGTATAAAGCTTGAAGACATCAGAGCTGTGTGCCTGTGCTCTGCTCAAAGCAAAAGTGAAACCAAGACTGGATCACATGACACGTTTCCTTTCTAGTGATGTCATGCTGATATCCCTTAAAGGCATATTACAACCCAAACCATTTGGAGAATTGATCCAAATCTATACTAAAGCAGGTATGTTAAAAAAAAAAGATCTAAACTGCTGCTTTGCTAATGGACAGACTGGCTAATGTCCCTTTGCTGGAAACATTCCTCCTTATGTTCTACAGCTCTCGTGACAACCCTGCCTTCCAAATATCAAATGTGGCATCATCTGAGCCAATCGCTGGGGTCTGAATAATCCTTGCGGTCTCTTCCTCTATTCTTGTTCGTCATCAGCATCAATAGACACACGTTGAAAGGTCAAATGTGAATAATCCAGGCTGTTTCTGATTGCTGTAAAGTGAAGCTGATTAGGCAGCACAATCCCTGCCTACACACTATCGAGCAAATTAGAACGTTGGTCGTGACTAGGAAACAGCTACTGAATTGTGGCAGCTGGAGCTGCGTCTTCTAATAGTAGGCTTTCAGCATGCATTAATGGTCACTATCTTGGCAGATAGATTATGGAGCCCTGTTGGTCACGTCTTATCGTTTCTGTCAGTACGCAGTTGGGAGAAACCTCAACTTCTAAATCTAGTGGACAGAGGTGGTCATCAGCTCTTGCGAAAGACAGCTGGATGGAATAATTAGTCTTATTGTTTTAAAAGTAAGGGAGCAGATTCGGAAAGACGTGCTTTTCTGTCGCACCGTAACATATCTTTCGAACACATTTCAAAGCACTTCACATACAATGGGTTAATTAGTCGCATAGGGAAAATGCAGCTATGCTTTACACTGGCGAAGCAGCCCCTCTGAGAATGGTGACACCCACCTTGTACTTTACCTCCTCTTCAGTGTGGAATCAGATAGGACAGTGGCCTTTATTTCTCTGCTGTTGTATCACTGAGGCGCTGCTTCTCCAGCACAAACGCAGTTTTGCAATGCAGGTCATGCCCCATGTTTCCCTGTCCTTCAGTTAGAGCTGCCCTAGGCTAATGTGGAGAGGCATTTTACCTGCTGCATCCCAAAAAAAATGCAAAGAATTGCATTTACACAACCTCCTCCCTGGCTCCTAAAGTCCGTTTCAGCTAATGAATTGCTTTTGAAGGGTTTGCTAAAGGATCTTGCACTCCTGGTATGAAGTCTCACTCTGTGGAAGTGTGAGCAGGAGTATATCCACAATGTTAAAGCCCTAGCTCAGACCTGTGCCCCAGTCTCACAAGACACCATGCTGAGACCACAAGGCTCTCTGGGACAATCTCCAGGATTAATGTCTCTGTCGACACAAGTTTAAAGGACTTACAAGGTGTCCTCCTCCAGTCTGTTATTGTATGAAAAATCCCAAGTGCATGAGGCAGAGAACAAGTTTGCAGTTTCCTGGCACATATGGGGGATCAAGAGAGAATCTTTGTCCGTACAGCTTGGCAAATGTAAAGCAGAAGGCCAAAGTAAACAGTCCTTCGAGAAATGGTGCTCTGCAGCTGAAGAAAAGGCAACCAACAGAAGGTGCACTGAAATAAAGCATTTCATTCTGTAACATTGCAAGCTGCTGTGGAATTATCGTTGCAAATCCCATCTAGTGGAAACTGTAGCCCAGTCACTGTTTCTCAGGAAGTTTAAGCCCTTATAAATGTGGCAGAGGGAAGCAAGTAAACAACAAAATGCTATTTTAAGGATAGTTTGCTGCTTTGCTGACACCAGTGTTGCTGGAGGGAGGGAATGATTTTAATTGACAGCAGTACAGAGCAGGTATGGTTATTTCTGCACAGTGTTGCTGGTGAGGTTTGTGGAGTTCTTGGGACAGAAACAGTTATATATTCAGCCAAGGAGATTTAGTATTAGAAATGTACGAGCATGTTAAACATGGATTATTTATTATCTCTTCCTAGCAGACTCCCTTTGCTGGTACATGTGTGTATGGCAGTCTCAAGCAGACAAAATGCACAATGCAATTTTCAATACATTACAGGTTTGACGGGCTGAATGGAGACAGCTAGGAAATATACAGTTCCTGTTGCTCTTTCATCAGAATATGGCCCTTCTCTCTCCCCACCCAACTGCTCTCAATGACCTTTTCCCTTTTTCTTTCCTTTCCCTTTTTCTTTACTGTGCACCTCATTTCCCCCTGCAGAAAAATTCAAATTAAAGAAGGATGCTGGAGAAAGAATATTAAAAAGAATTTAAAAAACATTAAAAAGAGGAGTGAGCATGAGAACAGGGTTAGACTAAATGGCCCATGCAGAGAAAAATGCTAGCACAGACTAGATGGGAAAATTAGCCTGTAATTGTGCTCACTCACTCAATGCCTGATAGTGCAAGTCTGCTGTTAATTCGGCACGAGACTGGTAATCTCATTCACAGAGACTAGGGGCTGGGTTTTACAGCTGCAAATTGCGTGGGCCACACACCTGCACTCACATAAAATACGACGTGATGATGTCAAGTCAACAATCCAACATCGTCACACCAGTCTCCAATACCTGTTCTAATCCTCTCAGCCCGAAATGTTAACTCAGTTTCTCTCTCCACAGGTGCCGCCCGATCTGCTGGGTATTTCCAGCGTTTTTTGGTTTTTTTTTTTAATATCTCCTGCATCCGCAGTATTTTGCTTTTGAACGAGCTATTTGGCTTGTTAAAGACCCAGTCGACTGCAATTTTTCGCTGCCCGCCCCATTTGTCAGGCATAGGACAGGAAAAGGTTTAGGAACTTCACGGCGGGCGTGAGGAGATGACACAAGCGCGGATGAGAGAGCCTGCTATGGCTGCACGTGGCAGCAGTTCCTGCTGGTGAAGGTGGCAGCATTTGGAAATTTTGAGGCCGCCTTAAGAAACAAGGAGAGATTGAGAGGGCAGGGGGCCTTTAAATTTGCAGGTGTGACTGACTTCCTGCTCAAGGCATAACCCTTCTCCAGCCTGACGTCCCAGCCTAGACCCCTGGTTGGGCGCGGAGCCCCCTGCGCGCAGCTAATTGGCTGCCTTCCTTACGGACGGCACTAATTGGCTGTCTCACGCTTGATTCGCCATGCTGGTAGAGTGGGGGCGCGGGAGCGTGTGGACCACTCACTTGCTGATCCACCTCTCTCACCCAGCCGAAAACCGTAATGTCCAGCCCTGGAGGATGGTTGGTGTAGGAAAGGGAAGCTACAGCAATGTAGCAGAGCTGAGGTGGGATGGGGGTTTGGCGGGGCGGTGGGTGGAAGGTTAGCGGCTCATCTTTGGTTGCAGCCGAGTAGAGTGGGTGTGATCCAGAATCCAATCATTCAGAACTGGGGCTGCTCAATTCGGATCCCAGTGCCCAATAAGCTGCATTGGCCGGATTTTACGGGTGGTCATGGTGCCTGAACCCACCTCAGTTATAAAGTTGTGGGGGGAGGGGTGCGGGATACAGCCAATGAGCCCGATGCCTGCGCTGCAGCAACTTAACTTCAGGAGCAGCATTAATTGACTTTAAGGTAAGACTTCCACCCATTTCTCGAGAGGAAGTCCTACCTAAGAGAGCGGTTGGCCAATCGGATGGCTGGCAGCTCTGTAGCCCCAGCAGTGCTACCCAGCTGCGGTGCCCATTGCTGGGGCTACAGGTAGTCTCACCACGCCGACGATCCCAGGTATGCCCGGGTTAAAGGTGTCAATGAGAGGGGTGTTGGGTGGAGGGGGCAGATTCAAAAGGCCAGGGGAGGGTTAAAGGGTGGGATGTCAGCACCTTCCTAACCCGCGACCTCTGCCATCTAGAAGGACAAGGGCAGGAGATGCATGAGAACGCCACCATCTGCAATTTCCCCTCCGAGCCACTCACCATCCTGACTTGGAAATATATCACCGTTCCTTCACCGTTGCTGGGTCAAAATCCTGGAACTCCCTCCCTAACAGCACTGTGGGTGTACCTACACCACAGGGACTGCAGTGGTTCAAGAAGGCAGTTCGCCACCACCTTCTCAAGGGCAATTAGGGATGGGCAATAAATGCTGGAGTGACAATCACATCCTGTGAAAGAATAAAAACAACAACACTGGGGGACGGGTATCTCCAATGGGCCCAAGGGACTCACAAAGGAGTTTTCCCTCTTGCCTGACACCAGCCCAATGCAGCTAAAGCTGTTAGGCTGTTCGCATGGCGTGGGCACCCCCCTGCCTTGGGTAAAATGGAGCTGGGGTGGGATGAAACCTTTAAGTGGCCATTAATTGGCTACTTAAGGGACTCAATTGGCCCACGGGTGAGCGGGTTGCCCGATGTCTCCCTCTGTAAAACTTTAGACAGGTCAGGGGTGGGTGGGTAAGCGATGGGCAGGCCATCTGTTGAATGTTAGGTGCCCGCCCCCACTCGCCTACAAAACCACCGGTGGGGGAGAGTAAAATCCAGCCCCATATTAATATCTCAGTGTTAACATGTAACACTGTTAGTAGCACAGAATCAAACAAATACTGTAACATTACACATAACCTTGAAACGTCTACTTTCTTTGAGCGCTTCTGCTTTTAATTCTTCAAAGTGATGAATTTGAGATAAGGAACACCATTATTATTATTTCTACAGTGTCACCTTCCACACAGTTTTCAAAGCGAGGGGAATGCTCCATACTGGAATAAGCTAATTCACAAACACTTCATTGCTTCTTGTCCTTGAGAACTCTTGCCAGCTACAACTGGTCCTTATTACCGTCTCTGTGGATTTGCAGGCTTTACGAACTATTCATGTCTAGCTCCATGACTGTGAGAAACAATTTTTATCTGAAGCTTGAATGAGGTTTCCTAACATTCAGCACCGGCACTAATACCATTTAATTTCCTACTTAGGGTGCCTTACCAAACGCTCATCTAGCCTCTCAATCACTCCCTATGTTTCTGTCTCTTATGAAACAAATGCATTTGGTGGGTGGAATTTAATGCCACCCCCCCCCCCCCCCCCCCAACCCAAGGTGAGCTTGGAGGTGGGAGGACATTCAATCGGGCAGGAGGGTGCCGGGTGGGTACCCCGACACCACTGTCCCACCTCTGTCTCGATTAAGTCTGAGGTGGCAAGTCTCATGGACGGCCTTCCTGCCATGCCACCAATTGAGCCTTTAAGCGGGCAATTGATGCCCACTGCCTAGCAGCAGCGGGTGCGGCTGTTGTCATGCAGGAATCTGAAAAAGCAGAAGGGGCTCCCTTGTTCAAAGGGATCGGGCATTGGAAGGAGAGGCTGGGGGCCAACCCCTTGTCCTTGTTGCCGACTCCCCCGCTCCCCCATGACCCCCACTCTGTGAGCCTCCACCCTCACTCAACTGCGGCATAGATCCCTTTGCTATCCTGGGCTTTTCCCTGGGTGCACTGCCAGCAACTGCCTTCATTCCAGCTGGCACGGCCTGCAATGGCCAGCTGCTGGCTTCTGATTGCCTGGCAGTTGCCGGGTGTTGGAATCCCGCCCCAGGGTCCTTAATCCTGGGCAAAGCCCGCCGCTTGGCCACTTAAGTGCCTGTGAGAGGCACCCAATGTCGGCAGGCCTTAACCAAAGGAGGTAACAAGAGGCTCTCATTGAGTTTCTAGCTGGCGGGCAAGATCCCCGTCACCTGCATTAAATACTAGCTCATGCATCTGCTATTCATGTGAGTATCAGCTTGGTTCAATTGGCAGCAGCTCAGCCTATAGAAGCCCCACTCCTGAGACCTGAGCTGAGCACATAATCTAGGCTAACACTCCAATGTAGTGCTGAGGGATTGTCGGAGGTGGATGAGACATTAAGCTAAGACTTCACCTGCCTCTTCAGGAAATGGTTGAACATATCATGAGATTAAATAAAGGCGGCAAGAAACTGTGCTGGTCTCTGGCCAATATGATTTCCTCTAGCGACACCATCATGGGCAGATTAAGTATTCATACATCTCATTGCTGTTTTGCCGTGTGGAAAATAATGGCTGTGATTGCAAACATGGCAACAGTGACTGCACTTCAAAGAAGAGTATTATATGTGAAGCTACTGTGACATCCTGACAGATGTAACAAGGTGCAATTTAAATGCAACGTGGTTCTTGCACAGCACTGAATTGGCAGGATCTATTAAACCCTTTCTGGATTTCTCGTTCAGCTTCTCCAGTCTCACTTACCCTAGAAGGCATTTAAATGTTATTACAGTGAACCTTTTACTAACAGTCATGATTTCAAGAGATGCCCACTTGGTTAAACTTGAACCTATTGAGCTAACGTGGAAGTAGGAAAGGGCATCTTGAATGTACGTTAATGTTGTATCAGAATTCTTCACACACATTTTTGGTATTTTTTTATACATTGAGTGCTTTTAGGTTGAATACAGAGTTGAATATTACACAATGTAATGACACGTTGTTCAAGCACTTCTTTCGAGTGCAATCTGAGAAAAAAATCAGGGAGTACAAACAATCTTGCTAACGTAACACTATCAATTCACAGCATTTCTTCAGCATTTCTATGGTCAATGTTCAATTTGGATCAGAAAAGTACCATTAGTCTTTAGGCTGATTATTGTAATGGATCGGAAAAGCTTGCTACTTCCCACAGAGGTCACATTCACTGTGAATAAATGTCTGTAGAACACTCACCCGCTGCTGCGCCAAACAGTATTAAAGGCTTCTTTTTTCCTTCTCATACTTTATTCATGTTGCCTAATTAGATTTTTAATCTCCAATTCATTTTAATGTTCTAACTCACATTTCAAATATCCCATTGCTGTAATACCCTGCCATAACCACAGATAGAATGATAATACAATTTCCTGATAGTTTATTCAATACTCATTATTGTGCAATAATTGAATACTTTGAACAGGATTAAGTCTCTTTCGGACCATTGTTTTAATTTCTAGCCCTTTATGTGACATAAAGTATGTTGATGTATCTAGCACAGACGTCTGTAGAACCTAACTACAAATGCATTTTTAGTAATTAAAAACATGATATATTTGTTTATAATCCTGTATTATGAAAGCACTGTCCATGATAACCTTTGCAACAGTCTAACCTTCACCTAGAACACAGAAACAACTGATTTTAACTATCTCATCTAAATGAGTAGAATGAACATTTAATAATTGTGACCTTCTCTCAAAGGCAACATTGCATTACTTTCCCAATGAAGGTGAAATTATTTATAGATCTTCTTTCTGCCAAACAAAATATATCTCTCAAATGCTCCGGTTTGAGAGCAGTGCCCATGTGGATTCAACTGCGCAATAGTAATATTTTTCATTGCAACCATGACCTATCTTCAGGATGTTGGTCAATAACTGGAGCAACTTTGTCCAATCATGACTTTCTCCACTGCCAAAGTTTGCCTTCACTTCCAGGGGTGATGTAGTCCACAGTGACACCGTTAAGAAAGGGGTTAAATTATGACTTGCAACCAGGGAATCTTGGATCAGCTACCCACAGTCAGGTAATGGCCAGAGGGCATACTCGCCACCCTTAGGAGGCCACTAGGAGGCTCTCCGGCACTGAAGGAGCTGCAGTTTGCCACTGCAGGTAAGAAAGAGAGGGGGTGCCTCGAACCTGAGGTGCCCTCTCAGCACCTATTACAAAACCGAAGAAAAGAAATGGCCACAGTTGCTGGACCATCATTGTGGAGGAAAATCCCCTTCACAAGGTGACCTGTAGCCACATATGTGGCCAGGTGGGTGGTGGGGGGCATTGCCTCAAAGTGATCCTGGAGCGCTGGCCTTGTAGTCTGCCACTAGGAAGCCACCTCCAGGCATCTGCCATGCTCCTGATGCTGCGGGCAGGGGCGGGAGGGGTGGGGATCAGCAGACAGGCTGGAAAACGCAGTCAGGTTCTGACCAATGGCCTTAATTGACCACTTAACTGAGCTAAAAAGCTGCCCGCCACTAGTGGATGAGTAGCCGTTTCTTGCCCGATCCGGCCTTCAGGAACGCGTCCGGGAGTCAGGACTGTGGCAGGGAACCAGCATGTCAGCCTGCGCCAGGAAATTCTGCGCCTGCCTACCTTCCTCCCCATCCCCATATTGGTGCCAAAATCCTGTCCATGGTGTTAGGAATTCTACAAAGGAGACAACTGGACCAGAGCTTTGCAATATGATGAATGTTAATGTGATATGCCAAAGAAGCTACACATGAACCTTGAAATTGTAGGCAATGTTAGCAGAATAGCTATTGTGAGTTAAATGCTTCAGAACAATATAAGAGCTGCTAGCAATGGTTGTCTGAAGAGCTCACAGGCTATAAGGAATGGTCAGCTCAATTTTAGAAGCTATAGCTCATGAATCATGAATTTAAAGACGTTCTACGAGTAGACAACTGAATTATTGGGTGAGCGCTATCCAATGAATATAATTTGCATGTTTATTTTTGGAACAGGCCTTGAGAAAGTCCTATCTACAGTGCTCTTAAAGAAGATTAAAGTTGAGCAAAGAAATTCAAATTAATTAGCTGGATTGAACACTGTCCTGTACAGGGAAACTCTGAGTAGCAATGTTTCTCAGGGGTGTGCTTTGAATCTCCTATTATTTACAGTACTGTTGTTGGAGGAACATATATATAGAATATACCTTATAAATTTGCTGATGATGCCAAAACCCTGTTGCCTTGTGGCTCATGTAATTGCAGTTGACAGTATTTCATCTGATCTGCTTGAATGAAGTGTATAAGACTAAGGAATGGCCGATAGATTGCAACAGGATTAAACTAAAGGTAATGTGTATTGCTACAGGAAACATTAAACATCTTGTACTATGAACAGACGCCCATTAGCAAAGCTGCAAAATGGTTAGTCAGTGCAAAACTGTCTTCATCCAAGGCAACTCAATTCTCAGATGCATATCAAGGGCAGGTTAAAGCCAGTTCTGTGAACTTTATACACTGTGTTGGTCACATTTAAAATACTTTGTGAACTCTTGATACCGATTCATTGGAATGAGCTCAGAAATGACTGATAAGAATGACTGACACTTTGGTCTGTCATACAAACAGAGATTTGGATGACTGAATACATGGCCATTAAGGGCAGGGGATGTTGTCGAAGCCTTTAAAATGATGCAAGGGATAGACAATGTGGGATGCACTCAAATTATTTACCTGAGGTTTAGGCAGTGACGACAGAAGGGAAAAGAGAGGAATGTAAAACTAATGAGCCTCAAACAAACTAGTGACGGGAAGAAATAGGCCCAAACCTTACAATCAGTGGTGGGACAACTGGACTCACTGTTGACCTCAAAGAAACCTGCCCACAAAGATTCAGCGATGTCTATGACACAGGTTTTCCCTTTGTCAGTGTCAGTTTGAATCTGGGGCCGGGTCAAGGGGATCTCCAGGCATTGGGAAACCATGATGTCATCAAACAGGATAAGCAGGCAATCATATTGAAGTATTCCCATGGACAACAAACCAGTAGTAAAGTGCACACAATTTTACACTTTTAATTCAAATTTAACAGAGAGTGAAATAAATTATTGGCACATTCCATAGAACCATAGAAAAGTTACAGCACAGAAGGAGGCCATTCGGCCCATCTTGTCCATGCCAGTCCGAGGACACCCAGCTGCCCTTTCTAATCCCACCTTCCTGCACCCGGCCCATAGCCCTGCAGTTTACAGCACTTTAGGTGCAGATCCAGGAACTTTTTAAAAGAGTTTAAAGTTTCTGCCTCGACCACCAACTTGGGCAGCGAATTCCAGAAAATCACTACCCTCTGCGTAAAAAAGTTCTTCCTCATGTCCCCCCTACACCTTCTGCCACTTATCTTGAAACTATGTCCCCTGGTTCTAGAATTCTCCACCAAGGGAAACAATTTTATCCTGTCCGCTCTATCTATTCCCCTCATAATTTTGTACACCTCAATCAAGTCACCTCTCAGCCTTCTTTGTTCTAAGGAAAATAACCCCAACCTATCCAATCTTTCCTCATAGCTACACTTTTCTAACCCTGGCAACATTCTTGTAAGCCTCCTCTGCACTCTCTCCAGAGCTATTATGTCCTTCCTGTAATGTGGTGACCAGAACTGCACACAATACTCCAGTTGTGGCCTCACCAGTGTTTTATACAATTCCAACATTATATCCTTACTTTTATATTCTATACCTCTGCTAATGAAGGAGAGCATTCCATATGCCTTCTTTACAACCTTGTCTACTTGAACTGCTGCCTTCAGGGACCTGTGTACTTGTACGCCAAGATCTCTCACTTCATCTACCCCTCTTAGTATATTCCCATTTATTGTGTAATCCCTGTAACTGTTTGACCTCCCTAAATGTATGACCTCACACTTCTCCATGTTAAAATCCATCTGCCACTTTACTACCCACTCCACCGACCCATCTATATCATTTTGGAGATTATGGCTATCCTCTACACTATCCACTATTCAGCCAATCTTTGTGTCATCTGCAAATTTCTCAATTGTACCCCCCACGTTCATGTCCAAATCGTTAATATGTAACACAAACAGCAAGGGTCCCAACACCGAGCCCTGTGGAACATCACTTGAGACAACTTTCCATTTGCAAGGGCATCCATCGACCATTACCCTTTGTTTCCTGTTACAAAGCCAACCTTTTATCCAGTTTACCACATTACCCTGAACCCCATGGGCTTTTACTTTCCTGACCACTCTGCCATGTGAGACCTTGTCAAATGCCTTGCTAAAATCCATGTACACAACATCCACTGCACTACCTTCATCAACCCTTCTTGTCACTTTCTCAAAGAATTCAATCAAATTTGTGAGGCAAGACCTTCCTTTAACAAATCCATGCTGACCATTCCTGACTAGTCCATGCCTTTCCACATGACAGTTAATCCTATCTCTCAGGATTGATTCTACTAATTTGCTCACCACTGATGTAAGACCAACTGGCCTATATTGTTTGGCATTTCCTTTGATCCCTTTTTAAACAATGGAACTAGGTTTGCATTTCTCCAGTCCTCCGATACCTCCCCTGTATCTAGTGAAGATTGGAAAATCATCCTCAGAGCATCTGCTATCTCCTCCCTGACTTCCTTCAGCAGCCTCAGAAACAATCCATCTGGCTTTGGTGACTTATCAACTTTCAAGGATTTCAACCCTTCGAGTACTTCCTCTCTCTTTATGACTATCCTTTTCAATATCTCGCAGTGTTCCTCCTGGACTACTATATCTACATCCTCCCTTTCCTTTGTAAACATGGAGACAAAATATTCATTCAAAACCCTTCCCACAGCCTCTGCATCTACACACAAGTTTCCATCTTCATCTCTGATAGGTCCCACCTTTTCCTTAACTAACCTTTTAGCATTAATGTATTGGTAAAACATCTTTGGGTTATCTTTAACTTTACTTGCTAATCTTTTCTCATGTCCTCTTTTTGATTTCCTTATTTCCTTTTTTACTTCGTCCCTGCACTTCCTATATTCGTCTAGGCTATCTGCAGTACTTAGTTCTTTGTGTCTACCGTGCGCTTTCTTTTTCTGTTTGATCTTCCCCTGTATTCCTCTAGACAACCAGGGGGTCTAGATTTGGTAGTAACACTCTTATTTTTGTAGGGGACGTGTCTACTTGGTACAATTAGGATCTCGCTTTTTAGCGCTTCCCACTGGTTTTCCATTGTTTTATCCTCCAGCAATGCTGTCCAGTCCACCTCAGCCAAGTCCCTTCTCATTTCTGTAAAATTTGCCTTCCCCCAGTTCAAGGCTTTTACTCCTGCCTTATCTCTGTCCTTTTCCATGGTAATGCTAAATCTAACTGAATTGTGATCACTGTCCCCGATATGGTCGCCAACTGTCACTTCACCCACTTGCTCTTCTTCATTCCCCGAGACTAGGTCTAGAATTGCATCTCCTCTCGTTGGGTTTGTCAGTAATTGGTTGAAAAAATTTTCCTGGACACACGGCATGAATTTTTCTCCCTCAGTGCCCCTTATATTTTTTGAATCCCAGTTGATATTAGGATAGTTGAAGTCTCCTACTATTATTGCCCTCTTGTTCTTACAAGCAGAAATTTGCCTACATATTTGTTCTTCTATCTCCCTTTCACTATTTGGGGGTCTGTAGTATACTCCCAGTAGTGTGACTGCCCCTTATTTATTTCTAAGCTCAATCCATAAAGCCTTGTTTGTTGACCCATTTAGTATGTCATCCCTTCTCACAACTGGAATTGAGACCAGGGTTTTCCCCTCGGTGATTTGGGAGCGGGGCTCGGTCGCCGAAGGGAAAATTACGTGGGATGACATCGGGAGGAATCCCTGACGTCGTCCCAGTCCATTTAAATTTTTAGGAAGGCGGGCGGACAGCAGGAAATCAGCTGTCCCCCCGCCGACCTGTCAATGGCCAACTGAGGCCATTGACAGGCTAATTAAAGTAATTAAAGACCTTGCCCGTCCAACCTTAAGGCTGGCGGGCAGGCCAGGAGCCCCAGCGGACTCCTGATAATACATGAAACCTCATCCACTGGCGGGACGAGGTTTCAAGTCCGTTTTGTAAAAAAATTAATAAAGTGTATGTGTTCTTTATTAACATGTCCCATCTCGTGTGACATTGTCACATGAGGGGGACACGTTAATAATTTTTTAACGTTTCTATTTTTAAAGTTTTTTTCCACTGTCCGTATTTTGTCTCAGGGAGAAGTGCGCTCTTTGACAGATGGGGAATCCCTCCCCCCTCCGGAACAGGAAGCGCATAGTGCTTCCTGTCGGGGATGCCGCTGGTTGGGCCTTAATTGGCCCGCCCACTTAACATGGCGGCGGGCCCCGTTTCAGTGGCGGGGGTCGGCTGCCCACCTGCCGCCGAGCCGGTGGGACCCACACGGAATCCGAGGGCAAAATTCTGCCCTGATTCTTTAACCATTAGTGCTACACCCGCCCCTCCTTTTTTATCTCCTACTCTATCGTGTCTGAAGACTCTATAACCAGGGATATTAAGCTGCCAGTTTTGTCCCTCCTTTAGCCAGGTCTCCGTTATAGCAATGACATCCTGCCAACATGTGTCTACCTGTGCCCTTAACTCATCTACCTTGTTTGTAATAATCCTTGCATTGAAATATAAGCAGTTTAACCCCGTCAATTTCCCTTGCTGGACACTTTTTAAACTTTGCTTCTCCTGTAACTCCATGTCTATCACAACGTCCCTAGCTAATGTTCTACCTCCATTTTTCTGATCTGAATCTGACCTATCTGATCCTACTCCTGGGATCCCATCCCCCTGCCACATTAGTTTAAATACTCCCCAACAGAACTAGCAAAAGCCCCCACAAGGACACTGGTCCCAGCTCTGCCTGGGTGCAGCCCGTCCGGTTTGTACAGGTCCCACCTTCCCCAGAACCGGTCCCAGTGCCTCAAGAATCTGAATCCTTCCCGGCTACAGCATCTCTCCAGCCACGTGTTCATTCAGTCTATCCTCTTATTCCTGCTTTCGCTAGCACGTGGAACTGGGAGTAATCCTGAGATTACTACATTTGAGGTCCTGCAGTTTAATTTATCTCCTAACTTCCTGTACTGAGCTTGCAGGTCCTCATCCCTTAGTTTACCTATGTCATTGGTACCAATGTGTACCACGACCACTGGCTGCTTACCTTCCCTCCCCAGAATGTCCTGCAGCCGCTCCGTGACATCCTAGACCCTGGCACCAGGGAGGCAACATACCATCCTTGATTCTCATTTGCGGCCACAGAAGCGTCTGTCTGTGCCCCTAACTATTGAATCCCTGATCACTATAGCCCTGCCACTTGTTTTCCTCCCACCCCTCTGAGCTGCAGAGCCACCCATGGTGCCATGAACTTGGCTGTTGCTGCTTTCCCCTGAGAGGCCATCCCCCCCCCAACGGTATCCATGTATCTGTTAGAGAGGGAGATGACCACAGGGGACTCCTGCACTACCTTCCTGAGTCTTTTACTGTTCCTGATGGTCACCCATTCCCTTTCTGCCTGTGTAATCTTCACCTGTGGTGTGACCACCTCACTAAACGTGCTATCCACGACTTGCTCAGCATCGCGGATGCTCCACAATGAGTCCACCCGCAGCTCCAGATCCAAAATCCGGTTAGCTAGAAGCTGCATTTGGACACACCTTCCGCACACATGGTCACCAGGGACGCTAGAAGCGTCCCTCATTTCCCACATCCTGCAGAAGGAGCATATCATGTAATATTATGGCTGAAATATCATAAACAAACCTGTAAAGAAAAATTATTTTAACCACATGAGAATTTTGTTTACCACAATAGAGAAAGTTGATATTCCACTAATATAAATTTGTTTTTTCAGGGACAGTGTTAGTTATGAATCTAGTATGCTGTTAAAAATCCAGCTAGACCTCATGCAACAAGGTGTAACTTTTTCAAGGGGTTTCACGGCCGCGCTAATCGTGTAAAAGGGCAGGAGGATCGGGAGTGAGGGCGAGAGGGGAAACTCGAGGGTGATCAAAGCATGAGTGGGGGCCTCCCATGGAAACAGTGGGCCCATAAAGGTTGCAACCCCCTACTTCCCGTCACTTGCCCAGCAGTGCTACCGGCTGAGTTTCCCACCCATCACCAGTCTCAGCCCGCCACCTGTGAAATAGGGGCCATTAACCAGGCTTCAACTGGCACAAGGGAGAGTGGGCCGCCCGACGCCTCCCCCATCACATGTAAAATTGCAGCAGGGGCAGGGACAAGCGAGTAAACACCAGGAAAGGCACCTATGGCATTTTACGGGCCCTCCATCTGCAACCCTGTAAAACACTGTCCCTGAAATTTCTCTCAGTTGTAGAGGATTAATAACGGTCAATGCTGACAGTTTGACTGTCATTGCCCCTGCAAAATCTGTGCCATTGTGATAATTGATAGTTTAACCTGTCAATTAGCTCTTGAAAAAGAACTAGATAAGTACTTAGTTAAGAGGGGTAAGAAGTTTTGTAGGTCTAAGAATAAAGAAAGATTACTGATTATGAAACACCATACCTGGGGAATGCAACACCGTGGGTTGTAAGATTGGACTGATGGCCGGAAGGAACTTACCTGTAATTGGTCATTTCCTTTAAGGAAATTGGATTGCGCAGTTACAACAGGGCAAATTGTACATGTTCAGTTGAGGGAACGATTTTGAGGCATTGGAAGATTTTCATCCTGCTCCTATTTTTTCTTCCATTTTAAAGAGGCCAGTTAATATTGTTCCCTCAATGCATTTGACACTATTGCATAGTGACATGTTTGGTGATTACTCGTTTAGCATTTTAACAATGAGTTAACTGGATGAGCCAATGCAATATTAAACAGGTAAAGCACCTTTAGCCAATTACATTGGAAAATTCCCATCACTAAAATTACATGGCGTACATGAATCATCGAAACTAGTTGGTAAATTAACAAACAGGTTTGGGTAAAGCCACAAATGGACTCTTAAGTTCTTCACGCATGTGCCCGGCGTTAAGTGTTTCAAACCCATACAACAGTAGCAGCAGCAGGACCATAGAGGTTAGCAGTCATGTCCAACAGAATGGCCAGTCTTAGAGTGTCAGCCCTTGGCTTTATTATGTACTTGCTAGTGGCAACTTGGCGACTGCTGTTCAGGTGGAGAAGGGTCCAGCACACAGCAACATCTCTTAAAAGGACATTTGCTATTTAAAAAGGGGCTGCCTTTCGGTGGCAGAAGCTTGTCAAAGACAGAAAGCACCTCACATTTTCAGATGCTGCTTTAGAAGTCTTTCTGTAAGTAGTCCCTCTGCTTGGGATACAAGATATCTCCCCTACCAGCAATCAATGGGCGGAATCTCTGCCCTTAGGTTTTGAACGTGAGTCAGGAACATTTCCGGATCCAATTAAGAATGGTGGGTGTTTTCCTGAGACTGCAGGTCCAATCAAAGGGCCTGCACACAGGAAAGGTGGCAGCCCTACTGCCAGACACAGGCAGTCTGACAGTCACAGGGGGAATACAAGGGCATCTCCATCCAAATTAAATAAATAGTGGCCACAGATACCAGGTCATCAGCTGTGGCTCCTTTGGGAGGAGTGGTTAAAATAGGAGGCCTCATTGGCCTCCCCAATCTACTTCTGGCAAGCCACCTTCAACGATCTGATGGGATTGGCCCTCAGTGGCGGGCGGGGATGGGGGGGTGGTGCTGTCCCCCGCTAGTACCTTCCCAATAATATGGACATATAATTATGCAGTTTGGCTACCCACCACTGCCAGGTGGATAGACTCTACTGGAGCTGAACACCTCTGGAAAGACTGCTCAGAGGCAGGAGCCCATCGGGACACTGATCCAAATTCATGTTACTCTTAAATTCCTCACTGTCCCCTCTTGAAGCTTGTCTCCATGGGAACAGGAAGATCTGCCCATTACAACTGATTGGATACAGGTAGGTGGGCAGAGAAAATGCAACATACAACAACCAAAGGATGTGAGAGCAAATTAGAAACATTAATAGTTCTGGGACTAATGCCAAAGAGAAGCGAACCAATATTTCATCATAAGTCATGATCAAGCAATGCCCATAAAAACAGAAAGCGCTGGAAAAACTCAGCAGGTCTGACAGCATCGCAGGAATCCTGTGGTGAGTAACTCACCTCCTGACTCCCCAAAGCCTGACAACCATCTACAAAACGCAAGTCAGGAGTGTGATGGAAAACTGCCCACTTGCTTGGATGAGTGCAGCTCCAACCACACTCAAGAAACTTGACATCATCCAGGACAAAACAGCCCGCTTGATTGACACCCCACCCACAAACATTCACTCCCTCCATCACCGATAGCAGCAGAGTGTACCATGTACAAGATGCCCTGCAGCAACTCACCCAGGCTCCATAGACAGCACCTTCCAAACCCACGGCCACTACCATTTAGAAGGACAAGGGCAGCAGACACATGGGAACACCACCACCTGGAAGTTCCCCTCCAAGTCACTCACCATCCTGGCTTGGAAATATATCGCTGTTCCTTCACTGTCGCTGGGTCAAAATCCTGGAACTCCCTCCCTAACAGCACTGTGGGTGTACCTACACCACAGGGGCTGCAGTGGTTCAAGAAGGCAGCTCTCCACCGCCTTCTCAAGGGCAATTAACAATGGGCAATAAATGCTGGCCTAGCCAGTGATGCCCATATCCCATGAATGAATAAAAGAGAGAAACAGAGTTAACATTTCGAGTTGAATATGACTCTTCCTTGGTAATGTTAACTCAGTTTCTCCCTCCACAAATGCCGTCAGACCTGTTGAGTTTTTCCAGCGCTTTCTGTTTTCATTTCAGATTTCCAGCATCTGCTTTAACCACCGAATGCCAAACAGTCATCAACAAAGTCAATGGAATCATGAGTTACAGATCAAAGGACAAGAGGACATAAATACTTCAAAAATTCCAAACATAAACAGCATGAAGAAATAAAACAAAAAATTTCTTCCAAGCCCATAGTGAAAGTCCAAATCTCTATATGCAACCGGCCCTTCTCAAAAATGACTTCCCTGCCAGTCTGGAATATGCCTGGCCTAGTATGCTCACTTCCCAAGGACAAACTGAGTATGCAGTACAGTCCCATTGAGACACTAGGGGAGGTGAACTGCCCTGATTTGTAACTCAGTGTTGTTCACTGTAATAGTAATGGGCCCGGCTTTCCTGGATCACACTTAGGCAGAAATTACACTGATTTACAGCCCGTTCTGCACCCACCCTACCTAAGGAAATTGGTGCCAAGTTTCCTGTTAAACTCATTTGCCTGTGTTGTAATTTAAACACCAGCGTAAAGTTATCACAAATGCAGTGTCATCAACAGGGGAAACAGCGAGTGGGCCATTGTCTTCTGCCATTGCGCCTCAGTCTCCGACCCTCCCCTCTGCTGTTCCTCTTCCTCTTTCACTATAACGCGGAACAAGGGAGTGTCCTTCAGAAGTCATTCCAACTGCTGAGTGGGGAGTTGGAGCAGCCTTCCTGATGGGCATACCCCTGTTCTGTGCACTTTGGTTAACACCATTGCAGTCAGAAGAACTTTTTTAAAATCACAAAAGAATTCACTTTCCAATGACAGACTGGGTTTTGAAGTGTAATCAGTCTGATGTCACATCTGGCTTTCTGTGGTTATGTGGCTATGCCATGAGGCAGTCTCTCTGACAACAGACATCTTAAGTACAGTTCAATAAAGCCTCTCACTGAGAACACATTGAAGACATATAAGTGAAACATAGGCTTCTTGGTAATATCGATACCAGGTGATTAGGGGCCATATTGCGTCTATATCTTTTGGTGAAATCTGAGCCTGTGCATTACTGGCATAAACACAGGAAACTTGCATGAGTTGCCCTCATGCATGGGATGGGGTGCTCTAAATGGGCAGCAGAGTGTTTTGGCAGATTATTCTGGGAAAGCACTGCACACAAGTGAGGTAATACCCCTCCGCAGTAAAGTTTTGGCGGAACTCAGTTTTGCACAAACTTTCTTAAGGGAAAAATAATGGCATGAAGACTCCTGCACCTCAATGACGTTGAGCAGTTCCAGGGAATTTTGGGTCATTGAAACTGAAACCCTTCTACATGTTTTTAGTGCTGAAGATCAGGCATGTCAATCTGAAAAAAAAGTTGTCCAAGTTTGCAGCTCAGGGTCACCTTTTCCAGTTCAGTGTGGCAATTGGGAAATTCAATCCCAGACATCAGGGGCAGAAATTTGCGCTGACCCGCTCGAGCGTAAAATGATGTGCGATGACGTCGGGCGAGAGTCCTGACGTCATTGCGCACTTGTGCGATATTTCGGTCGGCGGGCGCATGCGGGAGTCAGCAGCGCGCCCGCTGACAACTCAGAGGCCTATTAAGGCCATTAAAGTAATAATTGACTGAAAATTTTTAGCATACCTCATCCACGGGCAGGATGGGGTTTCCAACAGCAACTAAAAATTAAATGAAAATTTTAAAATTTCATTCATAACATGTCCCTGCTCATGTGACCAAGTCGCATGAGGGGACTTGTTTTTAACAGCGGTAAATTTTTTATTTGTGTGTTTTTAAATCTTCAGCTCCCTGAGGCAGCTCTGTGCCTCAGCGAGCTTTCATTGTGCTCCTCGTGCGCATGCGTGAATTTCCGCACTCGACCTCCTCCCGCCCTCACTCCAGCAGCGCTGAGTGCTGCGGCATGCCTTTCACGCTGGCTGCCTATTAATTGTCCAGCCAGTGTGAAATTGATGTCGGGGCCTGATCATGGTTGGCGGTCGGCCTTGCAACCGCTCCCAGGCTCACCTGCCACGCCCCCCCCCGACAAGGTAAAAATCCTGGCCCAGGAATAATAGAAAAATACTGCAGATGCTGGAAGTCTGAAATAAAACAGAAAATGCTGGGAAAACTCGGCAGCATCTGTGAAGCGAGAAAACAGAGTCAACATTTTGAGTCCGTATGACTCTTCTTCAGAGCTGAAGAGAGGTAGAAATCTGATGGATTTTGCAGTGGAAGGGGTGCAGCAAAATAGGATGAACCACCTATCCTTGACCTTCTATTTTTCTCCACCTCTTCCACAGTATAAAATCCATAACATTTCGACCTCTCTTCAGCTCTGAAGAAGAGTCATATGGACTTGAAACATTAACTCTGTTACTCTCTCCCCAGACATCAGGAAATCAGGGAATGAATCGATGCACACCAAGAATTGCCAACAAATTTAGGTCGTTTTTAAAAAATTATTACAGGAGTCAGACAAACAATCAGCATTGTTGCTTCATATAAATGGAGGCACTTTGGTTGCTGACTTAAGCAACATTGAAATGCAATGACACATCATTGAGAAATGAACACAACATGGCAAATGATCATCTGAGACCTTTAAACGAAATACTAAGCACCACAAAGCACCAGTTGCAGCATAATGTCCATCCAACGCCATCCTTGTTTCAATTCAGATTGGCCAAAGCCCACGATTCAGATGAACCACCAAGAAATTACTAGAATGGTACCAGGGACCCAGGATTTCAGCTAAGTAGAGAGATTAGAGAAGCTGAGATTTTTCTCCTTCGAGCAGTGGAGGCTAAGGGAATATTTAAGTTTGGCGTTCAAAACCACGAAGGGTTTTGAATGAGTAAGTAAGGCAAAAATTGTTTCCAATGACAGAGGGGACAGTAACAGAATTAAGATGATTGGAAAAAGCACCTGAGGCAAGGTGCGGAGAAACTTTTGAATGCAGCCAGTTGTTGTGATCTGGAATGCGTTGCCTGAAAGGGTGGCGGAAGCAGATTCAATAGTTACTTTTAAAAGGAAACTAGGTAAATACCTGAAGGGGAAAAATCTGCAGGGCTGGGGGGGTGGAATGGGAGGGGAATAGGGCTAATTGATGTCTCTGAGATGTAGCACAGGCACAATGGGCTAAGTAGCCTCCCTCTGCGCTCTATCATTCTATGAAATGTGCAATGGATGGATCCTAACTGCATTATACATAGAACAGTTAATTACGTAATTAATTCTCTTTAAGAGAAGCCGATACCATACAAGTCGCTAACTGGGCCCAGAGGATTTCAAAAGTGTGGCTTTAATGGTTTTATTCTTTCTGTTAAAGTAAGAAGCAATGGTTCCTGTTTCCCTTAAGAATGTCTTACGCATTTTCTGCCAGTGTCCATTGATTCGGTTTATCCAACATCTTTTCTGTAATCCCTGCAGCGCTTTGCCCGAAGCAAAACACTCCTTCCAGGAACAAGGAGGTCATGAAAGCACAAGGGGGTTTCCAGTAACTGACAGAGGCAACCTTACTGCGCGTGGCATGCTAATTGAACCCTTCCTATCTGGGTAAACGGACCGAGGAAAGTCTCCTTGACATGAGAGTCATGCTGTGGGGTTGCCAACCCTCCAGGGTCACCCTGGAGTCTCTAGACCAGGGCTAGTCTCCAGGCCACAGCTGCAATCAACCCAAGGGAAGAATCATAGGGATTTTAAAGAATTGAGGGTTTCTAAAAAGAAATTCTATTTGAACTCATTTTTTGCAGGGGTTATGGCCAAAAGATGAGTACACCCGTTCTTTGACATGATCATATTTATGTCTTAAGTCAAACATTGTCTTGCACAAATGGACTGATTTAAATCTGATAGAATTACTCATTCTGCAAATAATCATTCCATGATTTTGATAGCAGGAGACATTTATTCATACCACTGTAAGATAGCGTGCTTATCGCACTCTCCCACTGCATTCTCCCCTCAGACTATGTACACTAACCACTAAACCTTTCTCAATTAAAATGAAATAAGTTTATAATGAAATGTTATTTGTGATGTCAAATATTACCCTGAAAGAGGCTCACTGTATGGGGAGCAACTTAATTTAATTTAACTCCGCTGGTACATTTTAAACTGCTCATAATGAAGGGAATTTAATTAAAAGAGTCCATTATAACCATGTTTCAGTGTAGTTGGATACTTTCATTTAGCTCAGCATGCCAACCAAATATTACAGCCAAGCCCCTTTACCTGGTTAAAGGTGCTCTCCAACAAAATGGAAGAAAATGGCATCCCAAAAATTAATTTTAATTTCCTGGAGACTTTTTCCACATGAAATTGTGCCAATTCTGGATGCTGCTGCAAACCTCCTAGAGGCTAGTTGACCTGATAGAGTCTGAAAAGATTGGCACAAAATTTCAGTGTCTTATTTATTATCTTCACTGGTCCATAATCAAAACTACCTGTCTAACCAAACGCCAAGATAATGAAATCTGCTAAGGCCTGACATCTTGATCGACAGTCTGCTCTCAACTGATATATCCCAATGGATTTGCATTTTAATACTTTAGACAGGATTGAAGCATTTTGATTTCAAATGATGGATATAGAGGGACGGGAGTGTAGCTCTTTTTTACTGCTGTTGTAATGCAGGGAATGAGAGTTCAAATCCCACCATGATAGATTGAGAATTTGAGTTGAATTTAACAAAATATATTCTTGAAATAAAAGGCTGGTATCAGTAAAAGTGTCTTAGAAGCTGTCGGAAGTCTAATTAATGACCTTAGGGAAAGGAAACCTGTCAGTCCTTATCCAATGAGGCCTAAATGACTCCAGTTCCACTCTTAACTGGCCTCTGAAGTGACAGCAAAGGGATGGGTAATAACTGCGGGCTTGACAATCCCAAAAATTATTTATAAAAAGGCCGTGTTTCTACTATCCAATGGCTGAAGTTAAGGCAAGAACAAATTGGACTCATATACTTATAAAAACAACAAATCTCAAGAAAAACTGTTCAGATCAACTTCTTCCCATCAGATGAAAACAGATGCATCTTTAAGGATAAAGCCAATAAAATATCATTGATGGCAAGATTTTAGACGCAGAGGTTTGAAAGCAATTAAGGTCTTAACCAATTAAACTATTTTTACATATAATTGCACAGAATGTATCGAACAGATTCAGGCCATTCGGCCCGATTGGTTCCTGCGAACTCCACAGGCAATTAAGAAACCCTCCTATTTTCTCCATCGTTTGTTTATTTAACTTCACCTTAAATTTATCTATGCTGTTCGCCTCAACTTTTTCTTGTGGGATCGAGTTCCACATTCACACCACTCTCTGGGTAAAGAGGTTTCTCCTGAACTTTCCATTGTATTTACTAGTCACCATCTTACATTTAACACCCTCTATGGGTGAATTGTTGCTGCTCCACTCGCCTCTGCTGTGCTTTGAGATCCTCTTCTTGTGGATGGTCTGTTCTCTGACCTTGTTCATGTCCTAAAGCCCTTTATCCTGTTAAGATCTGCCATAGCCTTCTGGATCGATTTGCATAGGATTGAATCTATTTTTCCAGCCTGTGTCTCCTCAATGCTTCATTTGTCACAAGCTATCTTGTTAGCCAAGCCGTTGTCTCAAAAAGCCTCGAGGGGATCCTGAACTTCTACTTTTAGACCTTTTTGAGTTTGGTATTCCAGTCAAACCATTTCTACTGCACTCAAAAGCCAATGAATCTGGTCACTTCTACTCATTAGACACTGATTGCTCCACAACAGACATAATTGTACATGCGTAAAATAACACTGTATATCATACAAACTGCTGTTATAATGACCTTGATTAGGCCCTGAATTACATACAAGGTTGGAGGGAGGGGGGGAGGTGACCAAACACCCATCCGTCTAATCTCTCATCACAGACTTGTCTGCTAAACCTTACCTCTAACCATCTTTCAGTCAAGTGATTGCTTACTTGTGCATATGAACATACAAAATGGGAGCACAAGTAGGCCATTCGGCTCCCAAGCCTGCTCCGTCATTCAATAAGATCATGGCTGATCTGTTTGTGTTTTGAATTCCACATTCTCATCTACCCCTGATAACTTTTGATTCCCTTGCCTAACAAGGATCTACCTACCTCCACCTTAAAAATATTCAACGACCCCACATCCACCACTTCTGAGGCAGAGAGTTCCAAAGTCACACAAGCCTTTGAGAAAAAAAACATCTCCTCATTTCTGTCCTAAAAGGATGATCCCTAATATTAAAACAGGAACCCCTAGTTCTGGACTCACCCACAAGAGGAAACATCCTTTCTGTGTCCACCTTGTCAAGGCCATTCAGGATTTTATATACTTCAATCAAGTCACCCCTCACTCTTCTAAACTTCAGTGGAAACAAAGCCCAGTCTTTCTTACGTTTCCTGATAAGACCACCCACTCATTCCAATTATCAATCTGTTTAAGTAATACTCTGCTTTTTTATTCTTCCTGCCAAAGTGAACAAATTCACAGTTTCCTACATTACACTCCATCTAGATTTTTCCACCAGATTTTCACCAACTCATTAAACTTACCTATACCTGCCTACAAATTCCTTATATCCTCTTCAGAACATATTTTCCTACCTATCTTTGTGTCATCTGCAAATTTAGCTACCATGCCTGCACTCCCCTCATCTGAGTCATTGATATAAATTGTAAAATGTTGAGGCTCCAGCACTGACCCTTGGGGGCTCCACTCGTCACATCCTGCCAATCAGAAAAAGACCCATTTGTGCATACTCTGTCTTCTGCCAGCCAGCCAATCTTCTATCCATGCTAATATGTTACCCTCTACACCATGAGCTTTTATTTTCTGCAATAACCTCTGATGTGGCACCTTATCAAATACCTTCTGGAAATCCAAGTACAGCACGTCTACAGGCTCCCCTTTATCCACAGTGCATGTTACTCCTTCAAAACACTCCAATAAATTGGTTAAACGTGATTTCCCTTTCACAAAACCACACTGGCTCTTCCCGCTTACCTTGAGTTTCTCTAAGTTCCTAGCTATAACCTCCTTGATGATTGACTCCCACACCTTCCCCATGACAAGCTAACTGTCCTATAGTTTCCTGTTTTCTGCCATCTCCCTTCTTGAATATAGGGGTTTTATTTGCTACATTCCAGTCTGATGGAACCTTTCCAGAATCTAGCGAATTTTGGAAAATTAATGCCAATGCATCTACTACCTCATTAGCCACCTCCTGTATGACCCTAGGATGAAGTCCATCAGGACCCGGAGGTTTGTCAGCCCGCAGCTCCATCAGTTTGCTCAGTACTGCTTCCCTAGTGATTGTAATTTCACCAAGTGAAATGACTCATGTACCACTGAACCATATAGGGAACATTTGCCTCCCTTTCATCGTTTCTTCGTGACATGCCTGGCTAGAAGAAGACAGATTCACAGTGTGAAGCCTGGTTTCGTGAGTCATCTAATGACACATTAGTGCCTGGCATCTGCCTCTCAGCTGCTTATCAGCTCCCCAACACTTGAGATGTCACACGGTAATTGCTTTCAGTCAACGATTTGACGCAAGGGCTTGAGCACCTGGTTCAGAAGCCACATTCATTAATCTTCTGGAATTTCTTCCAGAAAGAACTTTCTTAGCCGTAATAGATGTTTTTCTTTATAGGAATGTTATATGTTTCCGTTCTAAGTACAAAGTCAATATATCACTCATTTCTATCGCCAATGCTCTGTAACTATGGTCTTGAGGTTTTTATAATTTTTGAAGTTTCTGCCTGTGCACTCCTGATATCAAGTTATAAGAATTTGCATTCATATTTTTTTTAGTCATTCACGGGATGTGGGCTTCTCTGGCTGGGCCAGCATTTATTGCCCATCCCTAGTTGCCCTTGAGAAGGTGGTGATGAGCTGACTTCTTGAACCGCTGCAGTCCATGTGGTGTAGGTACACCCACAGTGCTGTTAGGAAGGGGGTTCCAGGATTTTGACCCAGCAACAGTGAAGGAACAGCAATATATTTCCAGGTGGTGGTGTTCCCATCTATCTGCTGCCCTTGTCCTTTTAGGTGGGAGTGGTCATGGGTTTGGAAGATGCTGTCAAAGGAGCCTTGGTGAATTCCTTCAGTGCATCTTGTAGATGGTACACACTGCTGCTACTGTGCGTCAGTGGTAGAGGGAGTGAATGTTTATGGATGTGGTGCCAGTCAAGTGGGCTGCTTTGTCCTGGATGGTGTCCAGCTTTTTCAGTGTTGTGGGAGCTGCACTCATCCAGGCAAGTGGGGAGTATTCCATCACACTCCTGACTTGTGCCTTGTAGATGGTGGACAGGCTCTGGAGAGTCAGGAGGTGAGTTATTCGTTGCACAATTCCTGGCATTTGACCTGCTCTTGTAGCCACCTTATTTATATGGCTAGTCCAATTCAGTTTCTGGTCAATGGTAACCCCCAGGGTGTTGACAGTGGGGAATTCAGCGATGGTAATGCCATTGAACATCATGGGATGATGGTTAGATTCTCTCTTGTTGGAGATGGTCATTGCTTACACTTGTGTAGTGCGAATGTTACTTGCCACTTGTCAGCCCAAGCCTGGATATTGTCCAGGTCTTGCTGCATTTGGACATGGACTGCTTCAGTATGTGAGGCGTAGCAAATGGTGCTGAACATTGTGCAATCATCAGCGAACATTCCCACTTCTGACTTTATGATGGAAGAAAGGTCATTGATGAAGCAGCTGAAGATGGTTGGCTCCAGGACACTACTCTGAGGAACTCCTGCAGTGTTGTCCCGGAGCTGAGTTGACCTTCATGACCTTAGGACTTGTCTCAAAGTGCTTTACAGAAAATGAACACTTTTAGAAGTGCAAAATCATCAAGTCTCCTTCGACAGCACCTTCTAAACCTGCGACTTCTACCACCTAGAAAGACAAGGGCAGCAGATGCTTGGGAACACCACCACCTGGAAGTTCCCCTCCAAGCCACACACCATCCTGACTTGGAAATATATCACCGTTCCTTCACTGTCGCTGGGTCAAAATCCTGGAACCCCCTCCCTAACAGTACTGTGGGTGTACCTACACCACATGGACTGCAGCGGTTCAAGATGGCAGCTTACCACCACCTTCTCAGGAACATTAGGGATGGGCAATAGATGCTGGCCTAGCCAGCAATACCCACGTCCTGTGAAAGAATAAAAAAATGTCACTATTGTACTGTTCAAAACATGGCCATTTGTGCATAGCAAGGTTATACAAACAGCAATGAAATAAATGATCAAATAATCTGTTTCAGTGATGTCAGCTGAGAGATTGCCCGTCTCTTCTTTGAATAGTGTAAGCGATTGAAACTTTACACCCAACTGTACAGGCAGACAGGCCTGGGATTAATAGCTGACCTGAGAAACGGCCTCTCTGACAGTGCAGCACTCTCTCAGGGCTGCATTGGATGATCAGCCTTCAAAATCTGCTGCAATGCTGGATTTCCTGCTACCAATTTGCTGAGCTGTCTCAGCAAGGGGTCTGTTTTGTGCTGGCTGCACTCTGAATTAATATACACGAGGCCTGAGCACAAAAATACCATGATATCAATGCCACCTCCTTCAGGTGGGTACAGCACATATTCATCCAACTGGCCAATCAACAGCGTTCTGCAAGGAACAGCACCAACCGCTGTAAAGGGCCTTTTTCGACCTAACAAAAGCCTTTGATTCTGTCAACCATGAAGCCTTATAGAGTATCCTCCTCAGATTTGGCCGGGCTCAGAAAGTTGACACCATCCTCCGCCTACACCACAATGACATGAAAACTGTGATCTTCGCCAACGGAACCACCGCAAACCCTATCGCAGTGAAAACTGGGACTAAAAGACATTTGTGTTATCGCATTAACCCTCTTCACCATTTTCCTCACCTCAGTATTGCACCTCACCTCCAACAAATTAGCCAAAGGTGTGGAGATAATTTATAGAATGGAAACTATTCAATCTACGTTGCCTTCAATCCAAAACCAAAACCACTCCAACTTCAGCCATTGAGCTTTAGTATGCAGATGACACTTGTGTGTGCACTCATTCAGAAACTGAGCTCCAGGTCATTGTTAACTCCTTCTCTGAAGCCTATGAGAAAGTGGGTCTTTCACTAAAAGCCCAGAAAACTGAGGTCCTCTTCCAATCAGCTCCCACAGCACAATACCTCTCCCAGTTGATTAAGATCAATGACGAGATCCTGGGAAATCTGGACCATTTTCTATATGCTGGGAGCCTCCCCCCAGTGATGGCAGACATAGACAATGAAATCCATTATCGCCTCCAATGTTCCAGCTCAGCCTACCGCTGACTGAGGAAAAGAGTATTTGAGAACCAGTATCTCAAATCCAAGACTAAGGTCCTGGTTTACTGGGCAGCAGTGATCCCCACGCTCCTATATTCTTCAAGGACATGGACAACCTACAGCATGTACCTCAATGCACTGGAGAGGTACCACCATCAGCGGGGCCTTCACAAGATGCTCCAAATCCAGTGGCAAGAAAGGCAGTCAAACAGCAGTGTCCTCTCCCAGGCCAATTTCCCCAGCGCCAAGGTGCTAATCATACAAAACCAGCTGCATTGGGTGGGCCATGTTGCTCATATACCTGACACCAGACTCACAGAGCAACTGCTCTACTCGGAACCCAGACGTGGCAGGAGACTCCCAGGAGGACAGTGGAAATGCTTTTTGCGATGTCCTCAAAGGATCCCTGAAGAGATCAACGATCCACACTGACTCATGGGAGTCCCCGGCTTCTGGCTGACCAAAATGGGGAAGAATCATTCGGGGGAGGGCACAGAACACATCGAGAGACTTTGTGGGGAACACACTGAGGCGGAGTCGAGGTGTCGGAGAGAGCACACAAACGTCTGAACACATCATCTCACTGACCCCTCAAGCGCCGCCTGCCCCACAAGTGCCAGAGTCTGCAGATTGCACATTCATTAGCCAGCTCAGGACACACTGAACTGGTGTGGAAGCAAGTCATGTTTAATACCGACAGACTGCCTAAGAAGAAGAAAAACATCAACATCATCAATGCCTCATCAGCGCTTATACTTCAAAAATACTTCATTGGCAGTAAAACACTTTGGGATGTTCAGAATTTGTGAAATATGCTATATAAATGCAGGTTCTTTCTTTTTCTCTTTATCACTTAAGGGGTTGTGTGAAATTCTCTGCTCACATTTCACTTAAGCAGGCTGACAATCACGAGGGAAGCAGTACTGAGCAAACTGAAGGAGCTGCAGGCTGACAAATCTCCGGGTCATGATGAACTTCATCCTACAATCTTAAGAGAGGTGGCTAATGAGGTAGTAGATGCATTGGTGTTAATTTTCCAAACTTAATTTTCCGACATTAATTTAAAAAAAATGTTTTGACATAATTTTTATTATGTTTGTGTTCATGTGAGTGAATCCTATGTGGGGACATTTTTTTTCCGATTTTCCAAATCTTTACTTTTGATTTTAAAATCCTTCAGCTCCCTGAGGTAGCCCCCCTGCCTTCAGGGAGTTTTCAGTGCGCGCTTCCCCCACGCCCGTGCAGACTTTTGCGCTTGTGCTTCTCCCGCACCTACCCCAGTAGCGCTGAGCTTCTCAGCGCGCCTTTCATGCTGCCCGGCCGCTAATTCGCCAGCCAGTGTCAAATCGTGGTCGGAGGCTGAATGGGGGCGGTGGGCCGTTTTCCCGGTCGCTCCTGTGCCCACCCGCTGTGCCCGCCCAATGACCCGAAAATCCTGCCCTTAGAAAAACACATACAATCGGGAAGAGTCAGCACGGTTTTGTGAAAGGGAAATCATGTTTAACCAATTCATTAGAGTTCTTTGAAGGAGTAACATGCGCAGTGGATAAAGGGGAACCTGTAGACGTGCTGTACTTGGATTTCCAGAAAGCATTTGATAAGGCGCCACATCAAAGTTTATTGCGGGAAATTAAAGCTCTTGGTGTAGGGGACATATTAGCCTGGATAGAAGGTTGGCTATATCAGCTCTGAAGAAGAGTCGTACGGACTCGAAACGCTAACTCTGTTTCTCTCCTTCACAGATGCTGCCAGACCTGCTGAGTTTCTCCAGCATTTTCTGTTTTTATTATAGAAGGTTGGCTGGCTGGCCGAAAACAGAGGGTGGAATCATCCCAGAATTGCACTAAGTGTGGTAGTTGGCATATAAAAAAGGGGTTTTACCCGTCGCCTGCAATGGCGTGTTTTCACGTTGTATTGTAGCTTCCCGCCTCATTAATTATGCAAAACACGCTGGAATCGCCCACCACACCGTTACCTCACCATTTCCTCACTCCGCGTCCTATATCTGAACTGCAGCCACGCACACAGTCTCAATGCTTGCAGCTCAGGACTGGTCCAGTGAAGACATGGCCCTGAAAGGCAAGAAGAGTTCAGTGACCTGTCACTGGAATGCCTTTAGGAGGCCCACAGTGAAGTCCTCTGCCCTCGATCTGGCCGCAGGAGGTCCAGCAATCACACCACTCTGGCTTGGGAGGCGGTGGCAGTGATGGTCAGTAAAGGTTGGTCATCCAGCGCAGAAAGAGGATGAATGATCTCACCACTCTAAACTCACACACTCACAAGCCCACCACACATTCAATGGCATCCCACTCACTGCCAACTCAAGGGACATCACCACCCATTCTCACACACACCCTAACATTTCCATCTAGCCTCGTTTCCTCTGGCGACTGACTCCTCAGCCCTCATCATCTTGAGGCCACTTGCACAGATCAACTTGTGCCCCCAGCTCCCCACACACCCTGGGATACCCCCTTCCCCTTACACCCCCTGCCCTGCAGCCTCTTCCCTTGCCTGAGGCCACTTCCCCCCACTCCCCCAAGCAAACCCTAGCCCTGCAGCTGTTGAAAAACCAACCTCGCCTTACGGATGATCTGGTAGGTAGCGACCTGCCCTTGAGCCCCCCTAAAAGTGATGTGGAGCTGCCTGCGAAGCTTGGCGTTGATGATCGTCAGTGCTACCTGAAGCAAAGTAGGCAAACAAACCTCAAAGTCCTGAGCGAATTGCAGTCGCCAGGTGCACGTCGCTTATGTACAATTGTGAAACATGTTGGTGTGCCCGGATGATCCAGTGTGGGGGGGATGATTCTGGCGAGCTGGCCTTATAATGAAATGCTGAAGTATTGAAATTAAATTCCCGACCTGCGGCAGTGGGAAAGGCGACCGGCCATTGATCGGTGGAATGGATGATCACAAATTGCTTTCACGACGGTGTAAAACTGATTTTTGGCCTTGCCACATTGTCCGTTCATACCGCCAAACATGCCCGCCACCACTGGGAGCGGAAGATTCCACCCAGAGAGTATGCATAAATGTGTCTTTGTCTGATTGGCAGGATGACTAGTGGAGTCCCACAGGGGTCTGTGCTGGGGCCTCAACTTTTTGCAACTTACATCAATGATTTAGATGAGGGGAGCAAAGGCATGGTAGCTAAATCTGCAGATGACACAAAGATACGTAGGAAAGTATGTTGTGAAGAAGACATAAGGAGTTTTCAGACAGACGTGAATAAGTTGAGTGAGTGGACAAAAACTTGGCAGATACAGTATAATGTGGGAGAATGTGAAGTTGTTCACTTTGGCAGGAAGAATAAAAGAGCAGAGTATTACTTAAATGGAGAACAACTGCAGAATTCTGAGGTGCAGAGGGAAGTAGTCACAAAAAGTTAGCATGCAGGTACAGCATGTAATCAAGAAGGCTAATGGAATGCTATCCTTTATTACAAGAGGAATTGAGCATAAAAGTAAGGATGTTATGCTTCAGTTATACAGGCCATTGGTGAGACCACATCTCAATACTGTGTGCAGTTTTGGTCTCCTTATTTAAGGAAGAATGTAAATGTGTTGGAGGTGGTTCAGAAGAGGTTTACTAGATTGATACCTGGAATGAGCAGATTGTCTTATGAGGATAGGTTGGAAAGACTGGGCTTGTTTCCACTTGAGTTTAGAAGAGTGAGGGGTGACTTGATTGAAGTATATAAGATCCTGATTGGTCTTGACAAGGTGGACATGGAAAAGATTTTTCCTCTTATGGGTGAGTCCAAAACTAGAGGTCATTGTTTGAAAATTAGGGGTCATACTTGAAGGTCAGAGATGAGGAGATCTTTTTTCTCTCAGAGGGTTGTGCGACTTTGGAACTCTCTGCCTCAGAAGGTGGTGAAGGCGGGGTCATTGAATATTTTTAAGGCAGAGGTAGATAGATTCTTGTTAGGCAAGGGAATCGAAGGTTTCGGGGTTAGTTGGGAATGTAGAACTGGAAACACAAGCAGATTAGCCATGATCTTATTGAATGGCAGAGTAGGCTCAAGGCGCAGAATGACCTACATCTGCTCCTATTTCATATCCCTGCATGACTAACAACTCAAAAGCTTCAAGTCCCCGCCTTATACATTTTGGAATGGATTTTTCTCACAGGGTTATGGGTTAAATTCCACTCACTGATCTTATAGCAGATGAGCCTCTCTCAAGGAGTTCAAGTGCACATTGAAGCTATTTCTGCTTTCCCTCTGCCTATGTCTATACTGAGTCCTTGCCTACAGCCTCGTTTCAATGCTGAAGTTCCTTTTCTTACTCTTTTTACTAGTTCTGATGCTTCCTTTCCACATCCTTGTGTTTGTATATCCCTTCTTGTGCATGTATTGCCCCTCCTCATGCATGTGCCCCCCCCACTCCTCCCAACCCCGCCAACCCTCCCAGCCCCTGCACTAGGCTTTTTCCCACTCATACTGGCCCCCAGTGCTTGCACTGGCATTTCTCAGTTTTTTATACTATCCCCTGTGCCATGCTCTGACCCTCCTCCTAGCCCACTCTGGCTCTTTCACTGGCCTTTCTCCTACTTGTACTAGTCCCCTCATGTTTGCAATGTTCTCCCTCATACTCGCACTTTTTCTTTGCAGTTAACACCATCTCATTGATATGCTGGGACCTCGTTCCTTCCAATATCAGACCAGCTCCTGACTTCTATGAGCTCTTGCTAGCTGTAACTCTCTTTTCTGGGATGAAATACTCGTCTTTTGCCACTGTTTGCTTGCAGTAATTTATTTCAGTTTGCTCTGAACAGACTGTTTTTGATCTGTCGATGATATTTATTCCATTATAGCTGCCACCAACTGTTATGATTGGGCTGGGGTGGGATGGGAGTGGGGGGTCTCTCCAAGTATTATTCAAACTCACTGCAAAAAGGCAGCTGCAGCTCTTAAGAAACGAGACAGAGCCTTAGGCCTGGAGTTATCGGGAATAACACGACCCAGTTTGAACAATCCACTTTTGTACAGTGAAAAGTCATGTCCTACGTAGTACAGGCATCCTGCCATAATTTAAGGTGGCGAATCCAACCAGGATTGTCCTAGACTCTGGAAGAATTGAAGATTCACCTCCGGGACATTTCTTAAGAGAACTCAGGAGAAAAATCATGGAAGGCATCAGGCAAAATTTTGTTTCTCTCATTTCTTTCGAACACTCACATTTAGTCATTCTAAAAAGTATTAGAGTCGGGGGAGGGCTGGCTGGTTTACTGGTAATCAAGGTTAATCCAGTTGGGTAACAATCTGAACCCTTTCCAGTTGGAAAGCAGAACGTCTGAAGGATGTTCCATTGGCAGGAGTGTGAGGGTGGGGCCATTCGAGGCAGGGCTGCACACCAACTTCTCATAGAGCTGGCTTTGCTCAATAGGCAATCGCTTGTTATGCAACAGAGGCAGTGACTCAGAGATGTTCTGCCCCTGCAGGGAAGCAGTTGACCACCTTACCCTGAGCTGTTTTCTGAGACCCGTCCTTGACCTCTGAACCTGGCCTAAAAATTGAAGGCGGAGGAGCGTGCAGGGTGATGAAGAGAGCAAATTGGTTTTGCCACCAAAATCACACAATTGGGCAAATACCATTGTGTGGATTTATTCAGCCATTTGCACAGCTATTTTAACTGCATGCCTGCCCCCATTCTTACCAGGTTAAAATTGCCCTCAATGTAAACAGTCCACTCACAATATTCCCCAGCAGTTTTTTTCCTGCAATGAAACAAGATCAATTTATTCTTTTTTACATTTACCCAAAATTGCTGTTGTGCTACTTTGCAGTGGATCAGATTCTGGCTTTGCACCAGGGTTACTCTTTAGAATCAAGTGGAATATTTCCTTCTGAGTGCTTTAATTAGGGACATATAAGAGGGGGAGAGTCTGCACTGTATGCAATTTCCCCTTCGATAAGACAAAACAATTCCATGAAGCAATCAGAGTAAGATTTCATCTCGTCCTAATGTTATTAGTAGAAAGCCTGCCCCGAGAAAATGTGACTCACGACTACTGAGAAGTGGATGAGTTCCACAAGATGACATCAGCTGCTAAAAGAGGAACGAAGGCTCTGGAAATAATTGCAAGGTAGGAAGGGAACTGGGAGACTGGAAAGTACAGGTCCCCCATGCAGATTTAAAAAGAAATCTCTTGCTGCGGCAGGGATCTGCTTTTAGGAGGGAGACATTGGGAGAGGTCGGAGGGGTGGGGTAGGGGGGTGTCAAAGGGGGACTTGGCTTCAGGAAGGGATATTTGGGGTGGTGGTCAAACATCGGGAAGTGAGAACATCAGAAGGGGAGCAGTCATTGGGGTAGAAATCAGGAGGGTCCGAGTGTTGGGGAAGAGGTAAGACATCAGCTAGCGGGGACACCAATAACAGCTCAACACCGTCCGGGACAGAGCAGCCTGCTTGATTGGCACCCTATCCACCACCTTCAACATTCACTCTCTCCAAACCAACGCACAGCGGCAGCAGTGTGTATCATCCACAAAATGCACTGCAGCATCTCACCAAGCCTCCTTCAACAGCACCTTTCAAACCCACGAGCTCTACCATCTAGAAGGCCAAGGGCAGCAGATGCATGGGAACACCACCGCCTGCAAGTTCCCCTCCAAGCCACACACTATCGTGACTTGGAAATATATCACCGTTCCTTCACTCTTGTTGGGTCAAAATCCTTGGAACTCCCTCCCTAACAGCACTGTGGGTGTACCTACACCAGATGGACTACAGCGGTTGGGGAGACAGCTCACTACCACCTTCTCAAGGGTAATTAGGGATAGGCAACAAATGCTACTCTTGCCAGTGAAGCTCACATCTCATGAAGGAATTTAAAATAAGACACTGGGGAGGTTTCCAACTGAGGAATGGGGAAGTAGACCTATCGCAGGTTCCAATTCTAGGGTGGTTCACAGGTTAGTTTGAAGGGCTGCGGGTTGGGGGGGATGGGGGTGGCTGGTTGTGGGCAGGGTGGGTGTAAGCACACTTTTGTCCTGTACTGGAATGGCATTTAGGATCCAGCCATTCTCACCTTTGTCAGCTGCCTGGTTTCGCACAAGGTCAGGGACATATTCCTGATCAGCAACATTGAAAGGTAGAGCCAAAATGTGAGCCATATCACCCCACTCCAAAATTTAAATTCTGGACCTGCCTCTGGAGAGGCTAGTCATCTGTCATCCACAACCTGGCTCCACAAAAATAATCCAATATATACTAACTGGGGATCTCTGTTCCCTCACCCCTAGAGCCAGTCAGATCATAAAGATCATAAGAGATAGGGTCAGAGGGCCCAAGGCACAGGGTCTAACCAGTTCCAACTTAAAATGGTGAAGTAGGAGGCCCTATTTACATCATAAGTCCCTGTGTCCATTTTCAAGGGCCTATCACCTGAAGGGGCTGCTTTGGACACTTTGCTGTGAGCAGTGTTAAAAGTGGGTGGTGAGACTACTGATCCACTTTTAGGCCTAGCAAAGGTAGGGTAAATCGCCCCCGCCGATTTACAGGAAGCCTAAGACAGTCATTAACGAGCTTTTCCAGCAACAACAAGAGTAACCATTCAATTAAGCTCGACGTTGTTGGCTTCCCTTAGGCCCGTTTGGGTGACATCAGCCAAGCAAAACTGCTTCAGTTAGGTAACAGCTGCATTGAACAAATTGGTCTGCTGCTTTCAGGGTGATGTTCGAAGAGCACCAGCACATGTTGAAGTATCAGTCCCAAAAACTCACTCGCCATGAAAGGAGGATAGTCCATTCCCAGTGAACACAAGGATAGCTTGCAGGCAGTAGCTGATTGATGAGCCACTAAATTATGTTGGTTCCCTTCATAATGTAATAAAGGAGTTGTGAGGCAGATCGGAAAACAAAAAAAAACCAAGTAAGCTTACTCATAGGGTTTAGTCTTTATGAACTGGAACTTCAAAGCTTCCTCTGTACTGCAGTCTCTTCCCTTGTACATGCGCCAATGGTTAGGAACTGAAGCACTGACTGCTGAAATATTGAATCAGATTCTATTTGTAGCATAAACATAGAACCACGAAGCACAGAAGGAGGCCACTCGGCCCGTTGTGCCTGTACCAGTTCTTTGGAAGAGCAGCCCAATTAGTCCCACTCCCCCCCGCTCTTTTCCCATTGCTCTGCAAGTGTTTCCTTTTTAAATGAATGTCCAATTTATTTTTGAAAGTTACCATTGAATCTGCTTCCACCATCCTTGCAGTGCATTGCAGGTCATAACAATTCACTGTATAAAAATAATTCCCCTCACCTTCCCTTTGGTTCTTTTGTCAGTTATTTTAAATTTGTCTCCTATAAGACTATAAGATCATAAGATATAGGAGCAGAAGTAGGCCATTCAGCCTATCAAGTCTACTCCGCCATTCAATGAGATCATGGCTGATCTGATAATCCTCAACTCCACTTTCCTGCCTTGTCCCCATAACCTTTGATTCCCTTACTGATTAAAAATCTGTCTATCTAAGCCTTGAATATACTTAACGACCCAGCCTCTACAGCCCTCAGTGGGGTAAAGAATTCCACAGATTCACTACCCTCTGAAAGAAGAGATTCTTCCTCATCTCTGTTTTAAATGGGCACCCCCTTACTCTCAGATTGTGCACTCTGGTCCTAGACTCTCCCACAAGGGGAAACAACCTCTCAGCATCTACCCTGTCAAGACCCCTAAGAATCTTATATGTTTCAATAAGGTCGCCTCTCATTCTTCTAAACTCCAATGAGTACAGGCCCAACCTACTCAACCTCTCCTTATAAGAAAATCCCTCCACACCCAGGATCAACCTAGTGAATCTTCTCTGGCTGCCTCCAATGCCAGTACATCTTTCCTTAGATAGGGGGACCAAAACTGTTCACAGAACTCTAGGTGTGGTCTAACTAGTGCCTTGTATTGTTTTAGCAAGACTTCCCTATTTTTATACTTCATTCCCTTTGAAATAAAGGCCAACATTCCATTTGCCTTCCCTATTACCTGTTGAACTTGTATGTTAGCTTTTTGGGATTCATGCACAATGACCCCCAAATTCCTCTGTGTTGCAGCCTTCTGCAATCTTTCTCCATTTAAATAATATTCAGCTCCTTTATTCTTCCTGCCAAAATGCATAACCTCACATTTTATCACATTATATTCCATCTACCAAGTTTTTTCCCACTCTCTTAACCTGTCTATATCCCTCTGTAGACTCTTTGTGTAATCCTCACCACTTGCCTTCCCACCTATTTTTGTGTCATCCACAAACTTGGCGACAGTATATTCACTCCCCTCATCTAAGTCATTAATATATATTGTAAATAATTGAGGCCCCAGCACTGATCCCTGTGACACTCCACTAGTTACAGGTTGCCATCCCGAAAATGCCCCCCTTATCCTAACTCTGTCTTCTATTAGTTAGCCAATCCTCTATCCATGCTAATAAACTACCCCCAACACCATGGGCGCTTATCTTATTAAGTAGCCTTATTTGTGGTACCTTATCGAACGCCTTTTGGAAATCCAAATATATTACATCTATTGGTTCCCCTTTATCTATTCTGCTTGTTACTTCCTCAAAGAATTCTAATAAATTTGTCAGGCATGATTTCCCCTTCATGAAGCCATGCTGACTCTGCTTGATTAGATTATGTATTTCTAAATACTCTGCTATTACATCCTTTATAATAGATTCCAACATTTTCCCAATGACAGATGTTAAACTAACTGGCCTATAGTTACCTCTGGTTACTTCCAGTGGAAACAGTTTATTCTTATTTGTTCTGTAAAAACCCCTCATTATTTTGACTACCTCTATTAAATATCGTCTTAAACTTCTCTGCTCCAAAGAGAATAATCTCATAATGGAGAATGTTAGTCGTAAGGGCTGTAATTTGCTTTCAAAATAATGGTGAGACTAATTGGTGATTCCCTTTATTTATGTGAAAATGCTACAGTAACTTCGGATGAGGGTCAGATGTGAGGGTAAACATAACTATCCAAAGGTTGCTGTCTGACTTGTGCCGTTCAACCATTATCTTTTCAAAATCATTATCTCACTGTTTGCCTCACCGCCAAACTGCATTGAAAGACACAAAGCTGTTCTATTTGTGTGGTAGATATGAACTAAACTTACCACAGAAAATTAAGTCTTGTCCTGGTCAACCTAAAAGTACCCTTTCAACAATGTGATCACTGCCAAACAACCGTTCAAGTGTGCAGTATTGTACCTTCAGGTTTTATTTGCTGTTAGAGATTTAAAAATGTAAAATTTAAATATAAAAGAAGAAATATTTTCTATTTTGTCTCTTCTTTCTCTCTCTTACAATAACAAAAACTTACACTTAAAAAGCACCTTAAATAATGAAACATCCCAAGGCACTTCACAGGAGCACTATCCCAGAGCTTGGGGCTTAGCGCGGAGGGTAGAATGTGAGAAACTAGCCTGGACTGTGTTGAATAATTGAGTTTAGAGGTAATCTTTTCCTCTTTAGGTTTCTCTTTCTGCACCTGATTTGACATTGAATTCACCCACTCTCATGAACACTTCTCAGACCTTGTGCTGTTAATTTCACAGTCTATTAATAAGGTTGGTTAAGGGGATGCACAGCAGCTTGCCCTGTCTCCCTTGCTGCAATGTTATCAGCTCGTATTCCAGCAGTTTGTCATGCAAAACTCCTAAAATCCTAAACATGCATAAGCAAGTCCAACTAACGGTTGATGTGAAGAAGGGCTCTGAAGAAGAGTCGTACGAACTCGAAACGTTAACTCTGTTTCTCTCTCCACAGATGCTGCCAGACCTGCTGCGTTTTTCCAGCATTTTCTGTTTTGTTTCAGATTTCCAGCATCCGCAGTATTTTGCTTTTAATTTAACGATTGACGTGGTTAGATTCACTCATAGAGCACATTATGAGCACATTATGAGGCAAGGGAGATGGTGACACTGTAGTAATGTCACTGGACTAGTAAACCAGGAACCCACCAAATACTCTGGGGATATGGGTTGGAATTTTAATTCAGTTAATAAATCTGGAATATGAAACTAATCTCATTAATGGTAACCGTGAAACTATCACTGATTGTCGTAAAAATCCATCTGGCTCACTAATGTCCTTCAGGGAAGGAAATCTGCCATTTTCACCTGGTCTGACCTACATGTGATTCCAGACCCACAACAATGTGGTTGACTCTTAATTGCCCTCTGAAATGGCCTAGCAAGCTTCTAAGTTCAAGAGCAATTAGGGAAGGGCGACAAATGCTGGTCTTGCCAGTGATGCTCACCTCCTCACGAAAGGATAAGAAAAATTGTTTCATGTGCCTTGATTAATTTGTAAACCACAATTTGGATTGTCCTGCTCTTGTAGAATGGTGTGGATTTCTCTATTTCGGCAAGCATTCTGAGTGGTTAGATTAAAGCTCCATGATGTCCCTTGAGAGGATCATATGGTATTAAAATGGTGAAGGGCCATAAGAATCACTTTCAAGAGAATGTGTCATATTTTCGCTGGGGACTGTGCTTTCTCAGGGTCCTGTTTTACCATTAAATGCATTATTCTTTAAAGACAAGAGGAAGCTTGCATTTATACAGCACCTTGCACATAGTCTCATCCCAAAACGTTTAACAAACCAGCGACTTAACTTTGAAGAGTTATGCCAGGAAATGCAGCAGCCAATTTGTGCACAGCAAAACTCCACAAGCAGCAATGAGTTAAATGACCAGACAACCTGTTTCAGTGGGATTGGCTGAGGGATACATGTTAATTGGTTTAACTCAATCCTAATATGACTGAAAATGGACCATAAAGATAATCTCCTTGAGTGACTATGCTCTAATGTCCTGGAGCAGATTGTTAGAATCTCTACAACTGAAGTAAATGTTAGTATTATTGCTCTGCTGAAATAGCAACATGGCTGTAGCCTTTATAAAAGTGCTACTGCTATAATTAGACATTCAGATAATTAGTGGCAACTTCCAACGGATTGGTTTACAAAACATAAAGCAAAAGACAGTTAAAGTTCCGAAGCATAAGAGAATCGAGGATCCTTAATGATACATGAATATGAAACAGCAATAACAAACCCTATAATTCCTCAGTCTAAGAACTAGGCAGTCACATGCTGAAAACATTTAAATTGCAAAGTGCCTGGTGGTGATTTCATGCAGAGATAACAGCAGATCATACACAGATCTCTGACTCTACATCTATAGAGGTACATCCTGATGTGTAGATCTGCTAGCTATTGCACTTCAGCTGAGAGTTTTAATCCATGTGGAAACATTCTTATTTCAGGTGTTTAATGAAAAGAAAGAACTTGGATTTATATTGCATCAATATCGGCCTCAGGACATCCCTAAGTGCATTACAGCCAATTAAATACTTTATGGCTTCTTCACTGAAGAATTACCACAAATTTATTGAGTGGTAATAAATGGTTGACTACCAGGAAGTATATGATTAATCTATCCACATGAATAATTATGTTATGCCCATAATATCATCGACTGGTAACTTCCATTGGGCCTCTAACCTTGCAAGACTCACAGAATCATAGAATTGTTACAGTGCAGAAGGAGGCCATTTGGCCCATTGTGTCTGCACTGGCTCTCCAAATGAGCAATTCAGCTAGTGCCATTCCCCCGCCTTCTCCCCGTAACCCTGCACATTCTTCCAGATAATAATCCAACTCCCTCTTGAATGCCTCGATTAAACCTGCCTCCACCTCACTCTCAGGCAGTGCATTCCTCATCCTAACCACTCGCTGTGTGAAAATGATTCTTCTTATGTCGCCATTGCTGCCAATCACCTTAAATCTGTGCCCTCTCGTTCTCAATTCTTCCACCATTGGGAACAGTTTTTCCCCATCTACTCTGTCCAGACCCCTCATGATTTTGAATATCTCTATCAATCTCTCAACTTTCTCTTATCCAAAGAAAACAGTCCCAAATTCTCCAATCTATCTATGCAGCTGATGATTCATGAGCCAAACCCCGATGGTCGATCACTATTTTGGAAGAAAGTTTTCCATTCATATTCTATTTCCCCAGTCTCACTTTTATTAATCTTCCACCCTGCATATTTTATCATCTTTGTTCTAACTCAGTTCTCTCCCCAATCCTGACACTAGGTACTCCAGCTAGAGTTCTCTCCATCTTCTAGGGAAATGTACACTGAATGCTCCACCTCTACCACCGTACCTTTCCCCCTACTGAGGTCCAGCCAGAATCTCCCAGTGCTGGTCCAAGTCCTTCCGTACCACACTGCACCCTGCACCTCCTTTCCCCACCCAATGATACCTACCCACCTAGGGCTTCCAGCTCAAATCTGCTCCCTTGTACATACACACCTTGCAATCGTTTTAGGAGCTGCCTTGATCCTCACAAACTCTTCCCAGCTTCGCATTCCTGTCCGTTCGCTCTCCCAGCTTAGCCAGGGTGTTGCTGTGAGCCAAGAGAGCACGTTTCTGTGGGCTGAAAGCCTCACTTAACTTCAGGCTTACCGTCTTAACTAAAACAAGGCCAGGACTTTATGGCTCCACTGCGGCATGTCTCCTCCCGCCCCCCCACCGTCGGATGCCGCGAGTCATTTAAACCTCCATTCAGTTTGGCGGGACCGTAATATCCCGTCGGGCGGGAGAGGCCATAAAACCCTGCCCCAACAATCAGGAAAGAAGATACATGTCAGTCAACACTGACTGATCCCTAGACTGTCCTCACTTAGAGGGCAGAATTTAATGCCCACCACCATGGTGAGTTTGGTGGCAGGGGGCATTTAATCAGGCGGGAGTTTGGAGGGTGGGCATCCGGCTGCCTTCCTGCCTCCACCCCAATAAAGTCCATGGTGGGAAGGTCCATGAAAGGCCATCCCACCCCGTTGTCAATTGAGGCCCTTAAGTGGGGCAATTAATGCCCAATTGAGGGCCTCATGTCCGCCATTGGTACTGCTCACCATATGGAGAGCATGACAATCAAAATCCTGTGGGGTTGCTTGTGGGCTCCTAGGAGGTGGGGGGGTGTTGTGGGGGGGTGGTCCCTCGTTCATAGGCATTCAGCGCCTCATTGCGGGACCTGGCATCAGGAGTGGGGGGGCCCTGAGATCCACCCCCTGCCCCCCTACCCTTTCCTTCATGGCCCCCAACCCAAGACTGCCTTCCAACATCACTCACATTTGGCCTGGGATCCAGCGACGATCCTGGGCCTTGGGTGGGTTTCGTACTGGCAGTAGCTATTGGCTACCATGTAGCGCTGCCATCTGTCCCAGGGGTCCTTGATCCCGGGCAAGGCTCACTGCTGTCCATTGAAGTGCCTGAGTGGCACTTACCTTGGCAGGCCTTTCCCAAAGGAGGTGACGCGGGGCTCCCACCAGCTCCCCAGTCAGCTGGCAAGGAGATGTTTGGGATTCAAATCCATGTGCTTCTTCATCTGAGTCAGGGGTGAGAGAGCTATTCTGCTGAGCCTCTGAGTATATCTGGTTTAGGGACAAAAGCTTAACTAGAGCAGCATAGTGTGATTTAAGGCTCAAAATTGGAGCAGGACTGGAGGAAAATTAGGCCTGGGGGCCCAGTGTGGAAAGAATGGGAGGAAAAATTTTCAATTGTTGGCATTGCTAAATTCTAGTCTGGATGTTTTAACACCAAGATCTTTGCAGAAAGTGTAAAAGGGTCAAAGGCAAATAGAAACAGGAATATCAATGAAAAAATAGTGTCAGAACATGTATATATATATATATATATTATATATAAAATCTATAATACTGTTAATTCAAACATCTCAAAGGGTTCCACTGTGAAGAAAAAGGTGCTGAACAGAAAAAGGACAATTAGGAGACTTGGCTGATAACATGGCTGAAGAAATACATTTTGATGGGGCTTTTAAAAGCGTTGAGAGATACTGAGCTAAGGGGGCTTGGAGATGTTGAAAGCTCATCTGATGGCTGATGGTGTTAGGTAGGTTGAGAAAACTTTGTGCTGGCCAACAGAAGTGACTAGGATGGTGGAAAATGCCAGACAAGTTCCGACTGAGAGTCTGAAATGAACTTGAGGCAAAGGAGATAGGTATCAGCATGATGCTTAGCTGAAAAACAGAGCATCATTTTGGGCAGTGCCGGATCCATGAGTAGCTTTTGGGTTCATTACGGTGATCTTTGAATATAATTGACAAAGGGGGAAATGCAATTAAGAAGCTCCTTGAAAACCTATCTCTTTGACCAAGCTTTCAATCATCTGTCCTAATATCGCTCTATGAGGCTTGGCCTGAAATTTTGTCAGGTAACACTCCTGTGAAGCACTTTGGGAGCTTTTATGATATTTAAGGCACCATAAAAATACAAATTATTGCCATTATGATCTGGAATACACCAACTGAAAGGATGGTTAGATTCAACAGTAACTTTCAGAATTGGACATAAACTTAAAAAGAAAAAATAGCAGTATTGCAGGAAATACGCAGGGGAGTGAGACCAATTAGGATGCTTTGTCAAGCCAATGCAGGCACAATGGCCTGTTTCCGTGCTGTATCAGTCTGTGATTCTGGTGCTACACACTCACAGATCTTGATGTTACTCTAAGACAACATTAGTGTGTGATTTCTTTTCTCACATCAAACAATTGATTTCAATCTGGTGACATACTAGCAAAGTACTCACTTGTCATATGGGCATACTCAAAGGCTGAAATCCTGATTGAGTCAACTTCAAACCTGCTTATGCGTCTGGAGGCTCGTGGTAGCAGATGTGGACAGCTGCAGAAGCCAAGATGGGAAAAAGAAAATCAAAAACAAAATCAATTAAGTTTTATTTTTCTCTTTTCACCTCTGGCCTTATGCTGCTGGGTGTATTGCACCTAGGCAGTGAAGCCCACTTGACAGCAACTCTCTTTGGCCTGAGGTGTTAACAATAGTTTAATGGTGTCCTTGTCAGGCCTACATGTGGAGCAGTCAGCTTACTTCCCTGACTGGATGTGTGTTAACATAGGGAGTCTCTCTCTTTCTCTCTACAAACTACATTTACAAACAAAATGGCTGTTCTGCAAAAGGGGCTAGATTCACAGATCTGGCAATTTGAAGACTACCATTAGTCAATGAACAACTTAACATGCCCATTCCCTTCCCCATTACATTAATACATCAATCCTTTGATATTAAATAGATTAACATCTCTGTTAAAATAGCAAGTTAAGAAATACTATATGCCAATGTTCGATGCCTGTTGACTAATAACACCAACAGTAATCGATAGTCTTGTAAGAATAATTGATCACTTCTGCAAGAACACCCCAGTAGAAAAGAGCTGGAATTTTGAAGATTGTTGTTACTTGTTAAGAGGAGAAAACTTAAAGGAGTATGGTCTAGATACTCATTGGCATTATATCTATTTTACAGTTGTTCAATAACCGTTATAACTGCCTATTAACTCTGAGTTAACATAACTGCAAAGATTTTGAATCACTTCTATCTGCTCTTTTATTTGCTAATGACCCCAGAAAGCTGCTATCAATTTTATGACCTCAAATTAGACTAAACATGAAAAGATTGTTTCTTAATTAAATGTATGCTGTTAAAGCCCTGGGTATTATTACTGTTAAACCCACTTCACTAGCAATAGTATCAATTATACTGGAGGCATTGGCCGATCCCGACTTAGTCCTGAATTGCCATAACCACCTTCACCTATCAAAGGGCACGGATGGAAAACTCTTAGTGCAGAAACTATAACGAATGTAAGGTACAATTTGTTAATTTTTGAAACAGCACAGGTCAGCAGTTGTGTTGTCAATGATGGCTGGGTGGTCATAAAAGTATGAAAACAGGCTCTGTGTGTTTCAGTCCAGTAAAAGTCAGTTCAGTGACACATTCGAATAGAAATTCTCCTTGAACAAATTCACGTACAAATGCTTAATGCACTTCCACTGCATTCATATTTACGCTGTGTTAACATAACGTTTACCAATTTATTAAAACCTTTTCATTAATATTTCATCCAAGAATTCCATACGATACACTAGTGAGTTCCACATTAATGATGCTGATCAAAATTTGACTTAAATTTTGGCTATGTTTATGAATTTTATTAGAAAGCAAGTTCATGGCAATGATTGCTGACACAGTGCAATTAATCCCCAGCTGAACTGTACCATTCGTGACAGGCATCCCAGGTATGAATTAGTGAGTTGTCTGACTGGGACACTTTTCTCTTTGCATATCTTTTTGTGGCCCATAATGGGGCTTTGGCACAAACCTAGAAGATTTTGCCTGTCAGGACACTCCAGGGAGCCGTGAATAATGGGACGGCATTTGCCTTGTAGGTGCCCTGAACAATGGTTCGGTTTGAAGGCCACCACACTTTGCAAGAGAAACCTACACTCTGGACCCACTCGGGCTACTGCCTGCCTCGGAACCCCAAGCAATAACGCCTTCCCATGTGTATCCCCTGAATGCCTGTACTAGATATTTGTGCCGTGTGCCAGTGTGTTTCTTCAATCTCTTCAAGGGTAGATTGAACCAAGAGGGACCAAGACCAGATATGAATCCTTAAGTTGTTTTATCTTCCAGCAAGTGAACAGACCAAGCAATAGTTATGCTTGGATTCACATAGTTCAATCAATACAACTTGTCCTTTCATAATAGTAACAAATAATTGTCCTACTTGAAATAATTTCTAAGTGCACCATTTTATTCTAACCTTGCCTCTGTTTCTGGGAGAGGGTGGTGGGGAGTCTTAACTGAAAAAGTGGTGGGTTTGGGTCGGTTGAGAGGTTAAGGTGTTAAAAATTTGAATCCTGGTCCCAACTCACCTCCAACCCACCCACTTCCTGTTTTAACACAGGCAAGATGGTGATGGATTGATACATTAAATATTATAATGAGACTGGGTGTCTCATTTTTATACAAAATTTTGAATTTAATTATGGATGGCCAGATTTTCTAAACCTTGGGAAAGCCAGCAGCTACATGGAAACGAGGAGTGTTGGGCCTGGAAGTAAGTGCCAATCCCCTTCAATTGAAACCCCCCTACCCTGCTCCATTGACCCTTCCAATCTACCACTAGCATCCCTCTAAGGCTTCTGAACCCCCGCATCCGAGAGACCTTCGATGCCATAGCTCTTGCCAGACCTCAAACCTTCGCGTTCTCCCACACTGAGACATTTAAACCACACCCACACCCCCCCCGAAGCCCGCCATAGGCCTTCAATCGACCTCCCCCACCCAGAGGCCTCCAATCTCACCAACCACCCGAGGGGGATTGACAATTACCTGCACTGACTGCATTGACAGTATGATACTTCTACAAAACTGCAGATTTGCCACAATGGGGTTGTAATGGGGAAGTGTTGACCTTTGGAGATTCGGGGCCTTTGATTCTTTATTTTAAATGACAAACCAAGTCAAATTGTGGTATGTGTTGGGCCATCAGACGTTTTATATATGTGATCCATCTCCCTCTCCTCCCTTAAAACACTCCTCAAAATCTACCTCTTTGACTAAGCTTTTGGTCCTGTCTCATTGCCAAATTGGGTCTGTGGGATGTTTGACTATATTAATATGAACATACAAATGTGCGAATTAAGAGAAGTAGGCCATTCAGCCCTTCAAGCCTGCTCCGCCATTCAATAAGATCATGGCTTATCTGATTGTGGCCTCAACTCCCGATTCCGCCTACCCCCCCGATAAGTACAAACATTTGAATTAGGAGCGGGAGTAGGCCATTAAGAGCAGGAGTAGACCACAAATACAAGTTGTTGATCAAAGTCTCCAATACACTTATTGTGATGCTGCTGAAATATCAATCTGTCCTTCATCCAGACCTATTCACAACTCTCAGGCATAAAGTAAAGCAACCTGATTGTCAGCTTGTCACTTGACTGAGTGATGATGTTTTAAAAAAGGGCTGAACTAAATGTGAGTGTGGCAGGGCTACGTTTCACATCCTCTTCAGAACACTGACAGTAACAAAAAGAAAACTTAGCATCTAGAATGTCCGCTGGCAAAGAGCCTCGTCACTCTGAAAGACTAGTTCCGCAATCAAGAACCTTGCTTAAGTAACTATCCAATGTCAGCATGAAACTTCCTCTTGAACTCCCAGCCAAGCGATTTTTCAATAAGCGTCAATGATTTTGCACTCACAACGTTGAAACGTGCCACAAAACAAATCACTGTCTCCATATATCACTGCCTATTCTCTCATCTTTCTTACCTTGCTATGTGTTAGATCAGATGACAGCACAATACCCATGCCGTAATCATGTATGGATTGGATTCAGAATGGGCATAGTGTAAAAGGGCTGCCAGAATAGTGTACTCACTGCCTGACAGCGTGCTGTCCTTTAATGAGCTGCTGTGAGAAACAGTTGGACTGTTACCGATTGTCTAGATAGTTCACATCAGTCAGCTGACCCTTATATCAGTGAAACAGGAGGGTAAATCAAGAGTGAGACCTCAGCCCTGTTTACAAGATAATAAATATAGAACAGACGGAAAAATGCTTTATGATTTCTCTGTGAGATTTTGGGGGTGATTTTAACCTAACCCTCCTATTGGGGCACTGGGAATGGGTGCAATGCTGGGTTTGACACCCCACCCGGTTTTATTATCCAGCAGGGGAGTAATATTGGGTGCGGTGCGGTGTCAAACTGGCGTCCACCCAATTCTATGGGCTTTGAGCTAAGTCAGATAAAATTGCCCTCAAGTTTCCCTTCAAATCGAGAAACTCGCTTGAAGTCCAGCTCTGAACGATTGGATGGAATTCCTGCTGACCAGAGGATGAATGTGGCCAGGTGGCAGCAGAATTCCAGAAAGTTCTATTTGATTGAGGCTCTGCCATTAAGATCAGCAAGGCATCCACATCTCCAGCTTGTCTGTGTGCGCCTCCCTCCACCGGACTCACGCACCCCCATCCTGTCTCCGTCCTTCTCCCATTCCTGTCCCTCCCCCCACCACCTTCCACTGTAAGAATTGAGGCCGGTGGTCCTATAAGCCAGAATTGTTTTTCAATTCGAACCATGGGTTCCTGAGGTAACATCTCTTGTTGACTCCATTTCCCATTTCAGTTGCGTTCTCAGTACTTGAAGGTGCAGAACCTCAACCTGTTCAATCCTACACTTAACTTCAACTTCCCCTTGATCCGCACCCTTATCATCACCTTAAACATTCACTCCATCTGCCACTGGCGCACAAGTGGCTGCAGCGCACACCATCTGCAGCAACTTTGCCAAGCCTTCTACAAAGCACCTTCCAAACTCACGGCCTCTACCATCTAGCAGGACAAGGGCAGCAAACACATGCCAACAACATCACCTCCAAGTTCCCCCTCCACCTTGACTTGGAAATATATTGCCATTACATCGATGCTGAGTGAAAATCCTGGAATTCCCTCCGGACAGCAAAACACGCCTACCATGTCACACTGACTGTAGTGGTTCAAGAAGGCAGCTCACCACCTTCTCAAAGACAATCAGAGATGAGCAGTAAATGCCAGCCTTGCCAGCAATGCCTACATCCCATGAATGATAATGTCTAAAATAATTCTGACAGTGCCATTTACCTGATATAGGCAGCTGGCCTGATAGGCACTGACAGAATCAGTATTTAACTGCTTCATTTAACAAATGTTTTACTGGCCAATAAAGCTGCAAAATCATTTTTTTTTCTCCATACATGGGATGTGGGCAATGCTGTCTAGGCCAGCATTTATTGCTTATCCCTAACTGCCCTTGAGAAGGTGGTGGTGAGCTGCCTTCTTGAACTGTTGCAGTCCATGTGGTGGAGGCACACGTACAGTGCTATTAGGAAGGGAGTTCCAGGATTTTGAGCCAGTGACAGTGAAGGAACGGTGATATATTTCCAACTCAGGATGGTGAGTGGCTTGGAGGGGAACTTCCAAGTAGTGGTATTCCCAAGTGTCAGCTGCCCTTGTCCTTCTAGATGGTAGTGGTCGTGGGTTTGGAAGGTGCTGTCTAAGGAGCCTTGGTGAGTTGCTGCAGCACATCTTGTAGTTGGTACACGCTGCTGCTACTGTGCATCGGTGGTGGAGGTTTGTGGATGGGGTGCCAATCAAGTGGGCTGCTTTGTCTTGGATGGTGTCAAGCTTCTTGAGTGTTGTTGGAGCTGCACTCATCCAGGCAAGTGGAGAATATTCCATCACACACCTGACTTGTGCCTTGTAGATGGTGGACAGGCTTTGGGGAATTAGGAGGTGAATTACTTGCCACAGGATTCCTAGCCTCTGACCTGTTCTTATCTTTCTGCTCAATGGTAACCCCAGGATGTTGATAGTGGGGGGTTCAGTGATGGTAATGCCATTGAATGTCAAGGAGCGATGTTTAGATTTTCTCTTGTTGGAGATGGCCATTGCGTGGCGCTTGTGTGGCACAAACGTTACTTGCCATTTGTCAGCCCAAGCCTGGATATTCTCCAGTTCTTGATGCATTTGGACACAGGCTGCTTCAGTGTCTGAGGCATTGCGAATGGTGCTGAGCATTGTGCAATCATCAGTGAACATCCCCACTTCTGACCTTATGATGAAAGGAAGGTCGTTGATGAAGCAGCTGAAGATGGTTGGGCCTAGGACACTACCCTGAGGGACTCCTGCAGCGATGTCCTGGAACTGAGATGTTTGACCTTCAACAACCACAATCACCTTCCTCTGTGCTAGGTATGACTCCAACCAGTGAGGAGCTTTCCCCCTGATTCATAGTGACTCCAGTTTTGCTAGGGCTCCTTGATGCCACACTCAGTCAAATGTTGCCTTGATGTCAAGGGCAGTCACTCTCATCTCTCCTCAGGAGTTAAGCTCTTTTGTCCATGTTTGAACCAAGGCTGCAATGAGGTCAGGAGCTGATTGACCCTGGCAGAACCTAAACTAAGTGTCAGTGAGCAGGTTATTGCTAAGCAAGTGTCACTTGATAGCCCTGTCGATGACCCCTTCCATTTTTACCGATGATGAAGAGTAGACTGATAATTGGCCTGGTTGAATTTGTCCTCCTTTTTGTGTAGAGGACATACCTGGGCAATTTTCCACATTTCTGGATCAATGCCAGTGTTGGAACAGCTTGGCAATGGGCACAGCATGTTCTGGAGTACTATTGTTGGAATATTGTCAGGGTCCATAGCCTTTGCAGGATCCAATGCTTCAGCCGTTCCTTGATATCACATGGAGTGAATTGAATTGGCTGAAGACTGGCATCTGTGATTTGGGGACCCCTGGAGGAGGCCGAGATGGATCATCCACTCAGTACTTCTGGCTGAAGATTGTAGCAAATGCTTCAGCCTTATCTTTTGCACTGATGTGCTGGGCTCCTCCATCATTGAGGATGGGGATATTTGTGGAGCCTCCTTCTCCAGAGAGTTGTTTAATTGTCGACCAGCATTCAAAGCTAGATGTGGCAGGACTGCAGAGCTTAGGTCTGATTCATTAGTTGTGGAATCACTTAGCTCAGTCTATCGCTTGCTGCTTATGCTGTTTGGCATGCAAGTAGTCCTGTGATGTAGCTTCACCAGGTTGACACCTCATTTTTAGGTATGCCTGGCGCTGCTCCTGGCATGCCCTCCTGCAATCTTCATTGAACCAGGGTTGACCCTCTGGTTCGATGATAACAGTGGAGGATATGCTGGGCCATGAGGTTACAGGTTGTGTTTGAGTACAATTCTGCTGCTTCTGATGGCTTACAGTGCCTCATGGTTGCCAATCTATCCCATTTAGCACAGTGGTAGTACTACACAACATGATGGAGGGTATCCTCAATGTGAAGACAGGACTTTGCCTCCACAAGACTGTGTGGTGGTCACCCCTACCAATACTGTCAGAGACAGATGCATTTGTGGCAGGCAGGTTGGTTAGGATGAGGTCAAGTATGACTTTCCCTCCTGTTGGTCCCCTCACTACCTGCCACAGACCCAATCTAGCAGCTATGCCCTTTAGCACTCGGCCAGCTTGGTCTGTAGTCATGCTACCTAGCTACTCTTGGTTATGGACATTGAGTTCTCCCATCTAGAGTACATTCTGCGCCCTTGCCACCCTCAGAGCTTCCTCCAAGTGGTGTTCAACATGGAGGAGCACTGATTCATCAGCTGAGGGGCATGCGGCAATTCCTTTATCAATTACACTGTTCAAAGTTTTAAAAAATTGTTGGAAGGTAAAGAATCTATCTTTAGAATAGGTGCAATCAATATTTTCTGTGCTTCAAGTACCTCCTGATAACTCTGCTGTTGAGCTTAGATTTCACTGTTGCGACAATGCTAGGGTTAACTAGCAGTGTCAATAGCCTCACACTGTACTGTACATCAGTATGTATTAATACTATAAGATGCAAGAGAGGGTGGTATCAATCTAAAAGACCTCGGGACAAAACATTTATATATATTTTTTTAAAATATAAATATATATATATATATATATATAATACATGCACAGAAATGCTGCTCCACTATTTTTGTTGTGGACACTAATGGGCGCAGCAGCCAGAATCCTGATTGCTATACCAGGCCGGGGCTGTCTGTGGGCACATTCTGCAGCAACCAGGCATGATACAGGCCACTGACTCCTGCTTGTCACGCTTGCCCTGAATTCTGATTACGTTTCTCTGCCGCGCGCCATTTAACTGACAGGAGCAGATTCCGCAGATTGATGACAGTGGGAAGTCCTGCTCCATAGGGTTAGTTTGAGTCACGCAGCAGGCTTGTAAATATATCACCGCTCCTTCGCTGTTGCTGGGTCAAAATCCGGGAACAGCCTCTCTAACAGGGCTGTGGGTGTACCCACATCGCGTGGACTGCAGCGGTTCAGGAAGGCAGCTCACCACCACCTTCTCAAGGTCAATTAGGGGATGGGCAACAAACGCTGGTCTTGCCAGCGACACCCATATCCCATGAAAGAATAAAAAAAAATCATTTGGGCAGATAAATTTCACTGTTATTCCTGAACGATGGGCTGGCGTCATCACAATATTAGTTTTCAGTCTTGTCGCACTATGAGTAATTGGTGCTGTCAGGTGCCGGGGAGTTCCAGTGCATCAGGAATTCCCAGAGTAATGGATTCTCCTGTCTGAAAGAATTCCATGCATAAAACATAACCCACGCAGCACTGTGGACACTAAGGATTTTTTTAAGGGTAAAAAAAGAACTGCATCTTTGATGGGCTATTCAAAATGACTATTTTCCTCAGGGACTTTATTTCTCACTGCGTAGGATTAAAAAAGGTCCCCTTTTAAAAATAAACATCCCATTTATATTTAAAAAGAAATCTGTTCCATCCTTATTGCAGTTGGTGGGCTATTTTTTTGATACGAGTTTTGCTGAGTGCTGCCTCTCCTCCACTGCTTCAGCTCTTGCTTCATTATCTGGAGAACTAGATGCTACTTCATAGATAAAAACAGAAAATGTTGGAAAAACTCAGCAAGTCTGGGAGCATCTGCGGAGAGAGAAAAACAGGGTTAACGTTTCGAGTCCGTATGACTCTTCTTCAGAGCTAAAATGCAGTAGGAATGTGATGGATTTTATACTGTTTAAGAGGGGGTGGAGCAGCTGGAGCAAAATAGAAGGTCAGGGATAGGTCAGGAGAGATTGACAAAGATGTCAAGGGGCAGAATTTTGCCGTTGTCAGGCGGGCTTGGCAGGGGCAGGCGGCGCCGCCCGCGATTGGGGCCAGGCCGTGATTTCACACTGGCGGGCTAATTAAGGCACGCCCAGTGTGAAACACAAGCGGTAGCGTTAGCGCTGCCTGTGTGGGGGTGGGAGGGCAGAGGGGAGGGGGTAACGCGAACTTCACGAATGCGCGTGGGTGCGCACTTGAAAATCCCCCTGAGGCACAGAGCTGCCTCAGGATGAACAGTTTTCAAAATAAAAAAACAAAAGATGTTGAAAATGTTATCAAACGTTGATAATAACATGAGCAGGGGCATGTTATTAATTAAATTTTTAAAATTTTGATTTTATTTTTATTTCCTGTTAGAAACCTCATCCCGCCCGTGGATGAGGGTTCCAAAAGATTGCAAAGGCCGCTTGGCCTTTTCGCCTGCTTGCCAATCGTAAGGTTGGACGGGCAGTGAAAAATTTCTTTTGATTACCTTTTCAATGGCCTTAATAGGCCTTTTAATTGTCAGTGGACACACTGCCGACTCTGGCACATGCCCGCCGACCAAAATATCGCACAAGTGCGCAATGATGTCAGGACACTTGCCCGACGTCATCACGCATCGTTTCGGGCTTGGTCGGGTCGGGCCCGCTCCTGCCGGACGAGCTAAAAATTCAGCCCATGGACTGCAAGACAAAGGGAGTGTTAATGGTAGTGCTAAAGACTAAAAAAGGTACTGATAGCGGCATAAAGGTAAAATACCAGAATGTGTTAATAGCAGAACAAGAGCCAGCACTCTGTGAAAGCGCAACTTAGAAACAAGTGATAGATAGCCTTGTGGGGGGGTTGGGGAAAAAAGATTAAAAAAGTAAATAAAATTTTAAAAATGAATAAATAAATAAAAATAAAAAACATAAAAATGAATTTTAAAAAATTGGATTAAAAAAGGGGTCATTTTGGAGGAGAGAGTTCATGGTTTGAAGTTGTTGAACTCAATGTTAAGTCTGGAAGGCTGTAAAGTACCTAATCAGAAGATGAGGTGCTGTTCCTCCAGCTTGTGTTGGGCTTCACTGGAACATTGCAGCAGGCCAAGGATGAACACGGGGGAATCAGAGCAGGATGGTGTGTTGAAATGGCAAGTGACAGGAAGGTCTGGGTCATGCTTGCGGACAGACCGAAGGTGTTCCGCAAAGCGGTCACCCAGTCTGCATTTGAAAGCACTTGAAACCTCTTTCTCTTGTGTAAATAAACATTGTGACATTGATGGAATAGCTCAGAGAGCCAGAGCTGTGAATCAAGCAATGTTTTCCCTGGGGCTCAGGTGTTTTAACAGGCTAATGGATGTCTGGGCTCTCAGCCATGCCTCATTTTGTATTCTTGGCTGACAGCCCAGGCAGCCATTAGCCTGCTGAAAAGCTGAGCCCCAAGAAAACATTTTTTGACTGACAGCACCTGCATTCTGGTCTATGCTGTCAATTTCATAATGTTTATTTACACAAGATAAAAAGGTTTCAAGTGCTTGCAGTTTCTGCTATTGATGTTGGTGTATCTGTACCACATGGACTGCAGCGGTTAAAGAAGGCAGCTCGCCACCACCTTTCAAGGGCAATTAGGGATGGACAGTGAATACTGGCCTAGCCAGTGATGCCCACATCCCATGAATGAGTAAAGAAAAGAGATACTTTAAAGAGTCTGGATGATTGACACATTTATTAGGCTGTAATAAAAAGGAGTTTTTTTTAAGAAAGTGAAAGTTATCAATGAATGACTATTCTTAAAACTTTTCTTTACAGAGCCACCGTGTTCTGTAACTGGCACATAGTAGTATATCAGTAGTTTGCATAAGAGAAGTTAAGTGCACTGGTATGGAATGCAGCTGGCTCTGAGTATAAATACTGCGAGCTAGTTGAGTATGGGAGTTCGCTGAGGAGGGGAGTGAGGTGCCCTTTTCTTTTCCTTTCTCCATCTTTCTCAGCCTCCAGGAGACCAGGAGCTGAAAAGCTACAAGGGAGAGCTGAGTTTGAAAAAAATTCAAGAGTGACATCACTGGGGAAATATAAAGTCATTGGTTCATTAAAAACTGCTGTTAGAGTCTTTAAGTAGCTGGAAATCAGAAAAATACATTCTTTTTAAAAGAAGTAGCTACTTAGATTGAAGTAAGATACACAAACAATAAGGAATTAAAGTTAAGTCAAGGCGGGGTAAAATAAAGCAGCCTTAGTAAATCAAGGTAAAATAAAATAGACGCAAGGGAAGTAAATTGAAGCCATGGCAGGACAGCTCGGTCATGAGGAATGTGTATTCATATGCAAGAAGTCATGGATGCTAACAGTGTACTAGATAATCACATGTGGAGGAAGTGTCACCAGCTGCGGGACTTTGAGCGCTGGGTTTTGGAGCTCAAATGGTGGCTGGAGGGAATACTGTGCATCCATGAGGCTGAGAGCTACATGGATAGCACATTCAGAGTTGTGGTCACACTGCAGTTTAGGGGCCTGGAGGCAGAAAGGGAATGGGTGACTGCCAAGCAGTCCAAGAGAACCAGGCAGGTAGTGCAGGAGTTCCCCGGGGTCCTGCTCATCAATCGGTTTTCCGTTTTGGATACTGGTGAGGGCATTGGTTTCTCGGAGGAGTGCAGTCAGAGTCAAGTTTGTGGCACCACAGGTGGGTCTGCTATACAGGAGGAGAGGGGGAAGAAAGGAAGAGGGTAGTGATAGGAGATTCATTAGTTAGGTGGTTCTGTGGCCGTAGATGTGACTCCAGGATGATCTGTTGCCTCCCTGGTGCCAGGGTCAAGGATGTCATGGAACAGCTGCAGGACATTCTTCTGGGGGAAAGTGATCAGCCAGAGGTCGTGGTCCACGTTGGTAACAATGACTTAGGTGGAAAAAGGAATGAGGTCCTGAGAGCAGACTTTAGGGAGCTAGGAAGGAGAGTGAAAGCAGGACCTGTAAAGCAGTAATCTCAGGATTACTCCCAGTCCCACATGCAAGGAGTATAGAAATAGCAGAACTCAGCGATTAAACATGTGGCTGGATAGCTGGTGGGCAGCAGATTCCTGGGGCATTGGGACCGATTCTGGGGAAGGTGGGACCTGTACAAACCGGACGGTCTACACCTGAACAGGACTGGGATGAATATCCTCGCAGGGAGATTTGCTAGTGCTGTTGTGGGAGGTTTAAACTAGATTGGCAGAGGGGTGGGAACCTGAGGGCAAATTTAGAGCAGGAAATGGGAGATAGAAAATTAGTGAGTGACTCTGAAAGACAGAAGAAGCACAGGTTAAAAAGTGCACAGCACAGGAATTTGGCCGTGTTAAAAGGTGTATATGTAAATGCAAAGGGTATTGCAAATAAAGCCAATGAACTGAGGGCACAGATAAACACGTGGCAGCATGATATCATCGCTAGAATGGAAACTTGGCTTAAGGAGGGGCAAAAATGGCTTGGAAATTGCAGCTTTGAGGAAAGATTGGATAGGCTAGGGTTGTATCCCTTAGAACAGAGGAGGCTGAGGGGTGACCTAATGAGGTGTATAAAATTATGAGGGGCTTAGATAGGGTAGACAGGAAGGACCTGTTTCCCCTAGCTGAGGGGTCAGTTACCATGGGGCATAAATTTGAGTGATTGGTAGAAGGATTGGAGGGGACATGGGGAAGAACTTTTTCACCCAAAGGGCGGTGGGCGTCTGGAATTCACTGTCTAATTTGGTGGTTGAGGCTGAAACGCTCAACTCATTTAAAAGGCACCTGGATCTGCACCTGAAATGCTGTAGCCTGCCACAACTTTTCTATGGTTCTATATCCTGCTATCACCATAGCATTCATTGCTTCTATGAAGTGTATAGTGGGTGACTAGGCATGAAAGTGGCATAGCTTGGCATGGTGGGCACAAGGGGTCATAGGAGTTGTTTGGAGGGGCATACCTTGGCATGGGGACATGAAAGGCTATAAGGGTTCTTTGGGGGGCATACCTTGGCATAGGGAGAATGGGTGGGGGCGCATACCTTGCTATGGGTTGCCTGAGGGGCCATAGGGGGTAGGTGGGGGCATACCTGGGCAGGGGGACATGAGGGGCTATAGGGAGTGCTGGGGCCATACCTTGGCATGAAACGCTTGAGGGACCATAGCGGGTGAGTGATGTGCCATGGACGGGACATGGGGAGTGTGTTGGGGTTGAGGGGGTGTGAGGGGTGAGGGCTGGACGGCCTCTCTGTTGTTATTATAACTGGGACGAGGTCCCATGGCACCAATGCAGGCTGCCCACGCCCAGCAGCCCTTGCGGCCGCCTCCGAACATTTTCCTAGGTCGGCTGGCCCAAGCGTAGCCCGCACCCACCCACCCAACCACATCACACCCCACCCCCACCCACACCCCACCCCACCCCCACCCCACCACCACCACCGCAATGACAATCCTGTCCTTGCAGGCACTTTCTCCCCAGGCGGGCTGTACCGGGAATTTTCCCAACTCTCATTACCCACCTCGAGGAAGAAAAGCCAACCCTGCACATGGGTCTGGAAGGCACTAAAAACCATCGCACTGTTAACAAAGTTAAAGGCTGAAACAATTTTGAGGCAAGAAAATTTCTTGAGCAAACATAATCAATATTAATTATAAAAGCAAAGTGTCTCCTGAACACCACAATAAAGCAAAAGCTTTCAATCTCTGTCATGTAATATCTGTGTTAGTTAGGAATCACTAAACTATGATGGAGCCAGTCATCTGACACGTGGAAAAAAAAAATCAATAAAGGATTTAAATCAGTATTCATGGCGGGTTTGAACATGAAGGTCAAATCTAGAAACATAAGAGGAGGGATAGATGTGAATTACTTTTAGAAAAATATCAGTTCTATCCAAGCTTTGTGCTAGATTCAGTATGTCCTGACATATTAATTAATATTCTTTGTATTATATCAATTTGTTCCACTTAATACTGAGCAATAGATCATGTCTTCCCGTTCTTATCTCTACCTGCTTGCTTTGTGTAATTAGCAAATGTGGGACAACACATTAATTAACGCTGTGCCCTTTTGCTGGTGTAAAGCTACTGTATAATATCCAAAGAAGTTTCTCTCAAAGCGACGTAAAGGACTTTAGCACCATTACAGATGCAACGTGAACATGATCCATCAAATCAGGAGACGGTAAAAACCATTTCTAATTCTGAGTGTACATTAGGTGCATAATGAAGAGAGAAAGGCATAGGTTGAAACAGCCATTCAACGACATGTAATGCAGGACACAATTAATGACCGTCCCAGCCAATTAATCAGAAGCTGTAATCATTCACTGATAAATGATAAATGAAGGATAAATAGAATGGGGAATTAAAAAAAAACCGGATTCTCCACACTCATAAAACATGAGGAGTGCACCATAAACTGGTAATTTTACAGCTTATTTTGCAATGAGATGAGCCATCCTAGTTCAGAAACACTGCAGGCATGAAAAAAAATGTCCAGGAGTTTTCCACACTGTGCTTCAAAAGCTATATTTCGTGACTTAACAATCTGCCAGATCCTACCTTATCTGAATGTGCAAATAAAAGGCAGCATTTCCCTTCATTTTTTTTGATTGTGTTTTCCAAGTTAAACAAGCTGGAAGGTTGGTGATCTGCCCATTAAAAAAGATATTGTAAAGTCCCGTGGATGTGGGTGCTGCGCTGAGGCTATTACTCAGTGTCAATTCCTGATCTCAGAGGCAAGGCGAAGTAAGACAAATTGTGTTGCCTATGGACACCGCCTGCTGACCAGCTGTAGGTGGCGAGGTACAGAGACTCGGACTTTTTGCCTTCTCGATCCGGGAGAGGCGACCCAAGGCACATGAGGAATCAGAAATCAGCGTGACATTTTCACTCAATATGTCAGCTTGTGAAGTTCATATATCATGGTATAAATCTAGGACAACTAACGCTAGCGACAACCCTCGTTTTGCTGGTGGAAGCTAATCAGGCAAATTAAACGCGCAAGGGAAAACTTTTCTCTTTGCCATCTGGCCAGTAACCTGGAGGAGAGGAGATTCTGACCCCCGACAGGCCGCTGTAGAAACTGGCACAGGCTTGGTAATCAATGTGCTGGTCTCGGCCTAGTTTCCATTGGTGTACTGCCAAAATTACAACAGGTGTATGCTGGAATGGCCCGAGGTTTTCATGCTTATGTACAAATACATAAATGTTGCCATTCTTGTATTTAAGTAACCTGCGTCTTTAATAAAGTGCTCCTGGCTGCTGCGTAAGGCAGATATGATTGAACTCAGGCCTATGATACTCCATGTTGGCTGTCATTCTGTTTACCCAATTAACTCCAAAGCATTTCAAGGAAAAGCTAGATCCAATGGTGAATTTCTGTTTCCTGATGCCTAGAATATTCTGGGAATTCTTGTTCATCACAATGAACAGTCATTGCGATGTTATGCGCATATTTATACAGCTTAGTTGTGATCGGCATCAAAACAAAATCGTCATGTTCTTTCAGTGGGAGAGTTTAATTGGCCAAATTCTTTGCTTAAGAACCTTCATGCTTAATTAACTGGCATATTCTATAGATTAACTTTGTTTAAACTTTGTCAGTCACTTACATTTTGAGATATTAACTCCAGTATCCCTTGCCCTTTGTAAAAAATCTTTTGTTTCTCAGTGCTAGAAGTGGATAGTAGTCTCTCAACCTCTTGCCATAGAATCTTAGCATCAAATATTCCCAGATCAGATATCACATAGTTATATCTGTACCAATTCCCATACAGTAAGCTGCAAACTTTTCATTCCCTGAAATAATCTTCCTCATGTTCAGTGTGTGGGAATGCCAATTTTTTGGGAGATGTTTTTAATCCCATTAAACCACTCAAACTGCCAATTTTAAATCATCAGTTGAAACAACACCCCTTCTTCTCCCACTTCTATCTAATTTGCATGACAGGATTTATATGAAATGGAGCAAGTGTTCCACTGTAGATGCCAGGTTAACAAATCTAAAATTCTTTTTCGGATATCAGGAGAACATTCACAATATCCCAATTTCTCATTTCGATGTCCCCATTCAGCCTGCATTAATATCTATAAAGGTTATTAGTAGACTCAGGTTGAAATCTAATGCACATCTACTGAATGCAACTTCTCTCTCTGCGGGATGAAATGAAGTGATGGACATGAAGTGATTCTGGCAAATAGAAGTCCAGCATCTAATGAGCATCAAACCCAAAAATCTGCCCCAAACTGAATAGAAAACAACAAGGATATGGCAATCACATCAGAAAAACTGCAAGAATGCTCAACATGGGAACTGGAAAAGTCAAAGCTATGAAGTAGAGTGTTCTTCTATGTCTGGGATAAGGGCAATTTGTTGTGATACAAGTGGATGGAATTCCGCTCTAGATTAAACCATATTACACCCCGCCTGTGATAACACTGAGTGCCTAAAAGATATAAATCTCTGGTTCTGATACCAACATTTCCCACCTTAATGAGCATACAATTGTCCTCTGCTTCTACCACCTCACAAAAATTAGGACACAAGGTTGTTAAATAAATATAAGGAAGTGGCTGATATGGGAAACAAGTACCTTCACTACTAGTTCAAAGTGATGTGATGATGGAAAACATCTACAATGCAATTACCAATGTCGCCATTTGCAGAAATCCATGACTGTTGTTCTTATATACATACTTCCCCATAAAATACCATAATGTAATATATTCTACCACTAATATACCACAATATTAACATGCAACAACACCAACACACTAAAATTTATTATTCTTAGTATTTTACTATAGTATTGTACAGTGTTTCAATACTGGTTTTAGTACATATGTTACAATAACTCAATAAAACCTATGACAATGTTGATATTCAATGGCATTACCATCGCTGAATCCCCCCACTATCAACATCCTGGGGGTTACCATTGACCAGAAACTGAACTGGACTAGCCATATAAATACTGTGGCTACAAGAGCAGGTCAGAGACTGGAAATCCTGTGGCGGTGAACTCACTTTGTGACTCCCCAAAGCCTGTCCACCATCTGCAAGGCACAAGTCAGGAGTGTGATGGAATACTTGCCTGGATGAGTGCAGCTCCAACAAGTTGGGCACCATCCAGGACAAAGCAGTCCGCTTGATTAGCTTCCCATCTACAAACATTCACTCCCTCCACCACCCAATGCACAGTGGTCGCAGTGTGTATCATCTACAAGATGCACTGCAGCAACTCACCAAGCCTCCATAGACAGCACCTTTCACGCCCATGACTGCTACCATCTAGAAGAACAAGGACAGCAACCACATGGGAACACCACCACCTGGAAGTTACCCTCCAAGCCACTCATGACCCTGACTTGGAAGTATATCACCATTCCTTCACTTTTGCATTCCTTCAAAATCCTGCAACTCCCTCCCTAACAGCACCACATTGACTGCAGCGGTTCAAGAATGCAGCTCACCGCCACCTTCTCAAGGGCAATTAGGGGTGAGCAATAAATGCTGGCCCAGACAGCAATGCTCACATCCCATGAATGAACAAAAAAAAATGCAGCAATGTGATAGCATTACAACATATGGTTACATTAACATACTGCAACAATGAGGGAAATATCTGTAATACTCTATAACTCTAGTGTGCAACATAAGATACCAGAATACTAGCTTGCTATAACACCCAACACTGCAATTTACTATGATGCAAGCATTGCATTGCCCAGATTTAGAGTATTGTGTGCAGTTCTGGTCACTGTATAATAAAAAAGAAATGAAGTCACTGGGGAGAGTGCAGAGAAGATTCATAAGGATGGTACCAGAAATGTGAGGTGCACATATTGGGAAAGGATAGACAGGCTGGGTCCCTTTTCTCTTAAAAAAGGAAAGCTGAGCAGCAACTTAGGAGAAGTCTTTAAAATTATAAAAAGTTTTGACTGAGTAGATACAGAGAGAATGTTCCCGGTTGTGGGGAAGAGCATAGCTAGAAGTCACCAATACCAAGAAATTCAATAAGGAATTCAGAAGAAACTTCTTTACCCAAGGAATGGTGAGGATGTGAAACTCATTACCTCAGGGAGTGGCTGAAGGGAATAGTCTAGATGTATTTAAGGGGAGACTGTAGACAAGCAAATGATTGAGAAGGGAATAGAAGGTTATGATGATAGGTTTAGATGAGCAAAGTTGGTTGGAGGTTTGAGTGGAGCATAAACACTGGCATGGACTGCTTGGGCTGAATGGACTGCTTCTGTTCTGTATATCCTATGTATTTTTCTATAAGATAAATTTTGATTGATTAATGAAACCTTAACTGACAGTCAGTATGAAAGCCATTTTCTTCACTTTAAAAATTCTTTAATGAAATCTGAGCTCAAACGTGGAATCTAAAAAAAGTCACACTTTCAGAGTATTGTCTAATGTTCAGTAATCCCTGTTTTATGTTGCCTCATTCAGCGTCCTTTCACTTTGTCATTGCTGATATAATAGGGGCAGTATATGGACTTAATGTCAGGACTGTCGCTTTTGTGTCATTTCACGCCAGGGCCAATGGACCATGCATGACTCAATTGATGCCACTTTGGAGTGGCCTCTCCTGCCCTCCAAGACTCTCTCCTGCTCCCTGAGACACTTTCCCTCTTGCCGACTGTCTCTCTCTCCCGCAGCTTCCCTGCCCTGACCCTCCCAATTGCAGCTGCTCTCACTTCTTTGCTCACTTCTCCCTCTTGCTGCCTCTCTCACAACGAGGGTTCGAGAGAGGAAGGGGCAAGCGGGAGGGTCAAGCAGGGAAGCGGCGAGAGAGTCAGTGAGAGAGGAGAGAGAGAGAGAGAGAGAGAGAGAGATGGCCTTAGGGACAAGCAGTGAGCCGGAGGTAAGTAGAAAGAGTTGGGGTACTTGTTTTATATTTTTAAATTTATTATATTTTACAAGTTATTTCATTTACAAATTTAGGAATGTATATAGTATTTCAGCTTACAGGGTATAATGTTTTAATGTTTTTTTCTGATGGGAATAGCCCTATCAAAGATAACTAAAGATTTACATTGGTTCTAATGGAAATATCTGATTCATTTAAAGTTGTTTCACTTTAAGTTGCACTTTCCAGGAACGCAATTACAACATTAAGTGAGGGCTTTATGAGATTCTTCTGTTTACTATTGGAGTGGAGATGTGAATTAGTTTGTTTTCATCATGTTAATGCCTCCATCACAATAGACAAAAGGAACGTGTTAAATGTTTGCAGAAAATTATTCACAGCATACTTCCAAGACTAATCTGATGATAATCAACTGAGAGATGGACGTTTTTGAACTGTTTTAAAATCACAGCACCGGCCACATTAAATCTGACATTTGCTTTTACGCTGACACAAACTCCCAAGGTAAACAGCCATCATCCCTCTCATTAATGCCTTAACCAAATTATATGCTATTTTCAGGGAGGTTGCAGGAGTTAATCAAATATTTATGCTGCTATTTCACTTTCATCCAATCCATTTTCCTGAGCTATTAATGTGTCACTGTCATCTAAATGTGTAACCCAATATTCCTGCCACCATTTAATTACCAATCAAAATGCAATGCTGCAGTAAATTAGCCTCGAATTCCATCGCTGTGTCGTGCCAAAGTTCTGACCTCGTGTTTTACAGTGTTTGCCCCTTGTCTGCACCTGATAACAATGCTGATGCTTTCTGCCACCAGCTGCCACTGCTTGCCGTTTTCGCCGAGCTTGGTCTGTATTTACAGATTATCACTCCAGCCCAGAGCCTGGCGGCAGACTTGGGAGTGCATTTCTGCTGGGCTGCAAAATGCTGATAGTCTATGACTGCATTAATGAGACTATCAGGTGGCAGATAGAAAATTGCTGGAGAAATGAAACTGTCGGAAGCCTGTAACTCACTCACATAATATTATGACAGAGACAAATAGAGCAGCAAAGGAGAGGAATTCAACCCTAGGCTGAGCAACTTCTGGAGACAAGGCAGTGGAAAGGACAGAGCAATCCTCCAGCTACATCTCTGTGTTGTGCATAACATTTAGGCTGGTACTCACTCTAACGAACTACTGGGCAATGTTCTCTCTAGGCTGCGCGTGACTGCAGGGCAGCTCAGAACCTAGCCGGCAGGGGACACACACGAGACGCGGTCCCTTTAAGACATGTGCACGTGCAGCCACGTGACAATCTTAAAGTGATTGTGCAGTGCAACCAACGGGTCACACACAGCAAAAGGGAATTAGAGGGAGCGTTGGTACCGAAGGAGTGCTGCACTGTCAGAGTGGGCTTGTTTCCAATGAGATGTCAAGGCACTGCCACTCAGGTGCAGTAAAAGGGCCCATGGCACTGTTTCATATGAGAGCAGGGATTTGACAAATGTTTATCCCTCAATTAAAACTGCTAAAACATTGCTGCTTGCTTGCGCTTGCTGCGTGTAAATTGGCTGCCACAATTCCCAAATGACAACAAGTGACTACACGTCAGAAGCACTTTACTGGCTGTAAAGTGATTTGGGATGTCCAGAGATTGTGAATGATGCAAGTACAAAACAAGTTTAAAAAATAGTGGCTTGAGGCAATCAGCAGCAAAGGCTTCAGTGAGTGATGATGCTGCTTTCTCCTAGACAGTGAATAATAAGCAATTTATTAGTTTGCTTCCAACTAATAAGCACCTCATAACCATTGTGCTAGAGAGTCACTTGTTCCAGGAACTCAGCAGGAGGTTTCGCAGGCGTTACTTTCCTGGTTTTCAACATGAGAGATTGAACACTCTGAAGAGAATTCTGTCAGGCAGTCAGAAAGCAAAAGACTGCAAGAAATTTAATGCGCAGAAGAGAGTATCTGAAATAATCTAATTTAAGTCCAGTAATCCTGCCCATCTCTTTGGAGTAGCATGGCATGTACTTTTCCCTACTATGCAAAGGGGTGATGGTGGTGTAGTGATTATGTCACTGAGCTAGTAGACCAGAGGCCCAGACTTGTGCCCTGTGGATATGGGTTCAAATCCCACCATAACTGCCGGTGGACGTAAAACCATAGCTGGTATTTTCTGTTATTTCAAAAGTCAACGGCTCTCCAAATTTCCCCGTCCTGCCCATGACTGTGCCTGCTAGTGAGGGAGCCAGAAAATCCTGCCCCAAATTAACCATCATCAATTGTTGCAAAAGCCCATCTGGTTCACTTAAGTCTTTTAGAGAAGGAAATCTGCCGTGCTTACCTGGTCTGGCCTACATGTGACTCCAGACCCACAGCAACTCTTAACTGCCCCCTGAAATGACCTAGCTAGCCACTCAGCTCAAGGGGTTGGGCCTTGCCAGTGATGGCCACATTCCATGAAAAATAAGTTTTTTAAAAAAAAGGAAGCAAAATGAATAGTAACTCTTGAATGGGAATTGGATGTATACTTATGAGGAAAGGGGACTAGTTGAATCCTTTTTCAAAGAGCTGGCACAGACACAAAGGGCCAAATGGCCTCCTTCTGTGCAGTATGATTCTGTGATATGATATCACTTTTAATCTGCTACAAAGAGACATGAGCCATTTCAATGTGAGATTAAGAAAAAGTCAGAAGTTTCAAGTAGTGTCGCTCACCAAAATAATAACTCAGCATTGGATTTAATTACAGAGAAGAAATTGCTTCTAATTAAAAGGCTGGTGGGCAGTTATTTCAGTATTAAGAAATTGCAGACTAATAATTTGATATGCCTGGTTTTCAGCCAAGATTGGGATGCACAATTACCCCACAACCTGATCAATGTGATGCAGTCTAGCACATAAACTTTGTGCTACCTGCTCTACACTATGATTATGTCATGCAGCCCAGCGCTAAATGCACTGCTGACTGGCTGCAGGCTCAGCAGGGGGCCCAGGAGCGTGGCTGGTCAGAATGAAGCTAGCTTACAATTCTTAAAACTAGCCTGCACCTTTTAAAGAGGAGGTTTATTCAGGCTGCAGCAGGTGGTGGAACTATATTCATAACAACACCGACAATGCTACAGAACCCGATTTGACAGCCCGTGATTTGGTGTGCGCCAAATCTACCAATTGACTTTGTTTGACTTCTCACAGACTATCACCAAACTGAAGGAACACACTGAGGCCAAAATGATAACCCCACCTGGGGGCACGAATTTGAAAATCTGGATTTTGAGAAGGTCAGAATCTATCGTCGAGTTATCTCTTATTCTACCATGGGCCTGCTTTGGGCACACACTGAGGGTGGAATTTTTCAGTCCGATTGGCAGCGGATATCATGGAAGGCATGAGCGGACAATATGGTGAGAAGGCCAAAAATTGGTTTCCCGCCATTGTGAAACCTGTTTGCGATCTTCTGCTCCACGCGTCAATGGTAGGGCCGTGCGTCCCACCACCACATGTTGGGATCCTAACTTCAATACTTTGGTATCTCATTATAAGCCCTGCTTGCCGGAATCAAACCCCTCGCCAGATCATCCAGGCACCATGCTGACGTGTTTCACAACTGCACAGAAGTGACGTGCACCTGGTGAGCTGCACTTCGCCCAGGACTTCGAGGTTTGTTTGCCTACCTTGCTTCGGGCAGCACTCATGGTCATCAGTGCCAGGCTTCGCAGACAGCGCCACATCACTTTTAGCGGGGGCCCACATGACATCCTTGATCTACCAGACCAGTAGTCAACGGCTGCAGGGCTAGGGCTTGCTTAGGGAAGGGGAAGAAGAGGCCTCGGGCAAGGGAAGAAACTGCAGAGTGAGGGCTATACTGGGGAAGGTGGATATCCCAGGGTGTGTGTGGGGGCACATGTTGATGTATGCAAGTGGCCTCAAGATAGTGAGGGCTGAGGAGTCAGTCTCCAGAAGAGGTGAGGCCAGATGGAGATGTGAGGGTGTGTGTGTGAGAGAATGGGTGGTGATGTCCCTTGAGCTGGCAGTGAGTGAGATGCCAGTGAATGTGTGATGGCCTTGTGAGTGTGTGAATTTGGAGTGAGGAGATGCTTGCCTTACCCTGGCAGCAAGGATGAGATAATTCTTCCTCTTTCTGCACTGGATGGCTGACCTCTTCCATGCAGTGTAAGCACTGACCACCACTGCTGTCGCCTACCAAGCCGGAGTGGTGAGATTGCTGCACCCTCTTGCAGCCAGAGCAGGGGTGGAGGACATCACGGCGGGCCTCCGAATGGCAGTGCAGTGACGGAGTCACTGAACTCTTCTTGGCTTTCAGGGCCATGTGTTCACTGGAGCAATCCTGAGCTGCAAGCATTGCGAGCTGTGTGGGTGGCTGCAGTTTAGATATGGGACCCGGAGTGAGGAAATGGTGAGGAAACGGTGTGGCGGGTGATTCAGGAGCCGCCCGCCAGAGAGGCGGCGTGTTTCCTGTGGCTGCATAACTAATGAGGCAGAGAACAGACAACACAGCGCAAAAGCCTGCCATTGTGGCTGGCGGGTACAACGTTGTTTCTCACACCCGCTAATGCTCGTTGTGCAAATCTGGGATGATTCCACCCTGAGGGGCATGCAATGACTCCTTCACTGAATCCTGAATATATCTCCTCACAAACTCAAGGACATCGGTAAGAAATTGAAATGTCCTGCCCCAAAAAAATGTACAGTGCAAAGTGTTGTCACAGGTAGTAATTTTTACAGCACCCTTTCGAAATACATTCTATTCCTTCCAAGGGTTATGACTGTGACTGTGTTTCATCATTGTGTAACCTTGGCTGTTCTTGCAATGACAGGAAAAGTATTTCGGGAAATGATTGTACCTGAGCTTGACTGAACACTTTATAGTCGTGGCCCAAATTCATTGGACTGCAAACAAATTGAGCAAAACCAACAAGCAATGAGACTGCATCATCAAATTGTGGTTCATTCATGACCTTGGAGGAGAGAATGAAAAATCTTTTGTACTTCAAGTTTAATTTTAACACCAGCCCACCTCTGCCCATCTTACTGCCCCCACCCCCACCCCCGCCCCTAACCCCCAGCCTTTGAGGTGTGGTAGGAGGCTGAAAAAGAGCCACAAAGAAAGTACTTAAATGGGTCCCATACCCTGCCAGAAGGCTATGCTCCTTTATTTGAAAATATGATTTTCACCTGTCAACTGACTGGAAATTTTGCAATTTGAAATGACACAGAATGAACAACTTAAAATTGCAAGGCCACCTTCCAAGGTGAAGTTGAAAAATAAACAGGGTATTGCAAAGAGAGATACGTTCCCTATTATTGAAAGATCCATCGAAACTCGACACTGTCTAAGGAAGAGACTTTAAAATGCAAAGTGCTGGATATTGAAACAATGGCTGCCACAGGCAGACACACCCAAAACCCCTTGAAATACACAATGGGTGAAGTATTTCAGGCCAGGCTGCAGCCACTGCAGAGAGAGATTGCAAGAAAGTTTTCAGCAGAGGAAACAGGCTGAAAGCTGGGCTCTCTCTCTCTCTCTCTCTCTCTCTCTCTCTCCTGGAACAAGTGTGTTACCCAGTTCGGAAGCCAACTTTACTAGAAATCTACCAGCGAGCTGAGATCTCGTAATAATTGCAACATCTTCTGCATCTGACCACATCCACAAAACCAGCTAATCCAAATCAGCTGCAACATTTAAAAATCTACGCATCAAGGACAATCAAAGAACACTGAACCATATATCCTTTTAACTTCTTTTTCTTGGACTCTAACTTCCCTTATTTCTGATAACCTGTGTATGTGTGACATCGCACTTTTATTATTTTTTCCTTCGGGTCTAGTGGTTAATCAATTTGCTCCTGCTTTAACTCAAGAAAACCTTGTTTGATTGGCTCCTTGTTACTCACGGCTTAAACAGTTACATCCATTCTGATTTGGGAAAGGCATATCCTTGTGAAAAAGAAACTTAAACTTTTGCTGTGACCAACCGAGGGGTTTGAATTGAGGGGAGCCAATCCGCAGCTCCTCACCTATTAATAATGATCCTCTTTCAAGGATTTGCTTACCCGTTAAAGTAAGAACCAGATTTAACTGGATCATTTTTCAAAGAGCTGGCACTAACATGAAAGGCCAAAAGGCCTCCTTCTGTGCTACACGATTCTATGATTCTACCCAATCAACCAGCTGGAATTATTGTTTGATACCAGGCACAGAGGCAAAGTGAAGTGAAGTATCCGGAAGGAAACTGGTTGGTACCCACAGTGCTCCTTATCTTTGTTTCACTGAGTTGCTATGTGCTTCCCAGCAGGAAGAGAGAGAAAATCTGATTCTTTCAGTAAACAAAGCCTGCTACATAGTTTTGAATAGTCTGCATGAGTGTGGAAGGGTCTTGCTCCAGTTCTTGGCTACACAGCCCAAATATTCCCCCTCAATCTCACTTTATTAGATGAGTAACATCTCTCAGAAAGGGCTGAGGCTGGAATGGAGAATTGCAATGGGCCGAGGCTGTTTGATGGAGCAGAGAGCCGACTCCTTTATTCTAGCCCCGGCCGTGCTGTTATCTGTGCTGGCAGTGCCTGCTCCTGGCATTGGCACCTAAAGTGAAAATTGAGCAACATCGTGTATGAATTTCAGTGCCAGTATGATGCCAGCTCTGTAGGCCATATGTCCCATTGATTGGCTGATTGAATCAAGCAAGATGTTTCTCCGGTTGTTCGTAATAGACAGAGCGCAGACCATACTCAACCAGCCCTTGCTTGTTGCAAAACTCAAAACAAAACCTTTACTGTTAGATGTGATTCCGTGATTGGGCAGCACTTGCTGAACAATCCTGAGTGCGCTAATAGCTACACTAACAACCAATTTAAGATAATCAGCTGAGCTCGTAATGTGGTTCATTTAGACTTGCTTGAAGTGATATACATTCATACGCAGGGGCCCATTTTCTGTGCCTCTTTGGAATTACCCGGGAGCTTGGGGAGCCTATTGTTCCTGTTTCTTTCTCATTGGCCACTCCTCAGCCAGTCAGAGTCAACTTTCCAACCAATCAGCATCCCTTTTATCCTGTGGTAAAAATTGTTGCTATATTTTGAAATTTGGCATTCTTGCATTTGTCCTGAAATGCAAGATGAAAAGCTTTGACAACATGTCTCTCTTTTCAGTATCACCACGTGACAAAATGAAAACTGTTCCTTTCTCTCCTGCTAATATCTGGGTCAGCACATTAAGCACAGGGGAAAAACATAATGAACTTGAAAACAATCCCTTGTGTTTTTTTAAACCTCTGGCAGTTTTAAGGTACGTCTCTCAATTTAACTAATTGGTTAGTATCAATAACAGCTTGAATTTATATAGCGCTTTTAAGATAGTAAAATGCCCTGAGGTCATTTACAGGATCATAATCAAACGAAAATTGACAACAAGCCAAATAAACATTGAGACAAGTGACCTAAATTTTGGTTAAATAGGTTTTAAAGTTGCCTCTTAAAGGAGAAAGAGGTGAAGAGGCAGAGAGGTTTAGAGAGAGAGTTCCTATGACCTCGGCACCTGAAAGCACTGTCACTAATGGTGGGAGAAAGGAAATCAGGGATGCACTAGACCATGTATGAACTCAATATACATTGTGGGTGCTGTACTTCTGAAACCTACCAAAGTTTTGTCATGGAGTTTACTTATTTTGTAACATTATTTAAAGTTAAATAACATTCAAGTCAAGTCTGCTGTTGTGATCTTATGATCTGTTTCTGTTCACTTTTTACTTTCCAAGATATGTTTTTCTTTAGTTACACTCCCTGAGAGGAACTGATGTTTTCCGGTCTGAGAAATTAGGGTTGGTCATAAGAAGGCTTATGTTATTCCATTGTGAAAATGCCCGTAAACAAATGTTCGTCCAACTCTGGAAAATGTCACGCTGAGAGATCCTGAGCAGATCACACTTAAATTCAGAGGGGGCATGGGGCTTGTTTACAGAATGAGTCCTTAGAGCGGAAGACGAGAGCGGGTCGAAAATAGTGCAGGCTTGAGAATTGTAACACGTGCTTTGGTATTTATAAGCACATTAACTAACCAGTGACAACATTACAGTCATTGAATTCTCGATCCCAGTTGTGCCATTATGGTGAGTTGTCTTGATGCAGGAAGACATTGTTGGGGGCGGAAGGAGCACATCAGTCATGGGGCACTCTTACCCAACATCTGGTGACAGTTGTAGAGTAGTGTTGGCAAATGACTAGGAGCATTTACTCATTTTCTTAAGTGCAGCTTAAATACCTCAGGAAAGTTTGCAAGAAATAGTAAAAGACTGGCAGGACATATTGAAGTGTACAAGGGCCATAATTTTTAGCTCGGTGGGCGGGCAGGTGCCCGACCTGACCGAGCGTGAAATGACGCTCAACATGTGCCAACGTCAACACGCAGCCGCGCGATAGTTCAGTTAAAAGGCCTGTTAAGTCCCTTAAATTATCAATTGAAGTTAATTCTTCACTGCCTGTTCAACCTAACTGTTGGTGGGCAGACAAAAAAGGCCAAGTGGCCTTTGCAGCTTTTTAGAAACCTCATCCACGAGTGGGATGAGGTTTCCAAAAGCAAATGCAAGTAAAATAAAGACTTTATATTTTAATTAAAAACATGTCCCTGCTCATGTGACAGATTCACATGAGAGGACATGTTTTATTACATTTCTCTGTTGTTTATTACTTTTAAAAATCTCTCTTCATCTCCCTGAGGCAGCTCCATGCCTCAGGGAGATTATTCAGCGCTCTCTCGCACGCATGCGCAAAGTTTGTGCTCGGCCCGCTCGCCCTCCTCCCCCCTGCGTGAAATCGCCAAGCGCTGCCGATTGCGGGCGGCAGTCGGCTTCCTGACCACTCCCGCCTGCCCCCACCGATCCCGCAAGCCAACGGCAAAATTCTGCCCAAGGAGTTTTAAAATACATTCCAGGAAATCTATTAGAAATTGCCAGTCTTTCAGATTCTTGCTACAGTATTGAACGCAACAGCCTTTTGGAATAAAACCATCGAGAATTCCAACAGCAATATGAAAGCCTGAATGGCCTTCACATATCCACATGAAACCAAGGGAAAAATTAGGCTTTAATCCTCCTTTCTTTTTTAAAAAAGGAATTTAAGGAATGTCCTTGAAGAGTAGAAGCCCATCCATCCTCTAATGAGACTGTCCAACTGTGATATAAAGGAGAGATCAGAACCCATCACTTACCACACAGGATTGTGGCTGTTTCAACACATGATAACATTGGGAAATCAGACTTTGGTCAGACCATTCAAATGACACACAAATTCCAACAGCACTAACTGGCACTTATATAGTGCTTTTAATGTGGTAAAACATCTCAAGGGCCTTCACAGGATCGTTATCAAGGACAATTTGCCAATGAGCCACACAAGGGGATATTGGACAGATGATCAAAAGTTTGGGCAAAGAGGTAACTTTTAAGGAGTGTCATAAAGAAAGAGAAATAGAGGGGCGGAGAGATTTAAGGATCAAATTCCAGAGTTTAGCATCCAGTATAATGGCTCAACACTGGAAGAAGTACTGATTAATCCTACATTTTATGAGCTGGCATCAAACAGAATGGTTTGCCGCACTCATGAACATCCCATTAACCCTTTTAAAATAAGCTATCTGATTTAATCTTACAGTTGAGGGAAAAGGGCATTCAATTATTTGAAATAATGAAAGACAAGTCACCCTTTTAACATCATTTGAAAAAAAAGACCTTGTTATATTGGTATTCCATTGAAATATTGCACTCGTGACGAGGTCACAGCCAACGTGTTGACTCAAGGTTCACCACTGCCGTTGTTAAGGTCCAAGTCATATGCGGTAAATGCTGTTGAATTCACCTCTTGTTTCCAAATTTTAAAAATCTTCACTCAACAAATTGTCTGCCAATGGTCACTGATTAATGCCCAAAACTCCGTACGGAAGTGCAATCGTGCCAATGTTTAAGCACAAAAGGAAGCCCAAAACTGTCATTCAGATACGTGGTCCCTTCCAGAGTCTAATGCACGCAGCCATCAATCACTTCCGACGTTTCTGTCATTCTTTAGGCTATTTATTGAACTAGCCTGTTCACTTTGCAGATGCAACATGAAAACATGTCACATTGCATTTAGTAAAATTAATGGATTCAAACTCACAGCCTGACAAAGTCACATTTTATTTATTTTTAACACATGGAAAAAAATAATGTTGTGTACAACGTGAACAATGAGCAGGTTTGTTTTTTGTCGTAGCTACTCCCACTTTCCAGAGACCATGCGTTGGAATCCCGCAAGGCAGTCTGAGAAACTGAAATCTGGTTCCAGAGCATCTGGAAACTTCTTGTTAAAAAATGTTGGTCAGTCTGATCATGAAGCTGCAGGATTGATGTCAAAACCCAACTGGGTCCCTAATGTCCCTTTAGGGAAGGGAATTTGCTACCCTCACCCCATCTGACCTGTTTGTGACTCACGTCTCTTGGTTGGTTCAACTTGGTTGGTTCTTGACTGCCTTTCTGACCTATCAAACGCTGGTGGCTCCGGAGAAAAAAGACCAACGCCACCTTCTCAGGGCAACAATGGATGTGCATTAAATGCCAGCCAATGCCCACGTCCTGAGAATGAATAAAGAAGTTAGACTCTTTCTCAGCCCCAGTGAATGATGAAACATTGCTCGAGTTACTGGAGGAGGAGATAACGACATCGTAGACAACTTCACCTTCTCCCAGCCTTACCCCTGAAAAGAACACGTGAAAAAAATTGAAAGTGATGGAAATGGCACCAAAGGAAAGCGTTATATACGTTGAGTGTAAAATGGATTTCATGTCCCTCAAATCTGTTCAGGATTAAGGTGGAAGAGTATTTCTGCTTGTATAGAAAACACATTTTCTACTTGTGCTTCACTGACCTTTGGCAATTCATCAAATCCACATGGTAAGAACTATGGGGCGAATTTTCTTCCCGTCAGGTGGGCCGGTCAGGAGTGGGCATGGAGCCGATCGCCGCCCGCGAATGGCTGCATGCCTCCTGCGATCAGCTGCATGCCACCATTTTATGTGGGCGGGCCAATTAAACGTGACCTGCACCCGGTAGTGCTCAGCGCTACCTGTGCAAGCAGGGGGAGGAGGGAGAGTTGGGGCCTGTGCTCTTTCAGCCCATGCGCATGAAAGAGCGCAGGAATCTCCCCGGGGCACGGAGACATTTTTGCAGTTCCTCATACAACTTGCAAATTTTTGGCTTCAAGAAACTGCAGTAATCCAAAGTGCTCTGTAGAATTCCCATCTGTACCTTGAACTCCCAACTTGAATAAATTTCAGTAAAATGACTGCTTAGGACTCTCTATTTAAAATGTAGAGAAATAAAAGTTTATAGAAATTTAATAATAGGCACGGAGCTGCCTCAGGGAGATTAAGTGTGGTTATAAAGTTGGGAAAAAAAGAAAAAATAAAATTATTCAGACATGTCCCCTCATGTGACAGTGTCACATGAACTGGGACATGTTTATGAATTTCCATAAATTTTTAAATTTAATTAATAAAACCTTCACCTGCCCGTGGATGAGGTTCCACGCAAAACGCAAAGTCCGCTTGGGCTCTTCGCCTGCCGCCAACCTTAAGGTTGGACGGGCAGCCCTGTCAATTTGTTCAATTGGTTGATTAATGGCCTTATTAGGCCTTTGACAGTTCGGAGGTTGCACAGCCGACTCCGGTGCGCGCCCGCCGAACGGAAGGTCGGTGATGTCGAGACGCATGCCCGATGTCACCGCCCGTCATTTTACGTGTTGGCGTGCGGGGCCCACCCTTGCAAGCCGAACAGAAGATTCTGCCCTATGTCTCCTCAATCTCGGGCATGTTTTGCATCAGCCATTCCTATCACCTACCATTGGCAGTCACGCCTTCAGTCATCTAGGCCCTAGGCTCTGGATCTTCCTCCAACAATCTCTTCACCTCTTTGCCTCTCTATCCTCCTTTAAGACCCTACTAAATCTCTTTGATGAAACTTTTAGCCACTGGTCCTAATGTCTCCTTTAACTTAGTGTCAATTATTCTCCGATAAAGGGTCCTGCGAAGCACCTTCAGAGAGTTTCCTATATTAAAGGTGCTAGATAAATGCAAGTTGCTGCTGAAAGTAGACAACTGTGTGAGTTTGCCTAGCCGTGGGACTTGCAGCATTGTGATTGGAGGTAGAATTAATATCTATGCTCTGTCAATATAAACGCCTACACTCTCTCAGAATGTTGATTTTTGATTGGTTATTGTGTCAGTTCATACAAATTGCATAGGCACTGTTCACTGCTGCTGACAGGAACTGTCACCGCAATCGAAAACTCAGAAACCCTTTTAGTGTTGCAGTTAGACAGCTTGAAGATATATATAATTTGAAAGATTATCTTGTTGATGACGAGGCCGAAATGCAATCCATAGCGCCTGAAATTATATCCATATCTATTCTCTGAGAGGAATTTGCTCCATTTTTGGCTTGAACACAAGTTTACAGAACCTTATTGTCCCTGATTTCTTTTTAGTAGAAGCTAAGCATATAAAGGACTGGGGCTAAGCAATAATGTTTGGTCAAGCATAAGGATATCCAGAAGTGGTGAATGGCACATGAAAGAGTCATTATCATTGACTGTCAGGTTCCCTACTTTAAATGTGAACAGATAACATTGTCTGTTTTTTATAATATGCAAACAAATCATTTCAGAATGCCATTTTTTATGCGGCTGGAGAAAGGCACACAGAGATACATTGCGTCTAGAAATCTATGGGCCAACAATCCCTCAGCTCACACCAGCGTGTAGGATCAAGCGTTAGATCCCATCATTTGAATGCTCCCAGCGGGTGCCCAGGCAACCAGGAGCACTTTGCAGGTGCCTGCCTTCTCCAGATGCCAGAAATTGGTTCCCTGTGCCCATGGGGAAATGCTGTCCGCATGTTGTGATAACTCATGATTTTATCACTCATATGCTACAGGGCAAGATCCCTTCTCATTGGCCTTTTTTTTTGGTATTTGGTGGATTTTGTGCCCATTAAGCTGAGAGCTGGTGGAGAATGGAATCCTTTCCAGTTTCGTAGGAACAAGAGTAAGCGATTCGGCATCTCGAGCCAGTTGCATATTCTTTTTTTTGTTAGCTGTGGCTCAGTTGGTAGCACTCACGCCTCTGAGTCGCATTGGCTCTGGGTTCAAACCCCACTCCAGGATTTGAATATAAAACTCAGGGCTGCCACTCCAGTGCGGTACTGGGGTGTGCTGCACAATCGGAGATGCTGCTTTTCAGATGAGGCATTAAACCAAGGCCCCATCTACCTGCTCTGATGGAAAAGATCCCATTCTGTGGAAGAGCAGGGGAGTTAATCCCAGTGTCCTGGCCAATACTTATCTCTCAATCAACATCACAGAAGCAAATTATCTTATTAACATATTGCTGTTTGTGGGAATTTGTTGTGTTCAAAATTGGCTGTCATATTTCCTGCATTACAACAGTGAAAGTACTTTATTGGCTATAAAGTGCTTTGAGGTGTCTAGTGGTCATGAAAAGTGCTATATAAATGAAGTGTTTCTTTCCCTCTTTCTATTACTCATTCATGGAACATGGGCATCACTAGCAAGGCCAGCATTTATTGCTCATCCCCAACTGGTCTTGTGAACATGGAGATGAAGCACCTTTTGAATCCAAATGAGTGGCTGAATAGGGCAGTTAAAAGTCAACCACATTGCTGTGGTGGAGACACAGAGGCCAGAGCAAGTAAGGAGAGAAGAATTCCTTCCCTGAAGGACATAAGTGAGCCAGGTGGGTTTTTACAACAATCCCATGCTTTCATAGTCACCATTTCATTTTTTTGTGGGTGTCGCTGGCTGGGCCAGCATTTATTGCCCATCCCTAATTGCCCTTGAGAAGGTGGTGGTGAGCTGCCTTCTTGATCTGCTAAAGTCCATGCGGTGTAGGTACACCCACAGTGCTGTTAGTGGGGGAGTTCCCTGACAGCCCTGCTACTGTACTAAAAACAGATGGTGACTATGAAAGCATGAGACTGTTGTAGTGTTTTATTCCAGGAGTTGGATTTACAGCTCAGCATGTGGGTGTGCGCCTAACACTCATGAGCGTGAAATAGCGCGCGATGACGTTGGGCGAGCGCCCCGATGTTATCGCGCACTCGCGCGATATTTCAGTCGGCGGGCACATGCGGTTGGCAGCGCGCCCGCCGACAGTGAAGAGGGCTGTTAAGCCCATTACTCAATTAATTAAATAGAATTTTTCCCTGACCATCCAACCTTACGGTTGGCGGGTGGGTGAATGGGCCAAGCGGCCTTCGGACTTTTGAGGAAACCCCCATCCACGGGCGGGATGAGGTTTCCATTGTTAATTAAAAATAAAACTAAAATTTTTGGAACTCATTTTCAACATGTACGTTTTCTTATTTTTTTTTTGAAAACCTTATTTTTAATGTGAAAAATCTTCAGCTCCCGAGGCAGCTCTGTGCCTTCAGGGAGCTCTCACTGAGCGCACCCCTGCGCATGCGCTGACTTCCACGCTCGCCCTCCCCCTCCTCCACCCAGGCAGCGCTGAGCGTTTCTACGCACGATTCATGTCGGCTGGCTGTTAATTGGCCAGCCAGCAGTGTGAAATCACGGTCGGGGCCTGACTGCGGGTAGAGGACCATTGCGCCTGCCTTGCCCGCCCGACGAGGGGAAAATCCTCCCCAGGATTTGTTTAATTGATTGAGTTTAAATTCTGCAATTGACATGGTCAGATTTGAACTGGATTACTGGTCCAGTAATATAATCAGTATGCTACTGTAGCATTCAATCATATTGTGACTGATCTGTACTTCAACTCCATTTACCAGGCTTTAATTCCATATCCTTTGATACCTTACCTCACAAAATTCCATTAATCTCAATCTTTCAATTGTTCTGGCCTTTTGGAGGAGAGATTTCTAGATTTCCACAATCCTTTTTGTGAGGATGTGTGCTTTCTGATTTCACTCCTGAATGGGGCTGTAATTTTAGGAATATGCCCTCTTGTTCTAGAACTCTCCCCATCAGAGAATATAGTTTCTCTTTATCTATGCTAATCAACCATTTAATCATCTCAAATACCTCGATTAGATCCACCCTTCCATCTTTTATATTCAAGGAAATGCAAGTTGGGTCTGTCCGCGTAAGGTAATGTTTTTAGCTCTGCCATCATTCTGGTGAATCTGTATTTTATTTCTTCTAAGGTCACTATGTCCAAAAATGTGTATGTTTTTGCTTCAAGAGTCAAGATTGCGATCCTGACCTGGATCCCTGCAATTTTTAAAATTCTGGTGTAAATAGGTAGAGCGCATGAAGCTATTTGCCCTTGTCCAGAGCAGTGGAACTCAAGGGCATGGCATGTAAGGTGATAAATTGAAAAGCAATTTGTGAAACAATAAAAGGGAAATTTAACCTTACCCCCCACTCCCTCCCCCAAATACAGCAAACTCTCTAAAAGCAAACCCAGCCCATAGTGAACGAGCCTGTTTCTGTTTTGACTGAGGTGGGTTTGGTCCAAATAACCCACTCTGGAGAGGCAGAACCATGATTATAATATTCTAATGAGGTTCCATTCCTCAGAATTTGGCAGCCCTTTGAACTTAATGCTGGCTGGCTGGATTTTCCAGGACTATTCCCACCCCAGGCCTCAGGGAGTGACTTCTGCCAAAACCCAAGGAGGAAATCAGGGAGACTGGCAGGGTGGGGAACCAAGGGGAATGGTTCCAGCTATTAAAGCAAGTCGTGGGAGGCAGTGAGGGTTGATGGCATCAATTAATTCAAGGAGGAGTTGGATAAGCACCTGGAAAATATTTGATCGATGGGTATGTGAAGTTATCATGCAATGGGATTCATTACAAGTGTTAAATTTGTTCACAGTTAAAAGAACATGACAACTCCTGTGCAATTCTACTCAGTCTTCAAATCCTGGATTGTTTACTGCTGGTTCCCTCGACACTGTAACCTGCACAAAAGGAACGCTGAGCACTTTACGAAATCCATAGCTCCATGTGTATAATGATTAGCAACCTCCAAACCTGTCAGCAAGTCTTCCAGTTACTGTGTTAAAAAGGGTTTCTATTTCAATGTGACTCTGCAGGGCTTCCTTAATTGTACTCTCATAACATTGGACTGCTTTCTTGCTCTCGCCTGGCTCTGCACTGTGACTGCATTGTTTCACTTCCCAACTTTATGGCAAATCAGTGCTGTCAGACATGACCGAAGTGTGATTGAAATCTCTGCTAATCAAGCCCTGAATCAACACTGCAGTAGGAGTCACCTACAGTTTCATCATGGTGCCTCTGTCCTCATTCACTTTGTCAGGCTGCAAAGAGCCTGATTTATGAAGAGGCCATTGCCTCGATATCGTTCTGTGCAGTCAGAGGCAAAGAGACTGGGCCAAGGTTCTGTGTGTTCTTAGAATCGAAAGGGAGGAATTTTAACTCCCCAGGATGGGTGGGTTTGGGTTGGATGAGATGTTAGAACGTTAAAAAGTCTTAAATCCAAAAGCGAACCCTTCTGTAACCCATCCTGGTTTTAACAGAGGGGGCACAGGGGGAATAGGGGGAAACTCACTCATTTAAATATTTTAATGAGGCAGTAGGCCTCCAATCTCACCTCTCTTCCAGCTTTAATGTGGATTATACAAAATCTGTGCCTTGGAGTCAGGGTTTCAAAGCGCTTTTACGGCAGAGGTAGTTAGACTCTTGATAGGCAAGGAGGTGAACGGTGATCGGGGGTAGGCGGGAATGTGGAGTTGAGGCTACAGTCAGATGATCTATGATCTTATTGAATGTCGGAGTAGGTGGGAAAGGCTGAGTGGCCTACTCCTGCTCCTAATTCATATGTTTGTATGTTCTGGGAAATCCAAACCCCCGAATTTCTGACCAAAACTCCTTCCCACATCCCCGATTGGGTATCCCGCTCCGGTAAATATCATGGCTGACGTGTCTGTGCTCATGATCTTTGTGCTTACTCAATAACTATTGCTCTGTTGACTGGTTTTCCACTGCAAAAGACTCTAGGTTACCATATCTGTTTTCGGGTTGCACAAGAAATTTTCAAGTGGTTCAGTTGCTTATCCTGTTTATACTTCAATGAGAATGCCAGTGAGCAGATCCAGGAAACTTGCATGGAATTTCCCTCATGGGGACATTAGGGTATATTTTTTAAAGACACAAATGCAAAATTACGTGAGAGACTGGAATTTCTGTGGCGAGTAACTCATCTCCTGACTTCCCAAAGCCTGTCCACCATGTACGAGGCACAAGTCAGGAGTGTGATGAAAAACTCTCCACTTGCCTAGATGAGTGCAGCTCCCACAACACTCAAGAAGCTTAACACCATCCAGGGCAAAGCAGCCCGCTTGATTGGCACCCCATCCACCACCTTCAACATTCACTCCCTCCACCACCGACGCACAGTAGCAGCAGTGTGTACCATCTACAAGTTGCACTGCAGGAACTCACCAAGGTTCCTTCATCAGCACTTTCCAAACCTGCAGCCTCTACCACCAAAAATGACAAGAGCAGCAGGTACATAGGAACACCACCTGCAAGTTCTCCTTTAAGCCTACACCATCCTGACTTGGAAGTACATCGCTGTTCCTTCACTTTCGCTGAGTCAAAATTCTGGAACTCCCTTGCTGTGGATGTTACTACACCACATGGACTGCAGTAGTTCAAGGAGGTGGCTCACCACCACCTCCTCAAGTGCAATTAGGGATGGGCAATAAATGCTGGTCAAGGCAGCGATGGCCGCATCCCATGAAATAATTAAAAAACATAGGATTACATAAGATATACAGACCAGAAACAGGTTCAAGAGTCCATGCCAACATAAATGCTTGACTCAAGCCTCCTCCCATCTTTTCTCATATACCCTCTACTCCCTTTTCCCTCATATGCTTGTCTAGTCTCCCCTTAAATGCATCCATACTATTTGCTTCAACCCCTCCCTGTGTTAGTGAGTTCCACATCCTCACCCATCCCTGGATAAATAAGTTTCCTTTGAATTCCCTGCTTGGTTTCTTGTGACTATCTTACAGGCGATGGCCTCCAATCTTGCTCCTCCCCACAAGTGGAAACATTCAGGCCGGAATTTTCCTGCCGGTGGGACATTCCGGTCCTGTCGAAGTCAGTGGGTGCTTGGATGGCTCACCGCATCCGCTGCAGGAGGGACCAGCCAAGGCTGGGCCAGAAAATCCCAGCCTCTCTCTGTGTCCACTCTATCAAAGCCTTTCATAATTTTGAAGACCTCCATTAGGCCCCTACCCCAGTCTTCTTTTTTCAAGAAAAATTACGACCTAGCCTGGTCACCCTCTCCTGATAAGCGTACCTTCACATTTTCTGGTGTCATCTTGGTAAATCTTTATGCCACGCTCTCCAAGTCCTTTATGTAAGAGGGTGACCAAAATTGCATGCAGTACTCCACACGCGGTCCAACCAAAGCTCGGTACAAGTTCGGGATAACTTTTCAGCTCTCTCTCTCTAGAAATAAACTCTAGTGCTTGGTTTGACTTTTTTTAGTGGTCTTGCTAACGTGTGTCACTAGTTTTAGAGATGTGTGTATTTGTGCTCCCTTTGTTCCTCTACCTCAGTGAGATGCTTATTTTCCAAATAATACGCAACCTCCTTTTTTCCCCTCACCAAATTCGATGAAATTCCTGGATTTTCTTTCAGCCCAGTAACACAAACATTGCATGTTCACAGATAATGTGTAATCAATATTGCTCAATGCTGCCAGTGCAACTGATTTGTAATTTTTATTAATATCCCCGAGATGATGAACTGAGATCGAACGTTTCTCAAATTCCACAGGGTAATGTCCTCCTTTAAATTCTCTTTTGGAGTCCATAGCCACGTTCAGTCCTGTGCAGCGATTGTCATTTGATTGTAGGTAGAATCTTCCACATTAGATAGAGTCAGAAAGAATAAAATAAAAAGAAAAAAGATGGATGATCTATGGAAGCATTTATTTCCTCGTTCCACCTGTCCAAGTATGAAATGCAGCAGTCTGAATATTTTAAAAAGTTTATCCTCTGGGGCTCTCTGAGTTAAAGGAGTGATGGATTGCAGGCATTTTGTTTCTTGAAAGCTGGCTGCCAAATCATTTTGCATCTTACCCAGGCTGCTGCACCGATTATTTTATACCTACTGGACAGATGTGCCAATTGTGGGCATACTTGTGAATGAAGAGGTATTTGCAAGAATTTCTTTTTGGCATCTTGTAACTGGTGGAAACTGGTGGGCACTCAAAACAGGGATAGTAACTTACCCCGCCCCCCACCACCACCTCAGATCCCCATACCCACCCGCCCTGTCCTGACCCTAAACTGCTCTCTTTTGGGCAATGAGAGAGACACCCACAGGAAGGCAACGGGGGTCCAAGATCATCGACCTGAAATGTTAGCACTGTTTCTCTCCCGAGGTGCTGCCTGAGATGCTGAGTAGTTCCAGCATTTTCTGTTCTTATTCCTTCCTTAAATGTGCTGATTGGGTCTGATGATGTCATCAGAACCCAATTGGCAATCTCCAAATGGAGGCCTGAATTCGGTGGGGGAGGGGGCGGGATGTGTGTGGTGGGGTTGGGCAGTGACAGCTTCACTGTCAGGTCAGACCCCACCCCACCCCCGGAAGTCAGTCTGGAGCCTGAATGTTATTTCAGATCACCTCGTACACCAGGAGGAGCTGGACTGCTTCCTCCTCTGGCCCACACTCCTCCCTTGCCCCTGGTTCTCCATCCCTCTTGATCATGTCCAGAGTCCCCCCCTCATCGCCAGCTAGTGCATCTGGCTGGGCTCGAGCGAGAGGCAGAGGAAAATTCATGCTAACGAGGCCCGGTCATTAAGATCCCCGGTGCACTGCCCACTTTCTGTCACACGGTGTACCCGCCAGCCACCCTTCCTCACCAATAAAATCAGGGCCACAGTCTCAAGATGCACAACATCAAGATCTGATCAGTAAAAGTGATTTATCCTTTCAATAGTTCGTGTAGTCTGAGAAGGACCAGTTGTTCTGATTCTGATGCCCATCTGTACAAGATAGTTATAAAATTGATGGTTTAACGGAATTATCATGTTTCCCATGACGATGTACTTTTACTGCACTAAAAGTTCAACTTTGACCTATCTTTCTGGAGACATTGATTATCTGGTCAAACTTTCTAGCTTAATGTGTGTCAACAACATTTTGAGAGATGGTTGCTTTCTGCAGACGGCCATTCATAGCTCTGGGGAGTCACTTTCTAGTGACTTAAAGTGGAGCCCAGAGAATGCACTAAGAGGACCTGATGATTTATAGTATAGGTAATATTATCATGGCTTGTAGATGTCCATAAATCATGGCTCATAAATGTGCATAAATCCATGTAAACGCCTGTAACTCAGACTGCCACCTGCATTAACTGCCTTTAGTGAAGTGATGGATTAGTGGCAAGAAAAGATTTAATTTTTCAGATGATTCTTTGTGTGATTAGAAAGGTATTTATATAAGCATGTGTGCTTTTTTTTTGTGTTCATCGGGTGAGGTTAGTGCTGAGGGACAGGACTCGAATTATAGGCACCCAGTTCCTGTGTCAGATCTAGCACCGCTGAATGTACAGTGAGATTCCATTCCGTGACAAGTTTCAGATTCAAACTCAGAAGAAGGGTTCCTATTGCGCCAGTATGGCGTTTTTTTTTCCCCCAAAACTGACTCCAGCCATCATGTGGCTTCTCTGAGTGATGCATTCCTGTTGAGTTAGGAAGTTTTACCTTCAACATTCACTCCCTCCATCTTTGACGCACAGTGGCTGCAGTGCGCACAATCTACAAGATGCACTACAGCAACTCCCCCAGGCTCCTTTGAGAGCACCTTCCAAACGTGTGACCTCTGCCGCAAGGACATGGGAGCACCAGTAACTGCGAGTTCCCCTCCAAGCCACACACCAACCTAACTTGGAAATACATCACTGTGCTCCTTCATCGTTGTGAGATCAAAATCCCGGAACACCCTCCCTAACAGCACTGCAAAGAGTACCTTCGCCACAATTAAACCACCGACATTTAAAAGGCCTGTTAAGGTCGTTAGTAATCTATTAAATTAAAATTTTCACTGCCCTAACAGTTGGCGGGAAGGTGAAAAAGCCAAGCGGCCTTTGCATTTTTTTTGGAAACCTCATCCACGGGCGGGATGAGGTTTCCAAAAGCAAATAAAAATAAAAGTTTTAATTTTTCATTAATAACATGTTCCTGCTCATGTGACATGAGGGGACGTGTTTCATTACATTTTTGTTATTTTTTTCCATATCTCCTCATCTCCCTGAGGCAGCTCTGTCTCATCACGGAGACAGCGCTCAGCGCTGCCGCTTGCGTTTCACGCTGGGCGGGCCTTAATTGGCCCTCCAGCGTGAAATCGCGGTCCGGTGCCGATCGCGGGCAGCGGTCAACTTCCTGACCACCCCAACATCCCCCCGCCCGCCAAGCACTCCCACCAAGGGCAAAATTCCGCCCCAGAAAATGATTCAAACTCGCACTATTCCTTTTATCTCAGCAATACCCTTACAGACGATTTACCGCTATCTTAACGCCAAGGCTTTTTTGCTTGGACTGGCCCAGTTGCAAACAGTTTTCTCCCCGCAGATTTACAAGCATTCACTAGATGCTTTTCCCCCAGCTGCTATCTGTCCCTGAGACACCCAAAACCTCACTCTAAACTCATTATTGCTTCAATTGCAGAGCAAACATGAGTTCCCTAAACTCAGTCCCCCAGCAGTCTTGCAGTATTTCCTATCAGAGAGCTTAGAACTCCTGCCTTCGCTCTCTGACTTGCACACCGGGAAGAATTTTCCGGTCAGCAAGCGGGGGCGGGGCCCGCTCGGCGCCGTGTAAAATGACACGTGGTGACGTTGAGCGGGTGTCCCGATGTCACCCCGCGTCATTTAAATTTTCAGTTCGGCTGCGCGCCCACCGAACTGTCAAAGGCCTATTAAGGCCCGTTAAAAACTAATTAAAACAGTTAACTGAGCTGCCCGTCCAACCTTAAGGTTGGCAGGGAGGGCAGGCGAAGAGCCCAGGCGGCCTTCGCATTTATCATGAAACCTCATCCGCGGGCGGGGTGAGGTTCCACGAAGGGTTCATTACGTTAATAAAATTTTTAAAAAACATTTCGTTAACGTGTCCCAACTCATGTGACGCTGTCACATGACGGGACATGTTTAAATGATTTTCAGTTTTCTTTATTTACGAGGCGTAAAACGACGCGGGGGTGGTGTGGGACGTGCGCGAAAGAGCACACTCCCCACTCGGGGAACCCTTCCCCCCCCCATCTACACAGGGTGCGCACAGCGTTTCCGGGTGTGCCTCACACGAGCGTCCGCGTCCACAACCGCCCCCCTACAGGGGGGAAATTTCTACCCCTGGATAAAATGTCCACACGGCAGACTGGCTCACCTTAACATGTACATTTGAAACATTCTGCCCCTAAATTTTAATTTTTTTTCATTTAATTACAGAAACCTTATCCCGCATGTGGATGAGGTTTCCTCAAAAATCCAAAGGCCGCCGCCTGGCCGATTCGCTCGCCCACCAACCGGGCAGTTAGACGGGCAGTGAAAAATGCAGGTTAATGAATTGATTGATGGCCTTAATAGGCCTCTTAACTGTCAGTGGGCGTGATGCTGACTCTCGTGCATGCCCGCTGACTGAATTATCACACAAGTGCACCATGATATTGGGACATTCGCCCGACGACATCGCATGATATTTCATGCTCGGGCATGTCGGGCACACGCCCGCACGCTGAGCGGGAAATCCTGCTTCAAGTGTCGTAAAACCTCATTAAAAATGCATGTATACAAATGTTCCAGAAAACCTGACGTTTTTGTTAGTAGGTCCTCCAGACCTGCCGGCATCAAGCTCACAAAAAACCCTAAATAAAATTGAAACCACGTTCCACCTTTCTTAACACACAAATGTAAATATAAATTAAACCTAAAGTTATACATTGTTCCTAACGAAGGGGGTGCTGCATTGTCAGAGGTCCGCATCTTTTGGCTGAAACATTAGGGGCAGAACTTTGCCCTCGTCGGGTGGGCTCAGCCAGGGGGCGAGCGGGATCACTGCCCGCAATCGGGGCCCGACCACGATTTCATGCTGACGGGCCAATCAAGGCCTGCCCAGTGTGAAACGCGTGCCGCAGTGCTCAGCGCTGCCTGTGGGGGGGGGTGAGAGGACGGCGAGTGCACAAGTTCGCACACGTGTGTGGGGTGTGCGCAGGAAAAGCTCCCTGAGGCACAGAGCTGCCTCGGGGAGGTGAAGATTTTGACTAATGGAAATGAAGAATTTTAAAATGTTTATAACATGTGACTCTGTTTGAAATTTAAAAAAAATTTTTTTAAATCCCTGAACGAAACCTCATCCCGCCCGTGGTTGAGGTTTCAAAAAAATCCAAAGGCCACTGGGCCTGTTCGCCTGCCCGCCAATCGTAAGGCTGGATGGGCAATGGGAAATTTAATTCAATTGGTACTTGAACGGCCTTAATAGGCTTGTTCATTTTCGGCTACCGACTCCTGCGCGCGCGCCCGCCGACCGAAATATCGCACGGCTGCGCAATGACATCGGGGCACTGGCCTGACATCATCGTGCGTCATTTTATGCTCGTTCGCGTTGGGCGCGCGCCTGCCTGATAAGTGGAAAATTCTGCCCCAGGTGTCAGTTCAAGTGATGTAAATAAAAATCCCATGGCACTGTTGGAAGAAGAGGAGCCAGTAGTTTTACAGTCGCCAACATTTATCACTCAGTCAACACTACCAAAAAGGGGAGAGCTAGTTCATTTATTTCACTGCCATTGGTAGGAACTTGCTTTCCACAAATTGGCTGCTGTGTTTGCCTAGATAACAACTACCTTTCAAGAGTAATTGATTGGTTGCAGTGAACTTTCAGACCTACTAAGGACCATGCTTGGTGCTAAGTCGCTGGAAATTGGACTGAGGCTGCCCAAACATCAGACTCTTATAGCCGGCAGAGGGAGAAGATCTTAAACCCCATTAGTTTGGGTTATACTTTGAACTCAAGCCAGTGGTAAAAGGCCAGGTGTCTGGCCCACAGTAATAATAAATTGCCCCTGTGTTTATACATTTATTTCTCAATAAACTCTTGTTCATTCTTTCCACCAAGCCTCATGGTGTGCAAAAGAAGGCATGAAAGATGAGGCTGCTCTTTATTAGCACAATAACTGATTGAGGTTAACAGTTCTTAATCGCAGCATTTATTCTCATTGCATTCTTTAATTTTTCACGAAAGCAACAGCAGGAATTGCAATGCCTATTCGCTCTCAGCTCTCAGTGCAGTGCCAATTTGTAATCCATTATAATAAATAAATCTGTCTCTGCTGCTGAATTTTACCTTCTCATATCAATGCAACTTATCAAATGCCTCTTACTTAGATTAGGACTTAGTACCAATGTCCCTTTGGATCTCAATGATTTTGACCTTTGTGGTTTTTCTTGTTCTTCATTCACTGATTACCTGCCCAGACATATACACGCTAACTGGAGACTGTACAACTCTTAAGCACATGCACACATGTGCACATACATGTGCAGGTACACACTGTGGGCACTGCTGCATTTCGAATATAATAAAGGGGTCATTACATTGTGGAAGCTTTTTATGGATACAGGGCAAAGCTAAGCTTACAATGGCTATTTAATATGATTTATCAGGCTAACTTCTGCAAATGAGTTAACAGAGAATCTTTATGCTGTGTTCATGGTTTTGTGCTATTATTATGAAGGTGACTTGCTAAAGGCCAGGCAACAAATGGTTAAAGGCCAGGCAATAGTTGTCTTTTCTCCCAGTTTGTGACCTTTCTGATTACAAACATTGTGTAAAGTTGTTTGCTTAAAACTTAAAGTAAGGTCAAAAGGCTATGTATTAATGTAACGCAACTGATGATTGCTGGTTGTTTAGAACGTCATTGAATAAGTAGAATTTCGGCAGTTTGTAATCACCCTCATGTCATGGTTGCTTGGTGGAACCGGGGACAGATGGGGGAGGTGCTGAAGCAAGCAGATCTAGGAGGAGATTGGCCAAACTTGCTGTAGGACCTTCCTGCTCTGGAGAAGGTTGCCAGGGGTGAAAATGATCCAATCATGGACCATCACTATCAGAGAAAGGAGCCAGTCATAGACTGTCCTACCAGAGAAAGGAAACAATCATGGTCCATCGCTATCAGAGAAAAGAGCCAATCATGGATAGTCGCTATCAGAGAAAGGAGCCAATCATGGACAGTCGCTATCAGAGAAAGGAGCCAAGCAGAAAGTGTGTCCATGGCAGGGCGGGAAGCAGAGGTCTATCTAAGCACGGTGTTCATTAAGCACGAGGCCATCGCTGCAGCCAGACAAGGAAGGGGGATGGCCTGGTCAGATATCTGAACAGAGAATGGACAAGGATGGGTCGACCGCCTGACCCTGTCTGTTTCTAGGGGAAACCAAGCAACTAAAGCATGGGGTGAGTAGTCACTGGTGTAAGCATTATTGAACTGTCTGTAACAGAAATCAACTAATAAAGTTCAGTTGTTTTGGGCGAAGTCTTGAGTTTTGGGTCATTGATATCCAGAGTAAATCTCCGAACCCAGGTGGGAGGAATAGCCTACAACAGATGCATGTGCCAAACACCCACTCATGCAGGCACTTTCAGTGCTAAAGGTTTTGGTAGAAAGCAGCAAACAAAAAATTGCTAACAGAGGAAGCCCTGCATTTTTTGTTTGAGTGGAACTTGCTTTCCTCCTGTTAATTGCTGGTGTACAGATTGCAGCAGTGAAGCAGGGACTGACAACCTGCTGCTGAAATTCCATAGTCCATGATTGACAGCGGAGCCAGAACTGGACAGGCGTGTCTGGTGGAAGTGCCTTAAGATTTTCTTAAAGCCCATGCGTATTACATCCATTGCAGTACCCCCGTTTCCCATAAGTGTCGCCTCCTTAAATAATTCTCTGAGCTTTGTTGAGCACAATCATTCCATTCGAAATCACTGCTGATGACTTCTATTTTCTCCTTATCTCGATATGTGGCAATTTCATCCTTAATTAAAGACTCTAAAATGTCCCTACCACTGATGCAAAGCTAACTGACCTTAATTAATTACCCAGATTAGCTCTGTCTCCCTTTTTAAAACTGTGAACTACATCCAGCAATTTGCAGTTCTCTGACACACAACCACACTCAGAACCCTGTAATATATAGAGCCCTAGTTTTCCTTTAGCTTAACTTGCATCTAACATTTTTCTTTTATTAATAATATCTCTCACTCTCACTCTCTGTCCCAGATCTTTCTGAACCCAAATCTTTCCATCCTCACCCATCTTTGTCTCCAAGTCTATCTGTCCCCACCTCTCGGTCTGTTTCAACCTCACTCTGCCTCCAACTCTCACTTTGTCCCTACCTCTCACTCTGTTTCCACCTCTCTCTGTCCCCATCTCACTCTGCCCCCACGCCACTTTATCCCCACATATTTCTGTCCCCACCTTATTCTCTATCCCCACCTGTCCCCACCTCACACTGTCCCCATCCCATTCTAACTCACCTCTTTATGTCCCCACCTCACTCTGTGCCCACCTCTCTCTGCCCCCACATTATTCTGTCCCCACCCTATTCTGCCCCCACATCATTCTGTTCCTACCCTATTCTGTCCCCACCCTATTCTGTCCGCACCTAACTCTGTCCCCACCACTCTCTATCCCCACCTCTTTCTCTCTGCCCCCACATCACTCTGTGCCCACCTCACTCTGTCTCCACCTCTCCCCATCCCCAAACCCCTCCATCCCCACCAAACCCCTCTCCCCATCCTTCCCCGTTCTCACCTGGCCCTGTCACCACCGCGCCCCATTCTCCTCTCACTCTGTGATGTGCCCTCAGTCCAAGGTGTCATTGCATGATCTGGCCGGCCATATGTCATCTGAAGCCAGCTTCTGTGGTGTCCAACTTGAATGCCAGGGCAACACCAGATCTCTCCAAAGCTGGTGGAGAGACTTGATCAGGTTCTGGCAAATAAGAATCCCAATGGAGTGAGCTGGCCTTTAGAGAAAGCAATTAGTTCCTTCCCAGGAATGGGTAATTTTTCCGACTCAAAGTTTGGGATCTTTGTCAGTCCCTCACACCAGATAGCAGCTCCAAGCCACACACCATCCTGTCTTGGAACTGTATCGCTGTTCCTTCACTGTCGCTGGGTCAAAATCCTGGAACTTCCTTCCTACCAGCACTGTGGGTGTACCTACACCACATGGACTGCAGCGGCTCAAGAGGCCAGCTCACCACCACCGTCTCAAGGGAAACTAGGGATGGATAACAAATGCTGGTTTAGCCAGCAATGCCCACATCCCACGAACAAATAAAAGGGCATTTTAAAGACTTATAGGGTCAATTTTCCTAGGAGTTCCCAGGATTTCCTGTAGACATTCTCCTTTGGCAAGGGGTGGAGGGGGGGGGGTGCAGTAAATCTCCACTGTAGCCCCCTTTAAGAGACCAGATGGAATGGGGAGGGACCTGGTCAAATGTGGAAATCACATTCTCTCCTAGACTCCAGGGACAACAGGGGCAGAAGATTACGTCCCGCGGACAGGTGCGTGCCCGGCCTGGTCAGGCGTAAAAGAACGCGCGATGACGCCGGGTGAGTGTCCTGGCGTCATCGCGCACTCGTGCGATATTTCGGTTGGCAGGTGGGCAGTGCGCCCGCCTACAATAAAGAGGCCTATTAAGGCCATTAATCACTTAATTACCTGCTATTCTTTGCTGCCCATCCAACCTTATGGTTGGCGGGTGGGCGAATTGGCCAAGGCGGCCTTTGCATTGTTGAGAGAACATCATCCACGGGTGGGACAAGGTTTCCAACATCAATTTAAGAAAATAAAAATGTCCCTGACATAATTTTAAATGTGTCTGTGTTCATGTGAGTGAGTCCTATGTGGGGACATTTTTCTCACATCTTTATTTCAGGGTTTTATGTTCTTCAGCTCCCCCGGGGCAGCTCCCTGCCTTCAGGGAGCTTTCGTTGTGCGTTCCCCCTGCGCATTGCGACTTCGGTGCTCACCCTCCTCCCAAGCACCCCCCCCCCAACCCCGGCAGCGCTGAGCCCCTCAGCCCACCTTTCACGCTGGCTGGCCGTTGATTGGATAGCCAGCGCAAAATCGCGGTCAGGGGAGGTGGGGGGAGGGGACGATCACAGGCAGCGGGCCGTTGTTTCCTGGCCGCTCCTGGGTAAGCCCACCCGCCCGACCACCCGCCCGACCACCCGGAAATCCTGCCCCAGGCCTCCAGTCTCGTTCTAAAGACCGATCGTGTTTGGAAGGGTATTCGTTTAATTACATGGCTGAAGTACATTAGGAATATTATTTCTGTAAAAATTGTCATAGTTGTTGGCCGGGGATTATAGATTTGAGTCACATTGCCAAAAAAAAAATGCTGCTGTTTGGCACTGAGCTGTTTCTTCACTGCTTAATCAGACCCACTCTGTATGATATAGCTTGTGCAAGCCCTCCCCACATGTGAAATGGGCAGGATTAGAGGGTAGAAGGGGGACGAGAAACATGCACATCATACTAAATACTAAAATATTCAATATAACTGCAACCTTGATTCTTTAATTTCTACACTCACCATTTTTCTTGCTTTTTTTCCTTAAGAACACAATAGCTTTAGACAGAGGCAGTGATGTGAGTCAGGTGTCTCTCTCCGGGGGAAAGTGGAGTCACCGCGTAAAATGCGACATTAGCTATCAGGGGAATGTGGATATTACTCGAACAGGCAGAGGATGAGGAAATGACGGGAAGCATAGGGAGATCCCACACAGTCCAGCCTGACTTGGATGAACTGTTGATTTGGGACTGAGAGGTTGGGTGAGTTGCTTCTATTGCTGGGGAGTATGGACAGTGTCTCCAATCATAATAGCCAAGGAATGATGGAAACTGTGGTAGATGGAGTTCAATGTTGGCACTGAGAGAGAAACAAGGATATTTTCTTGATGGTAGGAGTTTAGCAACTATGGAGGAGCAGAGAATTTTGGAGTCTCTCCAGTTGTACATACCTCATCCTGAGGAAGAGTTTTATTTGATTGCCATCCTAAAGTGAGGCTGACTTGACAATGGCCTCTTAAATCATGGCATTGGTACACCAACAAGATGGTTGAGGTAGAGCAAGATGGTATTCCCTCGACTATCTAAAAAAGACTATAGAGTCTCAAGGATGGCATGAAACATACGAAAAGCTTATCGACTGAATAAATCTGGCACAACATTCAATATTCCTGCTGAGGATTCCAAATGGTTTCTATTCTAGTTTGCTAAAATTAGTGCCTGCAGATTAATTTTTGATTCCTGGAGAGTCTGGGAGGTTTAATCAGCCTTCCAAGGAAAGACTAAATTGTTGGGTTTGGTAATACTTCAATATTAGTGAGGAAAAGGGCTGTTATAATTGCAGTCATTTCAAGCTGTTAAACAGCTTAAGTTAATAAGCCATAATAATAGGCTAGTCTAGTGCTTCTGGTATTGCACTAGTAAACCACATGTTGTGAATCCATAAATCCATCATTGGCAAGTTGTAAAATTGAATTTGGGCACCGCACCTTAGGGAGCATATACTGGTGCAGTGCAGATTCAACAAAATGATATTGGGGCTTAAAAAGTTAACTTAACTCCTCCTTTACCTTGGGAATATCTTCTCCAATAAGACTAGGCTGGATGACCAAGTTAACAGTTGCCTGCAGCAAGCTCGGCGTTTGGCAGGCTCACTCACAGACTTTGGAAAGAATATGGAGTTTGTCTCTGCACAAAGATCAAAGTCTAGCAGGCTGTGGTTCTTAAATCACTTTTTTATGGGTGCAAGACTTGGACAACCTACCGGCATCACATGAAGCAACTAGAAGCCTTCCATCTCCGCTGTCTGAGAGCCATTTGCAACATCCAGTGGTCGAACGAAACCCCTAACTCGAGGTTCCTGAGAAGTGCTGCATGCCTGGGATTGAGAGCATGCTCATCAGAACTTAGCTTCACTGGGTCGGTCATGTGGGTCGCATGGAGGATTCCTGCGTACCAAAGGCAATATTCTACAGCCAGCTGAACGTGGGAACCCACACCACAGGATGTCCCGAGCTTAGATCTGAAGGCAATTTGAAAATCAACCTCAGAGCTTGCAAGCTGGATTCCAATACATGGGGGGAAACCAACAGCCTTGGACAGACCCAAATGGAGATGTCTGTCATCAAGCGATTTTGGTAGTTGAGGAGAACAGAGCCAAATGCCAGAAGAGAGCGTGGTGCCAAGCCAATACCTCCATCCATCCCTCCAACACTGACTCTTCATGGGTAGGACATTGTGCTTGTCGGGTGGGTGCGCACCTGACCCGGACGAGCGTAAAATGATGCGCGATGACGTCGGGCGAGCGTCCCGACATCATCGTGCACTGGCGCGATATTTCAGCCAGCGGGCGTGCGTGGGAGTGGGCAGTGCGCCGGGCAACAATTAACAGGCTTATTAAGGCCATTGAAGTTCTAATTCAATGAATTTTTTCGCTGCCCATCCAACCTTACGGTTGGCGGGAGGGGCAAAAAGGCTAAGGGGCCTTTGGATTTTTTTGCCAAACCTCATCCACGGGCGAGATGAGGTTTCAATCAGTGATTTAAAAAAATTAAAAAATTTTCAAACTAATTTCTAACATGTCGCTGCTCCTATGACAGAGTCACATGAGGGGACATGTTATTAACATTTTTAGATTCTTTATTTTTTATTTGCAAATTTCTTCAGGTCCCTGAAGGAGCTCTGTGCCTCAGGGAGCTTTTTTACTGCGCGGATGTGCACACGTTAGTTGGCCAGCCAGCGTTAAATCCATGCCTGGTTCCGATCGCAGTCCTGCTCGCCACGCCCGCCCGACGAGGGCAAAATTCTGCCCTATAAGTAGTATTTGCAATCCTTAATGCCAACTGCGACTTGGCCCAACATTACACATGAGACGACATCAGCCTAGACTGTAAACCGGTCTTTTTTTCCTTGCTGAACACTCAACCACTGAAGCAACAGGAGAATCCATCATCGTGCGGACAGGTTGCATAAACTTGGCTTGTATTCCCTTGAGTTTAGAAGATTGAAGAGTGATCTGATCAAGATATTACACGATAGATACAGGAAAACTATTTCCTCTAGTGGAGCAGTCCAGGCAGTCTTAAAATTAAAGCTCGGCATTCAGACGTAACCAGGAAGCACTTTTACACAGGAAGGTTGAAATCTGGAGCTCTCTTCCCCAGGAGGATTAGTTAAAAAATTCAAGACTGAGATTGGTAGACATTTCTCAGGCAAGGCTATCGTGGGATATGAATCAAAGACAGGTGAATGGAGTTGAGATGCAGATCAGCCATGATCTAATTAAATGGCAGGCGTGTTTGTCCCAACGTAACTCTGATCATTTAAGTGATAGTACCAGGGGGAAAAAAAATGACCATTTAAAACCCAATCCCTACACTAATGTCCTTCAGGGAAGGGAAACTGCCACCCTTTACCCAGGCTGGCCTACAGTCTCAATTATACTGCCATGTCCTTATAGCCCCTGAAATAGCTGGCAAGCCACGCAGTAAATAAAAATTTGCTAAAAGAATGTCCTCTACCACCTCTTAAGGGCAATAAGAGATGGGCAATAAATCATGAAATCTTACTGCACAACAGGAAGCCATGCAGCTCATCATGCCAGTTGTGCCAGCTCATTGAACGAGGGGTCCAAGTAGTCCCACTCCCCTTTCAATGCCACTTAGGTCCTTGGGACACATATTAAGAAAAAACTAAATCCCACACTGTGCAAGCCTAATGATAGAAAACTCGAGTTTGCATTCCCCAGTCTAAACTTAATGACAAAGTGTCATATCGCCAGCCATCATTGCATTGACATAAAAGTGTTCAATGTGCTGCGCCAAATTTACAATCTACTCAATTAACCCAAGGGTCCAAGGCACCAGCCTGAAGCAATTAGTGCAATGTCTCGCTTCCACCCTAAGTAGTTGGCTTGGTGGGCTGCACGAACAGGATTTATTCTGTAAACAAGGCTGGGCCCAAGGCTGTGAAGTGTGCCATCACTGAGATTTACGACATTGACATTCCAACATAATTGGCAACACTCAGTCAAAGCTTGAGCCACAGAGACCACTTCCGAGTGACTGCCTGACGCAGAAACATACTTTGTACAGCTATACGTTTTAATATTGCCATTCAGATTTTTACATGAGCACAGTTAATTATAAACAAAACAAATCCCTCGAGGTGAGGGGCCCTGCCAACTATATCAACACAGAGTAACCACCACCAGTGTATTTAAAAATCAATTGATGACAGCATCGGTTCGACGCAGTTCTGAATGTACAAGGATGTCTGCTTCTGGATGCTTTCTTGCACTGGCACAGTGGATACTTTTGCAGACTCTGAATAGCTTTAGGATTTATGACACACAAGCCTTGCCTCTCAGACACTGCGAGCTCCTTTCACAGATAATAATGCACACTACCACCCCCCCTACCACCCCAATATTATAAACGGTGTCAATATTGCACCAGTAATTAACAGTCCCATGCGATAAGCAATGGATCACCATCAGGGAACAATTGTGTACATAGGGTGGAAAATTAAACCTTTCTGATGAACAGGAATATGTTGTCAGGTAATGATAGAATATAACATATGTGCAGTGCTGTGGTAATTATGGTTTTATTTAGTGTGTAATATGCCTTTAAGAAGAATGCTTGGTAAGGATATTTAGTACCCAATAGGAGAGTAGCGTGGGCTACCTCGGTAGTTAGCAGTTAGTACTGTAGAGATAGAATTTAAAGTGAAAGCACACATGTAGTTGCTGCTGAGTACCTTTGCAAATAAACTAAAAGTTTCCACCTAAGAAGTGTCTGCTGATCAACTCTATCAATAGTACCAACTTGGCCACCACTCACAACAAACTGGCAACGAGGATCCACAGGATCCAACAAGTGCATATACACACATGTCCATGCCCATGAGTATTTGAGTATGTAAGGTGTATTTCTGTGTGCACATATACAATGCACCTGTTTATGGTGAATTGGAGGTTTATGGGGTCTTACTTCAAGCTGTATCATTGGTATTATAGACCTATCAGGATTGAGGGTGCTGGTTGGATCTTGAACACTGCGTGAAGCTCTGGCATTCAGTATTACCAAGAAGGTGTCTTAGTAAGCAGTAGGACGATGGCAATCAAGACACATTGGCTGGGGGGGAGTCTCAGGGCCTGACAGCACTGCGAAGGTGGCTGGGGGTCGATGATTGCTACAGATGAAAATTATGGCAAGGACTTTGGGGGAGGGGTCCTGGGATCTTGGAAACCTGAAAGCACGGTCTTCGAATCAACAAGTGGTGGGAAATGGGATCTTGCGAGTGGTGAGTACCAAATCTGGGAGAAAATTCTGTGGAGGGAGATCCTGAGGTCTAGAAAGACTAGGGCCAAATATCTGGCAGCATTGGGAGGTCAAAGTCTGACAGCACTGAGTGACATCCAAAAGATTTTGGGGTGGTGTCTAGGAGCCCTAGGGAGAGAGAGCCACGAATGGAACTCTTACATTAAACCCAGGCCCTGTCTGCCCTCTCCCGTGGACATAAAAGGTCCCGCAGCATTTTTTGAAGAAGAGCAGAGGAGTTCTCTCCAGTGCCTTGGCCAATATTTATCCCTCAACCAACATCATTAAAACAGGTCATCTGGCCATTATGACATTGTTGTTTTTAGAGCCTTGCAAATGGTCTGATGAGTTTCCTGCATGATAAGAATGACTATGCCACATTGACTGTAAAGCACTTTGGGACATTCTGAAGGTTTGAAAGGCATTACGTCGAGGCAATTCTTTCTTTCTTTTACCGTTGGACGTTCTTGGACCCTCAAGAAAACCTACTACACTTCCCCCATCCCCCTTTTTCCACACTCTTGTCAACAGGCTGCCTGACACAGGCGTCGTTTCATCACTTCAATTTCCTGCCTTGAAGAATTAACTGGGGCATTTGTGAGTATTCCAAAATATACAAATCTATAAACAAATGAGAATTATCTTGTAAAGCACTGAAAAGTTTATTATTTACAGTTTCCATGTTTATATACAAATGATTATCTTGAAGCCCCGAAGATAATGTCCTGTTCTGCCCAGGTTTTCTTTGTAAACTGAATTTTAATCTCAGTGAAGGGAAGGGAAGGGGGTGAATTTGATAAGAGCAGCAGCCAATCAGGAGGAACCATAAGCCCTGACTGTTTCCTCCATGGAGAATAATAAACAGCAATTCTGTGTCCCACAGGGCAGCTTAGGTTAAAATCGGGGCTATTGTCATCCAGATGAATTTTCTAGGCAGTTTCAAATCAACTTGAGTAAACAAACAAATCCAAAAAGGAATAAGTGTTTTTCCATTGGAAATGTTGACATAAAAAAAAATGATGCCTCAAATTATGGCCCAGGAAAGGAATTAATGTGGACAGGAGGTGCCTGCAGTGGACAGTATGCTTAATATATTTCAGGAATACATATCTAGCAGGTCCCTGAATTGCACCTTTATTCAAAGTAAATTGGAGGATTCGCTGTTTTATGAGAATGGAAGTTTTCCGTCATAAAATGCACAATGTATTAATCTGCTACTGACCTGCAGCCATGTGTAACCTGGTTGGGATCTTTGATTGCAGATTTTTGTCAATCCTCCACTAATCCATTCCTGGTGGTTACTTCTGAACCCTAATTGGTATTCAGAGCTGCCTAAAAGCAATCAGCCTCCAGTTAATCTCAGGAAGACCAAACATCCATTCCCAGATTTTCCCTTTTCTTCAGTGGGAGTGAGGACACCCTGGATGAACACACTCCACCTCCAACCCCCACCGGGCCTCCTGCACAGCCTGCCAAAACCATTCACATTAAGGGATCTACCTTGACTCCACCAACTCCCATTGGTCGGGACTGGGGCATCAAGTGAGCGCAGATTGGCAAGTCTGCCGAGGTGCGGCAGCCCAGAGATTCTAAAGGCTTGGACCCTTTTTTGTTAATATAATTTATGGAGCATGACACTTGACATTTGCATGAAATGTGATGAGCATCTCTTAATTGTAAGATCCTGACTTAGCAAATAGAAACAAGTACCAAATAGTTTCCCTCTGGGTCATCTTTGAAATCTGCAGGTAAATGAATTGGAACCACCTTAGTGACCACCGTGTACTATATATTCTCACAGCCTTTACACTTGATTAATGTGTGAGAATCAGACTGTGTAGAAAACACGCTCTGGGAGGCTTCTTAGTCAAACGAAACAAACTTTATTTACACGAGAGCTTCTGTGGCTGCTTGTATACAGCCAGCCCCTCATATACCCATTTTTCCCTAAGGGGCCCCTCCATAGAATTTATTCCCCCGCACTAGTCACACGTTGTTTGAACAAATCACATGACCCCCTTACTCAGTTGAACTGATCTTAAAGTGACAGTCATCACAGCCTGCTTCACTGCTCTGGGCACTTACTGAGGTGTTTTCACATCTGGCATAAAACAAAGTGTACATTAATATGTCCATGAAATAGGTTTAACATGTACTTGCCTCCCAACAATTCTTTACAAGATCCTGGGGAATTCTGGCAATGTTGCCGTTCTAACTGAGAGGTAGTTGTACTTAATGTTTAGCCGTGCTTATTTAGCCAGGCCCCCGGCCCCACAGCACCTACACTTCACTTAGCAGTTGCCAGCTGACTGAAGAACGAAGGATAGATTGTCAGGATGACACTTTTGCTGGTCTGCATTGTACCAGAGCCTGCCTTGTAGGCTCCAGGGTGCTTGGCAGTGCTGAGGATTTACTACCGCTACAATACCTCAAAAACGAATCCGCTTGCTTTCCACAAACAAAACTGTTTCTCACCCTATTTGCCGTGCAGTACACTCAAGGAAGTGATCATGTTTTGCACCCTTAACCAAAGCAAAAAAATGCTAGAAATACTCAGCAGGTCAGGCAGCATCTGTGGTGAGTTAATGGGCTGAATTGTCCTGGCCCAGTGGTAAGAGCAGCCTAATGCCTTCCGGCCAACAAGCCTTTTTGCCAGTAGTGGGGAACTTGGTGGCTTCGAGCTGCCGACTGGACAACCAATTGACCTACTTATGTGGCCCATTATGAGCCCACTTCCTGACTCAGTGGGCATTGTGCCCACACCGGGAGGGCCTGCTTCAAGTAGGGAGACTACAAGGTAAAACTTCCCAGCAGGTTCTTGGGGCCTGGTGGGCCCTCCTTCATGGGCACTCCATGACCCATGGAGAGTCCCCTAGCCCATCAATGATGCTACCAGTGCTACATGACACCCAAGGCCCCTGTCAATCACTAGAGCAGCTCTGTCCGGGAACCAGCTTCACCCAAGCTAATTCACCTGTCTTCGGGGTTGCCTGACCGTTGAGGCAAACTCTCCCTGGTGTTGCCACCTCAGCAATGGTTACTGAGGCTGCTGAGCTCCTGGCCCTCTGGATTAGGCCTTAGTTGGGCAGTAGCCCTGGTTGCGGGCTTTTGATTGGTTGCTGCTGGTAATATGCCACCCTGGGTCCTGTCGTTGGTCAAAGCAGGGTCGCCTGCCGCTTTTGGTCGAGGTGGTGAGACTTCAGTCACCAGCAAAATTCAGCACAACCTTTCAAGACAGTGATCCTTCGATGGAGCTGAAATGTTAACTCTGCTTCTCGCTCCGTGGATGCTGTCTCCAGCTAAGTATGGCCAACATTTTCTGTTTTTGATTCAGATTTTGAGCACCCACAGAATTTCCCTTTTGTAGAAGCTCCAGTTTTACACAGGCTGTGCCTATGTTGTTGTTCCAAATGTGCTACTGCCTTTTGACGGTTTTTTGACAACTCTGCATGAAATACAGATAGACGAGGGCACATTGCAAGTGACACTCCGCAGGGGCCACCAATTGTTATAAACCAACTACTCCTTTCTGTGGAGCACAGGTCTTGTGAAGGTTCAGCAGCATCTCCTGAGCCCTTGATATGTGTAACTACATAGAAATAAATTGACAAAAATCTGCAATCAAAGACCCCAACTCCACGGGTCACAAGCCAGGGTTAGGCCCATCAGTACCTTCCAATGTAGGCCTCTCTGGAGTTTAAAAATACATTATTCTCAGTTTGTGGGCGTTTCTGCCAAGGCCATAGTTTATTGTTGATCCCTAGTTGCCCTGAGAAGGTGGTGGTGGCCTTTATTCTCCCACTGCTGAGTAGCCGTTTGGTACAACTATGGGAATAGGCTTAGAGGTTAGTGAGAGGGCGTCTCATTTGGGTGGCACATCTCAGGCCCCTCACAAAAACCATAATTCCAGCACTTGCTGGAGGTGGTGGGTGGGCGGGGGTGTGGTTTGTCGGTGATGGCGTGGGGTGGGGGACAAGTTGCCTTCCTCAAATAATAATGATTTGTTAAAAATTCATCTGGCTCTGGGTCCATTCACTGGGACAGGCTTCCAGTTGTCTACATGATTTGGAGAAATCCAGTTTGTAGGCTATGTTAAGTGTTTACAGATCTCTGCTTGGGGCTGACAGTTGCGTTTGAAGGAGATGTTGGGGTGAATTGTTAACATCGGATCTGCAGAGCTAACCAGTGGCCCATTCGTGAACACGTCCCATCCCACCTAGAATGAAAATGGGAAGGCTGCAGCAGCAGCTGGGTGATGCACTCCTCCAGGTCACCAACCCAAGTGGGGAATGTGAATATTAGCCTTAAGTATTATTCCTTCTGCTCCTCCCACATCAATCTAATGGGCCAGTTTGACTGACGTGGAAACTCCCTGCAGCATTCAGAAGGCACTGGGTTGGGCAAAAGTAGGGACTCCAGAGATGGGAGACTGTGTTGGCCTCCATAGAGCAGTAATTTTTTAACACCTATGATACATGGTGGTGAGTTTTATACCCCCTCCAAGAGCACACCTCCCGGCATCAGTATCAATCTCTGTTCTCCAGTGCTAACAAACCCAAACCAAATCTCCCACTTAGACTTTAATGTTTATTCCCAAATGTGACCAGCTGACTCCGAAGTCTTACTGCAGAGTCATTAGTCTACTCTGCAGGTCGCAGGTAAAGATCAGATCATCTTTGCAATTGAATTATGCATCCCACTGAAATCTGTAAGAGAGTACATCTGTAGCATCTGTACATGGTCCCTCCTCACACGGTGAGTAATTGCACCGTGTGATGATGTGCTGCCAGAAGTCAGAAGCCAGAAAGTCCCAGGTTCGATTCCTGTCCTATGGTGAGCTAGCCATTGCCTTTGCAGTGGAGGTGGGAAAATTCCGCCAGTGGATCCAATACAATTCCTGGCATCTCTGTCAGAATCCACTTGCACCTTGCTCTCATGGGCTAGACAACTAGCAAAGAGGTATGAGAGTGATAGTGAAGCAGTCCTGATTCCCGAACTGTCACCTGAACACCAGACTCGTCTTCACACATACATGACTCTCTGTTTCTTCAGAGTTTGGCTGACTATTTTTATCCTGTTTCCTTGCACTGAAAAAACTTCCTTGTTGAGGTACAATTTAATGAAAATTGAATCAACATTTCCAGTAGGGACCTACAATCAAGTTATATGACATACTTTGAGGGACTATTGTGCCATATGATTTGTACTGCAGGGTTATAAAGTTTCATATCTGATTTTACATCCATACCTGCTGCATACAACAAACAGGAGGCAGATCCTGGAAACTCACTGCACATGATGAGATAGAAATTTATCTAGCGCAACTGACTCAAGCAACTCCACCACCCCCGCCCGCACAGGGAGTGCACAGCGCTTCCGGGTGCGTGCCACACTGGGTGGGCCTTAATTGGTGGTGCAGACCCGATCGGTGGCCCCAATCGGGTCTGTGGCCACTCCCACCCAGCCCACCCAACAGGCAGAAAATTCTGTCCTATATTTCCAAGGTGCATGGCTTGGAGGGGAACTTCCAGGTGGTGGTGGTCCCATGTGTTTGCTGCCCTTGTCCTTCTAGATAGTAGTGATCGTGGGTTTGAAAGGTGCTGTCTAAGGACCCTTGATGAGTTCCTACAGTGCATCTTGTAAGTGGTACACACTGCTACTACTGTGCGTTGGTGGTGGACGGAGTGAATGTTTGTGAATGGGGTGCTAATCAAGTGGGCTGCTTTGTCCTGGATGGTATCAAGCTACTGAGTGTTGTTGGAGCTGCACTCAACCAGGCAAGTGGAGAGTATTCCATCACACTCCTGACTTATGCCTTGTAGATGGTGGACAGGCTTTGGGGAGTCAGGAGGTAAGTTACTCGCTGCAGGATTCCGAGCCTGTGACCTGCTCTTGTAGACACAATATTTATACGGCTATTCCAGTTGCTCCATTGTTGCTGCTAATTGCTTTGAATTTTAGATCAGGGTGAACCAGAGCATGGGAAGCTTTAAAATAATGGGAGGTGTACCCCAATAAAACACAGCATTAGCAGCTGTGACTGTTAGACAATACATTTGGAATAAACTAAATAATAATTCTAATTTTAAACCCATGTTTTTTTTCAATGTGGTTCTTCTGCTCTGACTGATGTAAATTGAATAGATACCTTTTGCAGAAGTAACTGAAATTTAATTTCCCCCTGCACTCCATCACTCAAACGTGCATCAGAACAGCAATGTGAAAAATAACGCAAAATGTTTTTGTAACTTTGCTGTAGCTCAATTCGAGCAATTGGAATTCCAAAGGCTCTGCAAATTAAAAATGACTCCAAGTTTATGCAATCTTGCTAGTTTATCTTTTTGACCCTGGAAATTTGCCAGCCTGCCTGCTTCCATTATGTGGCGGAATGCGCACACTTTGAACGTAGTAAAGGAACTCCAGTGAGAGCGAAAGCAACATTATCACTCACGGTGTCGGAAAGTAGATCAAAAGTCAGTTGCAAATGAAAGCCAATGTCGCCTGAAAGAGCAGTTTACATTTTATATTTTGGTCAGGCAGTTGGCTTGAATAACACTAAAACATTAGCATACATCACATCCAGGCTGAGTAACGTGATGTGTACCCATTTTACAAGGACAGCAGACCCTTCTTGGAATGTGATGATTCCAAACTCAGGTTCCTACCAAGGTTCATTTGCTTTTCTTAAGCAGACTCGGTGCTCACAATTAGTTTGTTAGTAAAAGCAAGTTTAGAGCTTCCCCACAAATGGTGATTGAATTATACTCTCATGGGAAAACGGCATATCTAACAGCTTACTGATTGCTATGGTTCAACACTTTATTACAGGAAATATCACTTACAGCTGAGCATGCTAACTTCCATTTTGCATCTTTTTTCAACTGGCTAACTTGAATCTTCAATGTACACTAACTAGGAATGGTAAATAGTGAAATAAATAAATAAACTGCACAGTAAAGAATTTTGGCACAAGAGGATACATTTTGAAAACGGTATCATTGCTGGAATGGACATTGGGTGCAAACCTGGGGGTAACTCTCTTGCTAACTTGACTGAGAGAAAGGAAGACTTGCATTTATTTAGCATTTTTTATGTTCCAAAGTTCTTTACAGGCAATGAAATACTTTTAAACTGCGGTAACCATTGTAAGGTAGGAGATATGGCAGCAAATTTACCTACTGCAAGGGTTCCCAATGTGACAAGGACCAAGTCGTCTGTTTTTTGTGTAATGATGCTTGCGGAATAATCACTGGCGAGGAGACCAAGAAGGTGACTGCTGCTGTTCAAGATAGTGCCATGAGATTTTTTTTTTTATGTACACGTAAGAGGACAGATGGGCCCTCAGTTTAACATCTCATCCAAAAGAGTAGTATCGGTCAATGCAGCACTCCCTCAATACTGCCCTCAGGTGCCATCCTCGAATTTATGTTCATGTCCCTGATGTGGGACTTAAACCTACTGACTCAGAGACGAGCGTAATATCAATTCTCAGGGTGTGGGGTGTCTCATTAATTTAACAGTGAGGCACACATCTAATTAGGCACAGTTGTGCAATGTGTTGGTGCTTCAAAGCAGTAATTCACAATGCTTCAACATATTGGCTTGAGAATCATCATAGAGTTGCCTATGTGTGGGTTGCCAATCTTGTCCGTCCTGTCAGAGGGAGGTGCTGCAGGATGGGGTCGCTGCATATCCCCACCAGCAGAAGGAAATATCAGTCACTCTGAGCTCCTCTCTCATGGAGCTCCTAGCTCTCAGCTCAATGACACTAACCATACAGTTTCTTACCACCTGCCCTCTTAGTCCGAAAGAGTAATTCATTGTGGTGAGAATTAAACGTTAAAACGGTAGCAAAAAGAAATTAGCAATAGAATACTTCATTGCCAAGTTAAACCATGGAGGATATTGGAGGCTGATCTATTTTAGTGACTCAGACATGGCCTCTTTCCTATTCACAGTGGCCTGTTTTCACTGCCAACGTGTTAAAATGGGTTAAATTCTACACTGAAGCTGGCTTGCTCGTCCTTAACATTGAAAACCTGTTCGGTGAACATTATCGTTTATTTGTTATTTCCTGATCGAATTTTCCCACATTAATGAATATTACATCTGGAGTTGCCTTGAACTCCACTGCTCCCAAACTGCTTTCACCCCGCGTAATTTAACACTGTGCTTAGAATGACCATTGTAACCGTCAGGTTGACTTCATGTTTTCTGTCTCTGAGCAACAAGAATCAAATTACTGTCTGTAAGTCTGTAGAATGGAATCTGAACCTTGTATTATATGGAAAAGTGGTGTGCAGCCTGATGACAGGGTTGCAAAGGGTGTTAAGGCTACATGACCCTCCTTTTCAGCACTCCTGCTCTAATAGTCATATCTGTTGCATAGAAACCAGATGAAGTATTCTGCTACACATAGTGCTTTTTCTTTCTTTTGGTTAAGACCTTTCCTTCAGCTTTGCAACAGCCAAGGTCAGTCGAGAGAAATGTCATGAGGGAGAGCTGATAACAAGTGGAAAAAGGGGCCACTGGCTTCAAACCATAGGATTGAAGAATGGAAGCTGCCTTACTTCAAGACGTGTGTGGGGTCCAAATGGGATTAGGGAGTTTGGAACAAATTGGGGGTATAAATTCACCCTGCACAGAGTGTAAAACAGGCCACTGATTCATCACCTCCTGTCGTGTGCGACCACCTAAGACAGGGCACTGGTTTCCCAGAATTTGGGCCAGAATTTCGTGTCCCGAATTGGGCTGGAATGGAGGCGCAATGGCAAAAAAAATGGCACCGGTGGCCTTCCTGTGAGTCTGTTGCCTCTGTTCCCAACTCTGATGACTTTCCTGAGGGTGGGGAAATGGGATGGACGAGTGGGTAAGTGAAGTTGTTAATTGGGCAGATGGGTCATTAGGGGGTTCCATAAGAGCTCAGCTTCTCACTGCCTGAGGTTTTCATGGAGGCAGGCGGCTGGTAGGAGCTCTGTGAAGCTGACCAGCTTCAACCTGCCAGGAACAGGGTTGGCAGGGCTGAAACGGCATCTGATGCTAAAAAAAAAAGTGCAAGTTTGGACAAAAAAAAACAACTGAGCAGCAATGAAATTTTAAAAACCAACATCCCCTATCCTGTCCCAGGTCCCAGCTCTCCACTTGCTCTGACCACTTTGAAGATAAAGATCCTCTCATTTCGTTTAAGATCACGCACAGACAACATCCACCTCAATGGCTGCCAACGTGAGGCAGAAAGTGTCCCGTCCCCATTCACGACCCCCACCACCCCTCCCAACTAAAGCGGCAAATCCATCTCCAGGGTTATTAAGACCTTAACACGGTGAAAATCCCACTTCCTGGGAGGCTGGAGACAAAGGCAGGAACGTGACTCGGGATAGCTCCTGCCTCCCAATTCCCACCTCCAACAGGAAAATCCGGCTTTTAATATGAGAATCATTTCTCCATTTGTAACACTAAATGAGATTCTTAAATCCCTAGACTTCAACAAACTGTAATGAACAGTGACAAACGGAAACCAATTACCCAGATTTATTGATCCAACTCAAGATGAAGCACAATTGACCGTGAATGAGATCCAAGCTGATCTCAATTTTAAGTCATTCAGCTTTTCCCCTCCATTATCTGTACTCCTTAGGCATAATTTATTTGCATGGGCCTGCTGAATGAAAGAAGAGCGTTTAATAACCTACTCTAAACATGGTCTTTCTCATTCTTTCCATGTAGCTCAACCTCCCATAACAACAAATCATAGAACCATAGAAAAATCACAGAAACTTAAACCAGCGAAGGAGGCCATTCAGCCCAACGTGCCTTTGCTGGCTCTTTGGAAAAAGCAGCTGCCGATTTTGACCATAACCTTGTAAGTTCTTCACCATTAAGAATTCCCTTTTGAAATTATTTATGGAATCAGCTTCCACCATCTTTTCAGGGGAGGGTTCCAGATTTTAACAACCCTCTGAATGAAGAAAATCTCACTTCATTTCTCCCCTGGAGTTTTTTCCAATGATTTTGAATCCATGAGTTCTGTTTATTGATCTATTCACCAGAGAGAGATTTTTTTCCCTGTTTACTCTTATTAAAACCTCTTTTTATCTTGAAAGCCTCTATAAGGTCATCTCTTAACTTTCCCTGCTCCATGGAGAACAGCTCTAACTCATCGAACCTCTCCTCATAACTGAAGTCCCTCATCTCTGGTAACATCCTGGTAAACCTCCTCTGTACCTTTTCTAATGCCCAAAATTACACACGTTACCCCAACTGAGGACTAAACAGTGACTTATATAGTTCATTGCTTCCTCTTGTCTATCTCCTGAGTCTCTCCTTCATCAATCGGAGGACATTGTTGTGAATGTGCCTCACTTTGTTGCAGCAATTCAATCTTTTTAATCCACCCAAAGTATTGAGTTGGCCTATCAGAATGATGGCTTGCATGAGGTAGGGGAACCTACATGTGTCATTACCGTGAGGTGGTTTCTTCTTTAAGATACAAGGTGCCAGTGGTTTTTGCCATTTAGATGAAGGGCCATTCACATGTTGGTAAAGGCTGAACAAATGAAAAGAAGGTACTCTCTGCAGTTAAAGAGAGCGCTGAGGTCTGGATTATATAGGGGAAGCAGTGGATGGAGTATACTTAGATTTTCAAAAATCATTTGATAAGGTGACACTAATGAGGTTCTTACATAAGACTAGGGCTTATGAGGTTCGGGATAACATATTAGCATGGATTGAGGTTTGGTTAATGATCAGAAGATGAGTTATCTTTGGGATGGCAGCTTGTCAACTAATGGGATGCCACAATGATGCACAGGCCTCAGTTGTTTACAATCTATATAAATATCTTAGATGAAGGAACCAAGTGTAATGTATCCAAGTTTGTTGGTACTACAAAGCTAGGCGGGAAGGTAGGTTGCATGGATGACGCAAAGAGGTGGCAAAGGGGTTATCGACAGGTTAAGTCAATGAGCAACATGTGGCGTACAGAATAGAATGTAGGGAAATGTGAAATTATCCACTTTGGTAGGAAGAATAGAAAAGCAGAATACTTTCTGAAAGATGAGAGATTAGTAAATGTTGGTATTCAGAGGGATTTAGGGGACCTTGTATATGAATCAATAAGTTAACATGCAGGTACAGCAAGAAATTCTGAAAGCAAATAGTATGTTAGCTTTTATTGCAAGAGGATTGGAGTATAAGAGGAAGGAAAGGGCTTTATTGAGGTCACACATGGAGTGCTGTGTACAATTTTGGTCTCCTTACATAAGGAAGGATATACCAGCTCTTAGAGAGGGTACAATGGAGGTTCATTAAGATTGATTCTTTGATTGAGAAGGCTGTCCTGAGCAGAATGAGCCTATATTCTCTGGTGTCAGGAATGCAGGAAGAGAATCTTAAAGAGACAGGATAATGTATTCAGATGCCCCTGTACAAGACCTGTTTTCGATTTTTGAACACTCTGCGCTTCACTTGTCATGAACTCGCACAGCGCAATGTAGTGCTAACCAGCAGGAAGACCCCGAGACTTTCCTGAAAGGAGTCAGGAAGAGCAGGTTACCAGTTACCGATTATCCCGCCCCACCCGGCTACTAACCAAGCTACCATCTGTTTCCCTCAATTGCACACCCCCATCCACCAATTTTTCCACTTCATCCACCAATCATGCCCCTCTGGCCCTAGGCTTGATTGCCCACCTTTCCCTATGTGATGTTCAGCCGCATCCCAACAACAACAGCACCAACAATTTCTATTTATAAAGTGCCTTTAATGTAATAAAATATCCTGAGGTACTTCACAGGAGCATTATAAAGCAAGCCAAATTAGGAGCAATTAGGTCAAATAACCAAAAGCTTGACCAAAGAGGGAGGTTTTAGGAAGTGCCTTAAAGGGGGAAAGCAGGGTAGGGAGGCAGAGAGGAGTAGGGATGGAATTACAGTGCTCGGGGTCTAGGCAACTGAAGGCGCGGCCGCCAATGGTGGAGCCATTATAATTGGGGATGCTCAAGAGACCAGAATTAGAGGAGCGTAGATATCGCAAAGGGTGGTAGGGCCAAAGGAGGTTGCAGAGATAAGGAGGGATGAGACCATGGAAGGATTTGAAAACAAGGATGAGAATTTTCTTGTCTGGGAGCCAATCAGCAAGCACAGTGATGATGCATAAATGGAACTTAGTGTGAGTTAAGACATGGGCAGCAGAGTTTTGGATGACCTCAAGTTTATGGGCGGTGGAATGTGGGAGACTAGCCAGGCACCCACTGGAATGGTCAACTCTAGAGGTAATGAAGGTATGTATGATGGTTTCAGCAGCAGATGGGCTTTAATCTTGAATTAATTAATTCAAGTGCATAATTTTTAATTATGCTTCTCCAGTAGCATTGTGCAGCTCCTGGATCCAAGAAAACTGGACTGGAGGCTCAGTATCAGGGGAACCTCAACATCCAGGTGCAGAGATTGCATTCTGTGCACCCCCCCCTACCCCACCTCGAAGGCCCCAGAAATATGGGCGCACCCAAATTTCCAGGCCAGTGTGCATGACGAGAATAGGGACTTCTTCTATAGCAGCATCAGGCAGCGCATCTATAAGTGAACTCTTAGCACGACTTTAAAAAGAAATCACTCTGTGAAGAAATTTCTACCCCGCAAAAACACAGATTAAGTACCATCATAGCTAACCAGTGGAAACACAGCAAATGTAATTCAAATGAATTATTTATCATTCTTTCTGCAGCACAACAAACCACCTTCAGGTTTTACGATGATTGTAGTATTTGTTTATAAAAGCTTCCTCAGTTAAACATGTGGGGCTTCTGCAAATCATTTGCTCCAGGCGAATCAGTATTTAATGGCACAGTAGTGTTTTTCAGCACACCAAATGCAGCAAGGAGGTCAAAACTCCAGTGCCTTGACCAAAACTGACACAGCAGATGACTAGTTGTTGGCAAAGACAATGGAAGCCGCCACTTTCAAATAGACGTTTGGCAGTACAGAACTTGAGTATTGCTAAAAAAGACATTTTTGTCAAAGCTTTTTGTCCTGCACTCATCAGGACAATCGCAAAAATACCAATGTCAGGGGAAGCAACAACTTTATACTGTACAAGAAGAGAATGCTGATTGGTTGGTAAGTGGATTCTGATTGGTAGAGGCACGGCCATAGTGAATGCGCCAGTTAGTGGTGACTGACAGTTAACTGCCAAGCGTTGTTTGAAATTTAAATCAGGCAGCTTAACTCTGATTGGTCAAGGTTCCTTCCCTGAGGAAGGAACCAGCGAATGGCCATCACTTATTTTGTTTGGTTTAAATAGGCGCAATGCGTGTACATCTTTCTGAGTGCAAAGAGTAGGGCCCTGTGTATTAATAAATGTAACTTCCAGTACACACAAATGTGCCACACTGTAAGCCCCACTGACAATCTTAAATTGGTTGACAGCATAATTTTTAGCACACTGAGGATTATTTAGCAAATGTTGACCAATCGCGGACAACAGTCAACTGGCAGTTAAATGTCAGCCACCATTAACTGGTGCATCCTCCATGGCAATGCCTCTACCAATTAGAGTTCATTTGCCAACCAATCAGCACTCTCTTTTCAAACAGTGTAAAGTTCTTGCTTCCCCTGACATTGGTCTTCTTGTGATTGACCTGATGAGTGCAAGATGAAAAGCTTTAACACAATGTCTTTTTTTAGCAATACTACTACTTTCCTTCCCTATATGTCATAGAAACTTACAGCAGAGAATGGGGACATTCGGCCCATTGTGCCTGTTTGCAGGAGCTATCTAATTATCCCACTACCCTGCTTATACTCCATAGCCCTGTGATTCTTATCCTTTTTAAGTAAATTGCATTGTGAAAGCTACTATTGAATCTGTTGCCACCACCCTTTCAAACAGTGCATTTCAGGGCCAGGGATTTCATGCAGGTGACTGGGGTCTTGACTCACTGTTTGGATAATTGGTGGGAGCCCCATGTTGCTTTTCTCCAGGGGGCTCGACATTATTTAATTTCAATCAGGCACTTGGTTGATTCCGGTTCCCAAGAGCTGCTGACCAATTAGAGGCAGCAGCTCTGCAGTTCTGACGGTGCTACTGGGGGGGCGGGGGCCACTGCCGGTGGGGCCTGTAGGAGGGATCGGAGATGGAGTCCTAGCTAGAGGTGAACATGGTGCTTTCTGGGTGGCTTCCCGGATGGTGAGTCCCACTGCTGCCTCTGGGTGAATACCAGCAGTGGCGGGCGGAGGCCCTTAAGTATCCCGCGAGCTTTTGTGCCCTAGACTGAATTTTAAGGAGTCGGGAAAGCAGTGGGATCTCCGACAGGAACCCTCATTCCTGATCAGATGGCCTCCCCACCTCAAAATTCACCTGGTGGGTTGATTAGGGAGGTACAGCTTGAAATTAAATTTTGGCCCAAATCATCAGGACTGACTGCACTAAATAAACTTCTCCTTATCACCTCCTTGTTTCTTTTACCAATTATCTTAAATCTGTTCCTTCTGTTTACTGACCCTCCTGTCTGTGGCAGCAGTTTCTCATTCGTTACCCCATCAAATCCCCACATAATTTTGAATACCTCAAATAAGCATGGGTTAATCAAGGACCAAATGGATTATGGAGGCACTTAACACCCTGAAAATTATTGTTCGCGTCCTCATTAGGAATTAACTGTGCCTAAATTTTGGTTTGAGTCTGTCAATAAGCACATGGATACAGATGCTGCTAAAGTTTGTGTCAAAATTAACAGCAGCAATCCCAGAGGTGTGAAGAGCTCTCTCAGTTTCTTCTTGATGGAATGTTTTTTTGTTCTCAAGAGATACAAGAGTGGGAGAAAATGAAACATTAAGAAACACTGTAAAGCCTACTTTAGGTTTGTCCAGTGCATGTTTGTTTTTAACCTCTGTTCTGCCAATGTTCTCCTCTCCCCCTCCCTCATCCATTGACTTTTTTACAAGATTATAGGACCACAGGCAACTTCTGAAACCTTTCCCCAGTGGACCTTATTAAAGCACGATTTTTGACGGTGCTGGTGAGCTATTCCTGGTTGATTTACCCTTGGTCTAAGTCAGGACTTTGGAATGAAAACAGAAAGTGCTGGAAAGACTCAGCAAGTCTGGCAGCATCTGTGGTGAGGGAGACGAAGTTAATGTTTCAAGTTGAATGACTTTTCTTTGGAACTCCAGGACTGTGGGGGTCTTGTGACTCAATTGGTAGCATCCCTACCTTTGAGTCAAAATCGCCTGGTTCAAGTGGCACTTCAGGATATGGTGGCCAAGGAAGGTACATTTGTAACGTGGCCAAACATGTTGAATATCAGCCTACCAATCCTTGCAAAGGCAGATGGCAAGAGTAGGAGAGATTCCTGGTCAGCCATGTGATGGATAGAATGTTGGTGCCTCTACCATCACAAACCACAGCTCCAGACTACAACCTGAATGTAAAAGTGCATGTGGCCACACTCAGATTCCCTGAGTGAACTGTAACCACCACCAATCCTGGATTGCTGAGATCAGTTGTAGAACTCCTAGAGATTGACTAACTCTGAACTGAGGTGAGTTGAGAGTGACTGCTCTTGACATCAAGACGACATTTGACTGAGTGTGGCATCAAGGAGCCCTAGCAAACCCAATGGGAATCAGAGGGAAAACTCTACGCTGGGTGGAGTCATACATAGCACAAAGGAAGGTGGTTGTGGTTGTTGGAAGTCAATCATCTCAGCTTCAGGACATCACTGCAGGAGTTCCTCAAGGAAGTATCCTAGGCCCAGCCATCTTCAACTGCGTCATCAATGACTTTCCTTCCATCATAAATTAAGAAGCGGGGATGTTCGCTGATGATTGCACAATGTTCAAAACCATTTGAGACTCCTCAGATGTTGAAGCAGTCTATGTCCAAATGCAGCAAGACCTGGGAAATATAGAGGCTTGGGCTGACAAGCGGCAAGTAACATTCACACCACACAAGTGCCAGGCAATGAGCATCTCCAACAAGAGAGAATCTAACCATCGCCCCTTGACATTCAATAGCATTACCATCACTGAATCCCCCACTATCAGCATCCTGGGGGGGTTACCATTGACCAGAAACTGAACTGGACTAGCCATAAACACTGTGGCTACAAGAGCAGGTTAGAGACTAGGAATCCTGCAGCGAGTGACTCACCTCCTGACTCCCCAAAGCCTGTCCACCATCTACAAGGCACAAGTCAGGAGTATGATGGAATACTCCCCACTTGCCTGGGTGAGTGCAACTCCCTCAACACTCAAGAAGCTCAACACCATCCAGGACAAAGCAGCCCACTTGATTGGCACCCTATCCACAAACATTCACTCACTCCACTACCGACACACAGTGGCAGCAGTGTGTACCATCTACAAGATGCACTGCAAGAACTCACCAAGGTTCCTTAGGCAGCACCTTCCAAACCCACGACCACTACCATTTAGAAGCACAAGGGCAGCAGATGCATGGGAACACCTCCGCCTGGGTTCCCCTCCAAGCCACTCACCATTCTGGCTTGGAAATGTATTGCTGTTCCTTCACTGTCGCTGGGTCAAAATCCTGGAACTTCCTCCCTAACAGCACTGTGGGTGTATCTACACCACAAGGACTGCAGCAGTTCAAGAAGTCAGCTCATCACCACCTTCTCAAGGGCAATTAGGAATGGGCAATAAATGCTGGTCTAGCCAGCAACACCCACATCCCATGAATGAATTAAAAAAAAAAATGACTGTGGGCAAGATTGAGGGCCTTTCAGTTCTAAAAGGCTCAGTAAGTCACTGGACAAACTCACTGAGCCAACAGCAGACTCATTAAGCCCAAAGCCCAGTCCAGTGCAAACAGGGTCTATAATTTAATCCCGATTTCCACTATTGTATCAATCCCAATATAATAACACCAAAATAGTACTGCTGGGGCTCATAGTACAACACATAACTCTTTATTGATCAGAAAAAAAGGACACAGAGAAATGTAACTGTGTACCACATGCTGAAGTCTGACAAAGGGATTCTCAATCACCCTTGTCAGTTAGTCGAGTTTCAGCCTGTGCTGGCAAGCCAATGCAATCTTGTATTTTCAAGCACTGTGATTCAATATTTTTCTCTCACTTGGTTTCCATTTGCACATAGCTAGCAGCTCAATGCCAGCTAGATGAGATACTGAACAAGGTGGGAATGGAAATTCACCTGAGTTATTGTATTAACTGTGGCAGTGTTAGATTGAGATTCGATCAGCATTGAGCTGTGCATCACCGTCACCTGCTAGTACATCACAACCCGCCTATACAGTTCCACAGCTACTGTGCTCTACACGTTGGTCATGAATGCGCCAGAGTGTCTAATGACATCACTGCATCTGCCAATACCCTGGAGGTGGGACAGGACTTATGGCAGTATTCACAGAAATCAGTCTGTTTTCCACTTACACAGGAACAGAGACTGTTTAAACAGTGCACTGCAGCAAACAGTCCACAGAGTCTGCTTAAAAAGGATATCTATGAGCTACAGCAAACAGACCCCATGACCAAAACTTCAGTGACTTCTCCCAATAGAAGCTCAGTCATTTCTCCAGCAAAATGCAGTCATTAGATGATAGTTGCACACAAATTATGTGCATATAATCGATCCATCACCTAAGGCATTGCAGATGCCAGTGATTGATGGGGAGAATTACTCAATCATCTTCACTCTGGCTGGGAATAATAAGTTAAATGGAACACCAGTCAGTACATCTGCATGGCTGAAATCAAAAGTGTCCTTTAGGGAAGGAAACCTGGCATCCTCACCCAGTCTGGCTTAGGAGTGACTGTAATCCTCCAGCAATGTGATTGACTCTTAACTGCCCTGAGAACTGATCTAGCAAACCACTTTCTGAGTCAAACCACTCCGATGGTTCAAGAAACCACCACTTTCTCAGTGCATCGAGGGATGGACAATAAATGCCAGCCTCGACATTGATGATGCCCACATCCTAAGAATTAATTAAGAACTATTGAGAATTATACTGTAACTATTTGCAATAAGCTCTGATAATAAAGTTTACGGCGCAGCACTGTTAAGCAATTTTTGAAGAACTTGCTATCGGCACGTGAGATATCCATTTCCAAGCAGCTCATTGCCATCAGTTTTATATATCCTTTTCAATGAGTAGCAACCTGCTGTTAGAGATCAGCTTGGCTCCTATGTGTCACGTTACTAGATTAGCATAGATAGCCTTAATGGAACTGGTTTAACAGGGTGATTGGTTAATGGGGCCATTTTGTTTGTCACATCAGATGTTCCCATTAAAAGGCTTTCACTCTGCTGCTGAGCAGAACCTGTCCAAATTCCAGATATAAATAATCACCCTGTAAAAAATGAATGAGGCTGAGGCTAGAATGTTATTTTACAACATCTATTCATTGTCATTTTACAAATCCAGAGCAGGATTTTGTCCAAATATAAATGTGGAAAGTTGTCATTTGTCTTCTTACCCCGTCATCACTGAATTAATAAGAAACACTTAATGCCCAATACGAATATTATCAACAACTTGATTCCCAAAATACACAAACAGCAACAGCTTGCACTTATATAGCACTTATAATGTAGTAAAATGTTCCAAGGCACATCACAGGAGCGTCATCTGACAAAATCTGACACTGAGTCACATACAGAGATGTTAGGATAGGAATTCAAAAGATTTGTTGGAGGTGAATTTTGAGGAGCATCTTCAAGAAGGAGAGAGAGGTTAAGTAAGGGGAGTTAGGGAGGGGATTCCAGAGCGTAGGGACCTGGGCAGCTGAAGGCATAGACGCCAATGATGAAGCAAAGCTTTGATCTTATTTTGTACCACATATTCAGCAAAAATATGTCTCGTCCCAGCCCTAGCTGTCATCCCTGTAAACTATCCCAGCTTCATCATGAATTTGTGGCTCCATCAGGGAAACTGCAGCAAGATCCTGTGTTTCTTCACACTCGCTGTGATTCACCCTTCCCATAAGTTTAGAGAGGAGCAGATTATTGGCCGGCCGTGTGCAAAAGGGCTTTCTTTTAACCGTCCTGAAGGTCGGAATAAAAACCCCAGTTTGTTTACATTCTGTATTTAAAAAAGAAATCACATTTGACTTCTGTGAGAAATAGCCTCTGTCATTGTGCTGTACGCAGCTATTCCTTCCCTCTTGGAATGCCTGTACAGTGCTGAAAATGCATATAAATTAAATAATGGTTATTAGTTCAACAGTGCGTAGAGAATAGGTTGCATAGAATAAGAGCGACCATTGCACTGAGCCACTGGGGAGCTCAATACATCAAAGTCTGTGCTGCCTACGCAGGTCTCAAAATAGAAAGCATTTTCTAATCTTTGGTAGCGACGGCGCATGGGGTCTGTGCCCACTGTCCATCAAAAAGCAACAAAGCATCACATGCAGAATGCAATTTTACTAGCCATCCCTGAAGTAGAGGGTTTCAAGTAGCAACTGATTATCGCAGCTCCTGGTATTCCTTACCACATTTGCCTCAACGAAAGTTTTTTTTCACTTATTGATCTTTACAAGCAGTGTTATATTCTATCAATGCTTCTCTGAAATGTACGTTACCAAACAGAGAATAAAAGCTGATGGTTTGTTTTCCGCCAAGTATTTCAATTTATAGGACCAGGCCGAAACGCACGCAAAGCCAAGGTTTGCACCGAATGTCATGTTGTTCAGTGGAAGCAAGGAATGACTTGCATTTTACAGCAACAAATGATATTTATATAGCACTTTTAACGTAATAAAACGCCTCAAGGTGCTTCATTCACGGGGTCATTATAAAAGCAAAATGTTACTAAACCGCATAAGGAGATTTTAAATGACCAAAAGCTTGGTCAAAGAGATAGGTTTTATGAAGTGACTTAAAGGAGGGGAGAGAGGTGGAGAGGTTTATGGAGAGAATTCCAGAGCTTGGGACGTAGGCAGCCGAAGGCACAGACACCAGCGACGGAGCAATAAAAATCGGGAATGCTCAAGGGGCCAGACTTGGAGGAGCGCAGGTACCTCAGAGGGTTGCGAGGCTGGGAAAGGTTACAGTGATTGGGAGGGAGGGATGCCATGGAGGAAATTGAAAACAAGGATGAGAATTTTAAAATCATAAAAACGCTGGAAGAACAGGGTGATGGTAAATGGAATATAGATTGGGGATTATGTAGCAGCTCTTTTGGACCTCAGGTTACCCAATGCGCTTTACAGCCAATGATGTGTTTTATTGAAGTGTAGCCACTGTTGTAATATAGCGAACGTGACAACCAATAGCGAGATTCCACAAACAGCAGTGATAATGATCAGATAATTTGTTTGAGTGATGTTCATTGAGAGACAAATATTAGCCAGGACATTACAGAGAGCTCCTCTGCTCTTCATCCTTTATTGCCTGTCCCTTGTTACCTTGAGAAGATGGTGGTGAGCCTTCTTCTTGAATTGTTCCCATAACAGTGTTAAATTATCGAATCCCAGGCAACCTAATAATGAAACGGTGCAGGAAAAATAAAGGAATGGTGATAAACGGTGCAAAATAAACTGTAATGTGGAAATGAGTTCTAGCCTCAATCAGGTCCTCTCACTGAGATTGTGCAGAGACACTGGGCAGAAATTTCTGTGCCCGCTGGCGTCGGGCATGTTCAGCGGAGTGAGCGGACAATATGACGAGAAGGCCAAAAATCAGTTGTGAAACCAGTTTGCAATGGTCCGCTCTGCCCGTCAATGGCAGGCCGCGTTTCCCGCTGTCGGACATTGGGAACCTCATTGTAATACGTCTGCATATCATTATAAGGCCAGCTTGCCGGAATCTTCCCCACCCACCCCGTCTGCCCATATCGGCAAAAAAACACATCGGTGCAGAACACGTCTTGATAAGTGTGATGTGTAGAAGGCGGGACTTACCACCAGGGCCTTGTCCACATTGCAGACATCCGAGGAGCAGAAGATTCTGGAACCCAACAGCAATTGGACCCTGGAGGAAGGCCCATGGCATGCTGGGTGGATCCTCATAGAGATGGCTCCCAACGCAAAGCAGCTTGTGGAAAGTGGAAAGTCACCATTGAGGGTCTGCTCACAACAGATGATGGTCGAAGGGGTGGAGAGGAAGGTCCAGCAGTGTTTGGGAGAGGAAGATGTACCAAGGGCTGGAAGAGGAAGGTCTAGGATCAACTGGGAGAGGGACAGTTGTCGAGGGAGGCGGTACTGAGGTTGGTTGGGGGAATGAAGGTGTCGGGTGGTGGGGGGGGGTGGTGAGGTTGGAAGGAGGGAACAAAGATGTCAAAGGGGTGAGGTTGGGAGGGGGGAGGGACTATGGGGGGAGGAAGGGGGTAACAGGGGAGAATATGGCAACTGGGGATGTAGGTGTAAGGGGGGGGCGGTGGAAGGTGTAAGGGAAGGAGTTCGGAGGGGGAAAGAATGTGGAGAGGGGCAGGAGTCCATGGGGAGGGAGGAGTCCGTTGTGGGTGGGGGGGGAGTGTGGAGAAGGGAAGGAATCCAGGGGCAAAAAAGAGTCTGGGGTGGGGTGGTGGAGAGGAAGGAGTGCGAGGAAGGGAGGGAGTAAGGGTGGAGGAAGGTGTAAGGGTGGAAGAAGGAGTCTGGAAGGGGCAAGGAGTAAGGGTGGCGGAGGAAGTATGTCTGAAGGAGTCAGGAAGGGGAAAGGACTAAGGCGGGGTGGGGAATCCAAGGCAGGGACAGTTGGGGAGGGGGGAGGACTAAAGGGGGGGATGGAGTCTGGGGTGGGGGGGAAGGGGTTCTGGGGGGCAAGGAGTTCCAAGGGGGAAGGAGTCCAGAGTGGGGAAGGAGTTCCAAGAGGAGAAGGAGTCCGGGGAGGGACAGGGGGGTTGGGGGGCGAATGCTCAGGTGAATGTGCAAGGGAGGGTTCTGATGGGTCCAGGACTGCCTCCTGGGGCGTGAACTGAGGGCGGGGGTGGAACAAGGGAATGGTGAGAATGACTGAGGGCAGAGTGAGGTGGGAGGGTGGGAGGGTGAGGGTTCGACGGTGTCGGTAGAAGGGACGCCGAGGGTGAATGTTGAGGACTCGGAGGCAGACACGGACCCTGGGGGTGGGAAGGAGGTGGTCGGGGAGGTTAATGTGGATGGGGGTGGGATTTTCGGGAAGGAAGGGAATGTGCACGTTCACCTGGACATCCCTGAAAGAAAAGGGTTGTGGCTGGTAGGTCACGGAGGGGAGGTGGAAGGTGATGACAGGGTGGTCGACAGTGATGGGGGGAAAGGAAATGGGTGACTGGGGGAGGGGAAAGGATGAGGAATGAAAGAAAAACAGTAGCGCTGCCATGCTGGCTAAATCGAAAGTGAAGCGAGAGTTGTGGTGGTCGTGGTCAGGTGGTACATGGGAGTGTGATCAGTGGGTGGGTGGAGATGCAGGTCAGCTCAGATGATCAACTGAAAGTGAACCCCAGCAGGCAGCACTGAAAATGCTCAGGACGTTGAGTTGAGTGCGATTTGGGAAGGATCCGCGTGCGTGGGAGAGTGCTTGCACAAGGCTCCGAAAGACCCCACCACAGATGCACTTCTCCCTCCAGAATCATTTGTGCGCTGGCTGCGTGCTGCTGAACTGTTAGTTGGCGGGAGGGGGGTGTGAATGCAGTGGGAGGACCCGCGAAGCCTGTCAATGAAACTGAAAGACACCATTACACATTACTCAGTGAAAGTGAATATATTTCCAGGTTGTAAAGTGACAAGATGTGTTCACCCAGGCAACCAACTGTGACCAGGATTTCTTAACTTTTGAACAACTTGAGACTTCTCGGTGCTGCCCTGACATCCGCAGCAGGGGACGGAGATAGCCTGTGCAATGGTTGGTTTTTTTGACTCTGATGCCTTCGGCGTGGGTCCTCTGGAGAGCCGAGGCCTTGGGGGCCCTGATTCGCTTTGGCAGTTCTTCTGTGAGCCAAGTACTCCCCCTGTGGTGATAGAGGACAAGATTGAGGGAGTCGCAGGCAAAGGGGACTCGGAGGGATCGGACAGCCTCTGAGATTCCTGAGTGGATGACCCAGGGATGTCCAGCTGCCGCTCCTCCTCCCTTCGGGTGCCCGAGGGCAGCGGCCTGACTCCTTGAGGGGAGGAAGCGCCTGGGGAGACGTCGAGGCACCCTGTTTCCCTCTCACGTCGCCACTGCAGGAGCTCACTCATGGCCACCGCAATGGAGTGTAGGTCTGCACGCATCTACGCGTTCTACTGGACCAGGGTCTCCATGGCGTCCGCCAACTTCTATATGGAGACCTCCACATGCGCACATGTGGGCACCACTTCATCAGACAGCAAGCGGACACACTCCTCCGACTTGCAAGCCACTCTGTTAAGAACTTCCAACAGCTCTGCGTGATGTTCCCCCGCCTTCTGCTGACTCTCCAGGATGGGTTGGCAGGCCAAATCCAGAGGCTCGCCATCTGACTCAAACCTGACAGATGCCTTTTCCCCAGCGGTCCTCCAAGTGTTGGGGAGCTCGGCTGAGCCTCCCTCCCCCTGCTGCAGGCACGTGTCCATGCGGTGACCACCAGATTGTGAACCCAAGCCTGCTTTAGTTCTAAGGCCGACTGAGGTGTGTGTCTCTGCGGTGGTGCAGGGTGTGGGGAAGCGCTGTGACGGGTCTTCTAGGCTGCTATTTCCAGCTCTTCAATGGAGGAGGTGTCCTCTTGGCTAGAGGTGAGGACATGGATGGAGCTGAAGGACTGATTGGATGCGGTTCTCGGTTGCTTGGCAGAGCTCCCTGTGAACAATGTAGAGATAATTAGCGCATGGCAGCCGAGTCAAAAGCAGGAGAGAGAGCACTCAGTTGCGTTGAGAGAGGGATGATGTGGTGCAGGATCCTCACGAGGGTGTTCACCGCCGACTTCACTGTTGCCGCAGGCAGGGTCCACATCCTCACCAGTCAGCGCAATGGCACACTCCTCAAAGTAAGTGAGGGACCTAATATGGGCCACTCCACCCCCGGTTTGGGACCTCTCCCTGCTGTTGTAGGCAGGCGTCTCCTGCATGGAAACAGATGGAGAGAGTGAGAGCAGGACACATGGCACTGAGTGGAGTGTTTGTCTGGCGAGAGGAGACATGGACAGGATGAGGACGTGAGCTGGATATGAGCCTAAGGAAGATGTGAGGGTGTGTGTGAGAGTTAGTGGTGTTGTCCCTTGAGGTGAGAGATCCCTGCGGATGTGTAATGGGTTTGTGGGTGTGTGAGTTGGAAGTAATGAGAAGAGTAACTTACCCTGGCAGAACGGATGAGACCATTCATCCTGTTGCGGCACTGCGTGGCTTTCCTCTTTTGCTGCCCATCCTGCGGCCAGAGCGGGGGTAGGGGACATCAGAACGGGCCTCCACTGCGCCCAAAAGACGTTTGAGGGATGCGTCATTAAAGCAGGGGGGCTGCAGTCTTCTTGCCTTTCAGGGTCATGTCTTCCGTGCAGCAGTCCTGGGCTGGAAGCACTGAGAGGTGTGCACATGGCTGCACTTTAAACATGGCGCCCGGCGTGATGAAGCGGCAAGGTGATGGCATGGCAGGCAAATGAGAGCCTGCCCACCACTGAAACGGCGTGTTTCCTGGGAATGCATAATTAGTGCAGTGGGATTGGGGCTATACGGCGTGAGAAGCTACCATTGCGGCCGGCAGGTAAAACGTCATTCCTCCCACCCGCTACTGCACTTAGTGCAAATCTGGGGCGATTTCACCCACTGACTCATGCGGTGGGTGACATACCTGAAGTAGGTCACATGCAAATCCAGGAAGTGCACTCAAGCAGTGATTGCGGCTACACAGAGATATGGAAAGGAGCATGGATAAGGTTGTCTTATTGCCCTACAAATTACTTCATGGTGGATGATGCAATGAAACCGAAAATAGGGAGATAGCCTAACTTCCCTATTTTCCGATATGATTTGGTATATATAGGGCACGGAAAGCTTGGGCTACACCTCAGTCGAAAGGGATGATCTCATTTATCAGCCCTGGAGACTTCTTTCATCACTCACCGGAAAGAGTCAGTTCTGGAAAACTGTCTCCAGTAGACACAAGAATAGCTTTCACCCCTACAGAGCATTTGTTCATTGGAAGGCTTGTTGATCATTGTAAACCAAAAGGTTAGAAATAGATGAGAGTATTGAGACTTATCTTTTAATAGGCTCGTGGAGGTAGAAATTCATCATGGCAGAGTGACACTAAATGGATGGTATCACATTCGCTGCTTGTTATATGTCCTATGTATTATTATTAATGAAGCTAATGGAGTTGAATATCGACCAAGGAGTTTAGTGGGTGACTGATTTGTTCACGTGCTATTGCTCAAGATGAACTTCTACCCCATGGAGTTTTAAAATGGTATTTTCAGAATGAACCTGTTGGTACGAAACCTTTAATTAGCAGGAGGTTAAGGCCTGTGCCTAACACTGACTCCAGGTGATAACACAACTTGACCTAAAAAAAGTCCCAGATGAAAAGTTCAATCACAGATCACAGTTATAGCCAATATCGTTGCTTGTCTATTACACATATTTTACTTAGTATGACTTAGAGCCCGTACATGTGTTGAACCCTTTGTTGTTTTTGGCACAGGTTTTGGAATTTCACTCCCATGTCTCTGACGAAGAGTGCCCCTCCTCTTTCAAGGGCAGCGGTGTATTTTTTTAAATGAATCTTCCGCAATTTTGGGAGCGTGTTTTGGGAAAGGTTTGTCGCAACAAAGTAATCGAATGTTTCGCAAAAATGTTCCTGTGGCCTCACAGGATCGTCGAGATAACCACCTTGGAAGCTGCGTCAATTGTTGTTTATTGAGGCCAGTGCAGATTCCAGTGTGAGTGGGTGTGTAGCGTGCATCAGTAATATACAGCCCGTTATGATGAAAGCCAGTGACCGAACTGCTCATATCACTAAATATTTAGTCTTTCAATGACTGTGATTATGCAATGATTCCAGTCAGTGTTTCCTTTTGCTTTACATGAAATGTCGTTGTAGTCTATGGTCTATGTATGAGTAAATGCTCTTTCATCTCACTGCATCTTCATTGTGTTGAAATAAAAGCTTACCATAGTCATCAAAGAAATGTTTGTTTTACTTGATTTGTATACAGGACATACGTGGGCAATTTTCCACATAGCCGGGTAGATGCCAGTGTTGCAGCTGTACTGGAACAGCTTGGCTAGAGTTAGGCAAGTTCCGGAGCACATTGAATGTCAAGGGGCGATGTTTAGATTCAGTCTTGTTGGAGATGGTCATTGCCTGGCACTTATGTGGCACAAATGTTATTTGCCACTTGCCAGTCCAAGCCGGGATATTGCCCAAGTCTTGCTACATTTGGACATGGACTACTTCAGTATCTAAGGAGCCATGAACGGTGCTGAATATTGTGCAATCATCAGCAAACATCCTCGCTTCTGACCTTATGATGGAAGAAAAGTCATTGATGAAGCAGCTGAAGATCATTGGGCCTAGGACACTATCTTGGGGAACTCCCGCAGTGATGTCCTGGAACTGAGATGATTGACCTCCAACAACCACAACCATCTTCCTTTGTGCTAGTATGAATCCAACTATTGGAAAGTTTTCCCCTGTTTCCCATTGACTCCAGTTTTTCTAGGGCTCCTTGATGCCACACTCGGTCAAATGCTGCCTTGATGTCAAGGGCAGTCATCCTCACCTCACCTCTGGAGTTCAGCTCTTTTGGCCATGTTTGAACCAAGGCTGTAATGAGGTCAGAAGCTGCGTGACCCTAGCGGAACCCAAACTGAGCATCAGTGAGCAGGTTATTGCTAAGCAAGTGCTGCTTTATAGCACTGTTAATAACCCCTTCCATGACTTTACTGATGATTGAGAGTAGACTGATGGGGCGGTAATTGGCTGAGTTGGATTTGTCCTGCTTTTTGTGTACAGGACATACCTGGGCAATTTTCCACATTGCCAGGAGATGCTAGTATTGTAGCTGTACTGGAGCAGCTTGGCTAGAGGCATGGCAAGTTCTGGAGCACAAGTCTTCAGTACTATTTCCAGAATATTGTCAGGGCCAATAGAATCTGCAGTATCCAGTGCTTCAGCCGTTTCTTGATATCACTTAAAATGAATCGAATTGGCTGAAGGCTGGCATCTTTGATGCTGGAGACCTCTGGAGGGCAATTAATGATAGACAATAAATGCTGGCCTTTCCAGTGACACCCACATGTCATGAGTGAATCATATAAAAAAGGTGTTAGTTTTTGAGTCATTGGGTAGAATTTTCCCCCCCATTGGGGTGAGGGGGCTGTGCAGGGGCGGGCGGGAGCGGGCACAAACCCAATCGGCACCCCCGTTCGGGTCCGCGCTGCCATTTTGGGCGGGCGGGCCAATTAAGGCCCGCCCAGCGTGATGCACACCTGGAAGCGGGAAAGACCGCGAAAGAGCGCACAGGTGCCTCAGGGAGATTAGTTAAAGTTTTTAAAAGCTAAATAAAGGAAAGAAAATATTTTAAGACATGTCCCCTCATGTGACCGTGTCACATGATCTGGGACATGTCAAGGAACATTAATGATAAACTTTATTTACTTTATAAAAACTTCATGAAGCCTCATCCCGCGTGTGGATGAGGTTCCATGAAAAATGTGAAGGCCGCCTGGGCTCTTCGCCTGCCCCCTCCCGCCAACCTTAAGATTGGACGGGCAGCTCATTTAACTATTTTAATTAGTTTTTAACAGGCCTTTGATATTTTAGCGGGCGCACAGCTGACTCGCCCTCCGAACTGGAAATCTAAACGACGGGCGGCAATGTCGGGACACATGCCCCCGCTCGCCAACCCGAAAATTCTGCCCATTATGTCTCTATTCAAACCAGACACCTCGAAATACCACAACAAAAAGCCATGGGCAGGATTTTTAAGTCCTCGTGCGGGCGTGATCAGCAGGCATGGGGGGCGGCCAGGGAATGGACCACCACCCGCGATCAGCCCCCGACTGCGAATTAACAGCCGGCCAGCGTGAAGCGCCCACTGAAATGCTCAGCACTGCTGGGGCGGGGGGGGGGGGCGAGAGGAGGGCGGGCACTGATGTAAGTGCGGGTGCGGGCGAGCGCTGAATGAAAGATCCCTGGAGGCAGAGAGCTGCCTCAGGGAGCTGAAGGCTTCACAGCAATTAAATAGGTTTTCAAATCTGGAAAAAACACATGTCCGCGCATCACAATCAGCCACCTGAACATGTACTTGATGATATATTCCATCCACATTTTAAAAAAAATTTAATAACGGAAGCCTCATCCCGCCCTTGGATAAGGTTTCATCAAAAATGCAAAGTCCGCCTGGCAGATTGGCCCGTCTGCCAACCGTAAGGTTGGACGGACCTCGAAAAACCAGGGACAGTTGGAACTTTAACAACTTTCATTGTCTTCTTAATTGTCGGTGGGCGCGCTTCCGACACTCGCGTGAGGCCTGCCGACCGGAATATTGAACGGGCATGGGGTGATGCTCGCCCGATGTCATCTCACACGATACCACGTCCGATTGGGTCTAAATGCATTTGGCCTAAAGGTTTTGCGCAATGTGCTGTGATGTGAAAACCCATTGGCAATTTAACTCAAATTACAAATTGCGACTGATGATATCAACCTTCTGTGCCTTCACACACACAACTGTGCAAATGCACTAATAGTTCTCATTCTATGTGTATTGTCTTTATTTTAAAGCCATGAGTTGACTGCAAACCCAGTTGCCTGGATGAATATGAGGTCTCAATGCTGACAAATGGAGAAAATTATCCTCAACTTAAATGCATCCTCCCAAAAAATTTTAACTGCTGTGATAAACTACCGGAACAAGAGAAGCCGCTTTGAAGTTTCTGGAAAACGCATACCTCGTTATCTCTGAGGAGCCACTAATGAGCACTTGGGGACTGCAAAGCCCAACTTCAAAGAAAGGTATATAAAGGCCATTTGCATCTAGCAACCCAGGCTTGCCAGCAGGAGGCAGAGGGTCTGCTAAGACAAAAGGCCCCTCAAACATTCCTTTCAATTCATAATGGCCGGGGCAGTTAGCGGTCTTTGAGACCCAGCAGAATTCCAGATAGTGGATACACATCCTTTGTTGAAGACCTGGTGGAGAGCTGTGGACCTAGGCCTCTGGCTTGTTGAACAAGTTAATATTGCCTTACTGAGCTGAATAGCTCAGTCTGCTCTTTAACATCTAACTAGCAGCCACACAGAAAGGGGCTATGCCCAGGCTGAACACCTGGTCCCATCGATACTGCTTTGTTTGGAAGTTCTGTGCCATTGCCTACAAGACTGATGCATCTCTGTGTGCCTATCTCATCTTGTGAAATCAACACCACCAGAAAAGTGAAATTATACAGCATTGGTTTTCAGTCCGTTGACCTCCGTGAAGGAGTATCTCATTGGACTTTAATTCTGGGCTCTGGAACCCGCGTGAACAAATATTCATTTTACCTGTCACCTCTGTACTGTAAAAGTTTCTTTCCTCTATCCCTCTCTTTACCGAGTGCGGACATTGCATTGCAAACCCTCCTTCTCGCACTTTTGAGTGTGTGCAAATAAACTAACCCTTTGAGTTCATCCTATCTCGAGTTTGTTGTGTGGTTATTAATAGTAAATTGGATCACACAAAAAAAACCAACGGGTTGGGAAATACACTGCCGCTTATAAAGAACGAAACAAATCAAAAACACCTTTCTGTTTACGGATGGGCACTTAGAAGAGCAATTAGAGCTGTTTAAATTAACCCCCCACCCCGTCTGTAACACTACCAAAGACAATTTTTTAAAAGTGCAAAGAAAGGGCAGACTTTTGACTAACCACTTTTGACTAATTACTTCTTTACACAATTCCCTATTAAATTTGAACTGCAAACATTAAATTCGACATGTGATCTTTTTGTGCAGATCAGTGGCTCATAGTAACTATTGCTAGTCTAATGGCTCGGAGCACAATAATTATCACAGATTAATTTTAATTGTATTGTTATAATGCCTTTAAATAAATATAAATGACTTTACATGTTTATAGGCTTTTATCAGTTTGCCTGAGGTTAGACTGCAAATATGGACTGTCTACTGGTTCAGTGTGGTTATCCATCTGGTCAGTCATTGAGCCATCTAATCTGTCACGTCCATTATAAGTGCATATACAAATCATGAATAAACCCACTCTATTAAATAAGGCAGCTGATTTTGGTTGCTTTTCTTTTTAAATACAGATACCATGCTGAATCTATTCGTAATTTACCTGGCACTGTGATTTGGCAGCTGATGATGTGTGCAATGTTAAATGCACCGATAAATCTTCATTATCATTTTGAATGCTTTTCTGTTCATATTTAGCAGTCATCACATCTGCACACATCTGTAATGTTCAAAGATAAGCAATCATCACGGGAGATAGTGTAGCTTCCTACTCACTCGAGTGTTTTGCATAGAGTTTTCAAACTGATGGGAGATCCTGTGTACGCGAATCATTCAGAGGAAAACCTAAAGACTTTTTGCCTCAGGAGCTTGTTTCATAGTTTCTTTTCCAAATCAAATCCACTAATTTGAACATTGCTTTGATGCAAGGATTGCTTATTCCTCCAGCCATAAGTTAGGATTACTTCCTTCTCCACCAACCCCAAAGAGAACAATTTAATGGGGCATAAAATCACCTTGTCACAATTAAATGTAAATAGGGTAACCAAAAAATGAGGTCTGCATTGATCTATCGTGGATTAATAATTCCCTGTGCCAATTTTTGTGGGGTGAAATAATTTGACAGGGTCCTAAGAGCCACATATGCATTAAAGTCGTTCATTTCTGGAGATCTCTGACATGTCAGATGAAGTCAATTTAATTTAATAAGGGACATCTAGTCAGCTTGAACAGAAGCTGATATGCAATGAGACACATGTACATTGAATTTTGAGAGGGATGAGAAGGGGATTAATTCCACATAGAATGACGGATTAGGCAGCTCTGACACATCCATGTGAAGAGGCCCAGTTGAAGAATGAAGCATTTATCTACCTTAGGCTTGACAGCTGAAAGTTCCCTTCAGCTCAGACAGGGTGTGGACCAGGTCAAAAAAAAAGTTCCTTTGAAGCCCAATCCTCAACCCCTTTCATTCCACCAAGTTTTCGTTCGGGTTTCGGGGAGTCTGTAAGCCGACTCCGAGGGGACTGATTTTGAAATTGTGCCTGAAGCGAGGGTGAAGTCATTTAGTAGCTGCTGAAATCTGAAAGCGTGACTGCTTGTGCGGACAAGGTGACAGAGAATGGGGTATCAGCCAGCTCCCTCACTGATCCAACCAGCAAATAAGATTTGGCATTGTGGGAAAGGACCAGGGAGCCAATCTAAAATCGCAGTCAATCATGGGTTGGCATCAGACTGGTATATTTTTGAGGGCCCTTGAGGAGCCTCTTTTTTAGCACACAGGAACTAGTTCAGAAATATTGTAATATTTCTGAACTAGTTCCTGTCTGCTAAAATATAAACTGCTTTATTGTCACATCTAGCATTAGCCTCAGGTGTTCCCTGTCCTGATGTTGGTCCTACTGAGGTGTCAACCCATCTGAGCTGCATGTACCTCACTTCTCATTCTGACAGACATTACATTGGTATGAGCTGTAAATTAGCATTCAGCATCAAGGTAAAGGCCTGGCTAGTTTTCTCCATGTTTACGGAATGATAGACGGATCCAAACCCACCACCTACACCAAGTAAAAAGACAAAGGCAGGAGGTTCATACAACAGGACTGCAGCACTCCTCTACAAGGACAGAGGGCAAAGGAGAGACAATGCAGTGAGTCATTGCACAATCTAATTGCATTAGCATGGGGGAGGCCTCTGCTGTCAACACCTGGTTCGGGAGAGGAGGCGAAGAACGAGGCTAAAGAAGCAGAGAGAAAAATTGCTAAATATAACCCCCCACTTATCCTTGCGCCATCTTCATAAATAATGCCAGATCGAGGAACAATTTGGAATACTAAGATAAAAATTTTCCATTAATACAAAGAATTAAATTTATGTTGGCAGCAAGTGGGAAGCATTTGGCCCAACTCTCACCATTCACTTTTAATCACAATGTTTATTCAACTGTATAAATGCTATGTGGTAATTTATAGGGAAACAGCAGGATTGTTGACTGCAAGCACTGGTTCATCTCAAGCACTTAACAAAACATTGAAATAGTTCCCTCCAACAAATAACATTTTGTCAAAGATAAATCAACTTGCAACATTCCCCTTGCTGTGCCCTCAGCTGATATCTTCAAATGCTGACAAAATATTGTGACTTTGATGTTGTACGTTACTTTGGCACGACAATACATTTACTTCAAGGCTTGTAGATTATGACTGTTTTGATGTATCATGGATTGCAAATCTGTTTTTGAAAGGTATAATCACGCAATTTAGTACAATATCTTTTATTGGACCAACAGGGTGCATGTACATAAGCAATACAACAGAGTTTTTGCAAATGTTAGCGACATCCTGTTGCAATACTATGTCGCTTTTCCACTCTCTGGCTGGAATGTCCTGATGGCTGCTTATTGCCAGTCAGAGCAGGAGAACTCTGACCCAATAGAGATTTCCTCTTTGCCAAGGTCTGGCTCCTTCCAAAGCATGTTGGAGGTTCATGGTCTTGATGGCATCAACATTAATTTCCAGGAAGCTCTTCATCACTTCCCGCTCACTTGATGTCCCACATTTTCGCTACTGCTTCTTTGATTTGGATGATCAGCTCAGCAAGGAATGCTGAAATCAAAACATTTCACTGGAACTACAACAAGCAAGGAGTCCACATTCTCATGTGACTCTAAGTCCTCGGGTACTTCAGCGAATAAAACACGAGAACTGCTTATAGATGTTATCAGAACTCATGATTGCGTGGGAAGATATGAATCATGGTATTGTTAAGTTGCCATAGAAGACATTCTTTGGAACTGCTCCCAATTTTCACAGAGCGCATCACTTGCATTCACCAAAAAGCCAACAGAAAAGGAACTCTACTCTGCCAAAGCTACAGGTCTGCCTCTGGAACACAATTACAGCCGATAAAGTACTGGGATGTAGTTGGGTATAACAAAAGGACACAGCTGATGATCTCCTTCATTAGGATTGGAATTGCAGTAGAGCATTGGACCCAAAAGCATCCTGTAAGTCTGCAATAGTGCTGGCAGAGATAGAGAGTGCTGGATTAGAACAGCCTTTCCCACATGCCCTCTCAATATCAACTCACATATGAGCAGCTTGTACATGCAGCATTGATACACAAGGGACAGCGAGGTTAATTTTCACGAGTCTGGCTTGCAGAAGCATGAATCAGAGAGTAGGCCAGAGATTACAGTACTCCCAATTTGTGGTTCTCCTATTTTGCAGCCAAATTCTACAGGAAAGTATTCCTCCTCAGAGGCTGACAATAATTGCACTTTGCACTCATTTTTACCAACTGCAGAGGGCTTTACTGACAATCAGGCCTTAGTGATTTGAGAAACAGGCTTAGACTAAAGATCTATTGTCTTATCACGTCTGGCCTTTATTCTGTTTGTATTGTCATCCATCTGCACATAGAGAAACAAAAGGTTTATGCAGACTAACTATAGACATAACCTGTGGGATTACTTTTATCAAACACTATTCAATGAAACCAGAAAACCCTCCACATTAGTGTCACTGAAGAAAAATTGGATTGCCAAAGTCTTGATAGTTGCCATAGGAAAGGCCTTTTTTCATCAACACTTTATCCCCTCCTGTTTTTTCACTGTGACAGTTTATGTTTTTGTGTTACTAAGCTGGTCCCTAGGACTCTCACCATTAAGTTTCAATCAGCATCTGCACAGTTTTGTGTAACTTCACTCTGATTTGAGAAGGGATAGGCCTCACCAGATAAGTCTCACCAGATACTCAATCTATGGCATAAAAATGTTTCATTTGCTTTCGTAGATTATATTTTCTATTATTATCTTAACAGAAGTATCGCACCTAAATTCTTTTTTTTATTATTCTTTCACAGGATGTGGGCATCGCTGGCTCAGCCAACATTTATTGCCCATCCCAAATTGCCCTTGAGAAGGTGGTGGTGAGCTGCCTTCTTGAACCGCTGCAGTCCATGTGGTGTAGGTACACCCACAGTGCTGTTAGGGAAGGAGTTCCAGGATTTTGCCCCAGTGACCACAAAGGAATGGCGATATAGTTCCAGGTCAGGAGAGTGTGTGGCCTGGAGGTGAACTGGCAGTTGGTGGTGTTCCCATGCATTTGCTGCCCTTGTCCTTCTGGGTGGTAGAGGTTGCGGGTTTAGCAGGTGCTGTTGAAGGAGCCTTGGTGAGTTGTTGCAGTACATCATGTAGATGGTACACACTGCTGCCACTGTACGTCGGTGATGGAGGGAGTGAATGTTGAAGGCGGTGGATGGGGTGCCAATAAAGCAGGCTGCTTTGAGCTGGATGGTGTCGAGCTTCTTCTGTAGATCAACTTTGACATGTTAATTGCCAGAGAGAAGTGGCTTTGGACGCGAAGCTCTGTAATGGATTAACAGCAACAAGAAGGCAAGCAGCTCTCAATGGGTTGAGCAAGTCAGTTCTGCCACTGTTACAATAACTCTAAATCCAAATGGATTTTGTCTATTGGAGAGGTTTCAACCTGACGACTGATGGACAGTAATGGAGACACTTAGAGCTGATATTTCTGTGAAAGTGATGTGGCCATCAAAAGCTGCAGTCACTGGTCCATAAATTGAGGTGGTTTATACATTTAAACAGAAAAACACCATAATGCTTGGTGTGTCCAGGAAATAGCCTTCTGGAAACTACAGAGAAAGATTTAACCTTCATCACCTGGAGGTAAGCTGGCCAAGTGGATTCTGGAATGATTCACTCCGCTGCCTGTACAGATCCAATAGCAACTTGTAGTGACCCAGCCACAGCACCCGACAGAGGAAGAAACTGACAGCAGGCATGAGAGTTAGGGAGATGAGAGTGGAAGAGTACAGTTAAGTGGAAGATCCTCACCAGAAATTATCAAAAAACAGATGCACAGGAAAACAAATGAATAGAAACCAGAGAATGAAAGGACATCAGTCATGAAGTGAGCAGTAGGTTGACTATGGCTTGTTGATGGAAAGAGTGCATAGGTGTTTTCAGCAAATGATGCCTTAAAGATGTCATTAAACTGAGGCGCCATCTGCCTTCTCAGGTGAATGTAACAGATCCCACGGCACTATTTTGAAGTGTCCTGGCCAATATTTATCCCTCAACCCATATCATAGCGATGATTGCATTACGGTCTCTGGGATCTCGCTGTGTGCAGATTGGCTGCCTATTTTACCAAATTGCAACAATGGCCACACTTCAGAAGTATTCAGTTTGTCAAAACACACTTTGGGATGCCCCGAGGTAAAGAAAGGTGCTGCATAAATGCAAGTTCTTTATTTCTCTTCCATGCCGTGAGATTTATGCTGTGACAGAGCATTTGGTTTTAATAGCTGACAAAACAAATGGCAACATGGAAACAAGGAGCTTCTCTGAAAATTAGCTATCCTTCCAGTAGGCAGGCTTCGGTCATCTGTGACAATGAAAAGCAGCAGGAGGGCTTTTGGGGAGCAATGGAGGGCACACAGAAACACTTTGTTATCAACTGTGTATCAGTGGAGCTCAGAAACTGTTGTGCCATATTAGTCACTAATGGTTTTAGATGTGGGAGCATCACTAGGACCAAGGACGCTTCCACCGTTTGGTCAGCTCTTCCTTTTTTTTAATATTCTTGATGCGGGTGTCACTGGCCAGGCCAGCATTTTTTTGCCCGTCCCTAATTGCCCTTGAACTGACTGGATTGCTAGGCCGTTTCAGAGGGCAGTTAAGAGTCAACCACATTGCTGTGGGTCTGGATTCACATTAAGGCCAGACCAAGAAAGGACGGCAGATTTCTTCCTTTAAAGATTAAGGACAGGGTTAAGGACATCCCCTCAAGGCTGGAGAGGGACTTGGAGTGGGAGGGGAGGGATCCAGTTGTCGTTATCCACGCTGGTACCAATGACGTTGGTAGGACTGGAAAGGAGGTTCTGCTGAAAGAACTTGAACAGTTAGGAGCTAAATTAAAAAAGCAGAACCTCCAAGGTAATAATCTCAGGATTACTACCTGAGCCATGGGCAAACTGCCATAGGGTAAATAAAGCCAATGAGTTTAATGCATGGCTCAAAGATTGGTGTGGGAAGAATGTGCTTCAGTTCATGGGGCACTGGCATCAGTACTTGGGTAGAAGGGAGCTGTTCCGGTGGGACAGGCTTCACTTGAACTATGCTGGGACCAGTGTCCTGGTGAACTGAATAACTAGGGCTGTAGAGAGGGCTTTAAACTAACTAGAGGCAGGGGGGAGGTTCTGGAAAGGGGATACGTAGGCTTACAAAGCAAAAGGATATGGCAGCATTGCAGGGCAGCTATTTAGGTCATGATACCCAGAGTGTGACAGGAAGGGACAGAGTGTACAAACATAAAACAACAGTAGCAAATAGGGTCAAAGGGGGAAAAATTGTAAAAGGTCAAAGTTAATGGCTCTTTACTTAAATGCACATAGTATTTGGAACAAAATAAATGAATTAATGGCAGAAATAGAGGTTAATGGGTATGACCTTATGGCCATTACGGAGACATGATTACAAGGAGATCAAAGCTGGGAACTAGATATTCAGGGGTATGTGACTTTTTGAAAGGATAGGCAGGAAGGAAAGGCTGGTGGAGTAGCTTTGTTAGTATGAGATGGAATAAGCACGATAGCAAGAAAGGATCTTGGATCGGAAGATGTAGAATCCAAATGGGTGGAGGTAAGAAATACTGAGGGGAAGAAGACACTGGTGGGTGTAGTCTGTAGGCCCCAGAACATTAGCTATACTGTAGGGCAGAGAATAAATCAGGAGATAATGAGGGTATGTAAAAAAGGCAGTACATTAATCATGGGTGACTTTAACCTTCATGTAGATTGGGAAAATCAAACCGGCAGAGGTAGCCACGAACAAGAATTCGTCGAGTGTATTTGGGACAGTTTCCTAGAACAATATGTTGTGGATCCAACCAGGGATCAGGCTATTTTTTTATCTGGTAATGTGTAATGAGGCAGGTTTAATAAGTTATCTCAGAGTAGAAGATACCCTAGGAAACAGTGACCATAATATGGTAGAATTTAGCATTCAGTTTGAGAGCGAGAAACTTGGGTCAGAAACAACTGTGCTAAACTTAAATAAGGGTAATGACAAAGGAGTGAGGGCAGAGTTGGCTAGACTGGACTGGGGTAGGATTTTTGCAGAAAAAACAGTTGATGAACAATGGCAGACATTTAAGAAAATAGTTCAATGCTACACAGCAAAGATATATCCCATTGAGGAAGAAGGATTCAAGGAAGGGGATCAACCAGCCATGGTTAACCAAGGAAGTTAAGGATAGTAGCAAATGAAAAGAAAAGGCATGCAATGTGGCAAAGATTAGCGGTAAGCCAGAGGATTGGGAAAGTTTTAAAAACCAAAAAGAGATGACCAAAAAATAATAAAGAGGGAGAAAATAAACTTTGATGGTAAAAATGGACAGTAAGAGCTTCTTTTAATATATAAAAAGGAAGAGAGAGCCCAAAGTGAACATAGGCCCCTTACAGAATAAGGCTGGGGAAATAATAATGGGGAACCAGGAAATGGCTTCACAGTAGAAGGCACAAATAGCATTCCAATACTAAATAATCAAGGGGAAAAAGAGGGAGAGGAAATAAATACAATAACTATCACTAGAGAAAAAGTACTAGGGAACTAATGGGGATAAAGGCCAATAAGTCCCCTGGACCTGAGGGGTTGCATCCTAGGATATTAAAGGAAGTAGCTACACAGGTAATGGATGCACCGGTAGTAATCTTCCAAGAATCCTTAGATTCTGGAAAAGTCTCAGAGGATTGGAAAACTGTCAATATAACACCCCTATTCAAAAAGGGAGGGAGACAAAAAACAGGTAACTATAGGCCAGTTAGCTTAACATCTGTCAGTGGGAAAATGCTAGAGTCTATTATAAAGGATGTTATAGCAGACCATTTAGAATTATGTAATCTGATCAAGCAGATTCAGCATGGAACCATGAAGGGGAAATCATGCCTGACAAATTTATTAGAATTCTTTGAGGAGGTAACAAGCAGGATAGGTAAAGGGGAACCATAGATGTAATGTATTTGGATTTCCAAAAGTCATTCAATAAGGTACAGCATGTAAGGCTACTTAGTTAGATAAGAGCCCACGGTGTTGGGGGTCGTACATTAGCATGGATAGAGGACTGGCTAATTAATAGAAGACAGAGAGTTGGGATAAGGGAGGCATTTTCGGGATGGCAACCTGTAACTAGTGGAGTGCAGCAGGGATCAGTGCTGGGGCCTCCATTATTTACAATATATATTAATGACTTAGATGAGGGAAGTGAATGTACTATTGCCAAATTTGCGGATGATACAAAAATAGGTGAGAAGGCAAGTGGTGAAGATGAGACAATGAGTCTACAGAGGGATATAGACAGGTTAAGTGAGTGGGCAAAAACTTGGCAGATGGAATATAATGTGGGAAAATATGAGGTTATGCACTTTGGCAGGAAGAATAAAGGAGCTGAATATTATTTAAATGGAGAAAGAATGCAGAAGGCTGTGGCACAGAGGGATTTGGGAGTCCTTGTGCATGGACCCAAAAAGCTAACATACAGGTTCAACAGGTAATAGGGAAGGCAAATGGAATGTTAGTCATTATTTCAAGGGGAATGGAGTGTCAATATACAGAAGTCTTGCTAAAACTATACAAGGCACTAGTCAGGCCACACCTAGAATACTATGAACATTTTTGGTCCCCTTATCTAAGGAAAGATACACTGGCATTGGAGGCAGTCCAAAGAAGGTTCACTAGGTTGATTCCAGGTATGGAGAAATTTTCTTATGAGGAGAGGTTGGGCCTGTACTCATTGGAGTTTAGATGAATGAGAGGCGACCTTATTGAAACATATACGATTCTTAGGGGGCTTGACAGGGTAGATGCTGAGAGGTTGTTTCCCCTTGTGGGAGAGTTTAGGACCAGAGGGCATAATCTCAGAGTAAGGGGTCACCCATTTAAGACAGGGATGAGGAGGAATTTCTTCTCTCAGAGCGTAGTTAATCTGTAGAATTTTTTACCGCAGGGGGCTGTAGAAGCTGGATCGTTAAGTATATCCAAGGTGGATATAGACAGATTTTTAATCAGTAAGGGAATCAAGGGTTATTGGAGAAGGCAGGAAAGTGGAGTTGAGGATTATCAGATCAGCCATGATCTCATTGAATGGCGGAGCAGACTCAATGGGCTGAATGATCTACTTCTGCTCCTACATCTTAAGGTCTCATGGTCTTAAAAGGAATTAATGAACCAGATGGGTTTTTATGATAGTTTCATGGTTATCATTACTGAGACTAACTTTCAATTGCAAACTCTCTATTAATTGAATTTAAATTCCACCAGCTGCTGCAGTGGGATTTGAACACATCATGATTTATCTGGGCATCTGGATTACTAGTCTAGTGACATTACCACTCAGCTACTACCTCTCAGCCTCCCCTTTAGCTTGTTATTTAGCGAAGCCAAGCAATCTTGAATAAGACTCTTATTTTTATACACAGGCAAATCTACAAGAAACATAGTCAACCGTCCGTAAAGACAGCACTGATATTAGCATATCTATTAATTTAGTTATGCAAATTATCTTTACAGACTGTCAAGTTCGTTTTTTTGACCACAGGATATATGATGGGATTCTGTGAAATACTGATGGAAATGAACCCAATTCATGAGTGACAAAGAATGTATGGTGTGCATATAGCTCATTCTTAATATTGAAATAATAGCTAACATTTCACAAAGTCTCACTGGATATTCAATTTTTAGATAAAAATGTTTCATTTTCTTTGATAAGTTATATTTTCAGCAATTATCTTAAAAGCGTTGCACCTAAAATCTGACCCAGCTGTTCATTGCCATACTATATTCTCTATTGGGAGTGACAGAGCTTCATCTGCAAATCATGCTTGATGTGCTCATTGCCAATGAGAAGTGGCTTCAGAAGAGCAATTCTGTAGTGGAGTAACAGCCACAAGAAGAAAAGCCGCTTAACAATGGGTTGAGTGGATCAGTTCTGCCACTGTTATGGTACTCTAAATCGAAATCGATTTTGTCTATCGGAGAGAGTTCAACCTGGCGATTGATGGACAGTAATGGATGCTCCTCGTGCTCATATTAGTGAAAGTGTTGTAGCCATCAAAAGGCTCAATCACTGGCTCATAAGTTAAAATGCTTTGTACATTTGAACAGAAGTATAAGAAATCCCTGATGTGCTGATCGAATCTGTATAATATTCATTCCAGATTTGAATAAGCAATTTTTCAGGTGATTATTGAAGATCCCAACAGCATAGTTCGATGATAATGATTAAATTCTTCAGATTTCTTACCCACAGTTTGACTTTTCCACTTTCTCCTTCCAGTTTAATCTGGGTATTTAACGTGCTCGCCCATCGTGTCCATTCTCACAGATTTACATTGGCTCCTTTGTGCAAGTCTATTCTCATTCTCCTCTTCAGACCTGTTCCTTGGCTACAGCTCTAGGCCCTCTACCAATCTTGTATCCTCACCCGCACCCTCTGAGTTTGGCCTGCTCTACATCCCCCTCCTTCCCTTTGGTCCACAGTTCCCAACTGCTTCAGGCTCACTTTCCAGGACGGTCTCCCCGAACCTTGCTGATTCCCCACTTTTGTCTTCACCTTTAAAAGCCTTCTTAACATCCATCAGTTTTGATCACGACTGTTCCTTTCATTGATTCCCATTTTTTTCCTGCCTTCTATGAAGTAACTTTTATAGTTAAAGACACTAATAAATGCAAGCTGTTGCTGTTTAGTGTTATGCTTTTTCTACCTAATGTAACGTAATGGGCTCGATTTAAAGCAATGCATTGCGATGGGTAACGTGGCAGACGGGCAATTCCCGGCTGTCAGCGGTGGGATCTCATTAATGAGTCAATTGACCCTCACTATCCCTGAGCCCACTGAATTAAGTGTTGGCTCAGGAATTAAATGGAGGCCGCATCCTCTCCTGCACTCTTGGATGGCTGCCCAGCAGATCCTGTCGGTAGGGGTCCCTTGTTGGCAGGTCTTCTGTGCCCAATCAAAGGACTCAGCAGTGGCAGGGTGCCCTTTCCTCCGAAACCCCCTGCCACCCCTCTCTTGTGACACCCGTACCCCGCAATGCCTGACCTGTCTTCACTCACCTTTAGTCTGGGACCCCCACGATGATCCTGAGCCCCTGGTGGGTGCATTGCTGGCAGCTGCCACCACTCTGCTCCTCCAGCCAGCATATGTGCCTACTGGCCTGTGATTAGCCAGCAGCTCTCAGCGGGCTGGACTTCCGCAGTAGGGGGCCTCAATCGCAGGAAGGCCCAAGGCAGCCACTCAGGTGCCTGAAAGGCGCTTGATCGTGTCAGGCCTCCCCCAAGAGACTGATGGAGGTTCCCCACCAGTTCTGCAACTGGTGGGTGAGACCCTCGTTGGCTGGATAGAACCCCAGCCAATATATATTTTCTATATCTGACTTATCCAAGAAAATCTGAATACTCCTCTTTCTTTTTCTTCTAATTCCTATAATGCATTCTGGAAATAGGAATGAAATATTCTTTTAAATGGGATCAGTTGATTAAAAACTAACTCCAAAGGCCACTTTTTAGTCAATAAAAAGTGAAAATTGACGTGCTTATATCATAGATACTATTAGGTTAACATATGCTGTCTTTCTCTTCAAAACAGAAGGACCTAAGAATTGAAAGCAGGGGTAGATCCTGGAGCCAGGGTCTGCCATTCAATAAGATCCTGGCTGATCTTTGATCTCAACTCCACTTTCCCACCTGATCCTAACATCTCTAATTCCCGAAGAGTACAAAATCCATCGATCTCAGCCTTGAGTATACTCAATGAATTCTCTACTTAGGGTAGAGAATTCCAAAGACCCAACAAAAAGAAGCTGAACAAGTCACAATGCCAGCAATTCCCAGAAAAAGAGTGTGCCCAGAACTTGTAAAGAGGGCCTCCCAAAGTACTTCAAACCAACAATTACTTTTGAAGGGCAGTCATTATTTTTAAGTAGTAGAATTGCAGCAAATGTTTGCAAGTAGCAAGGTGGATACTGGAAGAGCACTTCAATGGCTCAAAAGGTCTCTGGACTTTAAATCAATGTAAAGATGAAATCACAGTGTCCCGATGAAGCATTAAAGTCAGATGCCCAATACTGCTGAATACAGGAAAGGACTTTATCCATTGGAGGAAGTGCATTAATGCTTGTAAACACTTGAACTATGCTGGTCAATTTAATGGCCACTTAGCTTTTAAGGAAAGAGTTCTATGATCAATCACTGCATTAAAAACATATTTAACTTATCATACAACATGTAATTATGACAAGTTTGGTTGGCAAGATCTTTTAAACTTAGCTGTCAAAAGATTCCTGAATCTACGACACACTTCCCCCATGGCTCTTCTGAGGTGCCATAAGCCACATCTCCTAACAAAATGAGCCCAACTCCATAAATAACTGGGTGCCCTTGCAATGGAGTAAGCAAAGGCGGGAGTGCTGAGGTCAGGCTCGCTATCCCGTAATGTTATCCGAGGGCCCTAAAAATCCCACAAGATGGGAATCTGTCAGGGGGTCCTGTCCAGCAGTTTTAAATTCCTCCACCTCTGTTCTGGCAAGGACAGAGGCATGAAAATCAGTGCCATAGAGTCATTACAGCACAGAAGTAGGCAATTTGGCCCATTAAGTCTTTGCTGGTTTCTGCTTCCACCATCCTCATAGGCAATGAGTCTCATTACCACTTGATGCATAAAAAAGTTTTTCTCACATCCCATTTACTTCTTTCTCCTAAAACATTAAATCTGCATCTCCTAGACCTTATAGCATCACCTAATGGGAACAACTTTTCTTTGTCTACATTAGCTAAACCTGTTCTAATCTTGTACTTCTCTACCAAATCTCATAAGTGATCAGAATACAATTGAATTCCATATTAAGTTTGAAAGTGACATATTCATGTCCCAAATTTCAATAAAGCTATTTGCATAGCTATGAGACAATGGCTGGCTAAGGTTGATTGGATAAATAGATTAAAAGCAATGGTGGTAAATAAACAGTGAGAAATATTTAAAGAAATTACATGAATGATCAGTTAATCTGTTGTTACTGGTGTTGATGGGGGAAAGAATTGGCCAGGACACTAAGAAACTCCTGCTCTTCTTCAAATAGTGCCATTAGATCTTCGACAACAGGCAGACAGGGCTTTGGTTCAACATTTGATCTGAAAGATGGCATCTTTGGCGATGCATCAGTCCATCAGTACCATGTTGTAGGGTCAGCCTAGATTACGTGCTTAAGACCCGGATTGAGGCTTTTCCCCGTAATCCTTCACATTGTTTCTATTTAAATAATCATCCAATGCCCTCTTGAATGCCTCAGTTGAACCTGCCTCCAACACATCTTCCAGGCAGTACATTCCAAACCCTAACTATTCACTGTGTGAAAAAGTTTTTTCTCAACTCGCATTTGCTTCTTTCGCAAAACACTTTAAAACTGCGCCCTCTGGTTCTCGATCCATTTATGAGCGGGAACAGTTTCTCCCTGCCTTCTCTGTCCAGGCCCCTCATAATTGTGAAAACTTCTATTAAGTCTCCTCTTAGCCTTCTCCTCTCCAAGAAAAACAGTCCTAACTTCTCCAATCTTTCCTCATTACTGCAGTGTCTCATCCCTGGAACCATTCTCGTAAACCTCTTCTGCACTCTCTCCAATGCCTTCACATCCTTCCAATAGTGTGGTGCCCAGAACTGTACACAATACTCCAGCTGAGGCCTAGCCAGTGTCTTAAATAAGTTCATCAAAACGTCCCTGCTCTTATACTCTATGTCCATATTAATGAAGCCTAGAATACTCTATGCTTTAGAAACAGCTCTCTCCACCTGTCCTGCCACCTTTATTAACTTATGTATGTAGACACCCAGGTCTCTTTGCTCCTGTACACCCTTTAGAATAGAATCCTTTATCTTATGCTGTCTCTCCATGTTTTTTGTACCAAAGTGCATCACCTCACACTTCTCCGCATTGAACTTCATCTGCCACCTAGCTGCCCAATCCACCAATGCGTCAATGTCCTTTTGGAGTTCTACACTGTCCTCCTCACAGTTCACAATTCTCCCAAGTTTTGCGTCATCCGCAAACTTTGAAATTGTTCCCTGCATACCAAGATCTAGATCATTTATATATGTCAGGAAAAGCAAGGGTCCCAATATGAACCCTTGGGGAACTCCACTACAAACCTTCCTCCAGGCCAAAAAATACCCATTAACCATTACTCCCTGTTTCCTATCCCTCAGCCAATTTTGTATCCACGTTGCTACTGGTCCTTTTATTCCATGACCTATAACTTTCCTCACAAGTCTGTTGTGTGGCACTGTATCGAATGCCTTTTGGAAGTCCATATACACCACATCATTGGTCTTTCCCTCATCAACCATCTCTGTTACTTCTTCAAAAAACTCCAGCAAGTTGGCTAGACACAATTTTCCTTTAAACAAATCCAAGCTGACTCTTCCGAACAATCCATATGTTTCCATGTGACTATTAATTCTATCCCGAATAGTTGTTTCTGGTTCAAGGGCAACAATGCCAGGGACTGAGCCAAGCTGATAGAGAACACAGCCACAGCAACACCCGAGTGTAAAAAATGCTAGTTAAATGTTGATGCACGAGGTACTCACCCGATGATATCACTTGAACAGAAAGCCCCGGTTCTGCTTAGGGCTCCATTTGTAAGTGTGCAGAACTGGATAACAGATCTGCAATGCTTCCCTCGGAAGAAAGATAGCTGCTTTTAGAGGAGTCACCAGCTGTGTTGTGCCATCCTAAATTGCCTCATTATAACCAGAGAATGCAGTGGAAGCTGCAATGAGCTTTCTCTCCTACAGTAAAGACCTGAGGCTTTATTAGATTTTGGGTGATTACAAACATGACTGTAAATATATAATGGAATTCTTTGTCAAGTCTTGAAAGTCAAAATATATCAAAATCGTAAATAAACGGGGGAATATGCTCTAAAAATGTTTTTATTGCTCTGCACTTATTCAATTTAGTTAACTCATCATCTGTCCCAACAAATTAAAGATCTTAAAAGCATATCACACTGCCTTAAACATCTCACTTATGAAATGCCTCAGGGTGACAATATCATTGCTGCATAAGAAGACCCCCACAGGTATTAGTTATCTCACCTCTGAAAGTCTTGCAAAAATTCAGGAAAATAAAGCATATTTGCTTAATGCCGGCTTTTTTTTTACTGTCACAAGGGCACTCTGATGATGCATTTACATTTGAAATGGATTACAGTGACAGTATATAAGGGGCACGGAATTAAACTGTAATTTAAATGAAAAGGATGTGAACGTCACGATGAGGCCAGCATTTATTACCTGTCCCTCGTTGCCCATAAGTGAGTGGCTCGCTTGGCCACTTCAGAGGGAAGTTAAAAGTCAACCACAATATTAGGAAACAACAGCTGGTCACATGGCAGCACAGTACATTTGAATAGATAGAATATGTAAGCAGTTCTCAATTGCACAATAGTGCGTTGCTGTGAAAATAATTACTCGCTATGGAAAGCCGAGCCCAGAGCAACAAAAGTGCTTCTGGCTCTTTTTGTAATCTCTGATGATTTGTCGGTAAAATCTCAAAGCAGTTCAGTTGACATAATCTACAACACAAATGCTAGCAATCGTCATTGTCAGTGTTCGATAAGCATGCCGTTTCACCACCCTGTTGCTTCAGACTGTTAATTAAATCTAGACAATCAGGCCTATCAGAAAAGTGCAATCTTCCAGGCATTGTGTCACCTGGGGAGGAATCATGACCTGCCATCATCTCCGTTGCAAGTGAGCTGCAACAGTTTACTTCATGATGTAGTCTGCAGAAATATACAATTGTTGTGAGTCGACGAATGTAGTCTGGAATGGTACTGAATGATTGGCTTGTTTAAAACTGTTTTTATTTGTGGACACCATCAACAGCTCAGAGGGGAGGCAGGAGACTAACCCACTTGCCCCCTTTCAAAGCCACCAACAAGGAGCAATCCAAAAATGCCTTGAATTGATGCTCAGTCTGTGACAGTTCAGCCAGAATTTCCTGGACCTGCACTTCTGTTGAAATTACGCTGAGATTTACACCCATTTTCCCACTTATCTTGCCTATTCAAATTGTGTCCAAATTTTCCGAGAATTTTGTTAGCATACATTGGGCATTAAAAGCAACATAAACCAAGTGAAGAGGGCACTGAGTAGAGTTAGCTGTGCTAACTTGCCATTGTTACAATTACACAACTCTTCCTTGAGGCTTTTTCCTGCCTAGTTCATGCTCTGTAACTCTGAAGCAGAGAAAATAAACCTTTTAATTAAGAGCTTCCATCTCACTGAAGGGTTTTCAGGCCAATCTGCATCCAACAACCTACTCTGAAAACTCTGCTCACATTTTAATAGCTGTGACAAATTCCATTACAGCAGCTGAGACACAAGAACACAGGAATTAGGAACAGGAGTAGGCCATTTGGCCCCTAAAACATGCTCTGCCATTTGATAAAATCATGACTAATCTGATTGTGGCCTCAACTCCACTTTCCTGTATGTTCCCCATAACCCTTGACTCCCTTGCCTACCAAGAATCTATCTGACTCAGCCTTGAACATATTCAATGACCCAGCCTCCACTGCTCTCTAGGGAAGAGAATTCCACAGACTAACGACCCCCTGAGAGAAAGAAGTTCTCCTCATCTCAGTCTTAAATGGAAGGCCTCTTATTTTTAAACTATGTCCCTAGTTCTAGACTGCCCGACAAGGGGAAACATGCTCAGCGTATCCACCCTTTAAGTCCCCTCAGGATCATATATGTTTCAATAAGATCACGTCTCATTGTTCTAAACTCTATTGGGCATAGGCCCAACCTGCTCAGCCTTTCCTCATAAGAAAGCCCCTTCATCCCAAGAATCAGTCAAGTGAGCCTTCTCCGAACTGCTCCTTATGCAATTATATAATTTCTCGAGTAAGGAGGCCAAACTCTACACAATACTCCAGATGCGGTCTCACTAAGGCCCTGTACAGCTGTAGCAACACTTCCCTACTTTTATACTCAATTCCCCTTGCAAGAAAGGCCAAAAAGCCATTTGCCTTCCTAATTGCTTGCTGTACCTGCATGCTAACTCTTTGTGATTCATGTACCAGAATATCCAGATCCCTCTATACTGTAGTCTGCAGTCTATCTCCATTTAGGTAATATTATTTAAAGGGCTTCCCAGTCCCTTCAATTTTCCCACATTACACTTTTTCTGCCAAATTTTTGCTTACTCAGTTAACCTATCTAAATCTATTTGTAGCCCGTTTAGGTCCTCTTGACGACTTGCTTTCCTATTTAACTTTGTGTCATCAGCAAATTTAGCTACCATACATTCAACCACTTCATTCAAGTTATTAATGTAGATTGTAAATAGTTGGGGGGGCCTAGCACCGATCCCTGCGGCACTCCACTAGTTACAGCTTGCCAACCTGAAAATGACCCATTTATCCCTACTTTCTTAAAAGCAAAATACTGCAGATGCTGGAAATCTAGAACAAAAACAAAAATACCTGGAAAAACTCAGCAGGTCTGACAGCATCTGCGGAGAGGAACACAGTTAACGTTTCGAGTCCGAATGACCCTTCATCAGAACTAAGGAAGAATAGAGAAGAGGTGAAATATAAGCTGGTTTAAGGGGGAGGGGGGACAGGTAGAGCTGCTGCAGATGCTGTCAGGCCTGCTGAGTTTTTCCAGGTATTTTTGTTTTTATCCCTATTTTCTGTTAGCTAACCAGTTCTCTACCTATGCTACTGTGTTACCCACTACACCCATGAGCTCTTATCTTGCGAAGCAACATTTGATGTGGCACCTTCAGCAAATGCCTTTTAGAAATACAAGCTCACCACATCTACAAGTTCCCCTTTATCCACCTTGCATGTTACTTCCTCAGAGAACACTAATAAATTAGGCCAGCGTGATTTCCCTTACACAAAACCATGTTGACCCTGCCTGAGTGTATTATCATTTTCTAAATGTGCTGCTATTCCCTCCTTAATAGTGGATTCTAGACAACCTAGCCCATAGTTTCTTGCTTCCTGTCTCCCTCCTTTTTTGAATAGAGGTAGCACATTTGCAATTTTCCAATCCACCTTTCCAGAATTTAGGGAATTTTGGAAGATTACAACCAATGCATCTACTATCTCTGCAGCCACTTCTTTTAAAACCCTAGTTGAAGTCCATCAGGTCCGAGGGACATGTCATCATTTAGTTCTAATAGCTTTCCTAGTTCCTTCCCCTAGTGACTGTGATTGTGATCCCTTTTAGCTCTTGATTTTCAACTAGTCTCAGGATTTTTTGTGCCCTCTGCAGTGAAGACACAAATGCTTCTGCTATCTCCTTTTTTCACATTATTAATTCTTCTGTTTCAACCTCTAAGGGATCAATGCTTACTTGAGTTGCTTTTATCCTTTTAAAATACTTTTAGAAGCTCACACTAGCTATGTTTTATATATAGCTTTCTCGCGCATTCTAATTTCTTTATCCTTATTTTTTTTTTCTTTGCTGGATTCTAAAATCTGTCCAATCTTATGGCCTCTCACTAGTCTTTGCAGGATTGTATGCCTTTTCTTTCTATTTAATAATATCCTTAACTTTATTAGTTAGCCACAGATGGTGCATCCTTCTCATAGAGTCTTTCTTTCTTAATGGAATATATATTTGCTGAGTTATGAAATATCTTCTTAAATGTTTGCCTCTGCTCCTCTACTGTCCTATCTTTTAACCTATTTTCCCAATTTACTTTAGTTAACTCTTTCTACATACCTTTGTAACTGGCTTTATTTAAGTTTAAGACACTAGTCTTAGACCCACACTTCTCTTCCTCAATCTGAATGTGAAATTCCATCATGTTATGATCACTGTTACCTGGAAGCTCTTTTAATTATTTCATTCATTAATTAATTAAAGTCATTAATTAATCCTTTTTCATTGCACATTACCACGTCTAAAATAGCCTGTTCCCTGTTGACACTAGACTGTACTGCTCTTAGCAACTGTCCCAAATATATTCTATAAATTCATATTCCACCCAAGCTACCTTTGCTAATTTGATTTGCCCAATCTATATAAAGATTAAAATCACCCACGATTATTGCAGTCCCTTTCTTACAGGCTCCCAATAGTTCTTCCTGTAAAATCTGTCCTGTGGTGTAGCTACTGCTCGGGGGTCCATAAACTACTCCCACAGTTGACTTCTTACCATTGCTATTTCGTATCTCTACACAAACTGATTCTACATCTTGATCTTCTGAACTAAGGTCATCTCTCATTACTGTACTAATGTCATTCTTAATTAATAGAGCTACCCCTCCACATTTTTCTAGCTTCCTGTCCTTCCAAAATGTCGAGCACCCCTGAATATCAATGTCAGAGCCTTGGTCACCTTGTAACCACGTCTCTGATATGGCTATCAGTTCATACAAATTTATTTCTACTTGCGCTATCAATTCAATCATTTTGTTACAAATACTGTGTACATGCAGACACAGAGTCTTTAATTATGTCTTATTACCATTCTTGCAAACTCAGGTCTCATTTGCTGGTGCAATCTTAAATTTGTACCCTCTGTCCCTTCCTGCCAGAGTCTGGTTATCATTGTCCCTATTGCTACCAAGTTCAATTGCCTTGTGCATTCTCTTTAATGTATCACATCTCTCTTCCCATCATCCCTACCCCCACTATTTAGCTTAAATCCCTCTCTACCGCCTTAGTTATATGACTCGCCATGTCTGAATCTCAGATTCCAGCTAATCATCTCTGAGCTGGAGTTCCTCAAAGCTGCAGACACTTACTGCAGATGCGACTGCTGTGGGTCACTCTGGTGTCCACCAGCTATGACATGCTACATCTGCAACAAATCACTGCCATATTAATTGTGTTTCATTTAACTAATTAACTTTAGAAAAAAACAATCAATCATTACCTGTAGCTAAATAGTGGTGTAGCTAGTTAATCCATAAATTTAATGCAATACTTGTATCGCCCCAGTACCAGTTTAAACTACTGCACACCCCCCACCCCCCCCACATTTGGAGAGAAAAAATAAACTTAAAACTCATCAATTACTCACTTATCTGATCACCTAATTAACGCTCCCAGGCTTCAGCTCTCATGTCCCACTGCCTATCTCTAGTTTCCTCTCTTGTTCCACTCCTTTTAGGTAAAAGGATAGAGCAGTACCGCCTCCCTCACTGCACCAAATTCCCTCACTCGCCAAATTCCCAAGCTCACATTCTGTGTCCAAGTGCACTCACTGACAAGCAACTGTCTTTGTGCTTGCTTATTTCCTGAGATAATTAAAAACGCTCTAAAACAATCAGCAACCATCTAAATTAAACAACCCACACATTCTAAAAGAAAAAGTAAATTCCTTCCCATTTCCTAATGTAAATGGATCCTTTAAAAAAATTCCAGGATCCAGATCTGGATTCACACCTTCACCCAAAACTATTTGGTTCTTTCCTGAGCCATAACCTGTGTATCAGATTTCATTGAAATCCGTCCATTCGATCTTGAGGTATATTGTTTGCAGATAATCAGTCTAACAGACTAACAAACAAAGGCAAAACCACAAATTCCACCAACCTTCAGTGCCAGAGGCAACAAATGGAAGTCAGCTAAACAAGGCCCTGAGGAAAGGGTGGAACATACCACAATTTCCTTCATTTAGTCCCGCTTTAACTTAGTGATATTATGAAAATTTAAGCCTGAAGCCATCAAACCATCATTAACGCCGATTAAACATGGCATGTTAAAAAAATTGCACTCGTGGTGGATTTTTTTTTTTAATCTAATGGTTTCTGATGCAGAAAAGATACAGAAAACATAGCAGTGAGAAGAATAAAAAAATTGTTAAACTGAAACAATACAAAAACATTGTGACTCTGGGCCGTGACATGCCATAAAGGCACAGGCATGTTCAGAACTGGTGTAAATGCAGGGAACTTGCATTTCTCTGGTCTTCTGAATGGAGCAGGGTTATGTTCAGGAGGTAAATGTGGCAATGACGGACATAGTTCAGGAACAGTGCACAAGATCAAGGAAGTTTGCACGTAGTGATGTTTCTGCATAAAACTGGCATAGATCAGTGACGCGTGAATTTCCTCAGGCACCGTAGTTGAGCCATAGTTACACCAAAACATTCCAGGAAATTTCTGCCCAATGTCTCAAGTGCACCATCTGCCATCATATAACCCACAGCAACAGGGAGGCTTGAAAAAAACAAAAATAAAAACAAAAAACTGCGGATGCTGGAAATCCAAAACAAAAACAAATACCTGGAAAAACTCAGCAGGTCTGGCAGCATCGGCGGAGAAGAGCAAAGTTGACGTTTCGAGTCCTCATGACCCTTCAACAGAACAGGGTCATGAGGACTCGAAAGGTCAACTTTGCTCTTCTCCGCCGATGCTGCCAGACCTGCTGAGTTTTTCCAGGTATTTCTGTTTTTGAACAGGGAGGCTTGGTCTTGCCCTGGAAGAATGCAATAACCCTCAGCTATATTTTCAGAAATAACATTGTCTTCAATTTTTAAACAGGACAAAGTAAAGATGCAAGTACATGCTACGTTATTTATTAAGGCATAGCACTTCACTCAACATAATGTGGTACTTCTGAGATTTGGGCCAGGTTTTATTGGTGTTACTTGAGTCAATACTGAAACTAAGGACAAGCTGAGCACTCCAACATGAAAAAACTACTTGCCAACTTTCCAGTCAGAAAGTAGCATTAATGCAAAGATACTTCCATAGTGTAAGGCTTTGCTTTATTTTTATGGATCCGCAGTGCTTTGGTTTGTTCAGAGTTACAGGGTGAATTGATTAAAAACTATTACAAGCTCTTAAAATGCTATTTCCTCTAATCTGATCAAGAGATTTACAGTGAGGACTCTCTAAGGATCCCTCCCTCAATGTTGTTTAATCCTCATTAACCAGAGTTCTACACACTAGTTTGGAGGAGATAGTTATAAGACAATGCTAGATGTATGTATAAATTTGCACCAATGGAATTCTGCAGAATGTAAAATGCCCATTCCTGTTAATGAACTTTTCAGAGTCATGAGAAGCACTCCATATTTCACTTGTCATTCTAGTTATTAGTCCATGAGTTGTTACAGTGAGAAATGCTCAATTGTATGTGGATGCTATTTGCTTGCAGTATAATTAATAATACACTTGCTGAGCTTAGGTGGCATTGGTCACTGTGTGTTGCTGTTTGTTATTAACTGGAGTACAATCAATGAAATGTGATGTGGAATGTGTGTCATTATGACCATTGCCACCTAGAAGGACAAGGGCAGCAGATAGATGGGAACACCACCACCTGAAGGTTCCCCTCCAAGTAACTCGCCATCCTGACTTGAAAATATATCACCGTTTCTTCACTATCGCTGGGTCAAAATCCTGGAACTCCCTTCCTAACAGCACCGTGGGTGTAACTACACCACATGGACTGCAGCGGTTCAAGAAGGCAGCTCACCACCACCTTCTCAAGGGCAACTAGAGATGGGCAATAAATGCTGACCCAGCCAGTGAAGCCCACATCCTGTGAATGAATTTTTGAAACATTTGCAGGAAATGCATTCCGTACAAAGGCCAGAATCTTCGGGTCAGCGAGCTGGGGTGGACCCCGCTCGCCAATGCGTAAAATGACGCACGGTGACATCGGGTGCGTGTCCCGACGTCACCGCGCTTCATTCCGATTTTCAGTTCGGCGGGCGCGCACCAGAGTCGCCTGCGCATCTGCCGAACTGTCAAAGGCCTATTAAGGCCATTTACATAGTAATTGAAATACTTAACGGAGCTGCTGTCCAATCTTAAGGTTGGCGGGGGGCAGGCGAAGAGCCCAAGCGGCCTTCGTATTTATCATGAAACCTCATCCACAGGAGGGATGAGGTTTCATGAAGTGTTTATAAATTGAACGAAAGTTTTTATTAAAGTTCATTGATATGTCGCAGCTCATGTGACACAGTCACATGAGGGGACATGTCTTAAACATATTTTTTTTCTTTATTAACATTTTTAAAAATCAAACTAATCTCCCGGAGGCAGCTCTGTGCCTCAGGGAGATTTCTGCGTTCATTTGCGCGCGTGCGTGAAAGAGCGCAGGCCCTGACTCAGCCTACTCCCCCCCTCCCACCCCCGCCCCACCCCTGCACAGGGAGCACTCACCGCTTCCGGGTGCGCGTCACGCTGGGCAGACCTTAATTGGCCCGCCCACGTAAAATGGCGGCGCACAGCCAATCTCGGGCGGCGTTGGCCCGCCCACACCTGTGCCCGCTCCCGCCCAACCCCCCACCCCCCCACCATCGATGGGGAGAAAATCCTCCCCAAAGACTTTTGTAGATCACTATTCAGACACCATAGAGCAAAGCTGTCAGAGACCTGCTGCTCAAAGAGATCCTGGCTTGAATAAGCGAACATTTGTGCTCAATTGTGCCAGTTAATTGTTGGGACCTGCTGAAAGACATGGAATATCATCCACCTTAAAAATTCTCAAAAACAGCAATATGTTAATGATCAGATAATTTGTTTTAGACATGTGGATTCAGGGCTAAATATATGACCAAGATAAGGAGTACTGAGGACAGAAGGCAGCTGTCTCTCTATGGGGACTCCATTCTTTCACTTGACCACTTTCTCAAATTTCAGATTGCTTGCAATCTCTGCACCCTGTTCAATTCAGCTTCTGACCTCATATTCTCCATTACGAGCATGGTATTTCCACCTGACCTGCCAAAGCTTAGACCACTGCCACTGAAGCCTTCATCCACACTTCCTTCTGTCACCTCCAGACTTGACTATTCTAATGTCATCAGTCCTTCACCCTCTTAAAGTTTCAGGTCATCCCAAAACACTTCCCTAAGCTCCTCTGTCTCTCCAGCACCCTCATCTCCTTCTTAAAACTCATCATTGTGACTAAATTAACCATCTCCATTTTCAACTTCTCACATAATGAAGCAGACCAGGTCCTCAAGCAGCAAGACCTGGACATTCAGGTCTGCACTGATAAATAGCAAGTAACATTCAGACCACACAATTTCCAGATAATGACCATATCCACAGGATGTGGGCACTGCCAGCTAGGCCAGCATTTATTGCCCATCCATAATTGCCCTAGTTCAGAGGGCATTTAAGAGTCAACCACATTGCTGCAGATCTGGAGTCATATGTAGGCCAGACCAGGTAAGGACAGCAGATTTCCTTCCCTAAAGGGGCATTTGTGAACCAGATGGGTTTTTAAACAACAATCATTTCATGGTCATCATCAGACTTTTAATCCCAGATCTTTTTTTTAGTGAATTCAACTTCCGCCATTGGCCATGGTGGGATTCAAACCCAGGTCCCCAAGCATTACCCTGGGTGTTCTGGATTATTTAGTCCAGCGACAATACCACTACACCATCTCCTCCCCACAACTCTAACAGCACTCGAGAAGCTCGGCACCATCCAGGAAAAGCAACCCACTTGATCGGCACCCCATCAGAACCTTCCGATCCTACCACCTAGAAGGAAAAGCACAGCAGCACATGAGAACTCCACCCCCTCCAAGTCACACACTATCCTGACTTGGAAATATATTGCTATTCCTTCACTGTCTCTGGGTCAAAATCCTGGAACTCTCTCCTTAACAGTACTGTAGGTGTATCTACATCACAGGACTGCAATTGTTCAAGAAGACAACTCATTAATGTGCAATTAGCAATGTGCAACAAATGCTAGAGTGAGGAGAAGGTGGCCTAGTGGTAATGTCAATGAACTAGTAATCCAGCAGTCAAGCTGAATGCTCTGGGGGCATGGGTTCAAATCCCACCATATGAGATTTAATTTCAATTAATTCAAAATCTGGAATTAAAGGCTAATTATGACCATAAAAACCCAACTGGTTCATGAAGGAAATCTGGCCTATATGTGACTACAGAACCACAGTATTGTGGTTGACTCTGAAATGGCTGAAAGCCAGCTGGCCTTGTCAGTGACACCCACATCCCATAAAAGAATCCTAGTTTGGCATTCATTTATGGACTTACTTCTTCAAAGTGCTTTGGGACATTTTTCCATGTTAAAGCGCTATATAAATACAAGTTGTTGCTGACTGGGTAGTGCCCCACAGTCTGTTCATTCCATTTTTCTATGGTTTGAAGCCATCTGTTGCTGTTTGGAATTCAAGTTCCCACTATAGTGAAGGAGCTGTTCCAGAATGCATACATTCGTTACCCATAACTCATTACCAGAGGTTTCTGAGGAAGAATGTGGATGCAAATTTCCAGGTAACCAAGAGATGACCAATTAGCATGTCCATGCAGGAACCTCGACTGCATTTCTAACCATTTCCCCTTCAGCTAGATTTTGAGAGTAAGTATTTTGAATATAATAATTTCTTCTGGTATATCCTTCACTTTTAATTTGTCAAAACCCATTTGAATGGTCCACCTCTGTCACTAATTATGTGGTTATATAGAGGAAGAATCCTGCTCTATATTATTCACAAATAATATGATCACCAGGGGACCTATATTCTGTGGAACATTTTCAAAATGCCTTCTAAATATCCATGTAAATCATGTCTACTTGTTAGTCCTCACATGCCTGTGTAAGTCTAAGAATTCCAGATTTGTGAGGCATAACCAATTGCTTGGAATATCCTGATGATTCATCTCTTTATTCTTTGTGCTGTTAAGATGAACTTTGATGTCTTGTCAAATGCGCGAGCATTTTATCAAATTTTGATATTAGACTAATCGGTTCAAAATTATTTGGTTTGAGTGTGACTCCTGTTTTAAATGTTATAAAGTCAACACACTCCAAAGGCATGATGTAATAATATCCAATCAATCCTGACTCATGCATATAAGACTTCACTGTTAGTTATTCATCAAATGCCCTCAGTTTATTCCAAAATCATCTCCTTTTAAATTGTCCCTGTTTATATCTTACTTCCTCCTGCCTCCATGGGTATAATTTTCATTTTTACCACATGGTTGGTAAGCTCATAGAACATGGAAAGATCTAAAAGAGAGCGGGAAGTTCTGCTGATCTCCCGGCCAACGTCCCTCCCTTATCCAACAAAGGATAAGAAAGACTCGCAATTGAGCACCTGGCCCAACCACAATAGGTCCCAAAGCTCTTTACAGACAATAAAACACTGCTTGAGGCATAATCGCAATTGTGATTTAGGAAGTGTGGCAGCCGATGTGTGCATAGCAAGATCCTTTTGCTAGCAATGTGACAATGGGGAGAATTTTCTCCTCGTTGTGGGGAGGGGGGTTAGATGGGAGCGAGCGTGGGTGGGCGTGCAGCTGATCATTGCCCGCAATCGCCTGCACGCTGCCATTTTACGTGGCTGGGCCAATTAATTTGCTAAAATGCTCGAGCATTTGACAAGACATCAAAGTTCATCTTAACAGCACAAAGACTAAAGAGATGAATCATCAGGATATTCCATGAGCTGGGACATGTCTATGAATTTTATTAAAAATTTTTATTGAAGTTTAAAACCCTTCATGAAACCTCATCCCGCCCGTAGTTGAGGCTTCATGAAAAATACGAAGGCCGCCTGGGCTCTTCACCTGCCCCCCGCCAACCTTAAGGTTGGACGGGCAGCTCAGTTAATTATTTCAATTGGAATTTAAATAGCCTTAATAGGCCTTTGACAATTTGGCGGGCGTGCAGCCGACTCTGGTGTGTGCCCGCCGAACTGAAGACCCACCCCCGCTCACTGACCTGAAATTTCTGGCCAATGACTAGGTAGTCCGTTTTAGTGATTTTTTTTTGATGGATACACAAAGGCCAAAACGCCAGGGAGAATTCCCTATCTCTTCTTCGATTAGTGCCATGGGATTTTAACCTCCGCCTGGACTTGGTTTAACATCTCACCTGAAACAAGGCACCTCTGACAGGGGAGCACTCTTCAATACTTCACCACTAAAAACAAAATTACCTGGTCATCAATTCAGTTATTGTTTCTGGCCATTTATTGAGATAGTAACAATAACTAGCACTTTATAAGGGGAATATTAAGGGGAATAGGGGCAAAAAGAGATAAATTATTTCCATTATTTGGAGAGCTGAGGACTAGGGGACATAGTCTAAAAATTAAACTCAGGCCTTTCAAGAGTGAAACTAGGAAACTCTTTTATACTAAAGGTGGTAGAAGTTTGGAACTCTTCTTACAGAGGATTACATTGGAAATACAGCACAGAAATAGGCCACTCAGCCCAAACAGCTCATGGTAATGTATATGCTCCCCTCAAGCCTCTTCCCATCTTTCCCCATCCAAATCTACCATCTTAACCCTCTATTCCCTTCTCCCTCATACATTTGTCTAGCCTCCCCTTCCTATTGCCTTCAACCACTCCCTGTGGTAGCAAGTTGTACCTTCTCACCACTCTCTGGATAAGGAAGTTATTTCTGAATTCCGTATTGGATTTCTTGTGACTATCTTATATTGACGGCCACTAGTTATGCTCTTCCCCACAAGAGGAAACACCCTCTCGGTATCCATGCTAGCAAAACCTTTCAGAATTTTAAAGACCTTTATTAGGTCATCACTTTATCTTCTTGTTTCAAGAGAAAAGATACCCAACCTGTCAATCTTTGCCTGATATTTTTAGTGACATCTTTGTAAATCTTCTTTGTACCATCCCCAGCATTCCTGTATTATTTGCAAAATGCAGCGGTCAGAACTGCATAGAGTACTCTAGATGTTTTTTGTATACTTTCACAGGACGTGGGCGTCGCTGGCTAGGCCAGCAAATTTATTGCCCATTCCTAATTGCCCTTGAGAAGGTGGTGGTGAGCTGCCTTCTTGAACCGCTGCAGTCCATGTGGTGTAGGCACACCCACAGTGCTCTAAGGATGGGAGTTCTAGGATTTTAACCCAGAAACAGTGAAGGAACGGTGATATAGCTACGAGTCAGGATGGTGTGTGACTTGGAGTGTGGTCTAACCAAGGTTCAATACAGGTTTAGCATAACTTTTCTACATTTCAATTCTGTCCCTCTAGAAATAAAACCTAGTGCTTGTTTGCTATTTCTGTGGTCTTACTGATCTGTGGCGTAACTCTTAGTGATTTGTGTATTTGTGCTTCGAGATCCCTTTGTTCCTCTACCCTGCCTAGACTTGCACCTTCCAATTAATAAGTGACCAATCTATTCTTCCTAGCAAAATGAACTACCCCACATTTATCTGTATTGAACTTCATTTGCCAATTATGTGTCCATTCTGTAAGTTTATTGATGTCCTCCTGCAATTTGATGCAATCGTCCTCACTATTCACAGCCCGCCCAATTTGATGTCATCCGCAAATTTAGAAATAGCGGGTGGAATTTTACATTCCCGCTGGCGGTGGGCATGACAGGTGGTGTGAGCGAACTACATGGCATGATCATTTTCATGGTGGTAGGTCGCAATTGTCTGCTCAGCCCGCCAATGGCGGGCTGTGTTTCCCACCATCGGTCGTCGGGAACCTCATTGTAATATATCAGCATATCATTACCAGGCCATCCTGCCAGGCTCTTACACCCCCTGCTGGATCGTCCGTCCACGTCGGCGAGAAAGCAGGTCGACATGTTTCACAACAGCACCGAGGTGACGTGCATTTGGCGGCCTGCACTTTGGGTGAACTGGAGGTGAGTGCGCAGCAACGTCCTGCAGAGCTGACCAGGGTCGCCTGTTGCTTTGCAGGCTTCAGGGGTTAAGTGCCGCCCTGCCCGACTGGTGGCGGGGTGCTCGGGGGAGGGGGGGGGTGGGAATCAAGGGGCATGTGCAACCCTGCCTCAAAGGCGACTGGTGGCAGGTTGGGTTGGGGGGGGGTGGGTGGGAGTGAACAGTGTGGCACGACTTCAGGGAGGGTGTCTCCAGATTCCTCTTCAGAGGTTTCTTCGGGGCTTGATTGGAGGCCCTGGGTCATGGAACCTGTCGGCTGTTTGGCAGTTGTGCCGGCGAAAGCAAGGAGAGATGATTAGTGCATGGCAGTGGCCTGTGAAAGAGGACACATCACTCACGGCATGGTTATCTGATGGATGTTGCACTGCTGGATCCTCACTTGAGCACTGCCGACCTCACCGTCAGCACAGGGTCGGTCCAGGCCGTGGCTGGCCAGCTGGATGGCTCTGTTTTCAAAGTCCATGAGGCCTTGATTTTGGGCATTCCTCCACCGGTATGTGACCGCTCTGTCTTGTTATGTGCTGGCTTGTCATGCATGGATAGAGATGGAGAAAGTGTAAGCAGGACGCCTGCCAGGCCAGATGCTAAGTATGCCTGGCCTGTGTGGGTGTTGAGCGATCCCATGGACGGGATGAGGAAAATGACAGTGAGCGTAAGAGAGTGAATGGCGATGTTCTTTGAACTGGCAATGAGTCCGGGCCCTGTGGATGTGTGATAGGTTTGTGAGTGTGTGAGTTGTGTGAGGAGATGAGTGATCTACCCTGGCGGAATGGAGGAGATCATTCATCCTTTTGCGGCAGTGGGCGGCTGACTTCTTTTGCAGGGCATTGGCACAGACCACCACTGCCACTGCCTCCCAAGCCGGGTTCGTGCTGTTGCTGCCCACCCTGCAGGGAGCCTCCACGGCGTCCAAAAGTTGCTCGAGAGACGCGTCACTAAACCTGGGGGCTGTAGTCTTCTCAGTTTGGGGGCCATGTTTTCTGTGCAGCAGCGGCGAGCTAGAAGCATTGAGATGTGTGCTTGCGGCTTGACTTTAAACATGGCGCCCAGCGTGATGCAGCGGCGGGGCGATGGAAACGGCATGTTTCCTGGGAGTGCATAAATAATGAAGCGGGTTTGGAACAATATGGTGTGAAAACCCGAAACGTCATTTTACCCACCCGCTACCAGGCTTCATGCAAGTTTGAGAACATTCCGTCCAGTGTTTTTGATTCCAAACTCTGAGTTATTAATGTAAATTGTAAACAACAGTGATCCCATCACTGATCCTTGCGAAACACCACTTCCCATCTTCTGTCACACTGAATAATTACCCTTTACTCCTACTCTCTGGTTCCTGTCTTGAAACCAACTAGTGATCCATCTTCCGCTTGTCCCCTGACTCCACATTCTCTGACCTTATTCACTAGTCTATACTGGGACACCTTATCAAAGATCTTCTGAAAATCCAGATAAATGATATCGACTGCACTACCATTGTCTACTCTCTCTGTTACCACCTCAAAAAATTCAACAAGATTGGTCAACCAAATTTTCCCTTTTGAAATACATGTTGACTATTAATTATTAATTTTTTGTTTCTAGACTTTGTTCTATTCTCTCTTTCATTTGGTATTCCATTATCTTTCCTCACACTGATGTTTAGCTGACTAGTTTGTAATCCTTTGGCCTCCTCCTGTTCCTAAGGTCGTATATTCCTATGTCCTTTGTTCTTCTGTTTAAAAACTCAAAGCTTTGTTATTTGCAAAGCATTTGGGGCCACTCTGAGGCTGGTGGGAGGCAACAAGACCCTGTGAAGAATGAACCTAATGAACCTATCTCACTAAATGGCAATTGATGCTTTGATCAATTCTTAATTTTAAAACTTGGATTGATGGATTTTTGTCAGCTAAAGATATTAAGGAATATAAGGTAAAGGCAGGTATATGGAGTTAGGTCACAGATCAGCCACGATCTCCGTGAATGGTAGACCAGTCCCCAAGGGCTAAATGGCCTCCTCCTGTTCTGAGTCCATATGTTGTATGTTCCTCTGTTTCAAAGCATCAGATCTATTGCCTGGAAAGCAATTGAGGCTGGGAACCAGTAAGACTCAGTAGAGATTTATATTTTTCACTGAAGAAATCTAACTTAAGCAATAGAAGCCTTTGATAAATGTGGAATAGTCGTAATATTTACTAACAATGGGTGACTCATACAACATCACCATGCCACGAGTGCCATTCGAATAACTGACTAAGATAGATATCATTTTGATTACTTATGATTTTGGTTAAAGTGATGAACCAGAAGAGAGTGTTTTGCAGTAGTATAAACTTTTTGTTACTGCACAATATTGATAGATAAAGACAGGCCACATATATATAAATGTCGACAAAAGAGGGACCACAGCAGGTGTCGGACAGTCAGGTTAGGTGAAATGTTAACTCTGTTTCTCTCTCCACAGATGCTGCCCGAATGTTTCCAGTATTTTGTGCTGGATCAACAAATGGAAAATCTGCCTCCAGGATTATAATGCCCTGCTCTCCTTTCTTTGCAGAGTGAGGAATGGTCAGCACAACAGCAGCAGTTTTCAAACACAATTTCACCATGCACCACTTCAACTGAAAGCACCTCGTGACATTTTGTGTCTGAGAAATATACTACCTGAAACCGAGGGACTCTGGCAATGAAGAGCCAGGACATGTCAAGGGCAGTGAGGAGCAGGAGGACCACGGGCTGTATGAACCTCTTCAGTTGCCGAGGGCTGTATACCTGGGAGTGGCCTTTAAAGAACGGCAGTGAACACTGTTGAGCTGTTACATGCCTCCTTAAAACAAATACCACAGCAGTGGAACATGGTGTGGCAAATTGATGTGAGTAGCCATGCCTGACTTCAGCTTGCTTATGTACAGGAGGGGAGGTTGTACAGCTACCAATCTATGCTTAGGGAGATCTGACCTCCACAGAAGGAGCGAATTAGCATTCATGTCAGTGGCAGTTCTGTGGACTACATGAATTCACTCAAAGACTTGCATCTGAAAGGACTGAGCCCACATTGATTAAAGCAAAGGGTGGGCCCTCACACTGCTGTTATATATCAGAGGAGGTTACAGATGAACACAGCACATCCCATTGGTACCTTCAGTGAGGAAGACACCAGCGCTAACAGCTCTGGTTGCCTCTGGTCCTGTTCTGGAAGTTTCTGCTGAGGTGTAGAATCATCAAATGCTAAGAGCACAGAAGGTGGCAAGCCCATCGATGTCACATTGGCTTTCTGTGAGAGTAACTCAGACCATCCCACTCCCCCACCTTTTCTCCATAGTCCTTCAAATCTTTTCTCTTCAGATAATGATCCAATTTGCTTTTTAAAGCCGTGATTACATCCACCCCCACCAGACTGTCAGGCAGTGCATTCCAGACATTAACCACTCGCTGTGTAAAAAGGTTTTTCTTCATGTCATCTCTGATTGTTTTGCCAATCACCCTAAATCGGTGTCCTCTGCTTTTCAGCCCCTCTGCCAAGGGGGACAGTTTCTCCCTGTCTACTCTTGTCCAGACCCATCATGATTTTGAACCACTCTATCAAATCTTTTCTCAACCTTCTTTTCTCTAAGGAGAACACAGTCCCAGTGAGTGTGTGTATGTGGATGTTTGGTAAAACAGAGTTTCAGGTTCCATAGCAATGAAACAGTGAACTGTACAGCAGCCATCTCCTCAGATGTCCCCAGTGGGTGCCTGCAAGACTGTTAACCCCAGTTTCACTGTCACCAGTGGTGGAGGTTGATGGAACCTGCTAGTCCTCACAGACCAGGCAGCCTTTCTACTGAGTCCGAGCAGTGTTAGAACACATTCCCCCTTCATGACGAGGTAGGCGTATCTGACATGCGGATGGGAGAAGATCCTGGTGACACATACCACACTGAAAATCACATGAGTCGGGTAGATGAGTTGCCTTGTGCCCCAAACTCTTGGAAGTCATATTTTGCAACCTCTCATCCTTAGGCTCATTCAAACCTAGCTGGCTGACATTCTGCCCCAGTGACCTGTCAGTGTCTGTGGTTTCCCAAGTGTTGGTGATAATACTGCCAGGTTGTCAGATGGCCTATGAATTGTCTTTATAGTGTTTCATTCACCCACTTCTGACATCCGGACTGCAGCTGGCTGTGGGGGAAATCTTTAGGAATTCTATAACCAGGTGTGCCAGCATGCCCGCAACAACACACCTGGGCCTTTTCCATCATGGCTTCAGTGCCAGTCATATTGCAACGCTCCAATTAATGTAAAGCAATCTGTGTTGCCACTTGATAACAGTGATAGGCCATAGACAGTGAAAATAGATATGGTCAAGTCACTAGGCATTACCCTGGTGAAGGTCTACAACTCCAATGCATGTAGTAGAGTGGCAGCTTGATGCATAGTTTTGTTACACTCTGATAAGGCTAAATGCACAACCTAAATAAACCATCCACATCAGCCTCACTAATATAAGAAAAAGCAGGAGAGGAAGCAAAGTGTATATATATGAGAACAAATCTTTGCTGGATCAATCACGTTGCAGAAGGACAGAGGGCAGTTATGATGGGCTGACAGACTTCCTTCTGTGCCATTATTCCAGGTAGATTCAACAAGGCTAAACTGTATTCCCTAAACACATGGCTGTGTAAAGGATTCAAGCTAAGTAGGTATAGATTCCTGAAAACGGTCTTTACTTAGTGGACCTGATTACTTTAGTAACATCTGTGCAATCCACAGGTCGCAGGAGTGTTTATCTTTGAGAATGTCATCATCCTTGTTTATGCAGTTTATAGGATCCCACCCTTTAACTCCTCCGCAATGTAGGCCCTCCCAGTGATATGCGACATTATTTTTAACTTATTCAATCTTTTATTCCGTCCACAAGCTGTTGTCTTTTACTGGCTTTGCAACCATGATAGTCCTATCATTCACTACCAATCACATGGAGAGGCTAATTTTAAATCAAATTATCTCTGGGAGATACAGCAGATGCTCAATACTTCTGGCTATTGATTTTCTTTATTTTTAAACAGTCTAAAAATAGTTTCACGAATTGAGTGACAGGACACTTTGCCTGGATGTAAGGCAGTGATTCTGTGGATATATTTCAGGAAAGGATTCATTCAAAGCCTTTGGTGATGAGTCATGCACATGTTTTTTCTCTCTGTCTTTTTATTCCGGATGGTGGGGGGGGTGGGAAGGGGTCAGTGGTGGGGAAAAAAAGGAGAATTCCTCTCCTTCATCCCCAAAAGGTAAATCTCCCACCCTGCTCTTCCGCCGACAAGATGTTTTGTATTTTCTCTTCAATATCTCATATGGATTGTACGCTAGCCATAGCCAAGGTCGAATGAATGGCCCAGACTCAAACTTCCCTAAAGATACTCTGAGCTGGCTGCCAGCGTGTGATGTTCCATCAGCTTGTTCCCCTTTTCCCCATATGAAAGTGCATGAGGTCCAGTCAGAGCATCTCTACAATTGCACGCATGAGACAAGAAATACAACAGCATAAAGGTGATTAAACCAGCCAGTCATTGCATATAACCACCCACCCACTGAGCAAAAACAACTTGCATTTATGTAGTGGCTTTGACATAGTAAAATACCCCACAAGGTTTTATGGGAGCGTTACCAACAAAATTTGCCCGTGAGCCACATGAGGAAATATTAGAGCTGGTGACCAAAAGCTTGGTGAAAGAGGTAGCTTATTAAGGAGGGGAGAACGATAAAAAGATGGAAAGGTTTAGGAAGAGAGTTCCAGAGCTTATGGCCAAGTTGGCTGAAGACAGGTCCACCAATGTTGGAGTGATGAAAACTGGGGTTCAATAACAGGCCGGAATTGGAGGAGAGCAGATATCTTGCAGGATTATAGGGCTGGAGGAGGCTACAGAAAGAGGGAGGGGTGAGGCCATTTTTGGTGATTTTGAAAGCAAAGTTGAGAATTTTAAAAATCAAGGCCCATGCCCATGCCCCCTCCCAAGCCTGTAAAACAATTATGGACAGAACCTTTGGGTCAGCATAGAGGGGCAGGCCTCCCTCGCCGATGTGTAAAATGACACGTGGTGACATCGGGCTGATGTCGCCGCGTGTCATTCAGATCTTCAGTTCAGCAGGCGCGCACCAGAGTCGGCTACGCACCCGCTGAACTGTTAAAGGCCTATGAAGGCCATTTAAAAACTAATTAAAGTACTTACCTGAGCTGCCTGTCCAACCTTAAGCTCCGACAACTCGCCCTCCTCCCCCACCCCGACCGCACAGGCAGTGCTCAGCGCTACCGCTCGCGATCCACGCAGGGCGGGCCTTATAATTGTCCGGCATGGAATCGCGGTGCGGAGTTGATCGCGGGCGGCAGTCAGCTCCCCAAACACCCCTGCCCGCTCCCGCCAAGCCCGCCCGATGCGGGAAAAATTCAAGCCTCCGTGTTTTTCCGGAGAAGAGAAACAACCTTTCTGCAGGTGGCCTCACGCTATGCCTATTAACTCCACAGGAATTCAATAATATTGCGAAAAGCACCATTTCTTACATATCTAAAATCCAAAGAACACTCAGGCACGTTGCGAGCTGACTTATTAGCATAATTATTCAAATATTCCGCACATGAAGTGGGACATCAACTCCTATTATTGTTTGAGCATTGGGACCGTGTGGTGCGAATGCTGGCAACCAGCTAGGCTCACAATAGGCATCCCTGATAAAGTAATTTAATATACAAACCAATGTTTCAGAAGAGGAGCAGACTTGACAGGAGAGAAACATAGGCAAGAATTTCTCGCTTGGCGTGCGGGCGTGTGCCTGACACGCTCGGACGTAAAATGACGGGCGATGACGTCGGGCAAGCGTCCCAGCGTCTTCGCGCACTTGGGCGATATCTCGGTTGGTGGCGCTTGCTGTTGGCCCGCCAACAATTAACAGGCCTATTGAGGCCATTAAAGTAATAATTAAGTGCAATTTTTCGCTGCCCGTCCAACCTTATGGTTGGCGGGCAGGCGAATTGGCCAAGGCGGCCTTTGGAATTTTTTAATGAAACCTCATCCATCGGCGGGATGAGGTTTCCAACAGGAATGACAAATAAAATAAAAATGTTTAAATCTCGTTTATAACATGTCCCTGCTCATGTGACAGAGTCACATGAGGGGGACATGGTTACCTTATTTTCTAAACCTTATGTTATAAAGCTTCCGCACCCTGAGGCAGCTCTGTGCCACCAGGGAGCTTTCAGTGTGCCCACCTGTGTGCACACGCGCAAACTTCCGCACCTGCCCTCCTCCCGCCCCCCCCCCACCCCCACCCCGGCAGCGCTGCAGCACGTGATTCACGCTGGCCGGCCCATTGACGGAAATCACGGTTGGGAGCCTGATCGCGGGCGGTGGTCAATTTCATGGACGCTCCCGGGGCCCATCCGCGCACCCGCCCGATGAGGTGAACATCCTGCCCGCAGGTTTGCGAAAAGTGTACGGTTTGTCTTTTCAAACTGCAAAATACAGGTTGGGATTTTCCAGCTCTGCCTTTGGCGGGCATTATCGTGGGAGGGACGGGAAAATTTGGAGAGCTGTTAAAAGTCAACCGCTATCCAAATGTTTTTGTCCCGCCCGTAACGATGCCCGCCAATGGCAGAGCCGGAAAACCCTGCCCACTGTCTTTAGCTTAATTATTATTGAGAATATGAAGGAGAGAAGCAAGTGCTGGTCATCCTTACACAAGTGTGAGAAATGGATGTTATTTTATTTATATTTTGGGGGAATATCGTGTTATTCTGTGTATGTGTGCATATGCGTGTGTGTTTGCGTATACAATTTAATTAAGCTAGGCAGAGATTAATAGAAGACAGGTTGTCTGGGGGGTTTAAAACATGAAAAGGATGGAGGTGTTAGATTTGAAGTACAAGTGAATAGGTTAGGTTTAACATTTGCATTTTTAGATAAGTGGGGAGATTGTTTGACTATCAAAAAAAAGTCAGAAGTGTCAAGAAACATGTTTGCATCATGCAGGAGTTCCATAGGTGGATAAAAGGGGGGACATTATATTTCATTGACCTGAATGCAAAGACAAGATGGAAACATGAAAGATCTTATATTTGGAAGGATTTGAGCTTCAAAGGGGTGTGAGAACAATGGAACCTGAGATGAAAGGGAACAAAGGTATTTTAGAGTTACTGTGGAGAGCTGTTTGTGCTACAATGGCTGGAGCTGGAGCTAAGCTGTTGAGCCGGAGCTGTGAGATGGAGCTGCTGAGCTGTGGCTCTGGGCTGGGAGAAGATGCAGGTTTGAATCAGCCATCCAGCCAAAGCAGAAAAAGTTTGGGCTGTAAAAAGCAGTTTTATTCTGAAGTTTGGATTTTCACAGCAGAGTGGAAGAGAGTTACCGATCATATGGTATGTCTTTATTGAAGATTCAGCAGTTTGCCTTGGGTAATATTACTGGATTTTATAATTAAATATCTATAAGGGAGTGTTGCCTGGAAGGTGTTTACTTGTGGGTCTGACCAAGTAAATAGTCTTTTTGGGGGAATGTGTTGTAAAACTAATATTAATTGTGCAACTGTAATCTTGGGTACTTAAGTTTACTTTTATTCCTGGTTAATTAAACTTTTACTTTTAAATTTTTAAATCCCAAAAGTGCTCCTGGACTTCTTGCTGCTGAGATCAGTATGACTTCTTCTCATTTTCAGAATGCAAAACAATAGGGTAAGCCAAGTTTCCCTCTGGGATTTGGTTTGCTCAGCAATTAACATTGGCTGTGGTCATAACAACAAGCAAGTTTGATAATACAACCGTCAAGTGTTTTCATGTCAAGTGTTTGCATGGATTTTCATACAGGCAGAAGAATGCAGTTTTTGCCTATACAGTATAACTACCCACAATTATATCATATAATAAAGAGAACATTTAATATGAGACACAAGGTGGGAAGATTGTTTCTGGTTAAATGTACACTTGTGAAAGTGTTGTTATGACGTGACAGGTGATGTGTGCCAGGTGGACCAAATCCACGAGGGAAATCTGATCGCGTTTCACGACGGTTTTGCAATTTGTATTTATTATAAGATGCGTGCAGTGAATTCAGAAGTAATATGTCCACCAAGACCTTTAGAGATTTTAAAAAATGAAATTAAAGTATTAATTAACAAAATAAAAGATGTCATATATAAGAACACAATTATTTCTAAAATAACTCCTAAAATTCCTAATTATCCTGACTTCCAGTTGCACTCCTTTTAAGGCAATGATTGGAAATAGATTTTAGATTTAAACCAGACTCAGCAAGTCAACACAATACCCTGGATAGTGGATTTCCAAATGGCTTTTCTCCATCGTCAGTTTTGTAAGGCAGCAGTCTTATGCACAAATGCTGGAGGCTTCATTAAAAGGCTATTTCACCTACTCCTGTTAGATCAAACATCGCCTTCTCCTGACAAATAACCTTTCATTCTCCTTTATATGTGTTTCTCTCTTTTTTATATGTAAATTATGTTGTTCCATATGTCTTTGAAACTGTATCTTCCTCTTAACATAAAAACTTTCATAGTGCCAATATCGCCAGTAACCTTTGGGAAAAATAAACACATTCCTTAGCTTTGCTTATCTGGCTAGTTGTAAACAGATAAAAATTCCTTTGAAATCCAAATCTCCCTTCTTTTATCTAAAAATACAAATTCCCTTCATACCTTACATGCTAAGCCAGCATCCATGTTTACTCATGTGCATGTCAAGCACCTAGCTTTTTTTTGATGATTTAAGCTTGCAGTCTACTTGACTACAAATTGTAATTAAATCACACACAGTCAGACCCAACCATACTTACCCCCATGAACCTATTTCATAATGAACCAGAAAAATATTATGAAAATTATTATACTTTCAATTTAGTGTAAATAGCTAGAAGATCTTTTCCAATCACCAATTCTAGTGATATTATTAATCAATGTCCTTTTAGAACCCTTTTATGATTTCACTAGAAAGTGATCATAGGATATCTTCCAACATGGTCATGATATCGCTAAGACATGACCTAAAACAACTTGCCCTCAACCTAACTGTTGTATGACACGTTGCTTGACCATTGAAAATGACGGCAGAGTTGCTCTGGTAGGGAATGACAGATCATTTGCCCCTTTCTAACCCCTTGCCTTCCTGAGCTCTTTTGAAATGACATTAAATTAGCGAGCAAGTCGGTGAGATTATACTTAAATGGGCCAGAATATAACGCTCGTTGGGCGGGTGTGCGCCCGACCCGGCCGAGGGTGAAATGACGCACGATGGCATTGGGCGAGCATCCTGATGTTATCGCACACTCGCGTGATATTTCTGTCGGCGGGCATGCGCGTGGGAGTCAGCAACGCGCCCACCGACAATTGAAAGGCCTATTGAGGCCATTAAAGTTATAATTGAAAGAAATTTTTTTGCTTGGCGGGGCAGGCGAAAAGGCCAAGCGGCCTTTGCATTTTTTTTAGGAAACCTCATCCACGGGCGGGATGAAGTTTCCAACAGCAAATAAAAGTAAAATAAAAAATTTTAGCATTTCATTCGTAACAATGTCCCTGCTCTCATGTCACATGAGGGGACATATTTTATAACATTTAAAAAAAAAACCTTATTTTTAATGTTCAAAACTCTTCATCTCCCTGAGGCAGCTCTGTGCCTCAGGGAGCTTTCCCAGGGTGCACCCACGCACATGTGCAAACTTGCACTCTCGCCCTCCTCCCCACCCCCCCCCCCCCACCACACACACACACACAGGCAGCGCCGAGCGCTAACATGCACGTTTCATGCCCGCCGGTGTGAAATCGCGGTCCGACGCCAATCACGGGCTGCTTCCCGACCACCCCCGCCCGATGAGGGAAATATCCTGGCCATGATCACCTCACTCAGTGTAACTCAGAGGGAACCTCCAGGCTGAATTTTCAAACATTAATTAAAAAGAAAACGGCGACAATAAAAAACTGGGGGCTTGCAAACTTTTGCTGGACATAAACACAAGCGATATTCCCAGAGGTTTTCCCTGTTGGCTTGGTCTGCTCCAGCAGTAAGCGGTCACCAGTTCAGGGCAATACTGTTGCGGCCTCTCTCTCTGACCCACACTCTCGTCTACTGGAGCCTCACAAAATTGTTCCAATGGGAATATAAGGGGAGAAGGGAGATCATGATTTGAATTTCAGGGTCTCTACTCTTTCAATGCAAATCACTGAAAACCATTAGGGCGGGATTTTACCAGCCCCACGCGCCAAAGGGATCATCCCATCCTGCCAAAAGTCAATGGCTGGGCCATCGCATCCCTCGCGATGGGTCCCACCACAGCAGGGCTGAAAAATCCTGGCCTTAGAATTATTTTTAACCAATGCCTCAGAGGTAATAGAAATAAAAGTGTTGGGGGGTCAAACAGATAGCTATTTTAAAAACAGAATTTTGCCACTTTTGAGTTAGATTTGAGAAATTTCCAGGCAGCCCATTCAAAAACTAGATTATCTGGTAGAAAAGCAACTAGGCAGCGTCCGCGCTTGCAATATGTTTAAATCGAGGCTGTGCTGGAAAGTATTCTCCTCCAGGATACAAGATTTACAGCACCTACCATTACCTCAATAATCCTGTGTCAGAAAGGCAGGAGAATTAGGCCCAAAAAAAAAAGGATGTTTCTGGTTATGGTACGTGGTCCCAGTACCTGGTGTGGCATGGCCTGTTTGCCTGTGCCAAACAAGGTAGGCTGGGGAATGAAGTAGATGCCTTACATCAAGAGTTCTCATATCCCTCAAAGGGACACAGGATAGTGTTGCCAAGTGTAGAGTTGATGAGGCCAGGTACACTGCGCTGATCATTGGCAGATGTGGGCCCCACGTGGAAGTCCTCCTAAATTTCAGTATTTTCAGCAGAAATCTCCATTATTAACTCTCAAAAAACAGTTGCTAGGTAGTAGAGAACTTGAGTATTGCTGAAATGAGACATACAGTTGAAGATTTTCAGCTTGCGCTCATCAGGACAAATACAAGAATGCCAAATTTCAAAAGATCCCAACAATTTATACTACAGGAGGAAAGGGTGCTATTTGTTGGAATACCCAGAAGTTTGGGGAGCCTATGCTCTGCTTTCTCCATGGCAACACCTTTGTCAATCAGAGTCAACTTGTCAACAAATCAAAAGCCTTTTCTCCTGTACTTTAAATTGTTGTGATCTCTTCGAAATTTGGCACTCTTGCATTTGTCCTGATGAGTGTAGGATGTAAAGCTTCAACAATATGTCTCTTATTTTTTTTGCTATATTCTCAAAAAAATCCTTGACCACCTTCAGTTGAAGTCATAATTATATGAGTATCTTCGACCTGTAGACTTGCGGACAGATTTCTCCAGCTGCATGAACCTTTTTCAACTTTCTGTCTGAATCGGTAAAACAAGCTTTACTGTCATCCCTCAGACCCCTGTTGCACAAAAAGCAATACAGGGTCCTTAACAAATGCTCCACGGTTCTGCTCGGCAGTGATTTGCAAGATATCTGTTTTCCCTGTTAAGTACTGGAATCCCTTCTCCCCCTCACCTCCACCAGCCCCTTACACCACCACCCCCTTCAATGGGAACTTTCTCCTAACCACTGAGTGTCGGTGCCCACAGGAAAGTTGTGTTATCATTTCAGACTATGTTATATTAGGGTAAGGTAGCAGAGAGTATGGAAATACCACAATAAAATGAGGAAGCCTGGTGATGGACAGTCAGCAAACTGATGATCTTGTGAACACACTGCGATCTCTTTAGGGATCTGGGGGCAAGCTCAGAATTCATTCCATTAGACTAAACAAACTTAATTTCCATGTTATCACCGACTTAGAAGAGGAATCTACCGCTGGTGGTCCAGAGATGGTAATGAATCCTATTAACTGAGGATAAAACATTCCCAAGGACCACAGTCAAGAGATATTAATATAAGCCTTGGCTTAAGAGAAAAAGTGTAACAACACAAAATATTTGGCTAATATCCAGAACAATCACCATCCAGAAACAACTCAAAGGCCCCACAGAAGGAACCTAATCAGCACAACCAGAGTAGAAGGAAGGAACAGCACCCTATCCCAGAATTATACAGGCAAAGGCTGTTCCAGTCCAGAAAGCCCATAGATCAGCCTGTTCTCCCAATGGGGTTGCAGTTAACAACTCATTCCAGCCCTGTCTCATAGGGGGTTTGGGTGCGTTCCTAGGCCTCCCATCTCATGACTTCCTGTCTTCCTTTTGGTTGACAAGGGAGTCAAGCGGGAGTCAATGGGGAACAGGCAGGAAAGTGGAGTTAAGGGCACATCAGATCAGCCATGAGCTTATGAAATGGCAGAGTAGGCTTGACAGGCTGAATGGCCTACTTTCTGTTCCGATTTCTTATGTTCTTATGTTCTGCTGCCTCAACCCCACTACTAATCCATCAACACCTCCCTCTTCACAGCATTCTACCTTCCCACTTTAATTGCGAAGCGAAGAGATTTCTCACCAACCAATCAGAGAATTCTGAACTTCATTGCAAAAGCCCTTTCTCTCCCATTTCCAATATGCTTTAGAACTAAGAAACCAAAATTGTTCAAAGATTTTTTGAAAGTGTAATTTTTTTTTAACATCCTTATCATTTTCCTCCAGTAGTATCCTGAAGATTAATTCTTCAATTCCTGGAGATGAGTCAAACCAGAAGGGTTGGCAACTCACTCAGTGCCGTCCAATCATACAAGTCTGATAACAAACTTCATACAAGGTTGTAAGATCAGGGTAAAGTATCATGTGGAGAAGGGGTAACGTGACGATGTGAGTTTAGCATAAGAATTCAGAACTTACAAAATGATCCAGTGTTGTGAATTATCCCGTTTGCTTGCCTGCTCAACTGCTGACTGTAGAAAGGTTTACCTCCGCAGCAAAACCATTGCTGGGTGAAATCATTTTACCCTAAGTCTTAATGCTACTGACAATTGGCAACCAGCTAAGGCCAGCTACTCGAAGATTGGGGTGAAGACAAATGTGTTTTCTATAAAAGATACCAGTGGACCAGTGAAAGTAAAGCTGCCCAATACATTGGCGCTTATGAAGGTATATTATGGAAACTAGTTACTCGAGTAATTGAAACCGTTTCATTGCAACAGATGTTTCTGCACAGATTTTACTGATTCCAAGTCCTTGTCAGATGTTAGGGCATTTCAATGTTCATTGGAATTAGGACATTTATTGAAAGAGGTAAGAGGCATGATCAGTGAGAATGCAATGTTCCTCAGTTTTATCTAATGGATGCAAGGTTGGACTAAAGCAATCATTTGGGTAATGGGAGAGACATGAGGGACAGGCTGGGCAGCAGAAGGGGCAGACTGCGAGGAAGAGAGGAGATGGATTGGGAGGGACACAGGAGGCACAGGTTGGGAGGGAGTGGGGAGGCATATTGAGAGCGAGCGAGAAGGCAGATTAGGAGGAAGAGAGGAGGTCTAAGGTGGGAGGGAGAGAGGAGACAGCCTGGGAAGGCAAAATGAGAGAGGCTAGGAGTGAGAGGGGAGATACGCTGGGAGGGCGAGGAGGATAGATTGGGAGGGAGAGAAGAGGAACAGGGTTCAAGGGTAAGAGGAGTCAAATTGGGAGTGATTGATACTGGAAGGGAGAATGAAGGAGAGGTGGAAAGAAGCAAGGTGGAAAAAGAGAAGTATTGGGACAAGGCATAAAATAGTGAGTTGTCTAGGGAAAGGGCAGAAAGGAGGACAGGGTAGATGGGATGAGATGCAAGATGATAATAGTGGCCATCTAAGATGCTTGTGGTTTGGACATGAAGATATCAAAAAGGATAAATATGTTTGTTTCTCGAATTATATGAAAGTTAGTAAAAGAAAAACGAAGTGTGGATCAAGCCAGTGCTGGAAGTAAAAATTAATGTTCAAAATCCAATAACTATAGGACATACAACTACGTATCACATAAAATTTCTAAGGGCAACTCTTAATTTATAATGTGCGCTGATCTGTGGAAATCTTTTAATTCCCTTTATCTGTGCACTAACAGACAAAAGGCAGGGCAAATTGCAAAACGGTGAGTTGCCCAGAGAAAAGACAGAAAGGAGGACAGGACGGGTTAGATGAGATGCAAGGTCATCATCGTGGTTGTCTAAGATTCATCATTACTCATCCTGTCCAGCAGATGGCACAATTTCATGCAGCACCCTCCCCAAACTCTAAGGAGGAAGTATACAGGTCCAAGGGGGAGTGTGGGGGAGGGGAAGCTTTGGGAAATTTGTCTCAACTCCATGCAGGATTCATAAAGGTCCAAGAGACTATGAAGCATCATGAGGTCAATTAAAACTCAAAACACCAGTGCAGCTCTGAGGGAGAGCTGCATCGTCAGAGATGCTGTCATTCACTAAACCAGCCTGCTGTCTCCGGTGGGCATAGCAGATGCTGTGGCACAATACCAAGAGCAGAGCCGTTCTCCCAATTGTCCAGGCCAATGTGAATCTCCCTCTCCCAACATGACCAAAACAGATTAATTGGTTGTTTCACTGTTTGTGGGATCTTGCTGTGCATAATTCTGATTGCCGCATTTCCCTACATCACAACTACACTTCAGAAGTAACTTCACTGACTGTGGTGCTCCTTGGGGCCTCCTGAGGCCATGGCAGTTGCATTAATGCACCATTCTTCTTTGAGAGGCTGAGGCAATCGCAAAACACGGGTCTTCAGGGAAAAAGTGCCTGTTCTTTGACCCGAAAGCCCAAAGGTGCTGTCCCCAAAATCCCTGCTATGTATTGATGGGTGACAGCCAGGGAGAGCTGCAAATGGCCATATCCACAATGATCTGGGATGCGATCAGTGTGGTGGCTGGTAGGGGAATGAGGCACGAGGAATTTCAGACTCACCATCCTCTTAGTTTTTATACATCTTTGCTGCAGCTTTCAAGAACCTATTCAAACTTCCCTAAATGTGAATTAAGCAGACAGAAGTGCATCAAATGACCTTTCAGGAATATATAGAAATACATGAAAAGTAAGAAAGGTAATTTATTTTTCCAGTCAGTTCTTTTCTCTCTAGAAGCATTTTTACCAAGCAATGCAGATGTCATAAACATTGTTGGAATAAATGCATTGAAATAAAATAGAGAAACCAGATAATATTGGAAACACACAACCTGTAAAGAACAAAGTCAAATTCTGGCGTTTTGTGTAGACCTATTAAAAATTAATTCTGGAGGTAAGAGTGCTATTAGTAAGGCCAACATTCATTCTCTATCTCCAGTTACCCTGGAGAAAGTGCTAATGACCCTTATTCCTGAACTACTGGAGCCCATACGGCGAAGGTGCTCCTGTTGTGTTGTTAGGATGCTCCAGGATTTTGGTCCAGCGACAATGAAGGAACACAATATAGTTCCAAGTCAGAATGTTGTGTGACTTGAGGGGGAAACTTGCAGGTGGTGGTGTTCCCATACATCTACTGCCCTTGTCCTTCTCAGTGATGGAGGTTGCAGATTTAGCAGGTGTTGTCATAGGAACCTTGGCAAGTTGCTGCTATACATCTTGTAGATGGTACACACTGCAGCCACGTTCCACCAGTTGTGGAGGGTGTGGGTGTTTAAGGTGGTGGGCGGGTTCTTGATCAAGCGGGCTGCTTTGCCCTGGATGATGTCGAGCTTCTTGAGTGTTGTTGGAGCAGCTCTGATCCAGGCAAGTGGGGAGTATTCCATCACATTCCTGATTGTGCCTTGTAGATGGTGGACAGGCTTTGGCAAATCAGAAGGGAGCCACACTCTACAGAATACCCAGCTGCTAAACTGCTCTAATAGCCTTGGCTTTTACATGAGATCCAGTTTAATATTTCAATTGAGACCCTCATGATGTTGATGGTGGGGAATTTTACAGTGGTAATGCCATTGACTATCAGGGGGAGTTGGTTAGGCTCCCACCTGTTGGATATTGCTTGGTACTTATGTGGTGCAAATGGTTCTTGTCACTTATCAGTGTAAGCCTTGATGTTGTCCACATCTTGCTGCAAAAGGAGCTGTGAATGGAGCTGAATAGTCATTCGCAAGTAAGCAAACCCACTTCTGACCTTATGATGGAGGGAAGGTCATTGATGAGTTAGCTAAAGTTAGTTGGGCTTAGGACATTGCCATGAGGAACACCTGGACCAATGTCCTGGGGCTGACATGATTGGCTTTCAACAACAAGGAGCATCTTTCTTTCTACTAGCTATGACACCAACCAATGGAAAGTTCTTCCCTGATTCCAATTGACTTCAATTTTGCTAGGTTGCTTTAATGCCACACGCTACCAAATCCTACCTCAATGTCAAGGGCAGTCACTCTCATCTCATTTCTGGAATTAAACACTTTTGCCTATGTTTGGAGCAAGGCTATAATGAGTTCCACAATTGAATAGTCATCAGAACCTAAACTGAGCAAGTTATTGGGTAAGTGCCACTTTATAGTACCATTAATGACACCTTCCATCACTTTTCTGATTATTGCAAGTAGGCTGAAAGGATGTTGTTTGGCCAGATTGGATTTAACCTGCTTTTTATGTACAAGACATATCTGCTCAATTTTCCCCTAACCTGCTCCTAAACACTATAATTCTTCCTAAGCCACATCACCTCTCCACCTCTCTTCCTTTAAGATGTGAATTGAATTGAAAGGAAAAGAATTAGCTGAAGAATGGCATCTTTGATAGTGAGAATTTCAGCAGTAGACCAAGATATATCATCCACTCAGCACTTCTAGCCGAAGATGGTCACGAACACTTCTGCCATCTTGGTCATCTTTGACTAGACATTGGTTTTATGTTGATGGAGGTGTGAGGAATTTGCCAGGCCGCATGGTGACAGATTGTGATGGATTACAGTTCCACTGCTGCTGCTGATGGCCCACAGCACCTCACAATGCCTGGTTTTCAGCTACTAGATCTGTTCCCACTTAGCACGGTGGTAGTGCCATAATGGAGGCTGTCCTCAGCAAGAAGACAGGACTTGGTCTCCACAAGGACTGCACGGTTGGCACTCCTACCAATGGCCATGGGCAGAAGACAGGGCACAGCCAATGCTATCAGTGGCAGTACCACCAAGTACTACATTAAAGGCACCCACCCAAGGTACATTCTGTGCCCCTGCTACCTTCACTGGTTCCCCCAAGTTCTGTTTAATATAGAGAAGTAGATTCATCAGCTGAGGGAGGTGGTAATCAGCAGGAGGCTTCCATGTCTGTGTTTGGCCTGATATCAAGAGACTTCATGGGTTCTGGAATCAATGATCAGGATTCCCAGGACCTGAGTGTGTACCCACTGGGCCACCACCTCTGGTGGGTCTGTTTTGCTGGTTAGACAGGACAAACCTAGGAACGGTATTGGGGGGAGCCTGGGGCGTTGGCTGATTGTCGTGCTCATAGGATTATGTCCATGTTTGGCTGTTGCTGTCCCAACTTTGACACCAGTTCCCATGAGTGACTGGGCTGGATATGCAGTCGTTGCCTGATTTCCATGTCTAGGTCACAGCCAATTGGCCTGCCAGTTTTATTCTTCTCGTGGTTGGTTAAAACTGAGTGACTTGTCATAGGGCAGTTAAAAGTCAACCATATTGGTGTGGGACCGGAGTCATGTATAGACCAGACCTAAAGGACAGTAGTGAAAACCACTTCACAAATAAAACATCATCTTGGTCACATTTATTAATATCACTTTTTGAATTGCAGATTTATTTCATTTTTTTTTACAAAATTCAAATTTAAAAACGTCCTTGGTGGGATTTGAACCCACATTCTTTCAATTATTTGTCCAGGCCTCTGGATTACTACTCCAGCACCATAACTCTATTCCAAAAACACCACAACCTGTCTCCTCCCTCAACAGGCCGACTAAGTGCTTCAAGCATTTTCTGCATTTTACTTTAGTTTCCCAACATTTTCAGTTACTCTGTTTAATTTTTCCCTTTGAGTTACTGTAGCTTCTCTTTCAGGAAAGTCTTGAAGAAATCCTGTTCTACCCCTCATGAATTCTATTTGCCTCTTTTGTGCTGTACATTGCCTGTCCTTATCCTTCTTGTCCTGGGCTTGTTTTTGCTGGGATCAGCTATAGTTGGCCTGTCACCCATTTTTCTTAAAAGCAAACCGTCTCTTATGTATTTTCACAGGTGGCAGTACAAGCACGGGCAAGCAAGGGCCTTGCATTAGATTTTCTCAAATAACCATTTTGCAATCATTGCCGCGTTTTATTTAATCAGACAAACCTTTGAGAATATTGTCCAGAAAATTCAACCATGACTCCCAGCAAAAGAAAAATTTACATTTATACAGTTCCTTTCATGACATCATAAAACACTCTACAGCCAATGAAGTACTTTTGACGTGTAGTCATTTCATGAAGCCAATTTGCACACAGCAAGATCCCACAAAGCAGTGGGATGCATGACCAGATAATTATTTTTAGTTCTAATGATAGGTCCACGGCTTGAAACATGAATCCTGTGTTTGTCTCTCCAGAGATGCAGCCAGACCTGCTGAGTGTTTCCATTTCAGATTTCCAGAATCCGCAGTATCTACCATTTGGATTTGTTATCGTGATATTGGTTGAGGGGCAATTTTTAAAAAAAATTCATTTACAGGATGTGGGCATTGCTGACTAGGCCAGCATTAATTGCCCATCCTTAATTGCCCTTGAGAAGGTGGTGTTGAGCCGCCTTCTTGAACCGCTGCAGCCTCTGTGGTGTAGGTACGCCAACAGTGCTTATAGGGAGGGAGTTCCAGGATTTTGACCCAGCGACAGTGAAGGAATGGCAATATGTTTCCAAGTCAGGATGTTGAGTGGCTTGGAGGGGAACTTCCAGATGGTGGTGTTCCCATGTGTCTGCCGGCCTTGTCCATCTAGATGGTAGTGGTCGTGGGTTTGGAAGGTGCTGTCTAAGGAGCCTTGGTGAGTTGCTGCAGTGCATCTTGTAGATGGTACACACTACTGCCACTGTGCATCGGTGGTGGAGGAGCGAATGTTTGTGGATGGGGTGCCAATGAAGCGGGCTGCTTTGTCCTGGATGGTGTTAAGCTTCTTGTGTGTTGTGGGAGCTGCACTCATCCAGGCAAGTGGGGAGTATTCCATCACACTCCTGACTTGTGCCTTGTAGATGGTGGACAGGCTTTGGGGAGTCAGAAGGTGAGTTACTCACCACAGGATTCCTAGCCTCTGACCTGCTCTTGTAGCCACAGTATTTATTTGGCTAGTCCAGTTCAGTTTCTGGTCAATCGTAACCCCCAGGATGTTGATAGTGCAGGATTCAGCGATGGTAATACCATTGAATGTCAAGGGGCGATGGTTAGATTCTCTCTTGTTGGAGATGGTCATTGCCTGGCACTTGTGTGGCGCAAATGTTACTCGCCACTTGTCAGCCCAAGCCTGGATAATATCCAGGTCTTGCTGCATTTGGACATGGACTGCTTCAGTATCTGAGGAGTCGCAAAGGGTGGTGAACATTGTGCAATCATCAGCGAACATCCCCACTTCTGACCTTATAATGGAAGGAAGGTCATTGATGAAGCAGCTGAAGATGGCTGGGCCTAGATAACCACCTTGAGGAACTCCTGCAGTGATTTCCTGGAACTGAGATGATTGACCTCCAACAACCACAACCATAATATATAAAACAAAAACAGAATTACCTGGAAAAACTCAGCAGGTCTGGCAGCATCGGCGGAGAAGAAAAGAGTAGACGTTTTGAGTCTTCATGACCCTTCAGCAGAACTGAGTAAAGTTAGGAGAGGGGTGAAATATAAGCTGGTTTAAGGTGGTGGGGGGAGAGAAGTTGGGGGTGGTTGCTTGCAGGGACAAGCAAGCAGTGATAGGAACAGATAATCAAAAGATGTCACAGACAAAGGAACAAAGACATGTAAATGGTGGTGATATTATCTAAGAGAATGTGCTAATTAAGAATGGATGGCAGGACACTCAAGGTACAGCTCTAGTGGGGGTGGGGTGGAAAGACTGACAGGGCATTACAGTTATAGATTTAAAAATAATGGAAATAGGTGGGAAAAGAAAAAGCTATATAAATTATTGGAAAAAACAAAAGGGAGGGGGAAGAAACGGAAAGGGGGTGGGGATGGGGCAGGGAGTTCAAGATCTAAAGTTGTTGAATTCAATATTCAGTCCGGAAGGCTCTAAAGGGCCTAATCGGAAGATGACAACATCTTCCTTTGTGCTAGGCATGACTCCAACCAGTGGAGTCTTATCCCCCTGATTCCCATTGACCCTAGTTTTGCTAGGGCTCCTTGAAGCCACACTCAGTCAAATGCTGTCTTGATGTCGAGGGCAGTCACTCTCACACCAGCACACCAGGGAGAACTTTACTGCTCTTCTTTGAAATAGAGATAAGGGGCAGAAATTTTCACTCAGCGGGCGCGTGTCCAACCCGCCCGAGCATGAAATGACGCACATTGAGTTCAGCCGAGTGTGCCGACGTCAACGCGCAGTCGCGCAATAGTTCAGTCAGCGGGTGTGCGCCGGAGCTGGCAGTGCCCCTGCTGACAATTAAAAGGCTTATTAAGGCCATGAAGTAATCGCTTAACATACATTTTTCACTGCCTGTCCAACCGAACGGTTGGCGGGCAGGCAAAAAGGCCAAGTGGCCTTTGCATTTTTTTTTGGAAATCTCATCCATGGGCGGGATGAGGTTTACAAAAGCAAATACAACTAAAAACTTTAATTTTTTATTCGTAACGTGTCCCTGCTCATGTGACAGAGTCACCTGAGGGGACATGTTTCATTGTATTTTTATTTTCTTTATTTTTTTATATAATCTCCATGCCCCAGGGAGATTATGAAGCGTTCACTCGTGCTCATGCGCGAAGTTCATGCTCGCCCCACCCCCTCCTCCTGCACAGGCAGCGCTCAGCACCGCTGCTCGCAATTCACGCTGGGCGGGTCTTAATCGCCAGTCAGCTTCCCAATCGCACACACCCCCCCCCCCCCACCCCGCCAAAGGGCAAAATTCTGCCCTCGATCTTTTTTCTGTCCACCTCAGCAGGCAGGGAAGGACTTCGGCTTAACATCTCATCTGAAAGGGAGCACTTCCAACAATACAGCACTCCTGCAGGTACTGCACTGATGGGTCCCCGTCTCTGGAGTGGGACTTGAAAGCACAGCCCCCTGACTCAAAGTTGAACGTGCCACCACTGAGCCACTGCTGACATCTAGGTATACCACAAGCACTGACAGCATTTTCAAGCATTAAAACTCTTATTTATGAATAGCAACATTTATCCATTTAAAATGTTAATGTATTTTACATTGGGTTAGCAATGCGGTGAAGGACTCTTCTTAAAGACATACCGTGTACCCCACTTATTCTGAAGATGCAGCTTCACAGCTCTGACGTTGCACAAAATGACAATGAACAAGGTGCAGCAAATACGAATTCTGTGGCTAGATTCGCTCGGTCACCCACAGAAAAAAGCCATATCCGCATACTCTTTGGCTCAAATGTTGGCATTTGGTGCCAGCCTGCCCACCAAGGCGTTCCCGACGACTGGCCCCAGACCCTTTGGCTGTGGACGACATCAGGAAGTTTAGTGAACTACACAAAAGGGACAAAGTTGGGTCAACAGCAGAGAAAGAAAAGAGACAGTAGCTGTAAGAGCCAGGATTGGGCAGGGAGAGCGTGCAGCAGTGGGCACCAGGACTGGACAGAACATGAGTGAGCACAGCATTGTGCGCCAGGATTGGGCAGGGAGAGCGTGCAGCAGTGGGTACCAGGACTGGACAGAACATGAGTGAGCACAGCATTGTGCGCCAGGATTGGGCAGGGTGAGAGTTCGGCACTCCCTGGAGTTGGGAAGATGAAGAATGGCATTGGAAGCAGGATTGGACACTTGAGCGCAACAGCAGATGCTATATTTTCTTCAAAGCCAGAACTCCACTCTGGATCATTCCGGTTCACTTTCATGAACCATGCTTCCTAAGATATACTTCGGCTGGGATTTCCCAGCCCTGGCGTGGTGGGCCTGCCATGGGCAATTCAGTGGCCCAGCCAAAAGCCCATTGACCTTCGGTGGGACCGGACGATCCCGGCGGTGGGTGGGGCCAGAAAATCCCACCCTTAAACTTTCAACAAGCATCACATAAAAGACTGAATCAAACACTAATCTCATGGAGAAGTTAATGCATCTTATTAACTAAAGAGGATTAAACCTGAGTAGTGAATAGAATCCATGCTTCTATTTCTACAGTCAGGCTATAGGTTTCGGCTCATTCCATACTGCTTCTGGATAATCTTCAAGGCATCATTTATTTATATGATTATCTATTCAGCTGCTGAGCTTTGTTCCCTTGTCCTTCATGCTTATTAGGCATAAAAGGAAACTAGAGTTTGATAGCAACAACAAGTAGGTTCCTCAGCCTATCCCATTATTGGGGGCCATTTGCCTTGGCCTAATGTTCCCGAGTTCCCTCTCCTCTAAAGCCCTCCTTAAAGCCAACCTCTTTGCCCAACCCTTTCTAAACCTCCTAATATCTCCATTTTTTTCCCCTTTATCCCACAGTGAGGCATCTGGAGACATTTTGTTTTCTTCCAAATTAAAGGTTATTTGAATGCAAGTTAGTGTTGTATGGAGAAAAATAAACTTATAGCTTATCTTTCCAGGCAACGTACAATGAGAGGGAGACGACTTACAAGCACCCATAAGATTGTGACTGCTTCGTGAGGAACTGGCCCCTTACGAATGCACCAAGGAAGTGCTGAAAGAATGTGTGTTTACATCGCGATGAATTCAGCTTCACTTGTTTGATCATTTTAATTTGGGGTTTCCGCCTTAATCAAGGAGAGGCATAAATATTTCATCCAAGTTTTAATGGCTAAAAGGCCCTTGTGTCCAAGTGTTGCTCATTTAATGATTTAAAGTAACGGGTTTTGTAATCGCTTTGCCACAACAACACTGTCTCAGCACATTCTGAAAGACCAGACAAGGAAACTTCAATTTCATTGCATTCAGGGAATTACTAAAGCTCCAGTTCTGTATAAATATTTAAATAGAGGCAATCCTGTTCAAAGCTTTGGAATCAAAGCCCAGGGAGAAGGCCTAGGTTATGGAACTGGCGATTAGACTTATCTTATGCTGCTGGGTGATAAAAATCAAAGCGATATCAGAAGCTATTATCATCATGCTTTTATGAAGTACCAGCATATTTCCCCACAGTAAATATCAACCAAACCTCAGGAAAATGCAATCTTTCCTACAAAGCCTCCTAATATGAAAACAAACAAGATGGTGCTGTCCCACGTGTCATTGCGACGGGTCCAGAATATAACCTGCTTCATTTTTTAAAAAAAATACAGCCTTGATCAATGTTGAGAAACACGAATGCTAAGAAGGGAAGCTTCTTCTGCTTATTAGGAGGCGAAATTGGACTCGGTTGCACAACTTGCCCTGGGCAGAAAAAAAAAGAACGGGTGTGAAGAGGATTCATTTAGGGAGCCAACCTCTCATGCACATCCAACGCCATATGGAATCATGGAATTGTTACAAGCGTTAGGAGGAGGCCATTCAGCCCATCGCGTCCATGCTGGCTCTCTGCAAGAGCAACTCACCTAGTCCCATTACCCTCCAGTTATCCGTAGCCCTGAAATTCTTTTTTCCCTCATATAATTGTCCAATTCTCATTTGAAAGCTGCCCTCAGGCTGCGCATTCCAGATTGTCACCGCTTACTGTGTATAAAGGCTTTTCGACCACTGTGGAGGCATCTCCATTGGCCCCCTAAAACTAGTGTTAAGCCACTATAGTATGCTAATAAGGGACCTAATGCCTGCTTTAGGATCCAAAACTGAAGTCAGTTTACCCTGTAGGTCATTAGGGTTGAGCTTTCGTTCTTAGCATTTGTTTCTCAACATTGATCAAAGCTGTATTTTTTTTTTAAATGAAGCAGGTTATATTCTGGACCCGGCGCAATGACATGTGGGTCACTACCATCTTGTTTGTTTTCATATTAGGAGGCTCTGTAGGAAAGATTGCATTTTCCTGAGGTTTGGTTGATATTTACTGTGGGGAAATATGCTGGTACTTCATAAAAGCATGATGATAATAGCTTCTGATATCGCTTTGATTTTTATCACCCAGCAGCATAAGATAAGTCTAATCGCCAGTTCCATAACCTAGGCCTTCTCCCTGGATTCCCAGGCCTACACGGATCATTAAAGAGACTCCAAACAGGTTAGCTTTTATAAAGAAAAACACTCATCTCAATGTGCAGTTTGGAGGAGCATTTCTGAACACTGCCAAGCTTTGCGTGCATTGCCCCATTCACCTTCTGATTTCCCACTCCTCCCTCAGGAATCACCTGAGGCCATCAGCTAGTTTCTCACCTAGAAAATTACCCTGACATCACCTATTCGCCTCCGCATCGCACACCCCCCCAGCCCCATCACTTCACAGTGACCGGAGAATCAACTCTGGGGCTGCATCCAGGCCCACAGCTTGCCAGTACTACCTTGCCATGGGCCATGTCATCAGCTCCATTCGGCACGTGCACGATGTGTTGTGTAATCTCACTTCCGAGCTTTGATGTAGATGCCTGGCCTTGCAGCCTCTAATTCCACCCATAGGGCAGAATTTTCTGCCTGTCGGGCGGGCGGGCCCGATCCAATCTCCAGAGGGCGGGAAACAATCCCTGCCGGAGAAGCGGGCCCCGTCGCCATTTTACTTGGGCCCGCCCAGCGTGACGTCCGCTGGGAAGCGCTATACATTTACTGTGTGGGCAGGGTGGGGGGAGATTCCCCAAAAGCGAGAGTGCGCTCTTTCACGCATGCACATGAAGGAGCCCACATCTCCCTGAGGCTAAGTGCTGCCTCAGGGAGATCGCTGACACTTTTAAAAATGTTAAAAATAGAGCAAAAAAAAATTCCCTAACATGTCCCATCTCATGTGATAATGTCACATGAGATGGGACATGTTCATAATTTACATTAAAACTTTATTAAACTTTTTAAAGCCCTGCATGAAACCTCATCCCGCCGGTGGATGAGGTTTCATGTTTTCTCTATTTGCCGCCGGGGCTCCTGGCCGACCCGCCAACCTTTAATTGTTTAAATGACTCCGTCAATGGGCCTCAATCGGCTGATTTTGCTGCGCCCCCGCCTTCCTGAAAATTGAAATGGGTCAGGATGACGTCGGGGATTCCGCCCAGTGTGACGTCCGGTGGGAAGCGCTATGTATTTCCTGTGCGGGCGGGGGGGGTGATTCCCCGAAAGCGAGAGTGCGCTCTTTCGCGCATGCGCACATCTCCCTAAGGCTAAGTGCTGCCTCAGGGATATCGCTGACACTTTGAAAAATATTAAAAATAGGAAAAAAAATTCCCCGCCCCCTGCTCGCCGACGGCAAAATTCTGCCCATAGACTGGGAATTACTGGCAGTGATATTATTGAATGAATGCTCAGCACTCATGTCAAATTAGCCTTGTTAGCATTTTGATTGGGGTTAGTCCACTTAAAGCCAATGCGTAAACACGTGGAGACGAGCAGTCTCAGTGAATGCGATTTTAGTAACACTCTCGAAAAACACTCATGAAAAACTGGCAATGCAGCTGCAACAATGATCCATTAATACCTGTCAAGCAGTTCCTCAAATGACAACACGCAGCAATAGGAGGGTGCAACAGCTTTGCCGAATGGCTACCTGGCTAATTTCAGAAAGTTTGCCCATCCTGAGGGACCCTGACAATGTCCTTGGCAACTTCATTATGCAAAGTACAGGGGGACCTGTTCAGTGAAGGATGGGCAGCTCCCACATCCTGTGTAGCCAACAACCGTGGAAAGACATCCCAGTGAGTGTGAACTCTGTCTCTGCCGCACTGAAGACCCCTGAAGAGTTTTAGATGGATAACTTAAAAGAGAACTAGTAAAGTGGCAGCACAGCATAGGTGCAGGGATCAATAAAAGCCACAGTTGTTAACTATTTTTGCTTTCTAAAAGTTCTTTGATCACCCTTGTCACAGGTTATATAACCAGCCTTACCAAGACATCTATTGATTAATCACTTATTCTTCAACTGTCTCCCAATTGAGGCACACTACTTGTCCTGGCCGGTTTAGTTTTAAAAACAATACCCTGCTTTATGTATTAGAATCATAGAATGATACTGCTTTACAGCAATGAAAGAGGCCATTTGGCCCATCAGATCTGTGCAGGCTATTTGCCAGCGCAATCCAAAATTTTTGTCATTGCTCCGCTCTCTCCTTACAGCCCTTTTATCTTTCTCTGCTTCAAGTGTTTAATCTATTCCTGGGCGATAGTTATGCATTCTGTCAGCCTCTCTCCCAGGCTTAAACACTGAGCGGGTTGTTCAACATTTAATAATTTGTCGAGGAATACCTTCCACAATTTCTCTTTCAAGCCATCTTTCCAAGAAGGAGGACAAGACTCCTTGTTTGCTGAAAGAAATAAGTTTAAAGGGACTTCTTAAAGGAGGAGAGGGAACAAGAGAGACAAAGAAGTTTAGGAATTCTAGAACTTCGGATGTAGACTGCTTCAGGACGGCCGCCAATGGAGTGCCGTAGGAAACCGGGGACACTCAATAACCCAAAACAGGGAATAAATCGATACTTTCCCTGTACCGTTATTCATGGGAGTCAAACTTCTCCAGTTTGGAAGACAGTCACTTTGTACGTCACAGATTCAGGAGTGTAAGTTATTGAGCTGGGCTTAAACCTTTGACAGTCCAATTCAATACGGTTCAATACTCGACCGTGGCTCTCGCTGCGATTCTTCAATTCACTGGATTTTTAATAATTACTTAATAAAAATTAGCTTCCTGCTGGCAATCCTTTAGTGGTTAAATGCCCATTGAAGTCCATTGATTTAGCAGAAATCTTTCATCTTCTAAAAGTTTGTGAGTGATACTTGGCAAGAATAAAATGCTGAATAATATAAAGCATGATTAGAATTAAAAATAATACTTCTGCAGGGTAGAAGGCAAGCTAGATTACTATCTTTCACTTCTAGTTCTTAAGTTGAAATCCAACCCAGTTTGTCAGAAACCACTGACTTCTAGGCCCCAATATTGGTGGCCATATTTTCAGCCAACTAGGCCCTAAGCCCTGGAGCTTCCTCTCTAAACTTCTATGGGTTGAATTTTATGCCCACTCTCACTGCCCTAGGAGTGGGCTGGCAGGCGGAGGGCATAAAATGGGTGCTATGGTGACGGCGCCTATCCAGGCTGTCTGGTGTTTTACCAACTGTTGGATGTGCTTCTGGTGGTTGCCTACCAGCTGCACCTTCAGTGAGTGGAAGCCCTTGTGGCTGATGTAGCCCTACGGGCATAGTGACACAGACCTGAGCGCCACATGGGTACAGTCGACTGCATCCTGCACCTGTGGGAATACCGAGATCAGGGCGAGTCCAATGGCTCTTGCATCCTGGCTGTCCCGGCTCCAGTCAAAATGCACAAAGTTGGGTGCCCTCAAGAAAATGGCATCCGTGACCTCATGGATGCATTTGTGGGTGTCGACTTGTGAGATCCCACAGAGGTCACCTGTGGAGCCCTGAAAGGAGCCACTAGCATAGAAATTGAGCGCCGCAGCCACTTTCACAGCCAGTGGCAGTGGATGCCCGCCATGTCCCCTTGGCGCCAAGTCCTGCAGTAAGTGGCAGATATGAGCAGCCAGGTCCCTAGAAATGCGCAGTCTTTGGCGACACTGGTTCTTAGTCGTCTGCAGGAATGACAGGCGGCATCTATTGACCTTGGGTGTCGCTCGGCACCGACCAGCCACGGCTCACTGTCGCTCCTGGACAGCGTGTGTGGAAACCCCAGCAGCCCCTTCTTCCTGAGGTTGCTGGTCCTGCCTTTGTGCAGCCAGGAGCCTCAGTCGCTCTCTCTTCTGTCTTCTTCGCTCTCTGTAGGCCATCAGGTGTACAGCTAGGTCACCAGGATCTATGATCCTGACGTGGTCCTCCTGTAGCATGAAAGAGAGAGAGAGACGTGGTTAGCATGGGTGGACTTAGCATCCTTTCCTGACCCTGTGTGACCGCTCCTTAATGCTTCCCAGGAAGTACTGGCCACCCCTCGGATGGCCACAGATAAGTGCGTTGCATGGCTGCCCTGTCAGCCTGCGACATGGGGGAGGCTGCTCCTAACCGGGACGCTGAGATTGCAAGGGGCTGTGAGTACCTGCAGCAGTGACTGCTACATGGCCAGTGTTGGCGAGGAGATTGTACAACGTGTGCAGTCCAAACTGCTGCCCGGTTCAGTAAAGTGGTCGCAGACTTGCAGTCTGTGCCGGAGTGGTGGGGTGTAAGGTCGGGAGGGCTTGGTGGCACATTGGTGCTTGCACGTTGTTTGCCTGAGTGGGCAGGCTAGGAGCCCGACCCCCAGTCATATCACTGTGGCTGCGCCTGAACTGTCTCAGTTGCAGCGGGATGGTCAGTTTATACAGGCGTCCCGAATGTGTGGCCACTGCCCTCGCCTACCCTGCCCCCCACCCCTCGATTGCTTGTGCGCGGGATCCAACACCAGAGCAGCAGTTGCCCCCGGACACCACCCCGCCCCAAAAACAGTGGCCCCCGAGGCAGGGCGGCACTTCACCCAGGGCCCCCCCGGCGCCCCTGAAGCCTGCAGAGCAAACCCGGCGACCCTGGTGAGCTGTGGAGAACGCTGCTGCTCACTCACCTCAGTTCCTCCAAAGCGAAGGCCGCTAAGTGCACGTCGCCTGTGTGCTTCTGTGAAGCGCGTCGACGTGCTTTCCCATCGATGTGGACGGACGATCCGGTGAGGGTCCAGAGCCTGCGGGTTGGCCTTTTTAATGAGATGCTGATGTATTACAACGGGCTCCCCGCCGGAAACTCAGCCCCACCGTCGGTGAGCTGAGCGTAGTAACGGGACCTGCCTTCCCACCATCGCTAACCAGATCGCGCCCTATTGTCCGCGCCCGCCACCTATCACGCCTGCTGCCAGTGGGCACGGAAAATTCCGCCCAGTGTTTCCACCCAAGAAGCATCTGCTGATCAATTCTATCAGCAACAGTACAACTCGGCCACCCTACAACAGGTACTGTCTTCACTAGTGCAGAATCTCAAAGATTCATGAGCTTAAATGGAATCAAACATATTAAAACAGCGTCATATCATCCCTCATCCAATGGGTTAGCTGAAAGAGCAGTGCCAACTTTCAAATCAGGAATGAAGAAGTTATCCGAAGGTTCTCTAGAAACTCAACTTTCCTGTTTTCTTCTCAATTATCATACCGCTCCTCGTGCAACTAAGGGTTCAACACCGTCTGAATTACTGATGAAATGCTGCCTATGTACAAGGTTGAGTCTGGTGCCTCCAAATTGAGAGGGGAAGGTAGAGAAGAATCAGAGTAATCAAAAATTGAATCACGACATTCATAGCAAAGTTCGGAGATTTACTGTGGGAGATACGGTTTTCGGGCAGAATTTTGGAAATAGGCCTAGTTGGGGGTTCCAGGTATAACTGTCTCAGAAACTGGCCCCTTGTCATTCCAAGTGGAAGTGGAGGACCGGATTGTTCGAAAACATGTGGATTATCTTACGAGTAGAGAGACATTCCAACAACCAGCTACTCCGCCTGTAGTTAATGTCAAACCATCAATCCCTGAGGTGCCAGATCGACCTGGAATAGACATATCTGATGTCTCTGTTGAATTTGTCTAACCCTCAACTGCCACTGTATAAGGATGTACCCGATGTTGCATTTCCTGATCACGTCGATCCAGTGGGAGAACCACAAGTGGTAGAGCTACACCGCTCCAACCAAATAAGGAAACCACCTCAGAGACTTATTCTTTAATCGCCTGACCTGTACATAGGTATAAGTTGTGGATTAAAATGTTCTTTGTAAATAGGAAATGTGAAAAAAAACTAAAGGGGGAGGAAATGTAGTGACTGAAGGTATAACCTTTCCTACTGCCTATTAGGGGTCACGTGATTGTAGTGATGAACCAGCCCTAAGCGTGGGCAATCCAGGGGGCGGAGCTTTCTAGTTGCAGACCTTGTAGCTTCTAAAAGAGCTCTGGAGTAAAGTTACCTCTTTCAAGTAGAAACCTGTCCGGTACGTCAAGTCATTACAGCGCGTGACCCAGGTGGTGAAGTCCCAGATTTGAACCTTCCATGGAAAATCTGGGCAACCCTTAACTGCTTGAGGACAGCCCAAGGAAGATGTGGCCATGTGCTCCACAATTAGAACGTGAGGGAAAGCTCAAATTGTGCCTATATGGCCATGAAAGTCAGATCATTGCCCACAAACTGTGCTTCTGCCCGAGGAGATCCATTCCTGGTTGGCATCTCATCAGCCATTCACACTGTGTCAGCTGAAGCCATTGAATGGATTGTTAACCTCGATATCAAACTATTACAGATCCCTCAGCCAGAAGAATTTTCAAAAAAAGGGGATAAGAGGAACTCTGGTTCAGAAAAGTCAGTAGCACTAAATGAATATGTTGCTGTGCCCGACAAACAGCCCACAGGAAAACTAATGTGTGTCTTATTTACTGCCACCGATCAGTTTTTGTGAGCTATTAACTGCCATTGAAACAAGAAATAGACCTGAGACTCCTAGCACAGAATTCCGATTAAAAACAGGGGGATTTAGATCTACACCGTGACTGGATATCACCACATGGTAAAACTCCTTACACCCACACTGAATGCTAATTCTTACATTTGTCATTCAATATGCCTTTACACAAAGTCTCTGTTCACGGGGGAATAGGTTAGGAATAACTGCCATTGTGAACTGAACCTCTGCTATCTATATATTTGGTATACGATTTGCATTAACATAAAACCAAGGAGGCGAAAAGTGTGTGGGCTTTTCAGAGAAAAGAAACCGAGAGGATTCTTATCTTTTCCTTCCACAATTTACAGCTCACGAATTAGATCTTGGAAGCTTGCAGTATTGAAAAGTGCCGATTTCTGGGAAGGTAATTTTGTCGACTACTTTGTCTATTCTGTAGGTGTGTAAATGGGAAGAGATCAATGAAAGTAAACATGAGCCCATTTAGAGGTAAAGACAGGTGAGGTTATAATTGGGAATAAGAAAATGGCAGAGACATTAAAGAAATACTTTGGAGAACCAAGGGTCTAGCGAGAATTAGGAACTTAAAAGAAATCAGTATTAGTAAAGAAATGGTAAAGAAATTAATGGGAAATCATGGTGATAAATCCCCTGGGCATGATGACCAACATCCTAGGGTCTTAAAAGAGGCAGCTGCAGAGATAGTGGACGCATTGGTTTTGATCTTCCAGTATTTCTTAGGTTCTAGAACAGTTCCCAAGGATTGGAAGGTAGCCACATAATCCTATTCAAGAAAGGAGGAAAAAAGAAAATTGGGAACTATAGACCAGTTAGCCCAACATTAGTAGTAGGGAAAATGCTGAAATCTCTTCTGAGGTATGTGGTAAATGGGCAGTTAGAACGTCATAATGATTAATCAGTGTCAACATGGCTTCATAAAAGGGAAATCATGTTTGACAATTTTTTTGGAGTTTTTTGAGGATGTAACTAGTAGGATGGATAAGGGGAAATAAGTGGATGTGGTGTATTTGGGCTTTCAAAATACATTTGATAAAGTGCCACACAAGAGGTTATTACTCAAGACTGATAGATTCAGGGATAATATATTATCATGGAGTGGGGATTAATTAAAGGACAGAAAACAGAGTATGAATAAATGGTAAGATAAAAGCAAAAAACCGTGGATGCTGGAAATCCAAAACGGAATATTTTTACAGTTGGCAGGCTGTAACCAGTTGTACTTGGCCCCGGCTATTTACAATATATCGGAATGACTCAGGTGAGGGGACTGAGTGTAATGTGTCCAAGTTTGCTGATGATACAAGGTTTGGTGGGAAAGTAAGCGGTGAGCAGGGCACAAAGAAGCTCCAAAGGGATACAGACAGGTTGGGTGAGTGGCAAAAACATGGTAGATGGAATATAATAAGGTAAAGTATTAAGTTATAGGGAAAATAAAAAAAAAGCAGCATCTTTTCTAATGGTAAGAGACTGGGAAACATTTGCACTCAGGGGGACCTGGGCATCCTTGACCATGAATCACACAAAGCTAACATACAGGTACAGCAAGCAATTAGGAAGGCAAAATATATGTCAGCTTTTTTTACAAAGGGATTGGAGTATAAGAGTAAAGAAGTTATACTACAATTATGTAGGGCACTGGTGAGGCTATACCTGGAACACTGTGCCTAGTCATGGTCTAATTATCTAAGGAGCGATATACTTGTCCTAGAGAGAGTGCAACAAAGGTTGACAAGACTGCTTCCTGCGATGAGGGGATTATCCTCTGAGGTGAGATTGAGTAGACAATATTCTATTGAGTTCAGAAGAATGAGAAGCGAGGTAATTGAAGCATAAATTTCTTAACGGGCTTGGCAGAATGAATGCTGAGAAAATGATTCTCCTGTCTGTGAAACCTAGAATTAGTCTTAGAATAAGGGTTTAGCCATCTAGGACTGAGGTAAGGAAAAATGTCTTCACTTAATGAGTTGTGAGTGTTGTGACAGAAGTCGATTCAGAGTGTGGTGACAGTGCGGGAAGGTGGAGTTGAGTTAGAAGGTAAGCCATAATCTTGTTGGATGGCAGAGCGTTCTCTCAAAGGGCCAGATAACTGACTCCGGCTCCTATTTCTTATGTTCTTATGTTCTATTCCATTTTGAGAATGAATTGTGCTGATATTGGCTGTTGTGATAAGCAGTAAAATGGGCCAAAACTAGGAAATAAATATCACAACATTACAACTTATTGTAACACTAAAAAGGCATTAATGCATCTGCCGCCTTTTTTTTAAATTCATTCACAGGGCCAGCATCCACTGCCCTTGAGAAGGTGGTGGTGAGCTGCCTTCTTGAGCCGCTGCAGTCCCTGTGGTAGGTACACCCACAGTGCTGTTAGGGAGGGAGTTCCAGGATTTTGACCCAGCGACAGTGAAAGAACAGCGATATATTTCCAAGTCAGGATGCTGTGTGACTTGGAGGGGAACTTCCTGGTGGTGGTGCTCCCATCTATCTGCTGCCCTTGTCCTTCTAGATGGTAGTGGTTGTGGGTTTGGAAGGTGCTGTCTAAGGGGCCTTGGTGAATTCCTAAATTGCCTGCTGCATGCCCTCCACGATGCAATTCGATTGAAGTCAATGGCACTGAATATTGGATGGGTATTTAACAGGCAGCCAATGTGATACCGATTATCAGTTACATAATCACCCAAGAAAGAGGTCTACCCCATTGTTCTAGATATGAGTGTGGGGTGGGTAAATTTGTCAGTTATAGGTGCAATATATGATGTCCTGCCTCACCACAGGATATAGCAAGCAGAACAAAAGTAAATGACCAAGAATACTCATCCACACCATCTATCATCAGGGCCATGTGTATAGGCAAAGGCACAGGCTTTTTGTCCATAATTGCTAAGCTTTGGGGCTATCTAGGGCAACTTGTCTTGATGAACAAGGAGAGGAGAGAGGTGTGGCAGAGACATCTGAATGAACATAGGAACACAGGAGCATGAGTAGGTCATCTGGTCCCTTGAGCATGCTCTGCCATTCAACCAGATCATGGCTGATGTTCTACCCCAGTGCCATCTTCTGGGACTATCCCACCCTTGATGATATTGGCATCTAGAATCTATCAACCTCTGCTTCGAACACACTCAATTACTGAGTCTCCACAAACCTCCGGGGTAGAGAATTATGAAGAATTACCACTCTCTGATTGAAGAAATTCCTCCTCATCCCAGTCCTAAATGGCCTGCCTCTTATTCTGAGACTATGTGCCATAGTGCTAGACCTCCCAACCTGGGGAAACATCGTTCCTGCATCTACCTTGTCAAGCCCTGTAAGAATTTTGCACACTTTAATGAGGTCACCTCTCATTCTTCTAAACTCTAGAGAATAAAGGCCTAGTTTCCTCAATCTCTCATTATTTGACAATCCCAACATCCCAGGGATTTGTTTGGTGAGCCTTCATTGTATGGCCAGTATATCGTTCCTTAGGTAAGGAGACCAAAACTGTACAAAATACTCCAGGCGAGGTCTCACCAAGGCTCTATACAATTGCAGCAAGACTTCCTTACTCCTGTACTCAAATCCCCTTGCAACAAAGGCTAATACACCATTTACCTTCCTAATTGCTTGTTGTACCCGTATGTTAGCTTTCAGTGACTCATGAACAAGAATACCCAGGTCCCTTTGGGCATCAACGCATCTCAATCTCTCCCTATTTAATAAATACTCTGCATTTCTGTTTTTCCTACCAAAGTGGGTACCTTCACATTTTTCCACATTATATTCCATCAGCCATGTTTCGCCCACTCACTTAGGCTGTCTAAATGCCCCTGAAGCCTCTTTGCCTCCTCCTCACAACTCAAATTCCCATCAAGTTTTATGTCATCAGCAAACTTACAATATTACATTTGGTCCCCACATCTGAATCATTTGATATAGATTGTGAATAGCTAAGGCCCTAACACTGGTCCTTGTGGCACCCACTAATCACAGCCTGCCTAACCTGAGAGTGATCCATTTATCCCTATTCTCCGTTTTCTGTTCGTTAACTAATCCTCAATCCATGTCAGTATATTTCACCCAATCCCATGAGCTCTAATTTTGCTTCCTAACCTATCGTGTGGGACCTCGTCAAAAGCATCTGAAAATCCAAATACACCACATCCACTGGTTCTCCCTTATCTATCCGGCTAGTAACATCCTCAAAAAGCTCCAACAGGTTTGTCAAACATGATTTCCCTTTCATAAATCCATGTTTACTTTGTCCAATCCTACCATTATTTTCTAAGTGCCCAGTTAATACATTCTTTACAGCAGATTCTAGCATTTTCAGGCTAACAGAGCTATAACTCCCTGTTTTCTCTCTTCCTCCTTTCTTAAACAGTGGGGTTACATTTGCTACATTTCAATCCACAGGCACCATTCTAGAATCTATAGAATTCTGAAAGACTATCACCAGTGCATCCATTATCTCTACAGCCACCTGTTTCAACATTCTGGGAGGTCCAGGGATTTATCAACTTTCAGTCCCATTAATTTCTCCAGCATTACTTTTTTACAAATACCAATTTCTTTCAGGTCCTTAACCTCACTAGTCCCATGGCTCCCCAATATTTCTGGGAGGTTTCTTGTATCTTCCTCTGTGAAGACAGACACAAAGTATTTGTTTAGTTTCTCTGCCATTTCCTTATTACCCATTATAAATTTTCCATTCTCTGTCTGTAATGGGCCCACGTTTGTCTTTCCTTCTTAAATACCTATAGAAACTTATACAGCCCCTTTTTCTGTTCCTCGCTTGTTTACTTTCATATCCTATTTTCTCTTTCTTCATCAATTTCTTGGTTCTCATTTGCTGAATTTTGAAATGCTCCCAATACTCAGGTTTGTTTTTTTTTTTGGCAAATTTATTTGCCTCTTTCTTTGATGTAATAGAATCTTGAACTTTTCTTAAGATAAAAGCAAAATACTGCGGATGCTCTGAAATCTGAAATAAAAACAGAAAATGCTGAGGCCTGACGGCATCTGTGGAGAGGAGGAGCAAGTTGCTGTGAAGATGAGTCACACGGACTCGAAACGTTAACTCTGTTTCTCTCTCCACAGATGCTGCCAGACCTGCTGAGTTTTTCCAGCATTTTCTGTTTTTACTTTAACTTCTCTTGTTAACCATGTTTGGACCACTTTTCTTGCTGGATTTTTGTATCTTAAAGGGACATAAATTTGTTGCAAATCACGTGTTAATTCTTTTCATGCTAATCATTGCCTGGCTAACACCATACATTCTAATGTAGTTCCCCAATCTACCTCAGCCAACTTGCCACTCATGCCTTCATAGTTTCCTTTGTTTAGATTAAAGACCCTAGTTTTGGATTGAGCTGCATCACTTTCCAACTTCATGTAAAGTTCTATCTCAATCTTAGTGTCAAAAAAGTTCTTGAACTCCTCACAGGTTGTTGGAAGTGAGGGTAGATTAAGAAGGGGCATTAAGAAACTGGTTGGTAGCGGCAAAATGATGCAGTGGGTTACCTTTGCATTCCAGCATGATCATGGAGCAGATCTGGCAATGCACACAGTGCTGCACATGGTCCAGCTAGCTCAGGTAATGAATGGCTAAACCAGTTGTGTGCTGTATACATTCAAGTTTGTCCCTTGGACTTGGGGTGCAAAGTTGCTGGACATACCAAGGTGAACAACCAGGTTATGAGAGAATAAAGGCTTTACTAAGGTAAGGGCATCAAAGGCAGTTAAGCAGATTGATGGCTGCAAAAATGTTGTGGCAAGTGGAAGGCCAAAGGGTAAATAGATACAAGGTTGGAAGTGTTGTAAGTGATTTGAGAAGCACATTTTTCCAGGGTTACATGCAGAAGGAAGAAGGCTTGGAAGTTGGATACAAGTGGTGAGTGATTGGAGATGGTCTTGTCTGTGATTAAGATGATGGGAATAGAGGGGTCATATGAGATGGCAAGGGTGACAGGATGGGCCTGACTGTGGGTACAGTGGGAAAGACCTTAAGTCCGACATAACTACTATATACAATGCCTAGTAAACGTTACCAGGTGTTAAATATACCAGTCAACATTACCATCTATTGTATATACTAGCAACGTGGCTGTTAAGCTGCTTCTGACATGTCACACCAGCCTGTTCAGAGGTAATTTGGGACTGGTCAACATGTGGTGAAAAATGGCTACCAGCTGACAATATGAAGATTTTACACAAAGGCTGTTGGCCCTTCACTGTCGCTGGGTCAAATTCCTGGAACTCCCTCCCTAACAGCATTGTGGATGTACCTACACCACATGGACTGCAGCGGTTCAAGAAGGCAGCTCACCACCACCTTCTCAAGGTCAATTAGGGATGGGCAATAAATGCTGGCCTGGCCAGTGACACCTACATCCCATGAATGAATAAAAGAAAATTAAAAATGTGAAAAGTGAAGATACTGAACTAAATTTTATGGTTAAACATTCCCACAGCTACTTTTGTGCAACAGATGTGCTTATTGGAAGATCATGAGAGCTGTGGAGTAACTCTCTAATTCCTATTGTGCAGACACTTTGCACAAAGTGGCAAAACAATGAGATTTAACCAGTTAAAACCTCAACAGCAAAAGACACACCTGCCAGTCTCTCATCAACAAGTTACAGTATTTGATCCTCCCAAGAAGAACTTCTCACATCGGGGTTTTCACCATGCCAGATATTGTTTTAACCCTCAGCTTTGCCTCATACGTGGGTATAAGAAATAGGAGCAGAAGTAGACCACATGGCCCATTGATCCTGCTCCGCCATTCAATATGATCATGGCTGATCTTGGGCTTCAACTCCATTTCCCCACCTGCTCCCCGTATCCCCTAATTCCCTGAGAGATCAAAAATCTGTCTATCCCAGTCTTAAATATATTCAACGATGGAGCATTCACAGCCTTCTGGGGTAGAGGATTCCAAAGATTCACAATCCTTTGAGTGAATAAATTTCTCCTCATCTCCGTCCTAAATGATTGACCCCCTTATCCTAAGGCTGTGCCCCTGTGTTTTAGATGCCCCGACCAATGGAAACAATCTCTCAGCGTCCATTCTACCAAGCACCTTCAGAATTTTGTAGGTTTCAATGAGATCGCCCCTCATTCTTCTCAACCCCAGAGAACATAAGTCCAATTTACGCAGCCTCTCATCATCGGACAAGCCCCTTATCTCAGGAATCAATTTAGGTGAGCCTTCATTGTACCATCGCCAATGCAAGTATATCCTTTCCTAAATGTGGAGACCAAAACTGTTCACAATACTCCAGATGTGGTCTCACCAACGCTCTGTACAACTGTAGCAAGACTTCTTTATTCTTGTACTCCAAACCCCCTGCAATAAGGACCAACATGTCATTTGCCTTCCTAATTGTTTGTTGCACTTGCATGCTAACTTCCTGCATTCTTTGTCCAAGCACACTCAAGTCTCTTTGAACATCAGCACTTACAAGTTTCTCTCCTTTTGAAAAATATTCTGCTTTTTATTCCTACGATCAAAGTGAATAACTTCACACTTCCTTATAATATACTTCATCTGCCATCTTGTTGCCCACTCACTTAATTTGTCCATAGCCTCTCTGTGTCCTCCCCACAGCTTATCTTTCTACTTAGCTTGGCGTCATCAGCAAACTTACATACAATACTCTGTCTCTTCCTCTAAATCATTAATACAGATTGTTAATAGCCGAGGTCCCAGCACTGATCCTTGCCAACTTGAAGAAGCCCTGTTTATGCCCACTCTTTGGTTTTCTTTTTACAAAGGTCACAATGATTTCTTTATGATATTTCACCTTATATCAGCAAATAATGCCATATACTGCAAATCATTTCATACCATGAACCAGGTGCTATTGTCTTCTCTGTGCCTCCTATCCCCCAGTCACTATGGTGTCTATTGAACCTTCTGCAATGTGCCCCAATCTTTACAACAAACATGCACAAAAGTAAGCTAACCATGGAAAAACATACCTTATGGTCATAAACGGCTCAATAAAGTCCTTCAGTCCTCTCTAAGGGAGCATGCAGTTCTGGAGTCAGTGGCTGTTCCTCACTTCAAAAACCCAGTTATTTAGAGGGACAAGTCCTCATTTTGGCAGGTAATTTTTCAGGCAAGCTGAGCTCTCTCAATCCATACCGCATCGATACGTATTAGTATACAGGCATGATGCTCCAATCTGAAAAGCTGTGAGAGATCCAGAGCAAAGAGAATGATGCAAACAGAAAGCAGAGCTGGCAGCAACACTTTGAGCGAGATGAACTGGCGTGTCATTCTATTAATTGTTCTAATACTTTCAGGTTTTGGAAATATTTTGTGTGATGTGATTTACAGACACAGCTACAACCTTTCACTGTTAGATCCTGGCTCTACTGGGAATAAAGAGCTACCAGTCAATCCGATTGGCCAGCACCTCCCTGGGGCATGAGTTCCTTCCATATGGGGGCGGAAGTCCCACTCTGAATCATTTAAGGCTGCTCCCAGCATAATATCGCTGCAGGGCAGCCTGGTTTTGGATGGGCGTGTTGACAGCCAACTTCTCTGTCAGGGTTGGTGGGGAATATGGTGCCCAGTAAAATCATCCAGCCCAATGATTATACTGAGAGTAAGATTTAGTTGTTGGGTTATTATGTTGTCTCACCCCACCCTTTTCGCCCTGTTCATGTACAGTCAATCAGGATGGGTTTACTTAAGTGTTGGGGTTTCAGCTTTTGAGGGAATCAACTTCCAATGAATTACAAGAGCTCCAAGTAAACCATCACTAATAACTCAGCGTAAGAACATAGGAACAGGAAGAGGCCATTTAGGCCCTCACTCCTGTTCCTCCATTCAATGAGAACGTGGCTGATCTTGGACCGAACTTGAGATATCAATCTTTGCCCCATATTCTGTGATATCATTTGCTAATAACAATATATCAGTCTCAGTTTTATAATCTTGATCGATGGAGCATCAATTGCCATTTGCGGAAATGAGTTCCAACTTCTGCCGCCCTTTTTGTGTAAAAGTAGCAGCAATGAAGTATTAACTTTCCCAAGCTATTTCCAACAGCAACTTGCATTTATATAGCACCTTTCATGTAGAAAAATGTCCCAAGACATTTCATGAAAACATAATCAGACAAAATTTGGCACTTATTAGAACAAGTCACCTAAAGTTTGGTCAACGAGGCAGATTTTACGCAACCTCTTAAAGGAGGAGGGAGAGATAAAGAGAGAAAAGTTTGGGATGGAATTCCAGAGGTTAGAGCCTAGATCTCGGATAGTGCTTCTCTTGTGAAAAGATCAACAGTATATTTAGGTAGCTGACCCAATACAAACTCAGGAAAATTGCTAAATGGTCATAGTTAGGGAGGCTGATCGTACTGGTCCAATTTCACAGAAGCCGGAATCAGTCTTGCCCCTGCTGATGAATATGACTGATTAAAGGCAATGTGCAGGGAGGGTTAAGTCATTTCATCCACAATATTATCACACTGTGATGAATTTTGCATCGCACTGTGCCTTGATAGTGCTGTATCCTTCAGGATTTGCCAAATTGTAAGTACTTAGCCTGATCATGCATGAGATGTAGAGGAAGGAAAGATAATTTTGGGCATAAACAATGCAGTTTCCTCTACATTGGAGAGACCAAACGCAGACCGGGCGACCGCTTTGCGGAACACCTTCGGTCTGTCCGCAAGCATGACCCAGATCTCCCTGTCGCTTGCCATTTCAACATATCATCCTGCTCTCATGCCCACATGTCCATCCTTGGCCTGCTGCAATGTTCCAGTGATGCCCAACGCAAACTGGAGGAACAGCACCTCATCTTCCGACTAGGCACTTTACAGCCTTCTGGACTTAACACTGTGTTCAACAGCTTCAGGCCATGAACTCTCTGCTCGATCCTTATCCCTCTTTTATCCCCTTTTTCTCAATATTCATTTTTAATTTTTAATTTTTATTTTATCCACATTTTTATTTTTATTTATTTTCATTTTTATTCATTGTTTTATCCCTACATTTTCTCCTATTTTCGATCTTTTTTCCCACCACTGTCCCCTCTTCCCCCCCCCCCCCCACTCCATCCCACAAGGGCCATCTGTCACTTGTTCATGTTGTTCTTTCCAGAGTGCTTGCCCTTGTCCTGCTATTATCACATTCTGCTTTCTTACCTCAATGCCACCATCAGCAGCTCCTTTAGCCAGTACCACTACCATTAACACCCCTTTCTCCTCTCGTTCATGACATCTTTGACAATCTCTCCTTTAGTCGTAGTCATAGTCATAGAAGTCTACATCACAGAAAAAGTCCCTTCAGCCCATCAAGTCAGCGCTGGCCAAACAAGTTCCTAACTATTCTAATCCCATTTTCCAGCACTAGGCCCATAGCCTTGTATACCAAGGGATCGCAAGTGCACATCCAAATACTTCTTAAATGTTATGAGGGTTTCTGCTTCTACCACCCTTTCAGGCAGTGAGTTCCAGATTCCCACCACCCTCTGGGTGAAAACATTCTTCCTCACATCCCCTCTAAATCTCCTGCCCCTTATCTTAAAACTATGACCTCTGGTTATTGATTCCTCCACCAAGGGGAAAAGTTCCTTCCTGTCTACCCTATCTCTGCCCCTCATAATTTTATACACCTCAGTCATGTCACCCCTCAATCTCCTCTGCTCCAAGGAAAATAACCCCAGTCCATCCAATCTCTCCTCACAACTAAAACTCTCCAGCCCAGGCAACATCCTGGTAAATCTCCTCTGCACTCTCTCTAGTGCAATCACATCCTTTCTATAATGTGGATTCCAGAACTGCACGCAATGCTCTAGCTGTGGCCTAACCAGTGTTTTACACAGTTCCAGCATAACCTCCTTGCTCTTATATTCTATGCCTCGGCTAATAAAGGCAAGTTTCCCATATGCCTTCTTAACCACCTTATCTACCTGTCCCGCTACCTTAAGGGACCGGTGTACATGCACCAAGGTCCCTCTGATCCTTGGTACTTCCCAGAGTCCTACCATTCATCGTGTATTCCACCGCCTTGTTTGTCCTGCCCAAGTGCATCACCTCACACTTATCCGGATTAAATTCCATTTGCCACTGATCAGCCCATCTGACCAGCCCGTCTATATCATCCTGTAACCTAAAGCTATCCTCCTCACTATTTACCACCCCACCAATTTTGATGTCATCTGCGAACTTACTGATCAACCCTCCTACATTCAAGTCTAAGTCATTTATATGTACCACAAACAGCAAGGGACCCAACACCGATCTCTGTGGAACCCCACTGGACACAGACATCCAGTCACAAAAACACCCCTCGACCATCACCCTCTGCTTCCTGCCACTCAGCCAATTCTGGATCCAATTTGCCAAATTGGCTTGAATCCCATGGGCTCTTACTTTCGTTATCAGTCTCCCATGCGGGATCTGATCAAAAGCCTTGCTGAAGTCCAAGTAGGCTACGTCAAATGCATTGCCCTCATCTACACACATGATCACCTCTTCGAAAAATTCAATCAAATTGGTCAGACATGACCTCCCCTTAACAAAACCATGTTGGCTGTCCTTGATTAATCCCTGCCTCTCCAAGTTTAGATTAATTCTGTCCTTCAGAATTGCTTCCAATATTTTCCCCATCACTGAGGTTAGACTGACTAGGCTGTAGTTCCCTAGTTTATCCCCTTCTTGAATAACGGTACCATATTGGCTGTCCTCCAGTCCTCTGGCACCTCTCCTGTGGCCAGAGAGGTATTGAAAATTATTGCCGGTGCCCCTGCTATCTCGTCCCTTGCCTCACTCAACAGCCTGGGATACATTTCATTCGGGCCTGGAGATTTATCTACTTTTAAGCCTGCCAGACCACTTAAAACCTCCTCCCTTTCTATGCTAATTTCTTTAATTATATCACAATCCTTCTGCCTGATTTCCATACCCACGTCGTCCCTCTCACTTATGAACACTGACACAAAGTATTCATTTAGAACCCTACCTACGTCTTCCCGCTCCACACACAAATTACCACTATGGTCCTTAATGGGCCCTACTCTTTCCCTAGTTATCATCTTACTCTTAACGTACTTGTAAAATGACTTTGGGTTTTCCTTTATTTTACCTGCCAATTTTTTCTCATGCCCCCTTTTTGCTCTCCTAATTTCCTTTTTAAGTTCCCCCCTACACATTCTATACTTCTCTAGGGCTTCCGCTGTTTTGAGCCCTCGGTATCTGCCATAAGCCTCCCTTTTTCTCTTTATCCAATCCTGTATATCCCTCAACATCCAGGGTTCCCTGGATTTGTTGGTCCCACCCTTTCTCTTCACTGGAATATGTTGGTCCTGTACTCTCCCTATTTCCTTCTTGAATCAGTCCCACTGCTCTGATGCAGATTTACTTAAAAATAGCTCCTCCCAGTCCACTCTGGCCAAATCATATCTGACCTTATTAAAAATGGCCTTTCCCCAGTTTAGAACCCCGATTTCTGGCCCATCCTTGTCCTTTTCCATAACAACCTTGAATCTAACGGAGTTATGATCACTAGCAGCAAAATGCTCCCCCACTGATACCTCTACCACTTGCCCGGCTTCATTCCCTACAATTAAGTCCAGGACTGTCCCCTCTCTTGTAGGACTTTCTATGTACTGGCTTAAAAAGCTCTCTGGATGTATTTTAAGAATTCCACTCCCTCTAAACCTATCATGACTAACCCAGTTAATGTTGGGGAAGTTGAAATCCCCCACTATTACTACCCTATTATTTTAACACTTCTCTGAAATTTGCCTACATATCTGCTCTTCTATTTCTCTCTGACTGTTTGGGGGGCTATAGTACACTCCCAGCAATGTGATTGCTCCTTTTTTGTTTTTCAGTTCTATCCATATGGCTTCACTTGAGGAGCCTTCTAAGATGTCATCCCTCCTTACTGCTGTAATTGATTCCTTGATCAATATTGCGATACCCCCTCCTCTTTTACCTCCTTCCCTGTCTTGCCTGAAGACCCTATTTCCTGGAATATTGAGCTGCCAATCCTGCCCCTCCCTCAACCATGTCTCTGTGACAGCAATGACATACTTCCATGTGTTAATTTGTGCCCTCAATTCATCTGCCTTATTCATCAGACTCCTTGCATTAAAATAAATACAATCCAACCTTGCCAAACTCCCTTGTGCCTTAACTGGCCTATAATTTCTATGCCTTCCAGACTCACTTGCTCTGTCTTCTACTTTTGGCTGTGCATCTCCCCTTGCTGAACCTCCTCCACCCTGCCAAGTTAGTTTAAACCCTCTCCAACAGCACTAGCAAGGAATTTGGTCCCATTCCGGTTCAGGTGCAACCCATCCACCTTGTACAGGTCCCGCCACCCCCAGAAATGATCCCAATGTCCCAGAAATCTAAAGCCCTCCCTCCTGCACCATCTCTCCAGCCACATATTCATCTGGACTAGCCTCCCACACACTCACTAGCGCGTGGCACCAGAGGTAATCCAGAGATTACAACCTTTGAGGTCCTGCTTTTTAATCTGTTTCCTAGCTCCCAAAATTCTGCTTGCAGGACCTCATCCCTCTTTCTACCTATGTCGTTGGTACCAATATGTACCACAATCTCTGTATGTTTGCCCTCCCCCTTTAGAAGGCCCTGCAGCCATTCAGTGACATCCTGGACCCTGGCACCAGGGAGGCTACATGCCATCCTGGAGTCAAGTCTACGGCCGCAGAAACGCCTGTCTGTTCCCCTTACTATTGACTCTCCTACCACTATTGCTCTTCCCCTCTTTTTCCTCCCCCACTGTGCAGCTGAGCCACTCAGTGCCATGAGCATGGCTGCACTCCCCAGAGGAACCGTCACTCTCACCGTTTTCCAACACAGAAAACAGTTCTCGAGTGAGATGCACCCTGGGGATTTCCTGACTAGCTGCCTGATACCTTTCTTCTGACTGATGGTCACCCATTCCTTCTCTGTCTGCACTTCCGTAAGCTGTGGGGTGACCACATCTAAAAACATACTATCCACGAAACTCTCAGCTTCGTGAGTGCTCCTCAGTGCCTCCAGCTGCTGCTCAAGCTCCGAAACTTGGAGCTTAAGTAGCTGCAGCTGGTGGCACTTCCTGCACACGTGGTCGGTCAGAGCGCAAGGAGCATCTAGGACTTCCCACATGTTACAGGCGGTACATAACACGGGACTGAGCTTCCCTGCCGTGCCTCCAGTTGAAAAAAAACCCTTACTTTAAGTTAAATACAGTAAAAAAAACTGTTAAGTTATTTATGTATTTTAAATAAAAACTAGAACTCTTGCCTTTCCTTAGCTTAATCTATTTTAAACTGGGAAAAAAAATGGAGAGAAACACTTACCCTCTACTCACCAATCAGTTCTCACCTTTGTGCTGACATCACTTCTTGAAGCTTCCCCGCACTGGCGCTGGTTCTGATCTCCCCGCCGCTCTCTTGTGCTGTCTCGTGATTTCACTCTTGTTATTTTCAACAAGAACTAACTGCAGGACACTCTTCCCAGACTGCTTCACCACGATGCTGACCGCAGGACACTCTTCCCAGACTGCTTCACCATGATGCTGAATGCAGGACACTCTTCCCAGACTGCTTCACCGCAATGCTGACTGCAGGACACTCATCCCAGGCTGTTTCACCATGATGCTGACTGCAGGTCACACTTCCCAGACTGCTTCACCATGATGCTGACCGCAGGACACTCTTCCCAGACTGCTTCACCATGATGCTGACTGCAGGACACTCTTCCCAGACTGCTTCACCGCGATGCTGACTGCAGGACACTCATCCCAGGCTGTTTCACCATGATGCTGACTGCAGGACACACTTCCCAGACTGCTTCACCATGGTGCTGACTGCAGGACACTCTTCCCAGACTGCTTCACCACGATGCTGACTGCAGGACACTCTTCCCAGCCACCCTCTTTGCCCCCACCTATCGCTGGCCTTCTATCCAGCTTCCCCTGCTCCACCCCACTTAAACAGTATTAATTTCATCACATTTTTACTTCTCTTTAGCTCTGAAGAACAGTCATACGGACTCAAAACGTTAACTCTGTTTTTCTCTCCACAGATGCTGTCAGACCTGCTGAGTTTTTCCAGCATTTTCTGCTTTTGTTTCAGGATTCCAGCATCCAAAGTGTTTTGCTTTTATAATTCTGGGCATGATCAGGACAATGTCCTGCTGGTCAAGTAAGTGGAACTGAGTTTTACTGCACAGGCACAGAGTTTTCATGCTGTGGAAGTCACAGTTATGTCTAATATGTTTCCTTTTCGAACTTCATACAGTTCTGCTATCCTGACTTGCAATCTAAAATGGTGGAATCTATAGTACAAGCAGCAAGAAATGTTATCCTCATACAATGCCACTTCTTTGTATAGATGTCATAAAGGAACAGAAGTTACACTCCGTTTTATGTATAATTTACATGGGGGGTTAGTGTAATATGACTGTTCCCCACTTCAACGCAGTTAACTGATTGACAGAGCAACATTTGATGCGAGCTACCAGGTCAGGCCATTTGTGAAATTCATTAAATATATCCTCCCGCTTAGCTCTGTGCACTCTCTCTCTCTTCAGTAGACATGAGCAGATTGATACAAGTTCAAAGATTAAGTTTGGACAGTAATAATTGGTTAAAAAGTAGAGAATGAGTGATCAACATGTAATGAAGGTCCATGTTTAGTAGAGACAACATTTCTTATATCTTTCAAGGGGTGGGGAAGTAGTGGGGGTTGAGGAGTGTGGTAGGGGGATTGTTTCTGGATGACTAACAACAATTTATATAGCATCGTCAATGTAATAGAACATCCCAAGGCACTTCACAGGAGCATTAATTTAGTAATTGTAGCTTTAAGGAATGCAGTGACTGTAGATTTAAGACTTATTGTGTTGTATGTGACAGTGTGAACAAATTAGTTCTAAGCATGGGGAACCTTAGAGTGGGAGTTCTTCTTCTAGCTGTGGGGCTTGATGGAAGCATGTAACTGCTGCTGCAGCCTGTAAATAAAGTTTGATGTTTCTAATGATGAACCCGTCTGGAAAATCAAGTCCATAACAATTATAAACCAAAATATGACACTAAGCTACAAAAGGAGATGAGATGACTAAAAGCTTGGTCAAAGAGGTAGGTTTAAAGGAATTTCTTACAAGATGAAAGTGAAGTAAAGAGACGGAGAGGTGTAGGCAAGATATTCCAGAACTTGGAGCCTAGGCAACGGAAGGCGCAGTCACCAATGGTGGAACTATTTGTTTTTATTCATTCCTGGGGTGTGAGCGTCGCTGGCTAGGCCAGCATTTATTGCCCATTCCTAATTGCCCTTGAGAAGGCGGCGGTGAGCTGCCTTCTTGAACCGCTGCGGTCCATGTGGTGTAGGTACACCCACAGTGCTGTTAGGGAGGGAGATCCAGGATTTTGACCCAGCGACAGTGAAGCAGCTGTCGGGGATGCACAAGGGGCCAGAATTAGAGGAGTGTGGGTATTTCAATCGGTTGTGGGGAGGTTACAGAGATAGGGAAGGGCGAGGCCATGGAGGGATTTGAAAACAAGGATGCAAATTTTAAAAATCTAGGCATTGCTGGGCCAGGAGCCAATGTAGGTCAGCAACCACACAGTACTTGAATGGGAGAGTTTTGAATGACTTTAAGTTTTGAGTAGAAAATGGGAGGTTGGCCTGGAGGTATGTTGAAATATTCAAGTCTAGAGGTATCAGCAGTAGTGAGACAATACCAGTAAAATGGATGCATGGTGATTCATTGCATTACATTATTCTTTACAGGATTCGTATTTACAAAATGCTGCTATATCTTTGCTAAGTGAATGTTTTGATGTGTCTGAGACAGGAGTTGAATTTTCGGGTACCTCAAAGTTGGGGACTGAGTGGCGAGGGTGGGTGCGGTGGGGTTGATGGGGCTCCAAATGCAGTCACTGTGCATTTTGAAAGAGGAGTGTTCAAGGCCCAGAGGGGCTGCCCACCACCACAAAATGGGTAGGCAATGACTCTCAGTGAAAGCCTTGTTAAAGCAGCAGAGTGGGCTGCTGATGCTCTTGCAAGCCTGCAAGCTCTCCTTGCCTCCCTGGGCTGGGAGTACAGCCAAAGACCACTGGGTAGAGGGTCTCCCCGACCCTCAGTGGCGGCCTGGCTGCTTTTCTGTTTTTAAATTCACGTTTTTAAAGAGTGAAATAAAAACAGAAAGCGCTGGAAAAGATCAGCAGGACTGGCAGCAGCTGTGGAGAAAAAAACAGAGTCAAATATTACTTCAGAACTTAGCTTTAAATTTGAGCTCCAAATCAGATGGGCAAAGGTCACGTACATGAGGAGGTCGTGGAACGTTTTTGGGATAGTTTCATAGAACAGCACGTTCTGGAGCCAACCAATGAGCAGCTATACTAGACCTGGTATTGAGCAACGAGATAGGATTAATTGATAACCATTACAAGCCTACCGACTCCCACAGCTACCTCGACTACAGCTCCTCACACCCCGCTTCCTGTAAGGACTCCATCCCATTCTCTCAGTTCCTTCGTCTCTGTCGCATCTGTTCTGGTGATGCTACCCTCAAAAACAGTTCCTCTGATATGTCCTCCTTCTTCCTTAACCGAGGTTTTCCACCCACGGTCGTTGACAGGGCCCTCAACCGTGTCCGGCCCATCTCCCGCGCATCCGCCCTCACGCCTTCTCCTCCCTCCCAGAAACATGATAGGGACCCCTTGTCCTCACTTATCACCCCACCAGCCTCCGCATTCAAAGGATCATCCTCCGCCATTTCCGCCAACTCCAGCATGATGCCACCACCAAACACATCTTCCCTTCACCCCCCTTGGTGGCATTCCGTAGGGATCGTTCCCTCCGGGACACCCTGGTCCACTCCTCCATCACCCCCTACTCCTCAACCCCCACCTATGGCACCTCCCCATGCCCACGCAGAAGATGCAACACCTGCCCCTTCATTTCCTCTCTCCTCACCGTCCAAGGGCCCAAACACTCCTTTCAAGTGAAGCAACATTTCACTTGCATTTCTCCTAACTTAGTCTACTGCATTCGTTGCTCCCAATGCGGTCTCCTCTACATTAGAGAGACCAAACATAAACTGGGCGACCGCTTTGCAGAACACCTGCGGTCTGTCCGCAAGAAAGACCCAAACCTTCCTGTCGCTTGCCATTTCAACACTACACCCTGCTCTCTTGCCCACATGCCTGTCCTTGGCTTGCTGCATTGTTCCAGTGAAGCCCAACGCAAACTGGAGGAACAGCACCTCATCTTCCGACTAGGCACTTTACAGCCTTCCGGGCTGAATATTGAATTCAACAACTTTAGATCTTGAACTCCCTCGTCCATCCCCACCCCCTTTCCGTTTCTTCCCCCTCCCTTTTGTTTTTTCCAATAATTTATATAGATTTTTCTTTTCCCACCTATTTCCAATATTTTTAAATCTATACCTGTAATGCCCTGTCAGTCTTTCCACCCCACCCCCACTAGAGCTGTACCTTGAGTGTCCTGCCATCCATTTTTAATTAGCACATTCTCTTAGATAATATCACCACCTTCAACACCTCTTTGTTCCTTTATCTGTGACATCTTTTGATTATCTGCTCCTATCACTGCTTGCTTGTCCCTACAACCACCCCCTCCCCCCAACTTCTCTCTCCCCCCACTCTCCCCCCACCCACCCCCCACCTTAAACCAGCTTATATTTCACCCCTCTCCTATTTTTACTTAGTTCTGTTGAAGGGTCATGAGGACTCGAAACGTCAACTTTGTTCTTCTCCGCCGATGCTGCCAGACCTGCTGAGTTTTTCCAGGTAATTCTGTTTCTGTTTTGGATTTCCAGCATCTGCAGTAGTTTTTTGTTTTTAATTGATAATCTTCTAGTGAAGGCAACCCTGCAGTAATCATAATATGATTGAATTTTACATTCATTTTGAGGGAGATAAGAGTGCCTCCAAGACTAGTATTTTAAACTTAAATAAGGGCAATTATGAGGGCATAAAAGCAGAGCTAGTTAAAATGAGCTGGTTAAGGTATATGTCAATAGGAATTCAGTGGCAGACATTTAAAGGGAGATTTCAGAATACACAGAATATATACATTCCAATGAGAGAAAAATTCCACCATCCGTGATGAACTAAAAAAATTAACGATAGTATCGAGCTTAAAGAAAAAGCATATAATTATACAAAGACAGGTGGCAGGTCAGAAGATTGGAAGGAATATAAAGAACAACAAAGAATGACAAAAAGATTAATAAGGAGGGAAAAATTAGAGTATGAGAGAAGGCTAGCTAGTAATATAAAGATGGATAGTAAGAGTTTCTATAGATATTTAAATAAGGAAAGTTAACAAAGTGAGCGTTGGTCCTAAAGAGTGCGTCTGGAGAATTGATAATGGAAAGTAGGGAGATGGTGGACAAATTAAACAGGTATTTTGCTTCGGTCTGCCCTATAGAGGACACAAGTAACATCCCGGAAATAGTTTTAAATCAGGAAATGGAAGGGAGGGAGGAGCTCAGGAAAATTACAATCACCAGGGAAGTGGTAATGAGCAAATTGTTGGGGCTGCAGGCTGACAAACTCCCAGGTTCAGATGGACTTCACGCTAAGGTTTTGAAAGAAGAGGCTAGTGAGATAGTTGATGCATTGGTTTTAATTTTCCAAAATTCCCTAGATTCGGGGAAGGTGGCATTAGATTGGAAAATAGCAAATATAGCCCCTTTATTCAAAAAGGGAGGGGGACAGAAAGCAGGAAACTATAGGCCAGTTAGCCTAACATCTGTCATAGGGAAAATATTAGAAGATATTATTAAAGATGTTATGGCTGGGCACTTAGAAAAATTCAAGGCAATCAGGCAGAGTCAACATGGTGTTGTGAAAGGGGAATCATGTTTAACCAATTTATTGGAGTTCTTTGAAGAAGTCACATGTGGTGTGGATAAAGGAGAACCGGTCAACGTACTATACTTAGATTAGATTACCAGGAGGCATTTGATAAAGTGCCACATCAAATGTTATTGCAGAAAAAAAAGCTCATGGTGTAGGGGGTAACATATTGGCATGGATAGAAGGTTGGTTAGCAAACAGGAAGCAGAGAGTTGGCATCAATGGTTCCTCTTCTGGTTAGCAGGATGTGACATGTGGTGTGCCGCAGGGATCAGTGCTGAGGCCCCAACTTTTTACAATTTATATAAATGACTTGGATGAAGGGACCGAAGGAAGATGGTTACATTTGCTGACGATGTAAGGCTAAGAAGGAAAGTGAATTGTGAAGAGGAATTAAGGAGGCTACAAAGTGACATAGATAGGTTAAGTGAGTGGGCAAAGATCTGGCAAATGGAGTGCAATGTGGGCAAATGTGGGCTTATTATCTAAATGGTGAGTGATTGCAGAGCTCTGAGGTTCAGAGGGATCTGGGTGTCCTGGGGCACGAATCACAAAAGGTTAGTGTGCAGGTCCAGCGGGTAATTAGGAAAGTTAATAGAATGTTAGCATTTATTGTGAGGGGAATTAATTACAAAAGTAGGGAGGTTATGCTTCAGTTGTACAGGGCACTGGTGAGACCACATCTGGAGTGTTGTTTACAGTGCTGGTCAGTTTATTTAAAGAAAGATGTAAATGCATTAGAAGCAGTTCAGAGAAGGTTTACTAGACTGATATGTTGTGTTTATATAGCTGCTTATTCCCTGGGCTGAACTTTCAGCCCGGAGGCGGGAAACTGGAGCTGGGCTTGTTCTCGGGTCAGGAACCTGTCTCTGCGGAGAAACTGATTAAAGTTGAGATTTTCATATGGGTGAGCCCTTAATTGTCACGGAGACGGGTTTCCTGTCCAAATAAGGGTGACCGGCAGGCTGTCAAAGCCGGAGGACCAATCAGAGGCCTTCTAGCTAGAGAAGCCCCTGCTGCAATTAAAGGTAAATCACTGGGAGGACAACTCAACAAGAAAGTGCCCTCTCACGCAGCCACTTGTTAAAAAATAATTAAAGCAAAATACTGCAGATACTGGAGATCTAAAATTAAAAACAGAATGTGCTAGAAAAAAACCTCAGTAGGTCTGGCAGCATCTGTGGAGAGAGGAACGGAATTAACATTTTGAGTCCAATATGACTCTTCTTTGGAACCAAAGTCCCTGAGAAGAAGAGTGATACATTGGGAGCAGGAGGAGGCCACTCGGCCCCTCGAGCCTGCTCTGCCATTCAATAAGATCATGGCTGATCTGAGCGTAACTTCAACCCCATATTCCTGCCTATCCCCTGATAACCTTTCACCCCCCTTGTTAATCAAGAATCTATCTAGCTCTGCCTTAAAAATATTCAAAGACTCTGCTTCCACCACCTTTTTGAGGAAGAATTCCAAAAACTCACAACCCTCTGGGAGAAAAAATTTCTCCTCATCTCTGTCTTAAATAAGCGATCCCTTATTTTTAAAGAGCGATTCCTAGTTCTAGATTCTCCCTCAAGAGGAAACATCCTCTCCACATCCACCCTATCAAGACCCCTCAGGATCTTAAAGGTTTCAATTAAGACACCTCATATGCTTCTAAATTCCAGTGGATACAAGACTAACCTGTCCAGCCTTTCCTCATAGGACAACCCGCCCATTCCTGGTATTAGTCTAGTAAACCTTCTCTGAGCTGTTTCTAACAAATTTTCGTCTTCCTTTTAAATAAGGAGATCAGTACTGTGCACAATACTCCAGATGTGGTCTCACTAACGCCCTGTACAACTGAAGCATAACCTCCCTATTCTTGCAATCAATTCCCTTCACAATAAATGATAACATTCTATTAGCTTTTCTAATTACCTGCTGTGCATGCCTACAAACATTATGTGTGGACTACTACCTGATGAACTTCTGGTCAATGGCGTCTTTCTGCACAAAGCTTTCCATGAGGGACAGGTGGTACGGCACAATCCAAGTGCTTGGAGCATTCCGCGGCAACATGGCCAGACCCATCCTTCGCAACACCAGGGACAGGTAAAACCTTAGCATGTAGTGACACTTGATGTTTGCATACCATGGGTCTGTACACAGCTTGATGTCTTCACACAAGAAGCTGGCCATCAGGGTGAGGGCGATGTTGGATACATTTTCCCCCCCATCTATCCAGAGTTTTGTTCATGGTGTCCCTGTGGACACAGGATGGATAAGAAATGTGCGCTTTCCCAGCAATGCCCACATCCCATGAACAAATAATTTGAAAAATGTAAAGCAGGTACCAATTGATAGCACCCCTTTTTCACTATATTACAAAGTCAAGTTCCAGCCCAATGAGTTCAAAAATACCCTCAATTGAACATTTTTCGATGCTGGAGTCAAAAGTACATCGTAAATAAATAAAAGGCTAAGAATACATAAGCACACAGACAACCACAGGATAAATGAAAAGGTTAGCAAGGGGAGATGATGCCCAACCAGCTATTTTACTACTGGTATCTCATTGCAAAAAACTCAAAGGTGTGATCAGTTACAACCCTTTTTGACACGCTTTGATTGATGGGCAATTATTCTTGAAGCCTGAAGTTGTGGCTAAATCTTATAATGAGGCATTTGGTATGTTTGTGCAAAGGTATCGAAAAACTAACCCAATGGAAAGTTTTCCACCAGCAATTTTGTGGCAGCCTCTTTGCCACCTCCCCCGCCAAAGGCTGAGACAATGGCTGTTTCAAACTAGAATACCAATAACCTCGTCCTCCCTGCCCTACACTTCAACACTCTGGCAAATGTTTAATCCCTTCATTTAAACCATGCAAGTTTACAGGTTGATTTCCTGGGGGGTGACACAATTGGAATATTGCTGATGACGGTTGTGGTGTTGGCAAAGCACAGGCACCCTCTGGCTGGGGCGGGGAGCCAAAACAAAGCAACAGTGGTCAACCAACTATACCCAGTGTGGTCGATTCAATACTCAAAGCAGAAAATGCTGGGAAACACTAAAGCTAGTCGAGAAGCGCCTGTGGGGAGAGAGAGAGAGAAACAGGTAATGGCCAGAATTGTACGTCCTGCGGGCGCACGCCTGACCTCAACAGACGTGAAATAGCGTGAGGTGATGTCGGGTGAGCATCCTGACATCATCACGCGATATTTCAGACGGTGGTTGCGCGTGGCAGTAAAGAGTGCGCCTGCCAACAATTAAGCGGGCAACTAAGCCCATTCATGATGCAATTAACAGCGATTTTACGGGGCCCGTCCACATTTATAGTTGGTGGACAGGCCATTCTCCCAGGCGGCATTCACATTCTTGTTCAAGACTCGGCCCAGGGCAGACTGAAATCTCCCTGGGAAAATGAAATAAAAAGAGATATCTGGGGGATGTTTGTTTATGAAGTGTGCTTTCAGGGGCTTGATTGTGCTGCATGGACCATATTTTGCAGCATTTTTGTTGTTTCCTTTTATTCTGTGGAAGTCTGCAGCTCCCTGGGTGCAACTGTCTGCCTTCAGGGAGCTCACCGGAAGCGCTCACCCGCGCCCCTCAGGTAGGTTGGCACCCGCCCTCTTCCTGCCCCCACCACCCCGGCAACGCTGAGCATTTCTCAGCCCGCGTTTCAGGCCCACCAGCGTGAAATCGCGGTAGGGGGGGCCGATCGTGGCCGGAGGCTCATTTCCCTTCCGCTTCCAGACGCGCCGATCGCGTGAATGAAAAATTCAGGCCAATGTTTCAGGCCGACGATCTTTCACCAGAACTACAACCTGAAACATTAACTCTGTTTCCCAGGCACTTGCTGATTTCCAGCATTTTCTGTTTTCAGTCTTGAATCTACGAGGCTGGTTAGATGTTGGCTGATCACAGATGTATTTTCCCTCTCTTTCAAGTTTGCACTTGGTTCGAGGTTCGTGTCTCAGAATCTACAACGATGGGTTGTATAAATAAAGTCAACTTGCAAACTCTCCCACGCCAAGTTTTCAGAATCATTTCAAAGCTTGCGTCTATCATTACTGTGCAGATTTACTTGGAACCTGGCTGCAAACTTCAGGAATTTCAGCCTAGTCTCCAAAGAAACTCAAGACCTTGGCACTTCCAAGATTTTTTACAGCTGTTTTTCTGGATCTTTGAGATTCTTTTCTCAACCACGGCTCCTTAAAGCCTTTCATTTCTCATGGTGAGCTTGGTACACTTTGAGCTGGGAGATGAATCCTGTAGCATACGAATATACTAATTAAGAGCAGGAGTAGGCCATTCAGCCCCTCGAGCCTGCTCTGCCATTCTGATCCACGTTGCACATTCCACCTTCCCCCGATAACCTTTGACTCCCTTGTCAGTCAAGAATCTATCTACCTCTGCCTTAAATATATTCATTGACTCTGCCTCCACTGCTCTCTGGGGAAGAAAGTTCCAAAGATTCAGGACCCTCTGAGAGAAAAAAAAAAATCTGTCTTAAATGGGAGACCCCCTTATTTTTAAACTGTGTCCCCTAGTTCTAGTATCTAAGGGTAAACGTCCTCTCAGCATCCACCCTGACAAGTCCCCTCAGGGTCTTTTGTGTTTCAATAAGATCATGTCTCAATCTTCTAAACTCCATTGGATACAGGCCCAGCCTGTGCAACCTTTCCTCATACGATAACACACCCATCCCAGGTATCAGTCAAGTGAACCTCCTAGCGTGGGCACTGCTTTAATATTTCCTTTTCAAAAGGGAAGAGCAGGTTCATATTGGAAGGTGGAGGGGAATGAATAGGGGGTCAAACAAGAATTCCAAACGTGGTGTCACTTTTAACATTCGCTTCCTGTCTGAAAAGTCCAAAGACTTCAGGGCAAGGCAGAGCGGGAAAGCACCTACACAGAATTCATGTAAATCTTTATTCCAATTACTTTCCAGACAGGTGTCTTAATAACAGGTCATTTCATCTCCACACTCAAGCGCTTGACTTACTGTCACCAGTAAAGCAATCAGTGTCACCTTTATCCAAAACTGCCGCTTTAAATCTGCTCATTGCTATCAGTCGAAAGCAGCTTCAGGTTTAATTTAAATATCATTACTGTATCACTATCATACTCTTGGTAAAGCTCATGAGGCCAGAAGCTGACTTTTATTGGCTACAGACATCCTTAGTATTAGACATATTGAGGTCCATTTCTCCATAGTTAGTTATTAACAACACATCATGTGATCAAATGAGCACCGACTCTATTGGACTTACTATGAGCTGGAAGAATGCCACATTCCGCATTCATGCACAGGAATGTCACACCAGTGGTAAGCTTAAACATCCAAACTGACATAATTAGCAATTGGTGCTGACTCCCACATGAAACTGATATTCTCGGCCCCTAACAAGCTCCTGAGCAAGAATACTGAGAGTGTAGACTGTGGAAAGTAACCTCCTTACTCGTATTTACCAGGAAGATCTAAGAACTGAAAGTGGAATTCATAAAATGACGACCTTAAGAAGCATTTTGATATCGATTGATAAAGAGGTTTCCTCTTAGCTCAATGTAGTGAAACACGGGTGTATGACTGCTGATGGGTTGAGTGCAATCTATTGCAACAGATACACATGACGGGAAGAAATTATTAGTGAAGTGATCAAAGCTCAGGGAAATATTTATATTCAGTCACCAGCCAGTACCCACATTGGAGACAGAGAGTCCAGAATGACTTCACATCTTTGAAGGGTGTTTGAAGTTGTGATCCTGATTTTTAAAAAAAACCCTAACTGCCGCTATTGAAAGAAGAGAAGGGAAGCAATATCAAAGATCTGGCCAGTATTTATCCCTGACCTAACATTAACCAAATGATTATCTGTTCATTAACATCATTGCTGTTTGTGGGATCTTACTGTGTGCAAATTAACTGCCACCTTTCCTTGAATAATGTGCTAATTAACTTTTAAGTTATTTGTACATCATTAAAAATGATTCGTCAACAGATGGAGTAAATTTAACAGAGGACAAGCTTTCCATCAGAATACCACCGAGGGGTGAAGACACAACAATCAGTAACAAACTACACAGCCCAAATCAGACAAAGGACAGGATTTAAAACTCCTGATTTGTAGTTTGACCCGGGATGGATAGAATGAACTTCTGCCTCCAATTCCAAGTCCACCTGGATGACAGGGTGATGATCCAACATGCAAGTTACTGAGGACACTTTAAATCCAATGGCCATAAGTATTCTGAAGGAAATGACATTTGCATGTGATGCGGGAATGTGGAACTCTTGATGGGAGGGGCAATGAAGTAAGAGGTAAAGGAACTTCTGGAACATAAACACTAGCCTAGATGAGTTGGGTCAAATGGTTAGTTTCTATGCTGTCATATTCTATATAAATCTATGTGACCACCTTGCTTAAGGGGTGTGAGAGTAGGGTTCCGCCAGGGTCGCTCAGCTTCTGACCTCATTACAGCCTTGGTTCAAACATGGACAAAAGAACTGAACTCCCAAGGTGAGGTGAGAGTGACTGCCCTTGACATCAAGGCAGCATTTGACCGGATGTGGTATCAAGGAGCCCTAGCAAAACTGGAGTCAATGCGAATCAACAGGAAATCTCTCCGCTGGTTGGAGTCACACCTAGCACAAAGGAAGATGGTTGTGGTTGTTGGGGGTCAATCATCTCAGTTCCAGGACATCACTGCAGGAGTTCCTCAGGGTAGTGTCCCAGGCTCAGCCATATTCAGCTGCTTCATCAATGACCCTCCTTCCATTATAAGATCAGAAGTGGGGCTGTTTACTGATGATTGCACAATGTTCAGTACCATCTCGATCCCTCAGATACTGAAGCAGCAAGACCTGGACAATATCCGGGCTTAGGCTGGCAACTGGCAAGTAACATTCGTGACACACAAGTGTCAGGCAATGACCATCTCCAACAAGAGAGAATCGAAAAATCACCCTTTGACATTCAATGGCATTACCATCGCTGAATCTCCCACTATCAACATCCTGGGGGTTACCATTGACCAGAAACTGAACTGGGCTAGCCATACAAATACTGTGGCTACAAGAGCAGGTCAGAGGCTAGGAATCCTGTGGTGAGTAACTCACCTCCTGATTCCCCAAAGCCTGTCCACCATCTACAAGGCACAGGTGAGGAGTGTGATGGAATGCTTTCCACTTGCCTGGATGAGTGCAGCTCCAACAACACTCAAGAAGCTTAACACTGTCCAGGACAAAGCAGCCCTTTGATTGGCACCCCTTCAACTGACATTCAGTCCCTCCACCACCGTCGCACAATGGCAGCAGTGTGTACCATCTGCAAGATGCACTGCAGAAGCTCACAAAAGCTCCTTAGGCATACGAACATAATACATATATGAACATACAAACAAGGAGCAGGAGTAGGCCATTCAGCCCCTCGAGCCTGCACCGCCATTTATTAAGATCATGGCTGATCTGATACTAACCTGAAATCTGCATCTCACCTACCGCTGATAACCTATTACCCCCTTGCTTACCAAAAATCTACCCACCTCTGCCTTAAAAATATTCAAAGACTCTGTTTCCACAACCTTTTCAGGAAGAGAGTTCCAAAGACTCAAAACCTCTCTGAGTGAAAAAATTTCACCTCATCTCTGTTTTAAATGGACGACCCTTTATTTTTAAACAGTGATCCCTAGTTCTAGATTCTTCCTCAAGAGGAAACATCCTCTTCACATCCACCCTGTCAAGTCCCCTCAGGATCTTATAGGTTTCAATCAAGTCACCTCTTACTCTATTAAACTCCAACGTATACAAGCCTAGTCTGTCCAGCCATTCCTCATAAGACAACCCACCCATTCCAGTTATTAGTCTGGTAAACCTTCTCTGAACTGCTTCCAAAGCATTTACATTCTTCCTTAAATAAGGTGACCAACGTACTCCAAATGTGGTCTCACTAGTAGCCTGTACAACTGAAACATAACCTCCCTACTTTTGTATTCAATTCCCCTCACAATAAATGAGAACATTCTATTAACTTTCCTAATTACTTGCTGTACTGTCATACTAGCCTTTTGTGATTCATGCACGAGGACACCCAGATCCCTCTGCGCCTCACAGCTCTGCAATCTCTCACCATTTAGATAATAAGCTTCTTTTATTCTTCCTGCCAAAATGGACAATTTCACATTTTCTCACATTATACTCCATCTGCCAGGTCTTTGCCCACTCACTTAACCTATCTGTATCTGTTTGTAGCCTCCTCACGTTCTCTTCACAACCTACTTTCCTACCTAGATAAAAACAAAAAACTGCGGATGCTGGAAATCCAAAACAGAAACAGAAATACCTGGAAAAACTCAGCAGGTCTGGCAGCATTGGCGGAGAAGAGCACAGTTGACGTTTCGAGTCCTCGTGACCCTTCAACAGAACTAAGTAAAATTAGGAAAGGGGTGAAATATAAGGAGGGGGGGGGAGCGTTGTTGGGACAAGCAGCCAGTGATAGGAGGAAATAGCCAAAAGCTGTCACGGACAAAAGAACAAAGAGGTGTTGAAGGCGGTGATATTATCTAAAGGAATGTGCTAATTAAGAGTATAATACAGGACAGATAAGGTACAGATAGCTCTAGTGGGAGTGGGGGAATACTAAAAGGTAGAAATAAACAATGGTGGAAATACATTTAAAATTAGTGGAAATAGGTGGGAAAAAAAACAATCTATATAAATTATTGGAAAAAACAAAAAGGAGGGGGAAGAAACGGGAAGGGGGTGGGGATGGAGGAGAGCGTTCAAGATCTAAAATTGTTGAACTCAATATTCAGTCCGGAAGGCTGTAAAGTGCCTAGTTGGAAGATGAGATGCTGTTCCTCCAGTTTGCATTGAGCTTCACTGGAACAATGCAGCAAGCCAAGGACAGACATGTGGGCATGAGAGCAGGGTGGAGTGTTGAAATGGCAAGCGACAGGGAGGTCTGGGCCATGCTTGCGGACAGACCAAAGGTGTTCTGCAAAGCGGTCACCCAGTCTGCGTTTGGTCTCTCCAATGTAGAGGAAACCGCATTTGGAGCAACGAATGCAGTAGACTAAGTTGGGGGAAGTGCAAGTGAAATGCTGCTTCACTTGAAAGGAGTGTTTGGGCCCTTGGACGGTGAGGAGAGTTTTACTTTCCTACCTATCTTTGTATCATGAGCAATTTTGGCAACCATCCCATCCATCCCTTCATCCAAGTCATTTATATAAATTGTAAACAGTTGAGGTCCCAGCACTGATCCCTGTGGCACGCCACTCATTACAGGTGGCACTGTCCAAACCCACGACCAATAGCATCTAGATGGATGAAGGCAGCAGATACATGGGAACACCACCACCTGGAAGTTTCCCTCCAAGTCACACACCATCCTGACTTGGAAATATATCGCTGTTCTTTCACTGTCGCTGGGTCAAAACCCTGGAACTCCCTCCCTAACAGCACTGTGGGTGTACCTACACCACAGGGACTGCAGCGGTTTAAGAAGGCAGCTCACCACCACCTTCTCAAGGGCAATTAGGAGTGGAGGGTGGAGGAAGGGAGGAAGGAGGGGAGCACGGGGGCAAAGGGGCCCAGGTTGTTTTCCTGGAGCTGGGAGGAGCACTCCTGCTCCTCCTGCTTCAAGTATCAGTAATTTCAAGTTCATCTTTCCAAGGCCCGTTTGGCTGCAATGCCAACGAATTTGGACAGTGTGTGTACAGCACTCGTGTCAACCAGTCCCATCCCAAAATGACAATCGCGGTCTTATGTGTGTCATATCTCCCTAATCTACATATTTAAAAGCACCTACAATCTGAAATAGGTGGGTAGCTGTAGGTCCCCCTAAAAGAGGCAACTGGCAGAATATTGGCATTGCCAGGGTGATATCCCCTGAGGAAAACCCATTGGAAATATAAGCTGGGCGTAACCAATCGCCAGTGGAATTAACCGGTCACCACTGGTTTTAATGAGATGCGATGAGTAACTGCAGTCCAGTTGGTATCCCTACCTGCCCAGTTAGCTTTAGCTGGAACCATTTGAATCTTACTGGAACTAGTTGCCACATTGACCTGTTCAATTGTACATAACCGGTATAACTGGCAGTTACAATCAGAAACCAATTATGATATCACCTGCCCAGTTAATTTCAATTAACCCTTTGAATCTTACTGGAACCAGCTGATTTCTGCTGGAATAACTTGGCAGGCAAACTGGAACCAGTTGAAATTAAGTGGAGCCAATTAACATTAGCGGCTTCAATGATTCTTTAAACTGGAAATGTTGGATGGGGTGGGGTTGATGGAAGTGTTGATGAGGGTAATGCATTTGATGTGGTCTACATGGACTTTAGCAAGGCTTTTGATAATGTCCCTCATGCCAGACTGGTCAAGAAAGCAAGAGCCCGTGGGATCCAAGGCAAAGGATCCAAAATTGGCTGAGAGGCAGGAAGCAGAGGGTGATGGTAGGGGGATGTTTCTGTGACTAGAAGTCTGTTTCCAGTGGGGTTCCGCAGGGCTCTGTGCTGGGGTCCTTGCTGTTTGTGGTATACATAAGTGATTTGGACTTAAATGTAGGGGGTATGATCGAGAAGTTTGCAGATGACACGAAAATTGATAGGGTGGTAAATAGTGAGGAGAATAACCATAAACTGCAGGAGGATATCAATGGACTGGTCGGGTGGGCAGAGCAGTGGCAAATGGAATTCAGCCCAGGAAAGTGTGAGGTAATGCACTTGGGGAAAGTTAACAAGGCAAAGGATTACACTATAAACGGTAGGACCCTGGAAAGTACTGAAGATCAGAGGGACCTTGGTATGCATATCCATAGGTCCCTGAGGGTAGCGGGACAGGTAGATAAGATGGTTAAGAAGGCATATGGGATACTTGCCTTTATTAGCCAATGCATAGAATATAAGAGCAGGGAGGTTATGCTGGGACTGTATAAAATGCTGGTTAGGCCACAACTAGCGTACTGTGTGCAGTTCTGGTCACCACATTATAGGAAGGATGTGATTGCATTGGAGAATATGCAGAGGAGATTTACCAGGATGCTACCTGGGCTGGAGGGTCCGAGCTATGAGGAAAGATTGGATAGGCTGGAGTTGTTTTCCTTGGAGCAGCGAAGGTTGAGAAGGGACCTGATAGAGGTGTATAAGATTATGAGGGACATAGATAGGGTGGATAGGAAGGCACTTTTTCCATTAGTAGGGGGGTCAATAACCAGGGGACACAGATTTAAGGTAAGAGGTAGAAGGCTAAGAGGTGAGTTGAGGAGAAATTCTTTTCACTCAGAGGGTGGTGGGAGTCTGGAACTCACTGCCTGAAAGGGTGGTTGAGTCAGAAACTCTTGTAACATTTAAGAAGTGTTTAGATATTCACTTGCATTGCCATAGCCCCAGGACTATGGGCCAAGCACTGGAAAAAGGGATTAATGTAGTCACATCATTGTTGACCATCGCAGACTCAATAGGCCGAATGACCTCCTTCTGTGCTATAGACGTCTATGAGTCTATGTACAGTTGAAGCCAACTGGATTGACTTAAGTGAAAAGACTGACTGGGTAAGCGTACAAGACAAAAAGGCATTGGCGTGTCAGTACACATTTTCACATCAAGTTTGCAATGTGTTACAAAGAGCACAATTATATTTATCTCTTCACCTCACACACGTGAATGTGTTACACAGATACAAGTTTACGAAAGCTGGGCCTTCAACCATTTCAATATTTTTCCTGATGTTGAGTACAGCCACACCCAAAGGGTCACACAGTGGCAAAACATTATAATCAAAAACTTCTCAGGGCAGCAAAAGCTCCAAAAGAATTTTTCTTATCGACAAGCATGAAAAGAAGCCATTATAGGATTAACCATTGCCATTGTTGCCATGACATAATGCCAGTCATAGCCCAGTGGTAGCATCACCAAAATACACTGTCATGAAAGTGATTGGAAATACCTCACATTCTCCGATAACCCCTGTTAGGATAATGGCAAGTTGAACCTACGTGGACACCAATTTAGAGTGTGAGCTGAAAAAAGTGGCAGATCCAAGCAGAACAAAACTCAAAGAAGTGGACATATAAACACGGAAGGGGGAGATACCTTGTGCTTCCCAAATACCCTTCCCACCTGCGAGCCATCCACAATGCTCCCATTCCCCAGTACTGGCTGCCTCCCCCCACTCTTGCTGGTACTCAACGCCTCTCTCCCATTCCTTCCCAACCTCCTCCCAATTACCAAACTCCTTATTGCTTCATCCTCACCCCATGGCTGCCCCTCTCCCAAGCCCTTGCTGCGAGTGAGGAGCTTGGGAGGGGCACGGCCACAGGATTGCAAGCGCGAAGCAACAAGGAGTTTGGCAATTAGGAGATAATCAGAGAGGAGAGGGAGAGAGGCATCGAGTACCAGAGAGAGGGGGAAAGGCGTCAAGGACCGGAGATCGGGAGAGGAAGAAAAGTGTCGAGTGCCGGGGAGAGCGAGTTGAGAGTCGGGAAGAGGGAGAAAGGTGTTGAATGGCAGGAAGAGGGAGGCATGCACTGGAGTGTGAGGGAGGACAACCCATGCCAGGAAGGAATGGGGGGGAGGAGGCCATCACCAGAGAGCAGGAAAGAGCTGCCGAGGATAGCCCATTTAGTGGCTAGGAGGCTGCAACATGGCCCACGAAGCTGGAGGGAGAGATGCAGCAAAATGACCCACAGAGCAGGTGAGAGAGATTGGAGCTAGTGGAGCCACCTGATTGGCCGGCTTTAACAAAACTCGCTTGCTGATTGGCCAGAATGATTGTCAATCAGCAGCGAGCATCCCTCATCCCCACCATGTGTGTTCAGCCCCTGTAGAATGTACGATATTCTGGGTGGAGGGCGGGAAAAATGTTTTTCTTTTTAATTTTCATTGAGAGAATGGGGCAAGGAGTGAGAGAAAGAATTTTAGAATGTTTGACAGTCTACTGGAGACAGGTTTCTGGCTATGGGGCTGTTTTAATATCACTTCTTTAATTTAACACTCACATAATATCTTTGCTCTTAATATTCTTTCCCTCTTCACAGCTAAGCCTACCAATTCCATTTTGAGACCGTTTGTAGCTGTATCGCGAGTTACAATGGAGCCTGAGGAGTTGCATGTGATCCATAGCTGCTTTTATAAATGTACGGATGGGGCTTGGGTTCCCCAAGATTGCAATGACCTTATCCCAGCCTAAGGCCCTGTTCTAAAGCAAAAACAAAAATTGCTGGAAAAACTCAGCAGGTCTGTGGAGAGAAAGACAGAGTTAACGTTTCAAGTCCATATGACTCTGTCTTTCTCTCCTCAGACGCTGTCAGACTGGCTAAGTTTTTCCAACAATTTTTGTTTTTGTTTCAGGTTTCCAGCATTCGCAGTATTTTGCTTTTATCTAAGGCCCTGCTCTTTTTGGAGTGCCACAAATTTAATCATCTACATTGGTTCCATGTTCACCAATGCCCCACGTTTAAAATTCTCTTCACCTTGTTCAAATCCATCCATGGTTTCATCCCCTCCCTATCTCTGTAATCTCCCCCCAGCCGTACAGCCCTCCAATAGCCCTCTCTGCTGCTTCAATTCTGGCCTTTGGTGCACTCCGATTTGCCTCACCCCACCACTGGCAGCTGTGGCATCAGGCATCGGCTCTGTCATTCCCACCCTAAGCATTGCTGCCTCTCTACCTCTCTCTCCTCTTTTAACATGCTTCTTAAAACCTACACTTTTGACCAAGCACTGGGTCACCTGTCCTAATGGACAGGGTGTTCCGGTCCTGCGGCTCCCACCCAAAGTCAACGGACATTTTGCCGGTCCATCAAATTATCCGTCCTGCTCGCTGTGATTCCTGCGGTGGGCAGGACTAGAAAATTTAGGCCAAAATCTCCTTAAGTGGCTCGGTGTTGTCATGACCATGGATCATAGCCCCAAATTACTTAAGGGCATTTTGAACTTAAGTTAGACAGTTGTTTTTTTTTAAAAAAAAAAGGACCTAAAAACAAAAGCTGGCTGAGACTGTAAAGTAACCATTTGCTGGAAAACTCCCAAGTGGATTACACTTGACCAACTAATCCAGAGAACAGGATGTCGCACCTAAAAAGATGCCAAGGCCTACTTCAGGCAGAGACACGTCAAAGGAAAAGATGCAATGCAAAAACTGAACCATAATCTCCTGTGGTTGCAGAGGTAATGAAGGCTCATTACTATCTCAGTAGGAACCATATCCTGTGAGCTATAGCCCAGACTGTGGACATGATAAGAGTTGAAAAAAAGGCAGATCTGGGTTAAAGACATGTTTGTTTTATTCCCTTCCAGGAATACACAAGAAAGGGGGTTAAAAGCCAACTGCAATCTTGGTCTCTATGTGCTAGTTTTGGTGTTCCAGGCCTGGTGTGCGAGGGTGCACTATGAAGGTCACAGCTGAAGAACATCAACTCGGCATCCCTGCACTTGCAGTTAAAAAAGTCCTCTCTCTCTGATTGCTGGAAGGCGCAAGTCAGCAAAGCCACAATTGAAAAGGAAACAGGACAACTCCTTTCAGCTAACCTGCAGAACCATGAATCTCCAACCCAACTGCTCAGCTGCCCAGTCAGCTCTACCGGAATCGCCCAACATAATGGCCACAAGGTTTCATCATCTACTCCTCACGGACCAGCCAAAGACTGATTTGTAAACTTTTATTTCTGCACTCACTTTTCATTTCTAATCTGTGCGTGTGTGTGTGCATTGTGTTTTTATTTTTATTCTCTCATGTTTCAGTAACTAATAAACTCACTCTTTCCTTAACTCAAGGCAACCTGGTTAACTTGCCTCCTTGTAAACCATAAATACATTTGGACTGGGAAAAGGTATCCACGAGGGAAGGGATCCTTTTTAAATTAATCTTGCTGCGACCAACCAAGGGGGTTGAATAAAGGAGGGGGGCCAATTCATCCCTCCTCACTCTGGAGCATAACAATTTGGTGTACCTCATCCGGGATCATAAGAAATTGGGGGAACCTCGCCCAGGGACAAGTCATAACAGTGTCAAATTTTGTTTAATAACACAGATTGGAACATTTTGCTACATTAAAAGCACTAGATAAATGCAGGCGGTTACTGTAGTTTACTGCCAGAAGTCGAATCGCTATTAACAGTCTCCCAGAATTGGAACAAAACAAACACTGGTGGACAAACAAGACTTAGACTCATTTTCTGTGCTAATGCTTGCTGCAGAAACATTCCATGTCCGATGTGCAAGCAAATAACGATCTCCTTAGCACTCTAGCAGCTCAGCTCACGGTACAATATGCACAAAATAAGAACAGCTTAAAACAGAGCTCATAAAATCAGACCTGTCACCACTACCCGGCTTAGTTGAAAAAGTGTCGGCAAATACAGTGCATTTTGCAATAATTACATTCATAATGGAATAGCCCATTTTATTCAACATTACCTGCTGTTGTCTGTCATTTTCTGCAGCCTTCTAGCAGATTCTGATTCAATGACATCAAACAGATCACCCTCTTGAAGCACCGAACTGATGCTCTGCATTTGAGTAACTGGGTGGATTTTGCAGAAGATATCTGCAAATACTGACAAGGAACTCACATTATCACCCAAGTTTTGAACCAAAATGAAGCCAAATAATTGCATCAAATGATTTATAAACTTGTCTGCCACCTGGCAAGCTGTACCACGCTTGTAGTAATTTAGAAATCCCACTGGTGTTAGATTTCTGCTGTTTATGTGTCTCGTTGGCAACTCACCGGTGTAATCGAGTAATGAGTTCTCAACTTGTGAATGCGAAAATGGCAGGGGCAAGTTTAAAAAATGTTCATTCATTTGAACGAAGGTGGAAAAACATTCCCTCTGACTTCATGAATCTGCTGCACTCATTGCAGAGGGCATAGACCGAGGCATAAAGCACAGCTGATGGCCCAGGGATTTTTATGAATGGAGTGGCATTGGACATCATCATGAGAGCGGCAGTAGTAAATCCCTGACATGTGTTTGAGATCTTAAACGCTGAAGCAAAACAGCCACCCGGCGTTCCACTGCTGAGGCTGGGATGACGGGATTACACTGGGATAGAGTGCTGAATCTCAGAATGCCAGGGCAGATTCAGTTTAGCAGGTTAGCTACTTGACTGACAAGTATTGCCAGTCTAATCTGCCTTGCTTAAAAGGTGCACACCATGTCACACAACTACCCATGTAATTGAGGGGCATCCATTCACAATATCCTACAAAATAACTTACAATGACCCTATTCTGTTGGAGGTTGTTATCTTCCAATGACTAAGTTAAATTAGTAAATATGAGAGATCATTACTCAAGCCTATTTGCATGTCGTTAAAGTTTATGGACCAATATCAGTTTTCCAACATCTGTTGTGCACACGAGGCCAGAAAACACAATGATTAACATCTTTACAAACCAAACCTGTTGACCAATTCCCAGCATTCGACGCCACAAAAAGACACTCCGATACCAGTAAAAATTTTAATGTCTCTCTCTGCCAAGGTTTTCTTTCTAAGCAGGTCAGTAGAGGTTGGTTGTCAGGCTAGTTAAAGCCACCCCAGTTATTGCACTGCATACTTCCGTGAGCTAGGCTCTGCAAATCAGCCTGGCAAGGAAGGAGCGCAGACACCACTTGCAGCCTCGGCTTCAAGATTAGGCAGCCTCTGGTGATTTGTCTGGGTGACCCACGCACCCCCTCTCCACCCAAGTTGAAGAAGCACATAACCAGGCAAAACTTGCCAGGCTGCGGGGGAGGGGAGGGGAGGGGTGGTTGGAGTGTCCACCTCAAGAATGGCGAAGAACCAGTAGCCCACTGTATCAGGGGATTGCTTCACTTGAAAGAGAAAAAGGGACTAGGGCAGGTGTGCTTGATGCTTTAACTTCAGGGTTTCCAGGCTGGAACTGCGGCTTGGTAAACTTGAAGAAGTAGATGGAAATCTTTGTATAACCATTTGGTGTCAGACATGGCTCAGTGGTAGCACATTTGCCTCTGAGTCAGAGAGTCATGTGTTCAGACCCTCGGAGAGTGAGAGTGCACTGCACTGTTGGAGGCGCCATCTTTTGGATGCGATGTTAAACTGAGGCCCCATCTGAAAGGGCAGAAGAGTTCTCTCCGGTGCCCTGGACGATATTTATCCCTCAACCAATACCTGATTACAGATTATATGGTCGTTATCACCTTGCTGTTTGTGGGATCTCGTGTGCAAATTGACTGCCACAATTATATTACAACGGAGTCCATGTGAAGGCAAGGGCAAGAGCTCCCAGCCAATTCCACTTCGTGGGCGGAGCTTTAAGGTCCCTCCCACCAATGGGATCTTCCGTTCCCACTGAAGTCAATGGAGTTTTGAACGACGCTGCATTTTCCGACCCCCCTCCCCACCTTAATGACAGGGCCATGAAATCCCACCCCATATGTTACTTGGCTTGGACGGGCAAGCAGAAACCTTCCTGGGAACTTGACTGTAGCAGACTGCTACTGAATTTACAAGGGGAGTTTTGCTGCAATGGCCCTGGAATCTTAGAATTCACAACATTAAGACCCCCTTGTTTTTATTTGTTTTGGAATGTGAGCATTGCTGTCAAGGGCAGCATTTATTGCCCATCCTTAATTACCCTTGTGGTAAGCTGCATCCTTAATTGCTGCAGTCCATGCGGTATCGGTACACCCAGAGTGGCTTTCTCCTGTAGCGGTTTGATACAACTGAGTGGTTTGCTGGGTCATTTCTGGGGGCAGTTAAGAGTAAACCACATTGCTGTGGACCTGAAGTCACACGCCCAGGTCAGGATGGCAGGTCTGACTAGCATTTTATGCCAGATTTATTTATTAATTGAATGTAAACGCCTCCTCTCCCCACCCATCGCCTTGAGGGGCTTTTCGAGTAGTTACTAGTCCAGTAACATTATGCTACTCTCCCCGATTATATCATGGCAACACTTCCATTATCAGTGGAGGCATAAAATGGGGGTTAGCAGGTCACCACAGCAGAGAACTCCCCAGCTTTTCTTTAAATAGTGCCATGGAACATTTTATGTCCAATTAAGCAGATATACAAGAGTCTTGATTTCACCTTTCCTCCAAGACAACACTGTCGACAGTCAACTGATTCTGTACTGAAGTTTCAATCAGTTGTATAGTCAAATTCTAGAGCAGTTGCAACTTCCAATTCGGAGGAAAACGTGAAGAAGAAAGAAAGAACTGTCCTCTGTTACTGGAAAACCAGCCAATGTCGTTCACTCCATCTTTTTTTACGCTATGAATAGAATGTCCTCTCTTGAGTATTGCTGAAAAAAGAGACATGCTGTCTCAAAGCTTTTTGTCTTGCGCCCATCAAGACAGTTTGCATGAATACCAATTGTAAAGGAAACAACAATTTATACTGCATGAGAAGTCAGTGCTGATTGGTTGGCAAGTAGACTCTGATTGGTAGAGGTGTTGCCCTAGGGGATGCACCAGGAAACAGTTAACTGCCAAGCTTTTGTTCAAATTCAAACCAGGCAGGTCGACTCGGATTGGTCAAGGCATTGCCATGGGGAATGAAGCAGGGAATGGCTGTGCCCCAAGCTTTTGTTTAGTTGAAAAAGGCTCAATACGTGGACATGCTCCTTCTGTCTGCAAAGTAAGGATCTTGTGTGTGAATATATGTAGCTTCTAACAAGTCTAAGTGAGCCACACTGCGAGCCCAACTGATAATTCTAAATTGGTGTCAGTGTAATTCTTAGCACAATCAGGATTGTTTAGCAAGCACTGTCCAATTGTGGAATCACTACTAATGTTGGACACCATGTTTTGAATTTTGCAAGTGCGGGCTGCTTGTACTTTGGCTGTTACAAAGCCAAATTCATATACCTCATTACTCAATTACAGAACATCTTTTTGGGTTGATGGCAGCATCCTGTTAGTGGCGAATACCACTCATGTTGCTACTGCACAGGAACAGCGTGAAACAGCTAGCTTCACCTGTTGCTCAAATTTTTGAGACATCTTACCCTTCCAGGGTAATTGGATGCAGACTGGGCACTCTTCAGGACTGAAAGAGGCTGCCTTAGGCCCATTCATGAATTGGCACAATATATATTGTACTCCGGTAATGAATGAAATCTTCATATCGTTTGTACTGTTTTCCTGAAGTAAAACAATGTTAGGTGTTTGAAATAAGTGACGATGATAATGATTATAATTGACCCAAAGTCCAATTATGGTTTATAATCCTATAATGTTAAGTTTAGTGTTATAATCCTATATGTATCAAGTAATTACAGATATTCTAGAGTCAAACCATTGCACAGCAATACCAATTAAAGCTAGAATCAAGTTCTTCTCAATACATTAACAAATAATGTAAATAACACAGGGGTTGGGGCGGGGGGTGGGGGTGGGGTAACGAGTTTCATCCCTCACAGGCACAGATTTATATTCAACCCAGAGTAGCTTGACTGAACACTCTAATGACTTTCAACGGTCACAGTGTTTAGGTGTTTCAACCCACTGCATTCACCAATATCCATCAGCTTATGAGCCCTGCACTGCCCCTTCATGACGTACTTCAGTTCTGAGCAGGTAGGCTAACAGAGTAGCCATTAAATGCACTATATGTTGTCTATATCACAAGATTGACTAAAAATGTGTCCATTTGCCCATGGGTCATTCAGAAACTGTGTGCCCTGCCCTGCTCATCTAATTTAATTCGGCCCACCCAAATAGCTGCTTTCAGTTTCATACCCCCATCACCTGTTATACCACACACCTGGTAAGGTCTAAGATCAACCTACTTGTCCCTAGTCCACTGTGTTAGTCTGGAAAAAAAGTGAACAGATGTGACTTGGGATGATTTTCCATTTAACTGATGACTACGCTGTGATTTACGTTTCACCATATGGCCACATACCTACTTCATGTCATAGGGGAAGGGGCTGGGAGGGGTTTATTAAATGGCATGAAGCCATCTGGGTGGGCGGGAGGTCGTTACTTCTGCTGTGGCCAGAGCTGGGAAAGTCCAGGACAGAGCGCCGGCTTGTTTGGCAACCCTCTCATTGGAATCCAATAACCAACACCCCCCCCAGTGCCGCAGATGCAGCATGCACAACCACAGGCTGCTATGCAGCAACTCACCAGGCTTAACTCCAATGGCATCTTCCAGCCCCTGCAATCTCAACCACAAAGGAGGGCAAGGAGGGCAACCTCATGTTCCACCCTCCAAGACATACAATCGCTACTCGTTCATTGTTGCTGGATCAAATCCTGGAACTGCCCACCCAACTCCATTGAAGGAGCACCATAAATTCAAGGCCTTCAGATCTTCAAAGAGAAGATACAGGAGCATATTCTCATGGGTGCTTCCCACTGTCACCCACATCCGGAAAACAATTTTTTTTTAACTTGACCATCTGCCAACCTTTAATTAAAAAGAACAAATGCGATTGCCATATTATTTGCATCAGTTGTTAAGGTCTGAGAATTACACAGAAAACTGAAATGGAGTGATTTATGAATGTCGACTTTCAGACAAAGGCTCATACCCTGAACGAGCACATCACGTCAATTAAACTAATAGTTTCTGGTAGGTTAATTGCTAAAGTCTTGAAGGAGTTCCGATGCAGTAATTGAGCATCCCAAGTGTAAGGTAAGTCGATACAGAAGAGCTGTCTGCCTCTGTCCCGGCCCTTTCTGCCATGTTTACTTTGGAAAGCACTGTGCTGGTTATGCAGTCACAAGCCCTGGAAACATCCTGTGGATCACACCAGAAGTAACTGGCATACTGGCAGACTGTAAATCATAGCAAGAACTGTCAAGCTTTGAATTAAGTTTTCTATCAGACCCACTACAGTCAAGCTCCCGGGCATGCTGCGGCAAGTAAAGGAAGACACTGCAGCAAGACACTGCTGTGCTGCAACTTCATAAATTCTGCAGCAAAAGTGCATTCACTTAAAGCAAAACAGATACCATCTTTTATTAATTTGAGGGTCAGGTCACTTTTTATTATTACTTATCTTCACCTCCTTTATTTATCTTATTTCATCTCTCACTTGGTGTTCCCCAGTGAAGTTGAATTCACTGACGTGCTTGATACTCTCCACCGATTTCATGGGGCCATTTCATTGAACGACATTTTACATTGAAAAACCCTCAAAAAACAACATATTTTGTTCATAATGAGAGTACATTCTCTGGCCACTGCAACCCTGTTGACTATGGGCTAAATTCTGGGGCCAGAGTCAGGCACTTTCCTAAATCAAGAGATCCTTTGATCAATGGGAAGGGGGACCTCACTGGCTTGGTTGAGCCTCCAGATGGCTCAGTTAAGTCCCGATGCCTGGGAAAGATTTTGACACCAGCGGAGTTGCCCGAGCACTCTTGTTACACAAGAACTTTTCTTTTTAAGGAAACAAGTAATTAACTAACCCTCTATTAGCAGTCACAGGGCCTCTGAAGAATCTCAAGTGACATAGGTCCAAAGCCTGCAACTCCTTCATCGCCAACTAATTGCTGGTTCGGGGTCATTCAACAGGCATTTGGCTTACACTTCAGGGGGAAGACTCAGAAGTTTTTTCATCTTCTTCTAGGCTCACACAGAAAGCTTGCTGAAGAGTTGCTGAACTTGTACCTAAGCCCACACCTTCGAGAGAGCAAGGAGTGACATGCTCCTTGGAGGAGATGGTTAGAAACATAGGAGCATAGGAACAGGAGAAGACCATTCAGCCCATCCAGCTTTCTCCGTCATTCAGTGTGTTCATGGCTGATCGAACACTTCAATACCTTTTATGCACACTATGCCCATAACCCTCTATGTTATTGTTAATCAGAAATCTATCAATCCCTACCTTAAACATACTCAATGACTGAGCTTCCATGGCCCTCTGGGGTAGAGAATTCCCAAGATTCACAACCCTCTGAGTAAAGAAATTTCTCCTCAATTTGGTCCTACGTGGCTTCCCCTTTATTTTGAGATTGTGTCCCCTGGTTCTAGACTCCCCAACCAGGGGAAACATCTTACCTGCATCTACCCTGTCTGTTCCTTTAAGTATTTTGTAGGTTTCAATGAGATCACTTCTCATTCTTCGAAACTCTAGAGAATACAGGCTCAGTTTCCCCAGTCCCTCTTCATAAGGCAGTCCCACCATCCCCAGAACAAGTCCGGTGAACCTTCGTTGCGCTCCCTCTATAGCAATAAAATCCTTTCTGAGGCAAGGGAACCAAAACTGCACAAACGGTTTCACCATTTGTGATCATGAAGGTTTTTAATTTGCCTCAGTATGTGGCAACTTGGCAGTCACGATGGTCACCTTTGGTAATGGTTGGATCATAGAAGCTTACAGCACCAAAGGTGGCCATTTGAGTCATCATGCCTGTGCTGACCCTTTGAAGCTAGACCCTTTTTCCTGAGAGCCCTGCAAGTTTTTCAATGGTTGTTGCATTAAGGTGTATAGCACACTCGCACAATCGATGCTGATGCAGCTACTGCAGGAGACAGAATGACAGAAATGACTGACCTTGCAGCAAAGCTTATTTACACACTGACTTACATTAAAATCGGACGTAGCACTGTTGATCTGTTTGTGTGTTGGCACTCTAGATGATACTCTCACCTGTGTCAGAAGGTTGTGGATTCAAATCTCACTCCAGAGACTTGAGCACCTAATCCAGGCTGAGACTTCAGTGCAGTACTGAGGGAGTGCACTGGCAGAAGTGCCAACCCCCATTTGAGCCATTAAACCCATGCCCTCTTAGGTGGATGTAAAAGATACATGACAATATTCAAAAAAAAAACAGGCGAGTTTTCTCTGGTGTCTAAGCCAATGTTTATCCTTTAACCAAAAAAGCAAATTATCTAGTCAACATATTACTGTATGTGGGAGCTTGCTGCGTTCAAACTAACTGATGTATTTCCTACATTACAACAGTGACTAGAGTTCAAAAGTAAACTAAAGCGCATTATTAGGTGTACTGAGGTTGTGAAAGGTGCTATATAAATGCAAGCGTTTTACTGCAGATTAAATCTGACTTTCCTGTATCTTACACTGGTAACAAAATAAAGCACATGCAAGGTTACACCAACGGCTGGGGTGCCCTCTTCCCTTTTAAGTCACCAGAGGCTTTCAACAAGCCAATATTCACTGGGAATTAGGGGACAGCTTAAACTCACTTCTGGGGTATCTGTTTATCATGGAGTGGAGCCAAGCCAAAACTGGAGGTGTGCTCCCTTTGACGAATGCTGTGCTGACCAATGATTGCAGGTTATTACTGTCAGAACTCACTCTGGTGCCCTGAGGAGGTAATATGAGTGAGTGGCTGGAGAGGAGGCTAGCACATTACAGGTCAATAAAGAAATTGACCCTTTTGAATTAGTAAGGGTTGTTTGCAGCTGACAAAGTCAGTGAAAGTGATGCTTATTGATTGACAATGGAATTAAAGCAGTTATGTAAGTTTTGGAGGCAGGTTGAGAGGGGTGGTGGTGGAGCTGAACAACAATTTGTGTAATGTGATCATTTTGAATGATGTCACAGGATACACATATTGGCAATTAGTAACTGTTCACATGCCAAATTGATCTGTTGGGACCTGAATTAACATTACACTAGCATTAAAGAACATGTGGAAGATGATGAACAGCTTCTCTTTTCTCATGGCAAATGAGTTTTCAGTCGAATGATTTATTTCTTGCTACGGTTCAATACATTTTTCTTTCTCTCTCCGTCCTCTCTGTGCTATAAAGCAGATTTATAGTTTAAGCACACCGTGGAATCCCTTTCCCCCCTAAATCCCAAATAGCAGAAGACACTAGTATCCTGTAAGACACTAAAAGGGAATATCAATCTAGGTATATGCTCTGTAACTAGTGCAGTCACTTTTACTTCTGCTTCTATGTGGAAACCCTCAGAGCTTTTACAGGTTTACTGCATGGTTTGTGTCAAGACAGATTCGACTATTAATAGTCTGCTAAATCAAAATTCCCATAACACTTGACACCTAGAGCACTAAGTAAGTAGGTAAGATGCCCTGCTTATATACATAATTTAACTGGATTGAAAATACACCGCTGTTTTATTCATAAGAAAAATAGCGATACATTTTCAGAGGGGAGAAAAACATTCTTCCCTCTTCCCTTCACTAGTGGAATAAAACAATACATTTTCACGTTAAAAGGAGCCACAGCCGTTGCTGCAGACTCCCCGACAAGTTTTTCCACAATTGCCCTATTAAGCCCCTTCATAATTCTAAGGGCCTCAGTCAGATCCATCTCAAGTCTTTTTTTCCCTCAAGAAAGAGCCCCAGCCTGTTTGATCTTTCCTGATAAGTCATATACTCTTAGATCTGGTCACATCTTGTAGCTATTTTCAGCTTTCCCACAGGGCTTCAACACTCTTTCTTAAGTATGGAAACCAGGACAGCGTGTAGTACTCTAACCGAGACATCTGGTGACCAACCACCGCTCGTGCTGTTATAACTGTTCGTGGAATTGGCGACCGTGAGTAAGCAGCTCATCTAATACCCTGCCCAATTATCACAGAATCTCAAAATCACAGGATTGGTACAGCACAGAAGGATCTTTCCTATTGATCTGATCAAGTAGGTGCAAGATAGGCTGTTGATTCACGATTGGCCAGGTTGTGCTACCACTGAATACCAATGTTACTCCACCCTTGTAACTTTCAAAAGTCCTTATTGTGGTCTCGCGGCCTTAACCTCCCATTCACCTGAAGCATAGCGTGGGCTCAAACTGGTGGCACCACTGTAAACAAACTGCCTTTCTGGATTGAAGAGAAGCTACTCGTTTGGATCACAATTTCTGCGGTTACTGGTCAGGGCCACGTGTGCAAATCAGGCGGGGCTGCCCCCATGCCTCTCACGCAAAGGTGAGATAGGCCATGATGATGCCGGGTTGGCAATACACGTCATCAGGCCGGTCTCCAAAATCAGGGAAGGTGAGCGGGTGCAGAAATCGGCATCTCTCGAGCTTGTTAAGGACCCAGTCGTCTTGCACTTTTTCATTGCCCGCTGCATTTCGGCCGTGGAAAGGTTTTGGAGTGTGTTACGCCACCGAGGACGAGGTGGCACAGGGGTAAAAGAAAAGGCCTGTTACCAGGATCATGATTGAATGTAGCAACGGATTCTGTTGGGAAGCATCGGTATGTTTTTATTAAAACTTATTTTTGAGTCTTTTTTGAGCCTGCAAATATAAAAAAAACACAAGTGACATTCTGAGAGCAGGGGACCATTGAACTCATAGCCACGAGGGACTCCCTGCTTACAGCATTACCCCTCTGCTGTACGACATCCCAGCCTACATTCCCAATTGGGTGCCGAGTCCCCGCGTTTGCACATCTAATTGGCCTCCTTCCTGCCAGATGGTTTCTAACTGGCCATCTGAAGCTCGACTGGGGGTCCAGCTGAGATAGCAGGGACAGGAGTGAGCGGACCACTCAGCTTCCCTCCCTCACCCCAACGAGAAACGTAAAATCCAGCCCGCTGGCTCCCGTCTCAATGCTAACTCTGTCTGGCTGGTTATGGTTTCCTGTCAATCATTATCAATTTTTAAAAAGTGACATTTGAATTTTTTTTGGTGAAATCATTGATATTGTTTCCAGCATTGAAATATGAAATTGGTGTTGATTTAAGAGACTGGAAAGCCGAACCTCCCAGTTCATTAAAACGCTCTCTCATCTCGTGACAAAATTGCAATGTATTGAATTCTGCTTTTGTACTGACTGCTGATTATTGTGAAGGAAACCTGCTATTCATGACATTACTGAAGCTATTCAAACAGATGTATTAGCTAGAGCATTGAAGCTGCTAGTGATTTTCTTTGGAAAGGCCCGGAGGACAAGAGAGGGTAACAGGTCAGCTTCTGTGACCAAGCCTAGTGTACAGAATCTGCCTTCGCTAATCTTGAGCATTTTCTTAAATCTTTACCCAAGTTTATGACCTTCTCTTGCCGCGAGAAACAATCCAAATAATTTCTGCTGAGTTTGCCCTGAATAGATAGGCCAGGATTTTTAGGATGGCAGGGTTTCCCTTCCCCCCCTATCCAAAATGTCGGCAGATAACGCATCCCCGCCAATGCCATTTGCCCTGGAGACAGGATTTCCACCCCTCACTTGGGTGACAATGACATGTAACCTACAGCACAGAGCAAATGGCCCGAGTCGTCTTTGCCAGTGTTTATACGTTAGATCAGCCTCTGCCCATTTTAATTATCCCTTCCTGCCCTTCTATTGCCTTCTCCCTTGTGAATACATCAAGCTGGCTTTAAAGACTTTAATGATATCTGCTTCAACCACTCCACGTGGGAGTTAGCTCCACACTCTCATCACTCTGAGTCAAGAAATTCAATCCTGAATTGTTGATTTGGCCTGTCAATGGTTATCTTCTATTACCTTCTGTTTAAGTCTCCTTTGTTGTAGACGCCCCCACAAATGTGAAACTTTTTTAAAAAAGGAGCTCCATACTGCTCATAAAATAAAAACGGAGAGTGCTGGAAACACTCAGGTTGTGGCACCCCGATCTGATTGGCTGGCAGCTCGCTAGTCCCTGCAGCGCCAGAAGCTGCAGTGGACAGGACTGGGACTGCATCTAGTCCCCAAAACCGAAGCCCTGGTAGCCCAGGACCAGAAAAGCCGGGGGGCCCTCAGGGTGGGGTAGGGAGGTGAGGCCCAAGGGAATGGGCAGAGAGGGGTGGAGGTGCTGGGGGGGATTGGGGGTGAGGGGGTACCCCCACAGGAGTCAAACCTTATGAGGGGATGCCCGATGTTAAAAGGAGGCTGCTGATAGAGGCGCTTTACCCCCCACCACCTCCCCCCCACCCCAGCCTCTCCGACCGCCCCCACAAGGCCTGAATATGGTTCATTTCAGGCTCCCTCCAGCTATTGAACTCCTCCTGCCGGCCTGAAAATTGAGCCTGGGCGTGAAATGGATCTTAAGTGGTCAATAATTGGTCACTTAAGGGCCTCAATTGATGCAAGGGTGGACGGGCAGGCCTAGGCTCCACCTGTCCAAACGTAAAATTTGTGGAGAGGTTGGGGCGGGCGGGAACTCGGTGGAAGGCCATCTGAGAAATTTTATGGTCACCCCACCCACCCACCACTGCCTACAAACCTACCCATGGGGCAATGTAAAATTCTGCTCATAGGGTCCCACTCAATGCAAAAACCCATGCTGAAAGCTTCTGCCTACAAGCTGACAATTGGGCACACAACCTTAAACACAGCATTAGATACAATGAAATACAACCTACAGCACAGAGCATTTGGCCCAAGTGGTCTATGCCAGTGTTTATACATTAGATCAGCCTCTGCCCATTTTAGTTGTCTCTTCCTGCCCTGCCCTCCATATCCTTCTATTGCCTTCTCCCTTGTGAATACATCAAGCTGGCTTTAAAGGCTTTAATGACATGGGCTTCAACCACTCCATGTGGCAGTTAACTCCGCATTCTCACCACCCTGAGTAAAGAAATTCCTCCTGAATTGTTTATTTGGTCTGTTAACGGTTATCTTCTATTAATGTCTCCTTTGTTGTAGGCACTCCCACAAATGTGAAACTTTTAAAAAATAGAGAGCTCCACACTGCTCATAAAATAAAAACAGAAAATGCCGGAAACACTCAGCCGGTTATGGCAGCGTCCGTGGAGAGAAACAGAGCTAACCGTTGCAGGCCTGTGGCCTTTCAATCAGAACTGGGAAACGCTAGAGGGGTTTTGAGCGAGGAGTGGAATGGTCTAATTAAGGACAAAAGGAAGGTCCGTGAGAGGGCGAAAGTCAGGAGAGAGTGAACGACAGAAGAGTTAGTCTCCCGGAGCCAAAGGGAAAGGTGATGGGACGGGAAATAAAGAAACAGAGGGCGGGATTTTCCGGCCCTGACACCGGCGGGCATTGCCGTAACAGCTCTCCAAATGCCCCCGTCCTGCCCGCGACAATGCCCGCTGGCGTCAGGGCCAGAAAATCCCTCCCAAAAGATGTGCCCAGAGTGGGTGTGCTGCTGATTGAAAGAAAAATAAATAATGAAACAAGCCAAAGAAACAAAATTCAGCAGAGATTATGGTCTGAAACTGTTGAACTCAATGTTGAGTCTGGAAGGTGGCAAAGTGTCTAATTAAAAGGTGCCGTGTCCTGAAGCTTGCATTGAGTTTCACTGGAAGAGTGAGGCACATCAAGGACAGAGATGTCAGTGTAAGATGGAGATTAAAGATGGCAGGCCACCAGATTACTCAATCTTTCCTGATAGTTGAATTCTCTCAATTCTGGCAACATCCTTGTAGATCTTTTCAGTACTTTCTCCAGGGCTTCACTATTCTTGCTGAGAATGACATGCAGCGCTTCAAGTGTACTCTAACCAAGGCATTCCCAAATTCTTACAACTGCCACCCCATGTTGTTACATCTGCTTCGCGACTGCTAAAAGAAGCAACAGCTGAAGACAGAGTCATTAATGGGCAAAAGGACATGGGCGGGGGAGATGGGATGGGGCGATTCTGCAAAGCTCTGCTCACAGTATGGAGCCTCAACCGGGGCAAGAGATCAACTGGAAGTCTACCCGCCATGGGTGGAGTGTGCCACATTATGTGGTAAAGAAAGTTTGGCCTCCATGAGAATTGGTGCCGAACATGAGCCTCACTAAAGACACATGCATAAAGGATACCCTCCTGAATTTTATTTGAGGTTTTTTCAGCCTGCTGTGTCCCATATTGAATCACGACATGACTAATCATTCGACCTGACCTGTTCAAATTGGATTCTTGAAACAAGATTACCGTTATAAAACTTTATTACAATATTTTCCCCATTTATCATTGGTGCTGTACTGCTCACACTAGTGTTGGTTGATGGATGGCGCTGATCATTTTTGGCCATACTTACCCAGAGTATTTGTCAGTGCTGATGCCATTGGCACAGCCCCAAAGCAGTGAGGATGAAAATTCCTTTAGGGTTTGGCTAGCACTGTTAAATTTAGAGTCACAGGGCTAAATTTTACACTGGGGGCAGGGACCACCCCCAATGTGTAAAAATCGGGGCTGGGGATGGGTGTGAGTCTACCTCCACTTGTCCAGTATCTATTTAATGGCCAAAAAGCCTTCTACCCCCATCGGGAAGGATGTCCTGCTTCTGAGAGCTGCCAGTCAAACAAATGGCTGGCAGCTCTCTTGTTCCAGCAGTGCCACCAGGTGCAGTGGCCACTGCTGGAACTGCAGCCAGTCTCCGAGGAAGATGTTCAGCGATGAAGCAAAGGCTGTGAGATGAGTCCGGAATCTTACCAAGGCCAGGCTGCAGGCTCCGGTGAGGGAGCAAGAAGGGTGAGGGGGGCAGGGCATGGTGCAGGTGGGAGTTCATGGGCCATCGAGCTATAATGACACAGGTGGATGACATTCAGGCCATCGAGTCCATGCCAGCTCGCTGAAGAGCAAGTCAAGCAATGACATTCCCCCGCTCTATCTTCACAGCTCTGCAAGTTTAATCCCTTCAAGTCCCCATCCAATTTCCTTTTGAAACCTTTCATCATCTCCACTTCAAACCTCATGGGCTGTAAATTCCAGGTCATTGCCACTCACTGCGTAAAAGAGTTCTTTCCAACCCTTCCCCTCGCATCTGTAGTCCAAAACCTTAATATGTATCTCTTAGTCCCTATACCATCAGCTAATGGGAAAAGCTTTCATTTGGCCGTCTTATCTAAACCTGTCATAACTTTGTACACCTCGATCAAACCTTCCCTCAACTTCCTTTGCTTCAACATGAACAGCCCCAGCTTCTCCCTGTGGCTAAACCTAACCTTGTGGCTAAAATCCCTCATCCCTGGAACCATTCTGGTAAATCTCCCCTGCACCCTCTCAAGGACCCTCACATCCTTCATAAAGTGCGGTGACCAGAGCTGGACTCTAGTTGTGGCCTGAAAGAGCTTTATGAAGGTTCAGCATAACTCCCTTGCTTCTGTACTCAATACTTCTATTTGTGAAGCCCAGGGTACCAGATTAATCACTAATATGCTAACTGCTCTCTCAATATCTGCAGCCACCTTCAAAGGTCTATCCACTTGAACACCATGGTCCCTTTTAGAACTCTCTTCAGAACATTCATTAGAATTGTGCCTTTTAGTCTAATTTGCCTCTCCCTATCCTTTTTGCCAAGATGCATCGCCTCATACTTCCCTGTATTAAATTCTATCTGCCCCTAGACTGCTCATTCTGCTTGCCTCTCTATGTTGTGTGCAGTTGATAATTTAGATTGCTCTGGAAAATTTGCAAATACTACAAAGGCTTATTCACATTTCCAGAGCCAAGATGTCCTTTTTGGGTATACATTCAGTGCAAAGGAGCTCCCATGTAGATGCCATGCATTCAGTTTTTATGCCCTGTGGCCCTTCTATGCCAACACTGGTGACCTATTCCAAAGCAATGGAGCTGTGCACAGATGCACTGAACAAATAACCAAATCTAAGCTTGCAAGGGGAAACACAATCATCGCATGCCCTGTATAAAGGAGTATTCAACTCGAATGTGCACAGAGCATTTCCTTGGTGACAAAGATCACAAAGGTACAAGTTGTAGTAGATGGTGACAACGTAAGGCATAGACCATTGAACTAATCCATGATCTCCTCATGACATAGACCTCTCATACCTGTCTGATGAAGCAGCAGACAAAGTTAGCGGCACCTGACAGGGATCAGGTGGTGCAATGCTTAATCACTAACCTCAGACTCTATTAAAAACCTCAACTTAAGGGTTTCTGATAACGTACTCTGCCTGGCACTTTTCTTCCCAACCTTCCCCATCCCACCCTCCTATCCCCCACCCACCACCACCACCATCCTCCACCCCACTCCTGAAGCTTTACAAAGTTTCAAACAATATTTACCCCCATGTGCAACCACTTACCACTAATTGCACGCATCCTTTAAATTTGGGCTGTTGGCTTGGTTTGGCATATCATCCACCAGGGTAGTCACGGACACAGGGACAAAGCTCTCCTGAGACCTTATGTTAATCTCTCAAAGAAGCGATTGCAACAAAACTGTAACCAGTGGGCTGGTGTGTCAGCAAGGCAGGCATGGCACGGGTTTTGATGGTCTTGCAAAATAAGGGGTAACATGTATAAATTTTCTCCATAAACTTGAGCTCATCCCCAAATCCTGCTGTCTATATTGTAACTTGCACCTGTCCCATTCACCCATCACCCCTGTGCTCACTAACACACATTGGGCAATACTTCAATTTTAAAATCTCACTCCTGTTTCAAATCCCTCCAAGGCCTCCCTATTTCTGTAAGGCCCACCAGCCCTACACCATCCAAAGTGCTGCGCTCCTCCATTCCTGATCAATTTTAATTGCTCCACCATTCATGGCTGTGTCTTCAGCTGCCTGGGCTCTGAGTTCTAAAATCCCTACCCTAAACATCACCATTCCTTCTATCTCCTTTGAGAGCCACCTGAAAACCTATATCTTTGATCTACATCTGCTTATGTGACTCAATGTCAATTTTTGTCAGATAATGATCCTGGCTCCTTGGGCGTTTTGCTACTTTATAGGCACTGTATAAATGCAAGATGTTAATCAGTGCAAAAGTGGCCTAAATGGTACTTCTGAGTGTGTGTGGGAACAAGGTTTTACTTTGTCTTTAATACAAGCATGACAAGCAGGAGTTGTTAGTAGAATTAATTAAGTGGCTTCCATAAACAGCAGTGCAAGCTGACATTCTCTTACTGCGAGAAACAGTGCTAACATTTCATCGGAACTTGATGAAAGGACTCAGACCTGTAACTTTAACCCTCTTTCTCTCTCCAGAGATGGTGCCAGACCTGCTGAGCATTTCCAGCATTTTCTGTTTTAAATTTCAGATTTCCAGCAACCACAATATTATGCTATTGTTCACTTGCTGAGCATTAGTCATACCGCTGGAACTATCATGTGCACATAGTTCAACACTGAAATGTAAAGCAATAGAAAACAGCCAGTGCGATGTAAAAATTAGCAGTGAGTGACCACATCATAGCACATCTAAATTACAGCCTAATGCATTTTTTCACTCCCAATAATTACGAATACTATAATAACAGCACTATGACTATCCAAAAGGATATGAATTTGCTTTACCTCACTTCAATTCATTGAGCACTCAAAACTAGTAATTACTATTGCTGAATGAATGCCCAACACTCCTCTCTTTTCTTCATGTTGACAGAGGCAGTAAGCCATTTATTTTAAACCACTCAGTCAAAATAGCAGCAAGAGACTTGATATGACCATGTTATTGTTTGTATGATAATAATTACCACCTTACAATCATTTAATGCTTAGATAAAATATTTGCCTGAATAACCAATTAAAAGTTTTTATGCATGCATAAATAACCAAGCTGATAAAATTGAAACTAGGTTTTCAGAGAAAATTGTTCTCTGCCATTTTTGTGTCCTTGGTCCAATGAATAAATTTCCCTTTAATGTTGATCAATCACCATTGCACTGTAAAGTGGAGCCCCTTTAAACATTTTGGCTTGGAATTCAGCTCCGTAATGCCCGTTCCTTTTAGCCTATGAATGTCGTTTTGCCCCTAAAATAGCCTCCATGGTGCATGCACTCACTTCTGGTCCGAGCCACGCTTGGCGCCATTTTGATGAGGGTGTTTATGGTGTGATGCTGATTTGATGCCAGCACTGCAATTTTGGAGATTAATGCTCCAGCTAATGCCTCCTTTTAACTTTGCAAAGCTGAACATGCATTCAACAGCAGGAAGGAACCCCTATCGGCACGACTTAAAACTACTTTCAGGTTCCTTCCTGCTGGTTCCCGCTGCAATTGTAGAAGTGTTTGGCTTTTCAGAGAGTTATTTAAAGTTGCTGAAATTGACAAAGAGTGATATGACATGTGCTTTTGGGCTTTGTTCTGAATTCAGGGATTCTGCAGAAAACACTTGCTCCCTGACATTTATAACAGTGACTACACTTCAAAAGAAGCTTCACTGATTGTCACACACTTTGAAACATCCGGTGGTCATGAAAGGTGTTTTATATAAGTCCCCTCTGGGTTACAGCAAGGCAGAGAGAATGAGCAGAGGTAAAACAGAGCAGGACAAGTTTCTAAAAGAGGGAGGAGAAGAGGGTGGAGGGCTCTCAACTGGGGGTCATCCATGCCTAGGGTGTTCGGGGAGCAATTCTCTTGCCTGAGCCTCAGTGAGGAACAGTCTGCCAAGACTTCTTCTGTTTCCCTAAGGATGTCCTCACTGAAATATGCTACCTGCTGCAGCCACAACTGCTGCCTCAGAGCAGGGTGAGGACAGCATTGCCAGTGGCTGTGAAGCTGACAATGGCCATGAACTTTTATGTGCCAGGCTCCTTTGCTGGCAATATTTGCAACAACTCTCAGTTTGCCATCCATTGTTGCATTACAGAGGTTACTGAAACTCTGTTTGCAAGGAGAGCTGAATACATTTCGTTCTGTCTTGCCAGAGAGAAGCAGGCAGGGTGAGCACATAGCTTCACTAGGACTGCAGGGTCCCCCATGGTGTAGGGTGTCACGGACTGCACACACAACTGCTTTGCAGGGGCCATATATCATCTCTGAGATATGCCACAACTGAAAGGGATTCCAATGTCCAGCTGCCCTGGGACCACATACAGCGTGTCACGCAGATCCTGCCAGCGGTCATGATGCCATCATTTTGCAAAAGTTCACTGTGCCATCTGAGCCATGGCAACAAACCAGAGGGTGGAGGCATGGAGGGGGCATGAGGGTATGAGGGGGCATGGGGAGTGGTCTGGAGGGGTGAAGGGGTGAGGGGTGAGGCTTGGGGGCACAAGAACAATGCTGGGGGCTGTGCTTCTGTCCCCAGATTATCATTTGACGCCATGGCTCATGGCTCTGGTGCACAACCCACACACACACGCACACGTGTGGGCAGCTTGATGAAAGCCAAGCTGCCGAACAAAACGTGACAAAGCTCACGCGATGCCTCCGCTGCGTGGACCACTCTGGAGGAGCCCTGCTTGTGCCTGAGCTAGTGTGACAGTAAGCCCAGCTTGTCTGACTTCAGTTTGAGCCTCTACGGCAGCACTCAGACACTGAGGCCGGGGGGGTTTCCTGGCCCCGGCAAGGCAGGTCCTCCCGCGGTGGATGCGGTGGGTCATTCAAACTTCCATTCGCTTTGGCGGGGTCGGAAGATCCAGGGGGAGGGGCCGGAAAATTCTGTCCTGAGCGTCTTCTGCTGGTGCTGCAATGGAAGCTGTGACTTTGGGCACCGGATGCTGCATCATGGCCTGCAAATGTGCTAATGGATTTGACCACCACTTCCACACTGGGAAGGATGGACGCGTAAGACCCTGTGCCCAGTTGGAGCTGGATTCCTCCATGCTTCTTGATATATGAATGTACGAATTGGGAGCAGGAGTAGGCCACTCGGCCCCTCTGAGTCTGCTCTGCCGTTCGATAAGATCATGGCTGATCTGAAAGTAACATCAACTCCACATTCCTGCCTACCCACATGCTGACCATAGGTTTTCTGGCAGGTCTATCAAAGCAGCAAGCATTTTATTGTGTACAGCTATACCTCATTTAGCAACGTTCTGAAAAATTGCCAATGCTAAATGAAAATCACTTACCCACAAGAAAACATGTAAGAAAGGGTGGGTAACGTACCTGAACTATTATTTTTACATTAAAAATCTATTGGCTGCCTTGAACCTAACTGGTCCAAAAATCCTCTTACCAATTCTTAATAACTGACTAACTTTTACTAACTCCCTCCCCCTCGCCGCTTCCTGGAATGTACCACTCACTGCCTCCTCGGACCCCCTTGCTCATCGCTTCCTGCCACCTACTCTGTTCCTGCCCTCCCACTCACAGCCCATCTCCCCAGCCCTCACTCGTAGCGAGGACTGAGGCGAAGTGCGGCAAGTGAGGCAGTGAGTGAGCCAGAAGCAGCGAGGGTTCAAGCGAGGGAAACAGCAAATGAGAGGGAGCAGGAGGGTCGGGGAGAGACAGCAAGTGGGAGGTCGGTGGCGAGTGGGAAGGTCGGAGCAGGGAAGCAGTGAGCAGGATGGTCGGGGAGGCGGTGAAGCCCTGGCTTGTTTTTTTTAAGAAGGCTGAGCATGCGCAGTAATGAAAATGGAGGCAGCGCTATCCCGGGAACATCCCTAATTTACAAACTGAGCTACAACCAAAACACGCTATTAGAACACACTTTAAACAGTATACCCATCAATCCGCTTCTCCAGGCTGCCCCACCAAATTCATCGCCTGAGTTCTTTGCAGTCGAACTCCTGTGCCTCCTCACCCTCCAGCAAACTGGCACCTGGGCATCCTTGCCACAGGCCACTCATACCCGGTGTGTCATCATGTGCAGATCCTGCCTCTAAACTCTCCTTTAAGATATGCGCAGTGTTAGTATCTGAGCTGGTTCCTGCAAGTGTGAAAGCAAATGTGTGATGGTATTTCTTCTTCCTCCTCTTCCACCTCTTGGTCTTCCACCACTGCCTGGCCAGGGGGCAGTTCTCGGGTGTCCAAAAGGGGAAAGGGACAAAGGGTAGGATTGGGGTGAGGGGAGGAGTAAAAGGAAGAGGTGCATGCTGGCACAATCTACCGCTTGTAAATCAGGGGAGGTTGTGGGATCTGTGGGGAGTACGGTGTGGGATCTGGGGGACTACGGTGTGGGATCTGGGGGAGTACGGTGTGGGATCTGGGGGAGTACAGTGTGGGATCTGGGTGAGTACGGTGTGGGATCTGGGGGAGTACGGTGTGGGATCTGAGGGAGTACGGTGTGGGATCTGTGGGAAGTACGGTGTGGGATCTGGGGGAGTATGGTATGGGATCTGTGGGGAGTACGGTGTGAGATCTGGGGGAGTACGGTGTGGGATCTGGGGGAGCATGGTGTGGGATCTGGGGGAGTACGGTGTGGGATCTGGGGGAGTACGGTGTGGGATCTGTGGGGAATACGGTGTGGGATCTGGGGAGTACAGTGTGGGATCTGGGGGAGTACGGTGTGGGATCTGTGGGGAGTACGGTGTGGGATCTGGGGGAGTATGGTGTGGGATCTGGGGGAGTACGGTGTGGGATCTGGGGGAGTACGGTGTGGGATCTGGGGGAGTACGGTGTGGGATCTGGGGGAGTATGGTGTGGGATCTGGGGGAGTATGGTGTGGGATCTGGGGGAGTACGGTGTGGGATCTGGGGGAGTATGGTGTGGGAGCCGTGCCTGCACCCCAGACAGGAGCCCGCTCTCTGAAGAAGACTCATATGGACTCGAAACGTTAACTCTGTTCCTCTCTCCGCAGATGCTGCCAGACCTGCTGAGTTTTTCCAGCATTTTCGGTTTTTATTTCAGCCCTCCAGCATCTGCAGTATTTAGCTTTCATCAAGAGCCTGCTCTATGTTATGGTGAGCCCATCTCGAGTCTATCCCAGGTCAGAATCAGTGGCAGAATGACTTCATTCAGCTGTTCCAGCCATTCAGAGGTGCTGGCTAGCTTCAAGTAGTGCAGGCTAGTTTTAACTCATGCCAAACCCACGACCTCTACCACCTAGAAGGACAAGGCAGCCAATACATGGGAACGCTACCACCTGCAAGCTCTCCTCAAAGCCACACACCATCCTGACTTGCAACATCACCTTTGTCTCACTGTGGCTGGGTCAAAATCCTGGAACTCCCTCCCTAAGCACTGCGAGTGTACCTGCACCACATAGACTGCAGTGGTTCAAGAAGGCGGCTCTCCACTACCTTCCAAAGGGCAACGAGGGGGATGGGCAATAAATGCTGGCCTAGCCAGTGAAGCCCACATCCCAAGAGAGAATTTTTAAAATTTAAAATAGCCTCTCTTGGTTTTTGCACGCCTGGCTCAAGTGTGCAGCCACTCAACAGCATGCACACTACACGGGGCACCAAGTTGTGCAGTGGCTGCATCGGGAGCAGCAGGCATGGATAAATTACTCATTGCAATCACCATGCCCATTTACAGGGATCACTGAATTTCGCAACCTCTGTTTGTCAAGAAACAAAAGGCAGGACAGCGCCGCTGTCATATTCAATCAATGCGCCAGTGACTCTTAAAATACAAAGAAACACTGCACAACTGAAGTCACAACAAAAGTAATCATAACACAGTGCTCAAATCACACATTGGAGGGACTCTCAATACCGCAGATTGGAGGGACAGCCAATATCAGGATGGAGGGATATGGCTTTGAACTCCAACTCCGCTGATTTGCTGATCTCAGACCTACTGACAGGAGGCAGTGAGTGGAGTCTAATGCAAACAGGCATAGAAGAATAAACTGGAATGCTTTGATACTAATATGAGACTGCAAGGGATAAGCTGTTTAAGTTAGAAATGTGCATAGCAAAGAAGGGTGGATGTTATTGGTACTAGAAAAACACATCTGCAAAATGATGATGGACAAGAGATGAATTTAAAAGGCTGCTGAGTGTTTCACAAAGATAAATCCATTATGCTTAAGCTGGGGAATAGCATCACTGATAGAGAACTATAATAGCTATCAAAAAGGCACAAAAGAAGGCGACAGAGGCAAAATGCATAGAAATTTGCAATGATAAGGATAACAATTGGCATCTGTTATCAGTTACCAGCTCAAGGTGGAGAAATAAATAGTGTTGTTTGTGCAAGTAAGAGAGACTGTAAGAAATTGTAGTTGGCCAATCACAGGGGAGTTCAAAATTCCAGACGCAAAATGCACAAGAACAATACAAATGGAGGGTTGAAAGACAAATAATTTCAAAGCAGGAATCATTGGTTGCTTCTTTATGCAATGCTGGAAACAAGCAAAAGACTTAGTGCCTAGCAATCCATCGGAATCACCCCTCATAGTGCCAACAGCACTGAGAAATTCCAGCAAGTTCAGGCAACCAATTACCTACTAACAGAGGGATTCAAAATATCTTTTTTTTTTAAGCAATATAGGATTACTGCAAAATTTTGAGAATTACTTTAGGCAGAAATACTACAGGCAGAAATGAATGATGTGTTAATTCCAGATAAACCTGGTGCTCCACACGGCCACTACTCCGGACAAACCGATGGTAACTCCCAGGACCTGTCGGCTTTACCCAGGCTGCAGTACACTGACGTGAGTGGGACTGATAGGTCAGGCACATGCTGCTAGAGATGTATCACTTGTGCCCTTTAAAGTTGGAAACAAGATACAGGAAAACTAAAAGATAGCTACAAGAACTGATTCATTGAAAAACTAGAATAGTGGTTTACTATAGGGCTCCATCCAGAGGTGGAGAATTTAGCAAGGCCACATCCGTATTTCCAATCTGGTGTTATTATGACCCAAAATAGCCTGAAGTTCTTCACTGTCAGTTTCTGCATGTTAGTAAGTTGTTGCAATATGTTAGGGGTGGACCCGACCTTTCTTCTGCTGTATCTTCTCTAGTTACCTTTAGGCCTGAGATTTATGCTCCCCCACCAGCGGGTTTTTAGGTTGTGGACGGGGGAGGAGGCGTGAAATTGCAGGGACGGGGTTCCCGCCACATTTCCGCCTGCCCTGACCACACAGCGATTTTACGCTAGGGTGGGTAAGACCTCGGATGGGGGGCCTGCCCTTTCCCAACTGAGGACCTTAAGTGGCCAATTAAGGGCTGTTTGCAACCCAGCCTCACTGTTTAGGCTGGTGGGAACATTGAACCTCTGTGGGGTTGGCCAGAAAGAATCAAAATTAGATCTCAGCAGGAAGGTGGGGATTGGGGGAGGGGGCCCTCCATCAGAAGACCCCCTCTGAATGGGGGTGCCCTCCACTTAAAGCACAGTGACCTCCGGACCACCCCCCTACCCCGTCGGCCTCTCCTCCGAGGCACCTATTACCCCCCTCCTTGCGACCCCCCCAGTCCTTCCCTACCCTCCCCGCCCTGGGACACCTTATACTTACCTCCGGCTCCAGCACTTAGGCTCAGGTAGGTTGGTGTAGTTCCTCTTCTGTCCACTGTGGCGCTGTTGCTGCAGGGACAGGGGAGCTGATTGGCTGGCAGCTCTCTACAGCGAGACTTCCTCACAAATGGCAGGGGGTGGGGTGACATGGAAGTCCCACCTGCAGCCAATCAATGCTCATTGGAGCATAATTTGAGTGCGGGGCAGTCGGAGTTGGCGAGGATGTGTTCCCTGCCGACTCTTCAGATGAAAAATCCGAAAAATTCAGGCCTTAATGTAGAAGAATGCCTCAAATGGACATGACGCTTAGGGAGAAGGTATGGGGCTGATGAAAAGCTTTGTGATATGTGTGGGTAGGGTATTAAAAGTAGGAGGGCAGAGCAATCTAGGGAGAAGATTTCAGAGCAGGGGGTCTAAGCTTCTGAGTGCACATCTTTAAATGGTGGGGTGAAGGTGGGGTCTTGGTGCTCTGTGCTCTACGGGCTGTTCCCAGGGACACACACCGAGACAAACATTAACTGTAGCTGGAGGATCATCAACTCGGTGAAAGACGTTCTTTGGTCTGCCCGAAACTTGTTGGTCTTCCAGCACAAAGAGTTGTCCCCGACCGAGTGTTGCAGACTGGCACATTCCAAAGTCCAGGACTACGTGCTGAGGGATGCACTAAAGCTTGGGGCAGCCGCTGCAAAGGCGCAATGGGGAAAGGTCGCTGCTAAGACCTTTCTGCCACAGTGCACCGAGGGGCTGGGAACTGTTGAGAGCCCCTTGGGCTGTACAGCTCAAAATGAATGTATGCGGTGAATACTAATTGTATTATAAATGTATTGAAGCACCTCAGAGCGCAACATGATGTATGTTGAAAACTCCAATACCATTGTCTGATTGTCTGCATTGACCAGATTGAAATGATTGTAATATTCATTGATTGTACTGATGCACCTTGTGATACATGTTGTAAAAGTTGAATCTGATTGTACTTATGTGATGGTGATTTTGAAATGGTTTGGAATGTTCTTCCAGATATTTTGTGAATGAAATATATTTTTCAAAAAAAAAAAGGTGGGGTCTTGGGCAGGTATGCACAACAATGGTTGGACTTATATGACCCCCTTAACATAATGAAATCACCCAAGGCACTTCATAGGAGTATTATAAAGCAAGACTTGGCACTGAGCCACATAAGGAGACATTAGGGAGATGGCCAAAAGGTTCGTCAAAGAAACAGGTTTTCAGGAATGCCTTATAAGAGGTAAGAGCGGTAGAGAGGTTTAGGAAACAAATTCCAGAGTTTAGGGCCTTGGGCAGCCAAAGGTATGGCCACCAATACAGCAGCAATTAAGATCGGGGATGCTCAAGATTCCAGGATTAGATGAGCGCAGAGACCTAACAGCATTGTACAACTGGGGGAGATCACAAAGATTATGAGGGAGGGATTTCAAAACTAGGATGAAAATTTTAAAATTAAAGCATTGCTTGATTGGCAGCCAATGTAGGTCAGTGAGCACAGGGATGAACAGGACTTGGTGAGACTAAGGACAGGGACAGCAGAGTTTTGGATAACCTCAAGTGTACAGAGGGTAGAAATGCAATAGATCAGTCAGGAGAGCATTGGAATAGTCGAGTCTGGAGGTAACAAAGGCATGGATCACAGTTTCAGAAACCCGCCATAGTTACTGATCCATTTCAAACCTCCGAATCTCAGGAAAAATTGGTAAAATGATTATTAAGGCCACTTTGGTGTTGCTGGGGGATCGGATTTAGTAGCCAAATTTTTTTTCTCCTCCCTTTTTCTTTCACTAAGCGGTTGCCACCTGTTATGGTGGTGACTCTGGACCTGGCTGTGGCTTGTTTCAAACCACACACTTAAAAATGAACCTGCCGTGTCCTCAGGACACCTTCGAGCATTTCACAGTCAATTTGACATAGGAATTCTGAGATTACTGCGTCTTGTTTTGAAGCTTCTGTCAAGCCTTTTTTAACGTTTGCTCAACCTTCCTCAGGCATCGTTATGTTCTTTGACTCAGCTTTTTGATTGGGAATTTTCAACAGACCTCCACATGCTTTGGTGGAGTCCTTCTTGAGCTGCACAGTTGATTTCTTCTCTGCCTCTCAGCCTCCATGTCTGTTATGGAGCTTTTCTGGTGATTTCCAACTGATTCATCTAAGTCTTCCATTTTGGTGAGTTCTTTTCAGGTCAGACTGCAGGTTTTTCAATTTTTACTTTCGGAGATTTCAGGGTCCTTCCGCTGCTGTCACCATGTTGTATTTGTTGTGGTTGTCTAAGAGGTTCAGAGGCATGGAGTCTGAACAATAGCTATTTATTGTAGAACATAACTATGCACAGATATACAAGACAAGAGGCTTCTTCAGTCCTAGCCATGAGCTATCTTCATTCAGATTACTCCCAGACTACGACCAGTCATGTGACTCCCTTTACTTCATCATGTGAGCAGTACTGTTTCCCCAGTCCCTTTCATTGCTGAACGCCATAATACTACGTGGCTGACTCTTAGTTTTTGACACACACACCAGCCGTAATCAACAGGTGCTACCAAGATTGAAATCTGGAAGAAAATATTATTCATGAATAAAGGTTACAGAACTGTGTTCATTACTGATTTAGCCTCTGTGATGTACAGAGGTAGGCATTCCTCCACCTGCCTGTATGTCCACCCACAAGTCTCAAGTCGCTAGTTGAACAGAAAATTAAATGAGCCTACCTTCAGTTGCTATGGTGTCCTTTGTACTACATTTCTCCTATTTAAGGGCAAGAGTTCAAACTTCATAAAGGGATTGGATCCCTAACCTAGGCTAACACAACAGTGCAGTACTGAAGGAGTATGACATTGTCAGAGGTGCTACTTTCGGTTGAAGCATTAAAATGAAGACTCGTTCAGGTGGATGTGTAAAAAAAACAATCTTAAGTCACTACCTGAAGAAAGGAAGAGGAAGGTTCCTTCTGTCCAGGCCAATATTTATCCCTTAACCAATGCTAGCCCAAAAGCAGCAAACAGATTCACTGGTTATTTATCTCATTGTTTTTTGTGGGACTTCGCTCTGCACAAATTTTGTGTTTGCCTACAAAACAATGACTGTATATATGACTAATTTGTGTGATAACTTGTCTAATAAGTGTGGCACTCGTGGGAGGAATAGATGACTTTGCGCCTGTGGTTCCCAAAGTTCTCCACGACTGAGGACTTCCTCATGTCATGTCTTGTTCCGTTGTACGTCAACTGATAGAGGCTGATTGTTATGATTAGTCAATAACTCAACTATCGTTACATCATACTAGAGTAGTAGAAGGTGAACTAGATAGACCTTAGCCTTTTTTCATCTCAGAATTCCTATGTCAAATTGACTGTGAAATGCTCGAAGGTGTCCTGAGGACACGGCAGGCTATATAAATGCGAGTGAGTTCTTTTCTTCTGTTTATTGACCCACAGTGACATTTTATGTTGTTAGTGGGGGCATTGGTGTCCCAGCAAAAAAAAAGGCTGCAGTCTGCCAATACAACAGCTATCATTAGCATCTCCCTCACGCTAGGCCATAAGTTTAACTTCCACTCCCTGCATTACAATTGCTTTCATTGCTATGAAGCTGAACGCGTAAAACAGGAGTTTAAAATGAGCTTTTGAAAACACACATTAAAGCAACTACATGCACCCAGAGGATTTAAAGCATCTATTGAATAAATAGAACCAAAAGAAATGGCAACTCGCTCTATTTATTCCATGTACTATTCATTATTTACTGACCCAGGAGGTTGAGTGGAGCCTTTGGTTAAAGGAAGTCGCAAGAGAAAGCTCACGAAACCAAATGCTACCTCAGTAATTCCAAGTTTTCAAAGGGTAAAAACTTTTCCTGTTGCTTTGTTTTTCTTTAAATCAATGACTGCCCCTCCTGTAAGGATCTGTATGGCCCATAGAGCTTGAAACATTTGAAAAGAACACTGGATAATGGGAGCATGGAGATTGAACATCAACTCAGGCCAACTCCAGCATTAGGACAGCTGTTCAATTAAAATAGCAACTCACTCCAGCAGTTTGCTCTACTTGAGGTTGTTCTGCCAGAAATCATTCAGCCCTGATTTGTGAGTACTCTGAAAATGAGCATAGCAAGCCCACAATACGTCACAGCCTGAGGAGAAGCTGGTGTTGTAAGAGCTACATGAAAAAAAAACAAAGCAGCCAATTTTTCAACACAGCTACTTTTGCATTACTGATCTGATTGGGGTTAGGCTCATAGGTTCAATTGTTGTTGGATTCTTCCTTCAATGCACTTTCTCGGGATCCTTCTTTTGCAGCTTGTCACTTGCAACATCCATCAAGTGCCACTGAAAACAGATTCAATCCGGAAGGTTAGGAACATAGGGCTGGATTTTACAGTTTCCATTGGGGCAGGGGGAGGTGGAATGGGAGCTGTGGGGTCCGCTCGCTCCCACGGTCTCAGCATGGTGAATCAAATGTCAGACAGCCAATTAGCGGCCATCCATCAGGAAGACAGCCAATTAGCATTGTGAAGTGGGCTCTGTGCCCAATTTGGCATCCAGGCCGAGGCATCAGGCGGGAGAGTGGTTATGCCATAAACCGGAAGCCCATAAGACCATAAGACATAGGAGCAGAAATTAGGCCATTCGGCCCATTGAGTCTGCTCTGCCATTCACTCATGGCTGATAAGTTTCTCAACCCCATTCTCCCCGTAACCTTTGATCCCCTTACCAGTCAAGAACCTATCTCTCTCGGACTTAAATACACTCAATGACCTGACCTCCACAGCCTTCTGTGGCAATGAATTCCATAGATTCACCACTCTCTGGCTAAAGAAGTTTCTCCTTATCTCTGTCAGCAACAGCCACCAATTTAAAGACCCCCTGCCCTCACTCACTCCTTATTTGTTATGGCAGCCTAAAAGCAGTAAATAAATGAAGTCCAATAATATGCAAATGCTGACACCTTCACCCCCTACATTCAGCCATGGTCCTGTTTGTAGGCCTTCTCATCTGCCCTTGTGCCACCTCCTGCTATCTGGTGGCATGGGGGAGATGGTGGCATAGTGGTAATGTCATTGAACTAGTAATCCAGAGGCCCAGCTAATGTTCTGGGGAAAAGGGGTCAAATCCCACCATGGCAGATGGCGGAATTTAAATTCAATTAATAATCTGGAATTGAAAGCTAGTCTTGGTAATAGTGGCCATGAAACCATCATCAAATGTAGTAAAAACCCACTAATGCCCTTTAGGGAAGGAAATCTGCTATCCTTACCCAGCCTGACCTATATGTGACTCCAGATGATCAGCAATGTGGTTGCCTCTTAACTACCCTCCGAAATCATGGTAGCAAGCCACTCAGCTCAAGGACAATTAGGTATGGGCAACAAATGCTGGCCTTGCCAATGATGCCCACAACCCATGAAAGAATTTAAAAAAAATTACTCCCAGTGAGATGCAAACATTACAGCATAGTTATAATGGGGGATTTTAATTACACAAATATAGACTGGGATAGTGGTACTATAAAGGGCAGAGAGAGGCAAGAGTTCCTACAACGTGTTCAGGAGAACTTTCTACAGCAGTTCGTGTCCAGTCCAACAAGAAAGGAGACACTGCTAGACCTGGTTCTTGGAAATGAGATAGGCCAAGTGTCAGCACGGGAACATTTAGGAGTGATCATTGTATCATAAGGTTTAGGGTGATGGTAGAGAAGGACAATGTGCAATCCAGAGTAAGAATAATTAACTGGGGGAGAGCTGACTTCAAAGGGGCAAGAACGGAGCTGGGCTGGATAGACTGGAACCAAAGGTTGGGGGAGAAGCTATAGCAAGAACAATGGCTACCTTCAAAGAAGAAATGGTTTGGGCACAGACAAGGTATATTCCCTGAAAAAGGAAAGATAAGGCAAACAAATCCAGAGCTCCCTAGATGAAAATGGAGATATAAATTAAAATAAAGAAAAAAAAGTGTGCTTATGTCATCTGTAGAAAATTGAGAACCAAGCTGAACACTGAAGGTTCAGAGAAGAGGTGAAGAAGCAACGATGGATTATGAGAAAAGACTGGCATCCAACATAAAGAGGAATCCCAAAGTCTTCTATGGGCATATAAATAGTAAAAAACTGGCAAAAGGAGGAGTAGGGCCAATTAGGGACCAAAAAGGGGATTGACACATGGAGGCAGGGGACATGACTGAGGTGTTAAATTAATACTTTGCATCTGACTTTACCAAGGATGCGTGTGAAAGAGCACACAGATCTCCCTGAGGCAAAGTGCTGCCTCATGGAGATCGGCTCGGATCTGAAACTTGAAATAAATCTGAGAAAAAAATTTCGCTGCCATGTCCCCTCATGTGACACTGTCACATAAGCTGGGGCACGTCCATAACTTTTATTTTGAAATATTCCGAGATTTTTAAATCACTTATGAAACCTCATCCCGCCCGTGGATGAGGTTACATGCATTTTCAGAAGCCCGCCAGGGCTCCCGGCCTGCCCGCCAACCTTAAGGTTGGATGGGCAGGTCCATTAATGATTTCAATTAGTTTTTTAATGGCCTTAATAGGCTGTTGACAGGTCAACGGGCGCACAGCTGAGTCAGCTGCATGCCCGCCGATCTGTAAAGCTAAATGACGCAGGGTGATGTCAGGACATACGCCCGCCGTCACCCTGCGTCATTTTATGCGTCGGCAAGCGGGCCCCGCCCCCGCTCGCCGAACAGAGGATTCTGCCCAATGTTTCAGTCAATAAGAATTTCAAAAGAGATTTCAGGGTCCCTTGTCCTATCAGACTGGTAGTCTCCATTGGCCAGGCCTAGCTTAAGAAATGTAAATGGCCTTTGTACAATTCCCTTGGAAGTTCATCTTCTGCAGCTCATCACTTAGCACCTCTTCAGAGATAACGAGGTGGCAGCTGCTCTGAACACCAAAAAGTTCCTTTTCTTTGAGTCACAGCCAGCCATGGATTCAGTCTTTTTAAAGTCTTTGTCCAGTTTTTAAAAGGTAATAAATTAGCCATGATGATATATATATATTCTTTAAAAATATAGAGTGAGGTCTTGTCTCCCTGACAAACACGTATTGGTTACAAAAACATTTGAAGTGGTGAGGAAGAAAGGATATCTGAGTGGTCGAGGCAGTTGGAGACAGAGGTCATGTGAAGGGGCCTTCAGGAATATGTCCAGAATTGGCAGCCCTGGTCAAGTGTCAGAAAACTATGAACTCAAATGCTTTATGGGGCTTGACCCCGTAATCTAGGCTGCCACTTCAGTGTATGATCATGCTGCCATCTCTTGGATGCGATGTTAGACTGAGGCCCCGTCTGACTGTTCAAGTGGGCGCAAAAGGCGACATGATTTCAGGTAGAGTAGGGTATTCTCCCAGTGTCTGGCAAACGCTTACCCCTTAAACTGAGACAAATGAATTGGTGATTCATTTCATTCCTGTTCTGGCAATTGCTGTGTGTAAATTGGCTGCCATGTTGCCAAGTTCAAAAGTTATTCATTGACTTTGAAGCTTTTGAGACATTCTTAGGATGTGCGACATGGAATGAAAGAACAAAAGAGGAATTTTAAGAAAACAAAATAAATGTTGCACTTGGCTAGCAGCTTTCGTGGAATCTTTTTTGTGCATCAAGTAGAGCAAGAGGCCTCGGTTTAACATCTCATCTGAAAGACGTTGCCTCTGGCAGTGCAGCATTCCATTGTTCCTTCAATGAAGTGCCAACCTAGATCTTTGATCAGGTTTCAGGAGTGACCTTCTGACTCAGTGATGAGGGCACTACCATTGACTCACGCTTGATAGATGGATCTACCTAAGGAACCAATCTTTGAGTTAAAATATGAATGAAAGTGTTTTATATCTTTGCAAAAATACTTGGAGCTATACTGAAGACTTCAGAAGTTACTAATGCTCCTTGAACCTATTGTAGAATAGAGCAGAAGGCAAGGTAAAAAAATGGGATGTCAGGAAAGGAGAAAGTCATTTGTGCAGAAACAGTAAAGATTTGTTGTGTTGGTATAAAAAAGGGGAATAAATTACTGGGTTAATGCAGTCCTGAACTAGGAGCATAGGAACAGGAGAAGGCCGTTTAGCCTTTTGAGCCCGCTCTACCATCAATAAGATCATGGCTAATCTGGTTGTAATCTCAGCTCCACTTTCTGTCTGCGCACCCTACCACTATCACCACCACCCAACCCCCCACCACACCCCCCAATAACCCTCAACTCTCTTGCTGAACAAAAATCTGTCTAATTCTGCTGTGAATAAATTCAATAGCCCAGCCTTCGCTACTTTCTGGGGAACTCTCCGAAATGCATCAACTAATCCAATAATATGTAATACTTTACTGAGAGGCCTGTGTAAAGGAAACTATTTTAGTGAACAGCTCAGCAAAGTCCGCAGAAGCCTGATAATCAGAACTGACAGCCTATTATACTCTCCCAGCTGTGTGTACTCTCATTACACTAAACAGACCAAATATCTACAGTAAGATGGGAATAAATATTCCAGCAGCATCATTTAGCAGCAATTGCATGTTACATTTTTTTCCCAAGAGGTTGGCAAAGATTAATTTATTAACTCCTTGTTCACCCACTATTTTTGGATGTGCAAATTCTGTAGTTCGAGTTATGTTATAATATAAAAACCGCAGTTTAAGTAACGATCTGAGATAGCAAAATTCAGACGGGTGCTTTCATCCCCTTTAAGGACTGTTATTTATTGCACTGTGTTTACCATTCCTATCTCCCTATTATATTGATGTTACAAGATTCATCACTGAATTGTCTCTCTTTTCTCCTAAGCTACAAATAAACTGCCCTCCATCCGCTTCCATCTCCCAACATCCCCACTATTTTGAAATTAAGACTCCTCATCCAATCTCTAGTGCTAACTGATTCAATGGGACCCCAATCCTCCCTAAATTTTTATTTGCTCCAGCCATATTCAGACTTTCATCAATCAAGCTCGCTGCTGCTTCCTGGTTTATACTCTTTTTCTTCTGCCTCACACATTTCACTTCCGACACTGCTCTGCGTTGCAGATCTGGTCAAAGGAGCAAGTGTCTGCCAGCCCCCGACCACCCTTGGGGTTTTCTGTTGGAAGGATAGAAGTATATAACACAACAAATCAACTTTTTATGGAGCCTTTCACACAGGAAAAAAAAATCCAAGATGTGTCACAGAGGGATAAAGAAAGAGACGCAGGGCCAAAGAAATTTTAGAAGACATGACCAATGACTTGTAAAATAAATGGGTTTTGGAAAGAAAGAACTTGTATTTACGTGGTGTCTTTCACAACCTCAGGATGTCTCAAAGTGCTTTACAGCCAATTAAGTACTTTTGAAGTGTAGTCACTGTAATGTAGGGATGTACAACAGACAGTCTGCGCACAGCAAAGGTTTCACAAACAGCAATGAGCTATTGACCCGATAATCTTATTTAGTGGTGTTGACTGATAAATAACGATTGGCCAGGTTGCCAGCCAACCAGCCCTGCTCTCTGAGCAGCGCTATGGATTTTATTACATCCACCTGAAAGGGCAGATGTGCCTCATTTTGACATCTCATTTGAAAGACAGAACCTTCGACACTGCTGCTCACCCTCAGTATCGACATCCAGGAATGGTTGAGCAGAAATGTTCTCCAACTAAATATTGGGAAGACGTTCTGTCCTCACCCCAATCTCCATTCCCCAGCCCCTGACTCCATCCCTTTGCTGGGGCTGGAATTTTACGGCCCCCTGGTGGTGGGGACGGGGCCATAAAATGTGGTGAGCCGTTCTAAACTCCATTGACTTTGGCGGGAGCGTAAAATCCCGCTGGCGTAAAATTAGGCCCCTGGAAACTACCTGAGGTTGAACCTTTCGTAACCTTAGTGTCCTATTTGACCTTGAGGTGAACGTCTGACCACATGCTCATGTCGTCTCTGAGGCTACCTATTTTTACCTCCTTAATATCACCTGATTCTGCCCCCACCTCAGTTCACCTGCTGCTGAAACTGTGTTACCTTTAAACTTGGTTATTGCGACCTACGATTCCAACAATGGACTCCCATCTTACAATCTCCGTAAACTTAAGTTCACCCAAACCTCAGTTGCCCATGTTTTAATTTGCACCAAGTCCCGTTCACCCTTCACCCCTGTGTTTACTGACCTACATTGGCTCCCGGTTAAGCAACTCCTCGATTTTGAAAACAGCAAGCGCTAGATATACTGACAGCATCTGTGGAGAGAGAAACAGAATGAACACTTCCAGTTGAATATGAATTCTTCAGAACTGAAGGAAGGCAGAAATGTGGTGGGTTTCTATGCCATTGAAAGGAGGGAGGGGAGGAAGAACTAAAGGGAAGGTCTGGGATAGGGCAAACAGCAAAAGAGATTAAATGACAAAGATGTCAAGGAACAAAAGGCAAAGGAAATGTACATTTCTACTTTCCTTCAGTTCTGAAGAGCAGTCATATTCCACGCAAAATGTTAACTGTGTTTCTCTTTCCGCAGATGCTTCCAGACCTGCTAAGTATTTCCAACACTCTGTCTTCAGGTTTCCAGCATCTGTAATGTTTTGCTTTTATCGTTGATTTTGAAACTCTCATCTTTGTTTTCTACTCCTTCCATTGCCTCATCCCTCCCTATCTCTGTAACTTCCTCTAACCCCACAACCCTCCAAAATATCTGTGCACCTCCAATTCTGGTCTCTTAAGTATCCCAAATTGTAATCGCTCCACCTCTGGTGGCCAAACATTCAGGTGCCTATGGCCTAAGCTCTGAATTCCCACCCTAACCCTGAATTTCCATCTCTGCCTCTCTCCTTCTCATTCCTCCTTTAAGATGCTGCTTAGAACCTAAATTTTTGCCTAAGGTTTTAGTTATCTGTCTTACTATCTCTTTATGTAGCTCAGTGTCAAATCTTGTTTGATAACACTCCTGTGAATCACCTATGGATGTTTTACTACAGTGAGGGTGCTATATAAATGCAAGTAGTTGTTGCATCAGCTTAGATTAGGTGCTCAAATCCCTCAAGTGGGACTGGAAGCTTTAAGGGGGATCGTAAAGGAAGAGGAGGAGGTGGGGAGGCAAGAGAGGAGTTTATAAAGGGGTTTCCAGTGTTGGATCATGACAATGAAGGCAGACCACCAATGGTGGGGACAAAGGGTAATGGGGGCACTGGGATGCAGAAAAGGGTAGAAACGAAGGAATAAAGAGTTGGTCTATAGAGCTTAAACTCTACAGCTAAACAGCTGGAGAGGGATGACGCCATGAAGAGATATAAACACAGGGATGAGAAGAATAAACTTGAGGCTTTGGGAACTAATGTAGACTGTGAGGACAGAGATGACGATTAGGATACGGGGAGCAGAAAGTTTAGGATGAGCTGAAGATTCAGTGGGTTTCAGTTGCAGATGGGCTTAGGCAGGCATGGGTGAAGCTAAGAACTGGCTTGGCATGGCACAGCCAGTGAGGTCCTTCAGCGCTAAGTTGCTGTTTGCATCAGATTCAACACGGCCAAGCCATTGCAATCAGGAATTAAAAAAATTGAATGAGCAAATTATTTGCCGCTCATTTTGGCCACGTTCTGACCCGCAGAATCAGCCGACCTCGAAGCGATTGGGGAGTGGGGGGGAAGTCCTTACTCCAAAAGATGGGTGAAGTGATTGGAGGTGGAAGTATACAGTCTTTATGATGGAGATGCCAAGGGATCAGAAACTCAGTGTCAAAGTGCACACCTAGGGCACAATTTTTCAGTTGGCGTGCGGGGGCAGGCCCGATATGCCGATGCGCCATGACGTCGGGCATGTGTCCTGATGTCATTGCGCTGAGTAGCGATGTTTCGGTCGGCGGGCGTGTGCCAGAGTCGGCTGCGCATGCCGCCGATATGTAAACGACCTGTTAAGGCCGTTAAGGATTTAATTAAGGTTATTATAAACACCGCCCGTCCAACCTTAAGGTCGGCGGGCAGGCGAAAAGGCCAAGCAGCCTTTGCCTTTTTTAGGAAACCTCATCCACGAGTAGCATGAGGTTTCTGAAAGTTTTTATTAAATAAATTTAAAAATTTTCATTAATATAAGAACATGTCCCAACTCATGTGACACAGTCACACGAGGGGACATGTTTAAATCAACTTATAAACCTTTTACCTCATTTTTTGAACATCGATTCAATCTCCCTGAGGCAGCTCCGTGCCTCCGGGAGATTGAAGCACTCTTTTGCACGTATGCGTGAAAGAGCACTGGCCCCGACTTTCCCTCCTCCCCCTGCCCGCACAGGCAGTGCTGAGCGCTACAGGCCATGTATTACGCTGGGCGGGCCTTAATTGGCACGCTCGTGTAAAATGGCAGCATGGAGCCAATCGCGGGCAGTGGTGTGCTCCGTACTCACCCGCTCCTGCCAAGCCCACCCACCATATGAAAAATCCTGCCCCTAGTTTTTTGTACAAACTGATTCAGCACGGGGCGGTGGTCAGAAGGTGGGGAAAGGGTAGGTATGGGGTGGGGGGGGTGAAGTTTGTGCCTCACTGAGCTTCAATAAATTACTTGTGATAAAACATTCCACATTCTCACACTTTCCAAACTCATTGGGGGTGAAAATGGGGCGGGTTCTATAGTGGCCAAGTGCTCCTGTCCACCAGATCGCTGCCCATGTGGTTATGCCAAAACTTTACTCCAAGTAGCTCTGAGGGGAAAATATAGGTGAAGAAAGGGCATGTTCATGCTGCTGGTCAGGAACCTGGAAGCTATCAACAGGGGGCTCGTTGCTATGGGCAAGGACTTCTGCAGGATCTCTGTCACACAGCTGGCAGAGGATTCCTGGAGGTACGTCAGAGATCGGGAGAACCCAGGCGGTAATTTTGGGCCGGTGTGCAATGGCAACATGAAGAAAAGCTTTTTTAACGCAGCAAGTGATTATGGTCTTTCATGAGCTACCTGAGAGTGTGGTGGAGGCAGATTCAGTCATGGCTTTCAAAAGAGAATTGGATCATTATTTGAAGAGTAAAGATTTGCAGGGCTGTGGGGAAAAGGCAGAGGAGTGGCAGGCTGAGGGTTGGAGCCAGATTGGAGTCACAACGCGAGGGAGAGAGCAGCAAGGGGTGAAGTCCAGGACTTGTGAGTTGCAGTGTGGGAGGGGCCAAGGCCACTCAAAGGGCACTCAAAGCCTCTGACAGTGGCTAGAGAAGCAGGAAGGGGAGGTGGAGCAGACACACAACTGCTGGAGACCCAGTGCCTGGGCAGCAGCCCTGCATCCGAAAGGCCATGAAGAGAGGAAGGATCCCCTCGTGTCTGGGAGATAATGTAACCTGGTTCACGTGGTGACATGAGATTAGTAATAGGAGCACCACCGACTGAACTCTGCTATCCGGCTGATGGCTGATTAGAGGTAAGCTCTCGACAGCTCCCTGGTGGACCTGGAGTGCCGGACATGAATATAAATTGTAAAATAGTTCGTTCCTCTAAGTTAAGATTTTCAATTAATGTTTATAAAGATCTGGTGCCAGTGGAATAAAGCATCCCTGTTTTCTAAGCTTTGTGCAGTCTGTGCACTTGAATCCCCCATATAAATATATATATACACACACATGTATGCAAATGAGTAATCAAATCAGTAATACGTTTTCAAAACTGATTGTTTGAATTTCAAAATTTAACTTTCCTCTACGAAGGAATTCCCATTTTCACACAATAACCTTTCTGATGGATTTCGCTACCGAATCACCCTCAGCACAAAAGCATCATTGTACTGGTTGACTTTAAATTTATGGATACGACCTAACCAATCGTTTGCTGGAAAGGGAATTCTGCAGCTCTGACTCTAATCAATGTGCTATTGGCTAACTTTGCAATCAGATCACTCAACAGCCTCTGTGAAAAACCAAGGTTGACTTTCATTTCAACCGTGTCTTTCAAAGATCGCAGTTCAGCGCAGTTTGCAGTAAGCGTGTAAAACTAAATCACCCGTGGAACTAAGGTGTCCAAAAGGCATTTAAAGCAAGAAAACCTCCTGGAGAAGGTATGGTGAAAACTAGGGATTTTCCAAACAGCAACAATGTTCAAAAGATAAAGCTCACTTCTTGGTGAGTAGTGGAAAGGATTCGCATCTGCCAGTGACTCTTAACAAATCAAGAATGGGATATAGGTTGTTAGCCAGGCAGAGTTTCAATGCTATTAAGCAATGGGGGAGGGCAGGAGAAAGATAGACACAAACAAATCTGCAAGCGTTTAAGTGGTGGGCTGCAAGCTAGGGGATCAGTGATATTTCTAAAAGAGAAAAGACCTACATTTACATAGCATCTTTCACAACCTCAGGAGATCCCAGAACACTTTAAAGCCAATTAAATACTTCCAAAGTGGTGGTTACTGTTGTTAACGAAGGAAATGTGACAGCCAATTTGTGCACAGCAAGCTCCCACAAGTAGCAATATGATAATGACTAGAGAATCTACTTTTTGTGTTGTTGATTAAGGGCTAAATATTGACGAGGACACCAAGGAGTAGTTCACTGCTCATCTTCAAAATAGTACAATGGAATCTTTGTATCTAATGTAGAAAGCAGAAGAGGCTGCACTATCTGACAGGCAGCAACCCCCTCAAAACTGCACCAGGGGTTAGTTTAGATTTTTCCTACCCATGTCTCTGGTGTGGGGCTTGAACCCACAAACATTTGACTCTGAGGTAAGCATGCTACCACTGAGCCACATCCTTCTAGCTTTGCACAGTAAGTTTATAACATCATTCAAACCCTTTAATAAGATCGCATAACATTGTGAATCATAACCATTTTTCCCAATAGAACCATTTTGACCTTACTATATTTCCTCCCAATTACATTTTTAAGACCAAAATTAAACTGACTGCCGACAAGGATTAGTAATACAAATTGTGCATCTGGGTACGTGTACCTTTACTCAGTCTGTTACTCTCCACATGATATTTTTAATGCACGAGGTAGCATTGATGGTAGAACGTATTGTAACATGGCCTTCATGGAATGAATAGCGATTTTCCTCCTATACTTTGTGATTTCACATGGGCCTTATTTTGGATTTCCTGGCCCGAGTTGTATGTCCATCATGTATATTCTGTTGCCTGTCCATCGTGTATATTGTGTTGTCTGCCTAATGCAGTGTTTTATTGCTGAAATATATAGCTTTTAGAAAATATTTTAACATGAGATAAGTCAGCTGTGGGAGCAGAACAAGGTCCCACTTTAGTTGCGCCAATCAAACATTCCCAGATCATTCGCAATGCTCAAGGAAGAGTACATCCCTCTCTGCTTGGCTTTCTGCCAATGACATGGCTTAAACTGAACCTCAGAAGCACAGTCCCTACAGAGGCAATGCACCCTTTCCATCTGCTACATTTTCCACCCTATGGAACCTCCTGGGCCTGAATTTCACGTTTGGTGTATGCGCCTAGTCGGCGGGAGCTGAAGCTGATGTGAAATCTGGCCACAGTCACGTTGCGAACGCAATTTCATGCTGGATAGCCACAGCGTGAAACGTGGGAGGGCAAGCCAGGTGAGCACTCAGTCCCCTGTTTCTTGGGGGCGGTGGTATCTCACGGTCCTTGTGGAGGAGGTCGGTGTCAGGCAGGACACTCTCGTACCCAGGGATGGCAGGAGGAGGCCTCTGCACCTGACTAAAAGCCTGGGAGGAGGTGGCAGCCGAGGTCAGCGACTGCCACTTTGTGCGGCGCACATGGGTACAGTGCCACAAAAAGTTCAATGGTCTGCTGCGCTCAGCAAGGGTGAGTACTGAGTTGGCATGGATCAGTGTGGAGAAGTGTTAAGGGCTAGCCATCCCCCTGTGGAGCTGAGGGGTCTGAGTACCAACAGTCACTGACGCCGGAGCCGGCCAAGGGGGTGAGCCCTGGCTGTTTGGACTGAGTACCTTGCGGGTCGAGGGCCACAACTCGGATGTGCCCTGCGAGGTGTTCCTAAGCTGGGGTTGGCCAGGCTGCCATGACGCTGAAGGTAGAGAGTGGACTAATCAATGCTCCTCTGTCATTTCTGGAGAAGAGAAGCCGTAACACCGAGCTCAGAACTAAGGCAAGTGGAGGCCCCCCCAAACCTCCTAATTTTGAAGAGGTATGAGATGGATGCCTTAGAGCTGGAGTCCCACCACCCACCTCAGTCAGCCGGTCGTAGAGAGGGCAGGGATCTCCAATGAAGGTAAGAGTGCAGTGCACAGAGGTGAGTGTGTCAGATTGTGCAAACATTCTTGTAGTTTCATCATTAATGGGAGCCTCAAACCTGGAGTCCCCACTGATCATTGAAAGATGATGGCACCATGATGCAGATCTCCATTGTCTCACAAGGACACCTGGCATGCACAGTGACAGTGTGATGACTTAAATTAGTGGCGTGTCATTGTTATCCCCTAGAATTGCCAACTTGTCCACAAAGGCAGGACCCCGAAAAGCCACCCGTGATGCCAGAGGACCACTGGGCTTTAGATGCACCTGTGTCACAGCCCCTCACTGCACCAAGCACCAGCGCAGATACCAGCACCTTGGTGGGCATTAGATCATTGGCTGGCATATTGGTGCATAGTGGTGTGCACTTTGACACTGAGTTTCTGATCCCTTGGCATCTCCATCATAAAGACTGTATACTTCCACCTCCAATCACTTCACCCATCTTTTGGAGTAAGGATTTCCTCCTCACTCCCCAATCACTTTGAGGTCGGCTGATTCTGCGGGTCAGGACGTGGCCAAAATGAGCGGCAAATAATTTGCTCATTCAACTTTTTAATTCCTGATTGTAATGGCTTCGCCGTGTTGAATCTGATGCAAACAGCAACTTAGCGCTGAAGGACCTCACTGGCTGTACCATGCCAAGCCAGTTCTTAGCTTCACCCATGCCTGCCTAAGCCCATCTGCAACTGAAACCCACTGAATCTTCAGCTCATCCTAAACTTTCTGCTCCTCGTATCCTAATCGTCATCTCTGTCCTCACAGTCTACATTAGTTCCCAAAGCCTCAAGTTTATTCTTCTCATCCCTGTGTTTATATTTCTTCATCACACTGTCACTCTGCATGCCAGGCACCCTGGCGAGACAACGGAGATCTGTACAACCTAAGTATAAGACAACGTAAGCACAAGAGGGACTGTTCACGGGTGACCTTCTGTTCTGCCATATTTTGTTAATAGGGGCAGAATTTTTCTGTCAGCGAGTTGGGGGCGGAGCCTGCTCGCCGATGTGAAAATGACGCCGGATGATGTCGGGGGAAACCCCCAACGTCATCCCGCCCCATTTAAATATTCAGGAAGGCGGGCGGACAGCGAAATCAGCTGTCATCCCGCCGACCTGTCAATGGCCAATTGAGGCCGTTGACAGGGTAGTTAAAACAATTAAAGGCCCTGCCCGTCCAACCTTAAGGTTGGTGGGCAGGCCAGGAGCCCTGGCGGGAAGGAGAAAAAACATGAAACCTCAAACACCGGCGGGATGAGGTTTCACGTCTGTTTTTTAAAAGTTTAATGAAGTTTCTGTGCTTTTTATTAACATGTCCCATCTCGTGTGACATTGTCACATGAGGGGGACATATTAATAATTTTTTTATTTTTCTATTTTTGAAGTTTACAAATCTTTCACCAATCTCGCTGAGACAGCACTTAGACAGTTGGGGAATCCGCCCCCCCCACACCCCCGCACAGACATAACGCTTCCCATCAGGCAGCCCGCTGGGCGGGCCTTAATCAGCCCACCCACTCAAAATGGCGGCAGGGCCGTTTCGGTGGCGGCGATGGGTTGCCCGCCCGCTGCCGAGCCAGTGGGGCCCGCCCGCCCATCAAGGGCAAAATTCTGCCCCATGTTTATTGGCGTGGGCCATATATTAGCACCATATATTGTTCTGTTCACTTGATGTGAGCGCCAACATGTTATAAATTTTGCTTCTGTCTTAATGGCCTGGGTATACTTCATTTGTTTTGTAGGTGCAGGGCACACCAGTATCTCATGCTGGACGTGAGTGGCTAAACTTTATTGTACAGGCACTGAGTGGACTTTAGGTTCAAAGGAAAGGGTCATTCCAGACATCTGGGATGGAGGCAGCAGCCCTGGCATGAGGTGGAAGCAGATCATTGGCAGCCTAGCTGAAGGAGCGCTGGATCAAGGTGTCCCTGCCTCCCTGAATAATCCAAAGGTCTGCCTCCATGTCTTCACCATGCTCCTCACCGGGGTCCCCGTCTGACTCACTGCTGGATTTATCCTCTGTGGCCTGTGGAGCTGCCTCAAGATCCTCTTCCTCCAGTGGGTCCCCCCTTGTCAGTGCCAGAGTGTGGAGAGCGCAGCATGTAACCACTATCAGTGACACCTAGTCTGGGGGGGTATTGCAGTGCTCCCCTGAATGGTTCAGGAATCAGAAGCGCATCTTCAGAAGACCTATCATCCTCTTTATCACCACCCTTGACGAGACATGACTCCTATTGTAACGCTTCTCTGCCTCTGCTCTTTGGTGGTGGAGAGGCGTCATAAGCCACCTCTTCAACGGATAGCCCCTGTCACCCAGCAGCCATCCATCCAATCGGGCTGGAACACTGAAGAGCCTCAGCACCTGGGAGTGTCTGAGGATGTAAGTGTCATGGGAGGTACCCTGGTACCTTGCACAGACTTGCAGAATCTGTGTCTTGTGATCACACACTATCTGGATGTACATTGAGTGGCAGCCCTTCCTGTTGATAAAGGCACCAGGCTGACCCGCTGGAGCCTTGATAGCTATAGGTGTGCAGCTAATTGCACTCAGGATGCAGGGGAACCCAGCAATTGCTGCAAACCCACTGACTCACTCAGCCTGGTTGGCCTCGTCCATACAGAAATGAATAAATGTCATTACCCACCTGAACAGAGCATCAGTCACCAGCTTGACACAGCTGATTGGGAGACTCCACAAAGATCCCCCACTGAGCCCTGGAAAGAGCCGGAGGCATAGAGGTTGAGGGCCACTGTGACCTTCAGTGACACTGGCATGGGGTTTCCACCCATACAGTTGGAGGTGATCTCAGGCCCAATCACCTAACAAATGGAGGTCACAGGCTCCCTAGGAAGGCGGAGCCACCTTTGGCATTGCACCTTGGACATGTTGAGGTAGCTGCATCACTGCCTGTAAAACCTAGCAGCAGGATAGTGGCATCTTCTGCGGCCCCTTCTGCTTTGGGCTACCTGCCGGCCCTGCGCCCCTTGTGCCTGTGCCTCTGCCCTCCACAGGTTGCTCTCCTGGAGCCTGCACTGGGACAACTGGCCTCCTCTCCCTTCTGCCCCTCTCTTCCTTCTCAAAGGAGGTGCCACCAGAGGAGAGCACAATCCCCATTACCAGGGTAACGGGAGGCTGTCTGATACCTGGAAGCATCCACACGGTCAAAATCCTCCCGGGGCCTTGGAGACACCAAGGAGTCCTGAAATGAAGCCTGGAAGTGCTAAGACTGAAGCTCAGAACTGAGATGGAGCTGTCAAGTTCAAATAAGCAACTATCTCCTAAACTCCTCACTACTCACACTGGCAATGCTACAGGCCCTTTTGATCCGACCTTGGAGGAGGTTTTGTTAAAAGTGGGCTGCCTGCCTGTCCGTGTTTCCCCTGCAATAAGCACGAAATTGCACAAGCGACATTGTCAGGAAGATATGATAATTGTCACAATGTTATTGGAATTTATTGTTAAGTGGATAGTGTGGTCTGCATCTGTATGTGTGCGTGCATGTGTGTGTGATTTAATTGAATTAAATGCAGTGGGTTGGAAGGCTTTGATGCATTAGAAGATAAGCTAGGTTTGAAATGTTAAGTAGGTAAACATAGGTGTAAAGGGAACATTTGCAATTTTAAATAAACCAGGCGAGATTGTTTTCAAAGGAGGAGTGAAATATGTCACCGAGCCAGGTGAAGTTCAGAAACGGTGGCCAGAATTTTGACGATGGCTTGCGGGTGTGGGCCGGACACGCCGACGGGTAAAATGATGCGCAGTGACGTCGGGCATGCGTCCCAATGTCACTGTCCACCCACCGAACTGTCAGAGGCCTGTTAAGGGCTTTAGGGAACTAATGAAGATAATTAACAGCGCTGCCTGTCTAACCTTAAGGTCGGCGGGCAGGCAAAGAGCCCAAGCGGCCTTCGCATTTTTCAGGAAATCTCATCCACAGGCGGGAAGAGGTTTCCTGAAGGTTTTATGAAATAAATAAATATTTTCTGCACAATCCTTAAACACGTCCCAGCTCATGTGACACTTCCACATGAGGGGGTATGTCTAAATAATTTTTATCTTTCTTTATTTAAAAGTTTCAATATGAACTTAATCTCCCTGAAGCAGCTCTGTGCCTCAGGGAGATTTATGCGCTCTTTCGCGCGCATGAGTGAAAGAGTGCAGGCTCTAACTCTCCCTCCTCCCCCCGCCCACGCAGGTACCGCTGAGTGCTTCCGCCCATGCATCACGCTGGGCAGGCCTTAATTGGCCCGCCCCATGTAAAATAGTGGCGCGCAGCCAATCGCGGGTGGCGATCGGCTCTGTACCCACCCGTGCCTGCCTGACATACAGAAAATTTTCCCCAATGTGTTTATTTTTCCCAAAGATTACTGGTAAAATTAGTACTATGAGAGATTTTTATTATCAGAGAGGTAAAGTCCAAAGACATAGTGAAACAATGGGAATTTGCATTCAAAGAGGAAAATATGTATAAAGGAGTGAAGGCTGTGTGTAAGGGCAGGCATTCTAAGATCTAACAAGTGTCAAATGCCTTCAGCATCTACACCTCAAGCTGCTATCTACAAAGAACTGAAGTTAAGAAAACTCACTTTAATTGGATTGTTCAGGGTATCATTTTTCTTTGCCTGGGTCTTTCAAAATCTATGTGTCCTACTGTTGCCTTAACGAAAGTGTAACTGGGAGTTAGATTAATTAGGGGATTTAGAAGTTATCATGGCAGTAATTTGTAGATCTATGTATCTATTTAAAATTATTTCTTCTATTAATAAAGGTTTAATTTAGTTTTGTAAGAAACCTATAAGACTTGGTGGTCTTATTACTACTGAATTCAAGGCACACACCTCGAAATTTATACAAGTTGCAAAACAGGTTGTAGCAGTTGTTTCAAGTTTCCCTTTGGGATTTGAGCAGCTCAGCATTTACCATCGGCTGTGCTTTTTTAACAGCCTTAAGTGGCCCTCTAATTGCTGGTGGGTGCGGCTCTAACACCCGCGTGCACCCGCCGACCTGAAGATTGCTGGCACGTGGGAAGACGTCGGGACGCTTGCCGGCGTCGTCTTGCGCTATTTCACATCCATTTGGGTCGGGTGCGCGCTCGCCCGTGAGTCATAAAATTCTGAAGTTAGTGGGGCTGTAAACCGGTGTTGATGAGAAACAGGATCAAATCTGTGAGCCAACTGAGTACATCTGGACAGAAACTTCCATCCCCATTCTGTCGGAACTAGATTCAAACAATGTCGCAATTCTAAGCCTTTTGTGTGCACACACACGCACAAAAAAAGACATAAGCAAAATGTATCAAAATGCTGGTGCTGATGAGGTGTATTGTTGAGAAATTTTGGTAAAGATAAATGATATTGTCGATTGTTCATAGCAAAACAATTATTTTGATGAGGCACTTATCACACCTGTTTGGAAGCTAAATGATACTCAGCAGGAACCAACAGGCCAGAATAAAAAGACTACCACTTGCATTTATATAGCGCCTTTAACGTAATAAATCCTCAGGATGTCCCAAAGTGCTTTACAAATAGCGAAATGCTTCTGAAGTGTCGTCCCTCTTGTAATGTAAGAAACGCAGCAGACAATTTGTGCACAACCAGCTCCCACAAACAGTAACGAGATAAAGGTCAGGTTATCTGTTTTAGTGATGTTGGTTGAGGAATAAATCTTGGCCAGAACACCAGGGAGAACTCCCTGCTCTCCTTTGAAAGGGTTGGCGTGACGTCAGTTTAACATCTCATCCAAGGGACAGCACTTCTGACAATGTAGCACTTCCCCAGACTTGCATTAGAATATCAGCCTGGATTATATGGTCAAGTGCCTGGAGTGGGGCTTGAACACACACCCTTCGGAGTCAAAGGCGAGGCTGAACCTTGCCTGACCCATTAAATAAAATGTTAGCATCCGTATCTTTATGCAATGCTTTGCCATAAATAATACAGGTACCCTAAGAAATGCAACATCAAAACTAATTCAACACAGGGCAATTAAAATGTTAACTACCACCCTTGTTTAAATGGCTGTGATGTCCAACTGGACCACAAGCCAGCACAGGCTGAGCAATAATCCGATATAAAAAGCTGTGTGTATCAAATCTTCGTGACTCCCATAAGCATCAGAATAAATTTCCCCTTGCAAAGCTCAGCCTTTCTCAGAGCTTTAGAATCCATCTAGCAGGCAGAACAATGGTGTTTTAAATCACGAGAAGGCCTGGCGTCGGAGGAATAATCACTTTCAGTTAGCATTACTCGCTGAATTATACCTGCGTCTGTAATTGGTGCTGCCAACTGACTTGCCCCGAGCACTGACGATTAGGAAAAGCTGAATGCAGCTGCCAGGTTTCAGACCGCTGTAACAGCTGCCGTAAATCAACACAGGGGCTCAAGTCTTTCCCAGACAGATTATCTGCGTACGTCTCCGGGATGGAGAAGCAGAGTCACCATGCACATGTTTGGGGCCTTCATTATTTAATAGGGAAGTGAGGCACTTACCGATAAAAGTACTTTGAGCCAACTGACGACTGCTTGATGGGACAACTGTGACTTTGCAATCGCAACTCGGCAAACAAGAGACCTTTCAGTTTTCAATTCAGTTTTTTTAAAAATTCATTCTTGGGATGTGGGCAAAGCCAGCCAGACCAGGATTTATTGCCCATCTCTAGTTGCCCTTGAGAGGATAGTCGTGAGCCGCCCTCTTGAATCGCTGCAGCTCATGTGGTGAAGGTGCTCACCTATTGTTGTTAGGCAGACAGAGTTTCAGGAATGGCGGGCAATATACGTTCAGGTCAGGATTGATGTGCGACGTAGGAGAACTTGGAGGTGGCGGTGGTAGCACCTGCTACCCTTGTCCTTCTCGGTGGTAGAGGTCATGGATTTGGAAGGTGCTGTCAAAGGAGCCTTGGCAAGTTGCTGCAGTGCATCTTGTATATAAGAGACATGGCAGCCAAAGTGTGATTGTGATGGAGGGGGTGAATCTTTGAGGTGGGATGCTTTAGCCTGAATGGTGTTGATCTTCTTGAATGCATATCCTTTTAAAAAAAAAGTTATACTCCAGATTTTGTTCCTGTAAAGGGGAAACAAACCTTTTCCTCAGTTGAGGATTCCCCCTGCATTGCCTTGAATTAGCTAGTGGTCTTCCTTTAATCACCTCCTTGCTCAGAGATGTAACAGTTTCTCTTTCACCTCAGCTTCTACTCCACCAGCCTCTACTTCCACCAGATCATCTGACATCACTTTCACCACCTCCAACACGATTCCATCATCATACACATGTTCTATTTCCGTTCCCGTTCTGCTCCTTGGGGGGACTATTACATCTACAAGGTTATTCAGCCATCCTTTTGTAAATGTAAGAGATGTCAAATGTGCTCATTTACCTCCTTACACACCACTGCCTACGGCCCCAAACACACCTTCCCCGTGATACAGTCATTTATATGTGCTCACTCTAATCTACTTTTTGCTGCCCCCAATGTGACTTCCTCTGCACTGGAGACCAATTGTTGATTGGGTGATCACTTTATGAACACCTTTGTTCTGTCTGTATGACCCTCAGCTACCTGTGCCCAGTCACTTGTCCTCCCCGCTCTCATTCCCGCTCGGAACTCTCTGCCAGGGCCTTTGTGGATGGTTCCGATTAAGGTCCCAAGAAGGATATCCCTCCTCCTGGACAATTCTCTGGTCTTAAACATTGACTTCAGTAACTTTAAGCTTCAGCGACATCTCCTGATTATCCAATCTCTTTTGTGCCACACCTGCCCTGAGTGTTTCATCTCTTCCAGTTCCACAGGGCTCCCGCGTCCTTCTGATTATTTATTTATCTCTTTAATGTGTCTGTCCGTTTCTTGACTGAGGTTGCGTCATTTCGCTCGTGACTCCCTTCCTGAGTTTTCTGTTCTTTTTTTTGCTACGGACGGAATTTTACGCCCACGGAATTTTACAGCTCCATCGAAGTCAATGGGCTTCTGAAGGGCTCACTGCATTTTACAGCAGCCTTTGCCCCCGCCACGACTGGGTTGTAACATTCCGCCCTGTGTGTACTTTCCACCTTCCTTTTACTTTTCAGTTCTGAAGAAACAGAAAGATCAACCCCCCCCAACAGATGCTGGCTGGCTTGCTGTTCATTTCCAGCACATTCTGTTTCTGTTTTAAATCTCTCAAACTAACTGACCCATCATGTGGCTCCAGGAGTCAGGAGTCTTTTGATTTTCATACCCTGATGGCGAATGCTCACTCCGCTTTCTCCGGCTGCTTGCTTGCCTCAGTTGGCATATCACCCACTGGGAGACTTGAGGCACAGTGACCCGGAAGGGCTCGGGTTCAATAAGTGCCAAGTCAAGTCAAGCAGACCTCCATTAGAGAACAGGAGGACTGTACGGGGGGGGTGGTGGATGGGGGCATGGGGGAGGGGCTGGATGCTGGGGGAGAAGAATAACATCTACCGATCCCACTTTTGATCACTGTCCAGCTCCTCTGGCTGGAAAGGGTGTTTGCGTGTGGTGACAGCGGCTGAAGCAATCAGTTCCGAGGCCCAACTTGAGTGGATCATCCGCCCTATCGAGTGGTACTGCCAGCGTCAGGCTCCGATTTGCATCTTATAAGTAAGTGGGGCTCTTTGTGCCTCCTGCGGTGAAAATGGTGGTCCACGGAGCAAGAAGGAGGCAGTAAGTGCTGCTGAGCAGCTTTAGGAGCGCTACCATCCTGGTCTGGCCCTGCCCCTCCCCTGGGTTCTGTCCCAGCAAAGGCTTTGAAAACCTAAACAAACTGGAGGTTGAGTTTTCAAACATTTAATGCAGCTAAATCTTGCACTTAAAATACTCAAGTTCTTTTTTTCAATTACAAACAACTAACTTAGCCAAAATTGATAATTAACTTCTGCAATGTCATTGTAAATAGAAAGCAAAGATTGTTTCTTGAGTTTATTCAATGGAAGAACTGAAGAGGATTTAACCAGTTTGAAATAAGCTAGAAGAGAAATTTCTAGCAACGTGGATTCTTCTGGTCAATCATGATGATTCCCTCCCTCTTCCTGACCACAATTATTCACTGAAATGGCATACTTGGAAGAATTAGTGTTCCATGTTTTTCTTTTTGTAAAGATCAGGGTAAATTCCCGGTACTCCAAGCAGGAATCTAGACTCAGAGTGAGCCAGGTTAGAGAAAGGGCCAACCACATTGCAACAGGTTAGAGATAGGGCCAACCACATTGCAACGATAATTCTCCATCCCTTGCTCCCTCAAGCATAGCTGCCCACTGGAAACTCAGCAGCACTGAATTGACCATGTTGGATATAAACATTACATAGAATATACAGCACAGAAACAGGCCATTTGGCCCAAACAGTCCATACCGACATTTATAGTCTACTCGAGCCTCCTCCCATTCTTCCTCATTGAACTCTGTCAGCATAACCCTCTATTCCCTTTTCCCTCATTTGCTTATCTAGCCTCCCCTTAAATGCATCTACACTATTCACCTCAACCACTTCCTATAGATAGCGAGTTTCAGATTCTTACCACTCTCTGGGCAAAGAAGCTTCCTCTGAATTCCCTATTGGATTTCTTGGAGACTATCTTATATTGAGAGCCTCTAGTTTTGCTCTTCCCCACAAATGGAAACATTCTCTCTGTGTCCACTCTGTCAAATCCTCTCTTAATTTTAAAAGCCACCCTTATGTCATCCTTCAGCCTTCTCTTTTCAGGATAAGGCACCTGACTTGTTCACCCTTTTCTGATGGTTTTACTCGGTATTTCTGGTGCTACCTTAGAGTCATGGAGTTATACAGCACAGACACAGGCCCTTCGGCCCATCGTGTCCGTGCCGGCCATCAAGCAACTATCTATTCTAATTCCATTTTCCAGCACTTGGCCTGTAGCCCTGTATTCTATAGTGTTTCAAGTGCTCAGCTAAATACTCCTTGTAAATCTTCTTTGCATATCCAATATTTTACTCCATGAGGTCTCAACCTTCTGCTCTCAAGTAGTAACCCACACGCCATTTGACCCAAATGAATGGAATTTGCCCTTTGTGTTCAGCACTGCATGCACAAGTGGAATATCAAATCTCTCCCTGCATTCTGCGTACATGCAGATGACAACGCCAACCAATGTTCACACACAGAGTGAACATGGGAAAGCACACTCGTCTTAGCGTGTACTAAATAGGCCATTTCCTCCTCAATGATTCAATATTAAACCCAGCCTTGAATTATATCAGCTTGATGCTTCTGTACTTAAAAGAGTATGAAGGCTTGCAGATAAAAGCAGCATCCTGAGACAAGGATTATCTCTAATGATCACGACAGATTGAGAAGGAATTCATGGCCTGAATTTTACGTCCCCCCCACAACTGGCGGGTTTTTCGGAGGGGGAGGCCTGAAATTGCAGGGACGCCGTTCTCTCCAGGTTCCCGCCCGCCCCAACCTCGCAGCGATTTTATGTTTGGATGGGCAAGGCCTCGACAGGAAACCTGCCCTTGCCCCAACTGAAGCCCTTAAGCGGCCAATTAATGTCCACTTAAGCACCGTTCCCCACCCAGCCTCAATTTTTCGGTTGGTGGGGCCATTGCATGTCCATGGGGGAAGGCCACAAATAAACAAACGTGGATCTCGGGTGGGAATGTGCGGGGGTGCCTGCATCAGAAGGCCCCTTCTAACTGGGGGCGAGCCCCCCAACCCCCCACCCAGCCTCTCCCACAGGACCCTGATTGCCCTCCTCGTGACCCCCCCCAGGCCTTCCCTACCCTCCCAGACCTGGGACCCCTGACATTTTGCTTTTCCTCCAGTTCCCGGACTTAGTCTCAGGCCTCCTCATGAGGTTCCTCCTCCGTCCACTGCAGCGCTCCTGCTGGAGGGACCGGAGAGCTGCCGGCCAATCAGATCGCCTGGCAGCTCTCTAAGGCGGGACTTCCACCCGAGTGAGGGGCGGAGGTCCCGCCTGTTGCCAATCAGCGCTCATTGGAGCGGGAGCCCCCGACATCCTAAAAATTCAGGCCCGTATCTTTTGTGATGGAATTAGCAGCCCAGCTTCAGGTTTATGGCTTGCAATAAAAGACAGGTCGGACGCAGGTTTGGACAATGAAAATTAACACTAATTGAGCTCTGTGCTGAATTGCATAAAATTAAGAACCACGGGCATATTCAGAATTGTGAAGTTCACAGTTTCAATGCCTTTGGCTCTTTGCAAATTTTACCCACAGGGATTGGGACACTAATTATTGACACGCTAGTCAAGTGGGTTACACTTCTGTACTTGAAAGATTAAATGAAGGACTGGATGTTGCAATGGGTTGGTATAGTGTCTTCTCACCTCTACAAAATGAGTTCAAAGTCATCATGAACTGATGGGATACACGTCTCCACTCTGGTCCTAAGTGAAATGAGTTTAGCCTACCTCAGAACGTCCTATAATTTGGCACAAATTGCTTTTAAATTGGCAATTTCATTCAGCGAGAGTCTAAGGAATATCTGCTTTATGACATGGAAATGTCAGTCTGCTAGTGAAAGATATTATTCTGCAGGTGGGAAAAAGACCCATCGATGGGACAAACTGATGGGGGAAACAATGACTCAATGCCTCGTCCATGTTACGTCTCAGCCTGGGGAGATTCGTGTAGATGTCACTTTCTCGCATCCCTCAGCGCTCAACATCCTCCTTATTCCCATTCTAGCCTCGCTTCCTTTGCATCCCCTCCCCCGCAAGAAAAACTTCTTCCCCCCAAGTCACTGACCACCACCACATTCAAACACCCAACGGCCCAGCTTTCGTTGTTGCATTCACACCCTCACTTACAGCTTTGATAGCCTCACCCTCAGCCAAATATTTAGGGCAGAATCGTCCCAGATTTGTAAAAAGTGTGGTAGCGCCAGCTGCAATTGGCAGATTTTCGCGCCCTATTGTCCCATTCCCACCTCACTCATTATGCAGCCACAGGGAACGCGCCCTCTCGCTGGCGAGCAGCCTCTGATTTGCCCGCCAAGCCATTACCTCACTGCTTCCTCACGCAGGGCGCCATATTTAAACTGTAGCCACTCGCACACAGTTCTCAACGCTTGCAGCCCAGGGCTGCTCTGGTGAAGACAAGGCCCCAAAAGCCAAGGAGAGTGTAGTCCCCCCCAGTTTAGTGACGCATCCCTGGGATGCCATCTGGACGCTGTGGGGGTCCGCCGCGATGTCCTCTACTCCCGCTCTGGCCGCAGGAGGCCCATCAATCTCACCACTCCGGCCTGGGAGGTGGTGACAGAGGTGGTCAGTGCCAACATTGCACAGAAGAGGTCGGCCATCCAGTGCAGAAAACGGATGAATGGTCTCATCTCAGCCAGGGCTCTTAACTCACACACTCACAAACCCATCACACGTTCACTGGCATCTCACTCACTGCCAGCTCAAGGGACATCACCGCTCACTCTCTCACACACACCCTCACATCTACATCTGGCCTCATCTCTTCTGGAGACTGACTCTTCAGCCCTCACCATCTTGAGGCCACTTCCACAGATCAACATGTGCCCCCCCACACACGCCCTGGGATACCCCACCTCCCCCCACCTCCCCCAGCACAGCCCTTGCCCTGCAGCCTCTTCCCTTGCCTGAGGCCACTGCTCCCCTTTCCCCAAGCAAGCCCTAGCCCTGCAGCCATTGAAAAGCCTGACAGCTGGACTGGCAGGTAGATACCTGCCCGTGTGCCCCCCTAAAAGTGATGTGGTGCTGCCCGCAAAGCCTGGCAGTGATGACTGTGAGTGCTGCCTGAAGCAAAGCAGGTCGCCAGGTGCATGTCGCTTATGTACAGTTGTGAAACACACTGAAATGCCCGGATGGTCCAGCGTGGGGTGGGGGGGAATGATTCTGGTGAGCAGGGCTTATAATGAGATGCTAAAGTATTGAAATTAGGTTCCCGATGTGCGGGGGCGGGAAACGTGGCCCTGCCATTGACGGACGGAGCAGACAATCGCAAAATGGTTTCACGACAGTGTGAAACCGACTTTTGGCCTTCTCGTTATATTGTCGCCCCGCCCGCTCGCCATGACGCCCAACACCAAAAGGGCCGGAAAATTCTGGCCTTAGACTCTTCAATCCCAATTACTCTAAACTTTAAAAAAAAATGCTCACTGACCACAATAAATCACGATAAAAATGAGTTTATTCACTACTGTGCCAAAAATCTGCGCTTAATTTAACAGCCACTTTAAACCAGCATAACCGTAGGTAACTGGTGTTGATGGCTCTTAAACCTGGATGAACCAAGATGAGATCTTACGCAAACGCATGTGAAAGAGCGAGGAAATTTGGGCATAATTGGGCACACATGCGCCAAAGTAAACACCCCCTGATTACACATGACCCTGAAAGCAAATACACAGCAAATTCCACCCCAGTATGTCTTTTCTTCACATCTATCAGAGGCCAGAAAATTCACTTCAATCACATCATTGACCTTCAGGGCCTGTAGCTGGACTGTCTCCTACACAGCCGAAGCGATTTACGCACAGATGTCATTCGCTCTTACACAGCATCTAATACCCTCAGGCTCATGGTACCACCATCCAATATTAGGGAAAACATTTTTTTGAATGACTTACCCCACTGTCCCACTGTCTTGAACTTGATGATCACAATAATTTGATGAGGAAAACTTTCCCACCTCCACGCCCCAATCTGAGGCTTCCAACATCCTCAAAGAAATATGACATTTTTCCAAACCACAACCACTCATGGTCTGGTCAATCCCGAGATCCTCTGGTGCTACATTTATTTTATCCATTTACAGGAAAATCTCTGTTATCCGGCACGCTCTGAGAATAGCAGGTGCCGGTTAATCAAATATGCCAGTTGACTGAGATGTAAGGTGGCTTCTGCATTTCCCATCCAATGAGAAAGCTCCAGGATGATCACACGGGTCTTGAGGTCAGGAGAGGTGTGAGAGCATGCGAATCGAGGGAGCCACACTGAAGAGAGATGGCGCTGCAAGAGCAGCAGGAAGTTGAGGCTGCAGCAAGGACAGGTCACCAATAACTATTACTGATGAGTTTGACTCCTCCAGTCAAAAACAGACCCCACTCCAGAATTCCGGTTAATAGAGAATTCCATTAGTGGAGTGCCAGATAACATAAATTTTACTGTAGTTTGTTGCCACATTGACAGTGGTTAAGTGGTCGTTAATCCAACTCATAGCCATCAAAGCAGCATTGCCAAATTATGCAGCTCTTCCTTGGGGACATCCTTAGGAGCTTCCCTTTGTGAACTTTTATACTGTTATTAAGGTCACCTTTCATGTCTTCTTTAAGTGTCTGACTGGCCACGTCAGTGGCCCCTCAGAGTCAGAAGGTTGCTGGTTCAAGTGCTGCTGCAAAGGACCACAGCACATAATCTTGGTTGACGCTTTGATGCAGTATTGAGGGAGTGTTGCACTGAGGGACATCCCCACTTTTAGATGCAACATGAACTCAGACACTACCTTACTCATTTCATGGAGAACATTTCAACCAACACTGCTAAACAGAAATTCACTGGTTATTTGTCTCATTGCTGTTCATGGGCTCTTGGTGTGTACACATTGGCTGCCATACTTACCTACATAACAAATCCATTGGCGATGAAGCACCTTTGGAATTCTCGAGGACCTGACTGGTGCTAAATGAATGCAAATTCTTTCTTCCTTCCTCTGGAACTGAAAACTCCCCATTTCCAGAATGGCTTGGACAGGAATGTTGAAATGACATTATTACAAGATGTTGGGCTTGGGGTGGGGACATACGGCTTGAACACCCACCCACTACCCCCTCCACAAACGACACTGCAACCCCAGAAGAAAAGTCGGTCACAAACCAACTTATAAAAAAGGCCACCCCACAGCAATAATAGGCCCCTCAGTGGAAGGAAGTTCTGATTGGCCAGCAGCTTTAGAAGTCCCAGTAATGCCATAAGAGAGTAGTGGACACCACTGGGACTACAAGGAGGACCACGAAGAAGTGTCATGGACATCGGTCAAGGTGAGTCCAGGGTTTCTTGAGTGGGAAGGGATTGGGCACCCTCGTGAGGGGGCACAAGGGGGTTGGGGTGGGGGGAATGCGTTGTAGAGGCCAGGCATGGAGGCACAAAATGGGGGTGGCATGGTGGCTGTGGTCATAAGGGGGGTGCCCCCAATTCACACAGGGCACCCCCATCCTTCCCCTGCCAAAGGAGGTGCCCCTCTTCCTTCCCGCCCTTTCACCAATTTTGGTGAAAAAATGGCCTTCCCACTCTTGCCCGCCTTCCATTGCCCAGCATACTATGGCAGTGGAGGTGGACTAAATTGCCACTTAATTGGGCAGTTAAGGGCCTCAATAGACCTAAGGGCAGTGGCCTAATGGGTGCCTTACACACCCCACTGTATTATGGGAACCAGGTCGGGGGTAGGCAAGAAGCTTGTGGGCCCAATTTACGTGCCCCTCCCCATCCCTGCCAAAAACACGCCTACTTGGAGAGCTGTAAAATCCCAAACATTGTATTTGCAGTGCGAGTCTGATAGCAATACCTCTCAGAACGTGTCAAAATAAACATCGAATTCAGGGGAGATTAGAAGCAAGTCCAATATATTTTACTGTTTCCAAATGGAAGTAAATGTGATGATATCGCCACCAGCGATCACCTACTCTCCAATACTCCTAAGGTGAATTAACATCCGTCCAGAAACCTGTCCAAAAGATCATGATGCAAACTTGACATCATTATTGCAGCTGGCCAATTTTTAAATCAATGGGCAAATTGGTGGAGTTTTCAATCAGGCTCAGCCCTACAATCGATTGTGCCCAAAAGATGACAAACGAATCGTTCAAATTTCATTTTGTTTTGTAAATTCTTTTAATCTATAGTTAAACTGTGCAAGGCAGTATTGATAAGAGACAATAAAGAGACACTGAACATACTGTCCCATTTGTTACTTGGATTTAAATATTTTATCATCTGTACTATATAAAAACTGTAGGGTAAAAGCAATGGTTGGACCATTGAAGCTTCATCTCACCTTAGCCATCTCCTTTTATCCTGCGCTAATCTAAACTAGATAATCCTAGGCTCCAAATACAAGTATACACAACCATGTAACTATTGGCAGCAATCGCAAAAGTTCAAATAAATAGTTTAAAATAATCAACCAATAAATTAAAAGAAATGGAAATTTCCAGTGCATAGCATCAATAAGTAAGACCATCAATTTAGCTATTTTCTTCACAGAAATGTACGGCAATGTATATATATATAAATGAATATGAAATGTGTGTGAGGGTACATGTGTATGTATAGTTAGTATTGTGTCTTCTATTAACTGGTGGATTTGCTGATGTGTCATTTATAGAAGCAGACAGCTATAGACTGGCAGGATAGACACACAGATGGCAAGTTCTGAGTATTACCCCTATTCAACACACTCTCATGTTTGACAATCAAGAGAAGTGACCGCCAGTGACCTAGACTCGGAATATTGTCATTTAGTTTGAAATCTACAAACGACTCCAACTTCACTTCACATTATTTACTAAAGCAGGATACAAACGGCCATTCAGTTAGAAGAAAGGACTCTCCAAATTAGCTGCATTCAATAATAGTTAAAGGCCGTTTAAAATGACGGCCGTTATTTCTTCAAATTCCGATTGCCCAAAGGAAGTAACACATTCCAGAGTTTACACACAGCAGGAACTTTCCCTTGGTCCAAGACATTGATTTGATGCCTCAACAACTCATACAAATTGATCACGAAATGCATCAACTGACAGTGCTTCAAATCAAATACTTCACCCCTAGCTTCATGTCGTCTTCTGTCGGAGTTGTTAGCATCCATTACATGTGTCTCATAGTTCTAATTTATGCAGTATATTATTGTATAAACATGTATAATCAAGACACATGCCATTATTGATTCAGAGATCCATGTCTAAACTGACTAACAGAAGTGATGATGACCGTTTCCCCCAGCGTTAGCAAAGCGTATGGTTGGTCATAATGTAATGCTATGCAAATCACAGAAGTTTGCTTCTGACGCCTGCCATCAACTTCAATTGCCATCCGTCTTTCTCCCAACTGCCCGAAAGTTCACCAAAAAGATTGCCAACTGCCTGAACCCCAGAGATTTGAGCATGGTCAGTGCTGCACTCTTATTTCAGGCACAACTCTTGCCAGGGCAAAGGCATTTGACAGGGTGAAACATTTCAGCCCCAAAATTTGGCGGGGTGCAAGGCCAGGATGGGTCACCCATGCGGTAGAGCTGCCAATTCTGGTTGGCCATATTCCTGGAGGTTTCATCGGGTGAGCTCTGTCGAATCAAACAGCCTTCTTCTCTCCCTCCATCCCCAATACTTTTGTAACGAATAAATGTGTGAGTTTAAGGAAAATTAAAGGGAAAACACAATTTTTAATGACCTTGTGATTTTTCTCCTGAGCTGCTTGTAGCAGGATCCATGAGATTAATCTGTAAATCTAAGAGACTCCAGGGCAATCCTGAAGCTTTGGCAACCCTACTGCACTGCCACCAGTATATCCAGAGGGACTTGTGCAAGCTGGGAGCTAACGTTATACCTGCACTGGGCCTCGCCTGAGACCTCAAAGAGACCAGAACAGACAGGGGGAAGGCTTGCATTTATATAGCGCCTTTCACAACCTTAAGCCATCACAAATCACTTTCCAGACAATGACCTATTTTTGTACTGTAATCATAACTGTAATGTGTGGCATGGTGCAGACAATTAGTGCACAGAAAGGTCACACAAACAGCGATGTGATTATGACCATGTGGTCTGGCACAGTGAAGTCAGTTGAGTGAATGAATAGTGACCAGGACCCTGGGGGGAATGCCCCTGTTCTTCTTCAAAATAATGTCATGGATTCTTTTACATCCACTGAGAAGGCAGCAGGGCCTCAGTTTAACAACTCATCTGAAAGACAGCACCTACAACAATGCAGCACTCCCTCAGCACTGCAGTGAAATGCCAGCCTTTATTATGTGCTCAGGTCTCTGGAGTGGGATTCGCACACACAAACTTCTCACTCGGGCTAGGGAACTACAAACTGAGCCACAGCCGACAAAAGTAAATCAGTCTCAGGGGAAATCAGTTAAACTTTAAACAACACCCTCAAAAAGTTATTTTCACAGAAAAAGGAAGCAGCCATTGGATATCGACTGGTGGTACGCAGCCCCTTTAGATGTGCGTATAAAGATAGAGGTACAACACTACAATGCCAAACCTGTTCCTACTGCACTCTTGCCTAGTGAAGCACACAATTTCTGACTCCATATATCCATAGCAGAGTTCATCCTTTCCTAAAGAAATATGGTTATATTTTCTAACTGAATAAGAGAGACAATCAGAAAAGACATCACTCTTCTCATTCTTCAGGATATTGTATGTGAAAGGGCTTCTTTTGCAGTTTTACTCTCCCCTTTGAGAGCTTGGTTTAGCGATAGCACCTGTTGGAAAATCAGGGCTATGCTCCGCTCCATTTCACCAAAATTTAAAGAATAATGGTTTGAAAGTCAATGGCTGAATTTCCAATATTTGCTCCCTTTGGCAGAAGTGCTCCAGAGTTGGAAAATCACCCAAATATTTCGAGATGCAGTAATGACAAATAACAGAATGTTAAATGATCCTCACAAAATAAGATCAATGCACACCCATTGCAAACATTTATAATCTTTTAATTATAATGGGCCCTCCAGATAAATGTTACTTTGATCAAACTTCATCACCCTTGCTTTGTAAATCAGTAAAATTTATTATAATCAATTTATGCCAAGCTAGGCATGTTTAATGGACAATATTCTACAACAACTGGTTGGGCCATTCTTCCCATGCAATCAGTTTCTATCCCTCCTCCTCCAATCCCTGATTTTCACTTTCTTAAGTGATGCAACAAGCTAAAGATCATTGATATCTAGCTCGAGTTGTTCAATCTTCTTTCATTTGATTTTAAGCTTGAGCTAGTTATTAATGTGGGGGTCTCCAGGACTGGCTTATCCTCCTCTGCACTCAAAAAGGGAGGAGGTAGTTGTGGAAGTGGCAAGAAAGTCAGACAGTGAGGCCTACAGCTGTCTTTGTATTGGATCTCTGTTACCCTCTGCCCTCACTACTAATACCCTTACATTGACCATCTACATGTAAGCAGGGTCCCACTAGCCACCCCATTTCCAAACGAAAAGAACAAACTTGCATTTATATAGCACCCTCACGACCTCAGAATGTCCCAAAGCATTTTGCAAGAAATGCAGTAATGGAGGAAATGCCAAGTTGTGAATAGCAACGGGCCACAAACAGCAAATGAACTAAATGGCCAGACTGTCCGCTTTCGATGTTGGCTGAGGGATTGGCCATGATGCTGGAACAACTCTTCTCTTCTTCTTTGAACACGGCTGTGGGATCTTTTACGGCTACCTGAGAGGCCTCGGTATAATATTTCATCTAAAAGATTAACAAATCATTCCAAGGTTGGCACCTCTGACAGTCCAGCACTCCCTCAGTCCTGCATTGAAGAATCAACCTCGACTATGTGCTCAAATCTGCAGTGGGATTCAAATGAATAACTTTCAGAGACTGCTACCCCTGCGCCCAGTTTGACATGTGGAAGGTCAAATATTCTAGCATTGCTTCTAGGGCCGTAACAGACAACATCTGCCTTATTGAAAGAAATGCAAAGACAGTAATGATTGGCTCAGATCTTCTGATCAGGATTGGATATTTCCAGCCTTGATCAGGCAAAACAAATGCACACTTACCTTCTATCGATATTTCGGGGCTGTCTTCCGATGGAGGATCCTTCAGAGAGCCAGTGCAGACTCGATGGGCCGAATGGCCTCCTTCTGCCCTGTAAAGATACTGTGATACTAAAATGTCTGACCCACTGCAACAAATCTCACAGGGAGCAGCAAAGAGAATCCGTGCAGAAACCACACCCTTTTTTTTACCGTACTAGATGCCAGATTCTGGTAAGTAAAGGGTTAAATGTCCCAAAGCTGCTTTGAAAACAGCTAGGGGAAGAAGTTAAGTATGTAAGGTAAGTGAGTAAGGGGATAGGATGGGTAAGGTAAGTGGGTAAGGGGGTAGGGTGGGTAAGGTAAGCGGGTAAGGGGGTAGGGTGGGTGAGGTAAGCGAGTAAGGGAGTAGGATGGGTAAGGTACGTGAGTAAGGGGTAGGATGGGTAAGGTAAGTGGGTAAGGGGGTAGGGTGGGTAAGGTAAGTAGGTAAGGGAGTAGGGTGTGTAAAGGGATAGGTTGGCAGGTGGGTAGGGTGGTAGGTGGCTGAGATGGCAGATTGGTGAGGTGTGTAGGTGGGCTGGGGGGACTTGGGTCAGGTGTGGGCTGAGTCAGCTTGGGTCGTTGTGGAGGGGGGAGTCGGGGGTCAGAAGTGGAATCGGATGGTGGGGGGCTAGTCAGGTCGGGTCAGGGGAGTTGGGGGTCAGGAGGAGTAGTCGTGGGGAGGGGTCAGTATGAGTGACTGGGGATCAGTTGTACAGTTACCCAGATGTTGGACCAGGTTTTTTTTCATGCCTAACATTTACCTGGGTAATTATTCTGGTAAGTAAGTCAGAATCGCCCGAAGTCTCTGACTCTAACTCAAGAGTTAAGACTTTTTTGGAGGGTCATGGGGAGCAGGGGATGTGGGCCAATGCCTTCTATCTAAGCAAGAACAGGCAACACATTAGCAGTAGAAAAAGAGTCTCTATTTCTGGCATTACATGCGCTGCATAAATATAATTTATTGTTACAGCATCAGTGGCAACATCCAAGCATTAAGACTGCATGAAAAAATACACATTTCTTTTCCTTAATAGAAGAGCCAGCACATGACAGGGTTTGTCAACATGCTGACAAATGGAGTTTCTTTTTAGTGCTGAGGCAGATGGATCACCTCAGAGCAACCAACATCTCATTGCCGGGCAATTCCTATTTCTTCTCTAAACTAACCAATATCCCTAAGATAATCACCAAGGCCAGACAATCACAGGTACCTCCATTGCTAAAGGGAAACATACTCATCAGGTCCTATTGTTTGTTGTCTATGGCATGATTGCACTAGAGAGGGTACAGAGTAGATTTAAAAGGATGTTGCTTGGACTGGAGAATTACAATTATGAGGAAAGATTGGTCAAGCTGGGGTTGTCTTCTTTGGAACAGAGGAGGCTGAAGGAAGACCTAACTAAAGGGAATAAAATTATGAGGGGTCCAGAGGGAAGGGATCAGAAGGCCCTATTTCCCTTGGCTGAGAGGCCCATAACCAGGGTCAAAGCTTTAGGTGAAGAGGTAGGTGGTTTAGAGGAGATTTGAGGGGAAATTCTCTCACTCAGGGGGTGGTGGGGATCTGGAACTCACTTCCTGAAAGGGTTTTGGAGGCAGAAACTCTCATAACTTTTAAAATGTACATGGATTATGCACCTGAAATGTCATAAGCTACTACATCACGGACCAAGAGCTGGAAAGTGGGGTTAGGCTAGATAGCCAGCATGGACATGTTGGGCTGAATGGCCTCCTTCCCTGCTGTCAATTTCTATGATTGTATGGCCAGGATCTTCGGGTCGGTGAGCAGGGACGGGGCCCGCTCGCCGATGTGTAAAATGATGCGCGGTGATACCGGGCATGCGTCAAGTAGGCCCCGACTCAGCCTACTCCCCCCGCCCACACAGGGAGCGCACAGCGCTTCCGGGCCAATTAAGGCCCGCCCATGTAAAATGGCGGCGCGCAGCCCATCGCGGGCGGCGATCAGCTACGCGCCTGCCCGTGCCCGCTCCCGTCCAACTGTCCTGGACGGGGAGAAAATTCTCCCCTATAATTTTATGAGTCCTGTGGAGATTCAATTCGAGCAGCACCACGTGTCAAGAGCATAAGGAGATATAAAAAAAATAAAAAAATAAAAATTTTTCAAAGTAATTTGTAACATGAGGGGACATGTTTTTTTTAAAACATTTTCCAATTCTTTCTTATTCATTTTTCAAAATCTTCATCTCCCTGAGGCAGCTCTGTGCCTCAGGGAGCTTTTCCTGTATCCACCTGCGAACATGCATGAACTTGCGTACTTGCCCTCCACCACCTCCCCCTCAACCCCCTCCCACACAGGCAGCGCTGAGCGCGCGTTTCACGCTGGGCAGGACTTAATTGGCCCTCCAGTGTGAAATCGCGGTCGGGCCCCGATCACGGGCGGCAGTCAGCTTCCCGACTTCCCCCGGCTCACCCCTGCCGAGCCTGCCCAACGAGGGCAAAGTCCTGGCCATGGAGTTATGGGTAGAAACTGGGGACATCATTGAACCCCTGCAGAGAAACACACGGTGAAACTGAAACAAAGGACAACTGAGAGAAGGTTATGGAAAGTTCTGCGTGATAGAGAAGACCAAAATGAGAAAATATCAATGAAATGGTTATCTGCATATCATGGCATTCTTTTGAATGGAGAATAGTGCGTAGCGGAAGGATTCGTAGACTGGTTAACAGTCTGACAGGCTGCAATGTGAACATACATTCCATAACCATCAATGTACCTGTCAGTTGATTCTAGATTGGGGGAATGCTGTATGGATTCCCATAACCTGTAAAATGGGGAGGCCACACATTGGACTTGAGTATCCCACTGGATGTCAACCTAGAATTTAGGGCCAGAGCTCCAGTCTCCACTAATTAGGACTGTCAGGGTTGAAACCCTGTGCTTTCTGAATCTGAGATAGGAATGCCAGCAATAAGCCAAAGTCTTGCTCCAATTACCAACAAGATAAAGAAAAGGCTAACGAACAAAACTTGAAATACAGTTCCTCTCTACACATCCCCCTCCTGTATCTTCTTGACTCTGCCTCTCCCCTTCCTTTCACATTCCCTGCCTTGCTCATGTCTCCATGCCTTCCTGTTGCTCAGTTCCCTTCTCTCTCTTCTTGAATTCCATTTGTTAGTCATGCCATGAATCATTACATATAAACATGCCATGTCCAATTTTGCCAGCCTGTGAACTTGCCGATACTGAGCTATAAGCACTTTCTACTTAATTGTTTTTCATTTTCCTAAGTGTTACAAAGGGAAGAAAGTGAATTTTGGGAATGAAGGTTATTCCCCAGGAGAAATCAGGTAGTTTAAAATAACACATGTTTTAACATCTTATTAAATATCCCTGAAGACCAAGCAGAAATTAACAATTTACCAAGAACAATTTTGGTATTGTTTTATTAATGCTTCCTTTTTGTTTTTTCCTGAATTGCTACAATTCTGACTGTGGAGCCCACGTATGTAAATCATCAACAATATTTTAATTGCTTTTGTACCATAGCTCAGTGCAGCAATCAGAAACTACATTACCTTGGAAGTTTATTTAATTACAAAGTGCACGTCGACTAATTCAGACCCACATGCAGTGTGCTGAAGCGAGCAAATAAGCCTTTGCGCCCTTGGATAGTTTTTACGAACAAATCATTTCTGGACACCGTTCAAGCTTACACGTAAAATGCTGAATGCAAATAAATATTAATAACTATTCAGTTAGGAGAGTGATTTGATTCTTTTGTCTCAATTTTCCCTCTTCCTCCAAACATTCACCCTCCGCTCCTGGAAATGTTTGCTGATGCTGGACTCAAAATCTGTGCACACTGGTTGTACCCTGGCATTACGCAAATTGCCATTCTACACCAATGGCGAGTTGGCATAGGAGGAAGAACTTTCCACTGTGGTTCAGGAGCTTGTGGGATCAGACATAACTCCTGGACATAAGAAATGCGAGGAGTTGACCATTCGGCCCGTCGGGTCTGCTCCGCCATTTAATAAGATCACGGCCGATCTGACTGTGGCTTCAACTCCACTTTCCTGCCTGTCCCTCCATAACCCTTTTGTCCCTGGATCTGAGTCCCTAATCTAGGCTCACGCTTCTGTGATGTTGTTGGGAGGTGCCGTTTTCAGAGATGACGTTAAACAAGGACCACATTGACCTGTTCAGCTGGATGCACACGATCTCATGGTGAAGGAGAATTCAGTCGCTATTCATCCCTCAACTAATACTATCACAAACAGGTTAGCTGGTCATTTACCTAATTACAGTCAGAGCTGTGTGAAAAGTACCTGCTACATTACCAACAGCCAACAATACATCTGAAGTGTTTCAAAGGCAGTGAATCACCAATCACTGAAGAGGTGAATACGCTGCAAAGATAGTTCTTTCACTTTCAGGCCTAGAGAGCGAGGTCTTAATTTTAGCAACCCCTTCCCCACCCCTTTTAGCAGGCAGTAAAGATCCTGCCTCCAAGCCTGTGTTCCTTCCATTCAATCTACGGAAAAGACTGCTGCTAAAAGCAGCTGGCTGCCTACGTAGAATTCATATGATGTCATCAGTGCTGCAACCTAAAACTTTATGGTCCGAATCGGGATAGCCCCATGACGTCTGTTGCTAGGCAGTAGCAAATGTGTGGGAGGAGTTGTACCGACCAGAAGAGGCGCAGATAAATTGAAAAGCTTTGCCTGTCTTGGAACTCCTTGTGAGGCAGGGGATGCAGGAGTGCGGCCTCACCAACAACACCCTGCCCCTCCCCTGCCTCTCCCCCACCCCCACCCCCACCCCCCTGCTGACCCAGGCCTATCAAGGAGTCCTTGAGCATCCCCACGATCTTCAGGGAGCTGCCCAGGAGTGGCATGCCCTCCTTTGTCAAGAGGAAACTCCAGCCTACTCCTCTCACTCCGAAGTCAGGGAATTATCTCCACCCACTGGCTGTTGTGGTTTGTTCCCACTGATCACCGACTGTGTCCTGCTGTTGTCAGATTCACTAAGTCACCTTCCAGAGATTATAGAGGGTATCGGATGGGGACTCTGGAAGTATTTACTCAAATCAGGCACACACGCTGAGGTCAGCGGGGCCTCCACATCCCTGATCTTGTTGGCATCACGTGTTATGGACAGGGTTGGGAGAGAACTAAAACCCTCGTGTACCCTTTCCCTTACTGCCAGTAATCAGAGTGGTGTCGGAAAGGAAGAAGTGTATTCCTTAGCCGCCCCCCCCTCCACCAGAGTTTGCGGGGCCAATTTAAATAACAGCAGTAAGCTGTCATGGGTTTAAATAAAGAGGATTATTTATTCCTACGTTCAGCCTGAAAGTCTAAACGCCAGGGTCTGAATTTCATGCTTGGCGTGTGCACTAAGCCAGTGGGCCCGGAAGCGGATGTGAAATGCGTTTCCGCCCGCGATCGGCCCCCAAACGCAATTTCACGCCGCCTGGACCAATTAACGGGCAGCCAGCGTGAAACACACGCTGAGAAAGCCTCAGCGCTGCCGAGGGGTGGGGGTGGGAAGAGGGCGGGCGCCGACAAAAGTGAGGGTGCAGGTGGGCGTTTCTAGCGAGCTCCCTGAAGACAGACAGCTGCCTCACGGAGCTGCAGACCTGGACAGATTAAATGGCAAAAAAAAATGCACCAAACTGTGTCTATGCAACAGATTCAAGCACCTGATAAGAGAAATCATAAAACATCAGTCCCCGGATATCTTTTTTTAATTATATTTCAGCCCAGAGGTTTCACCTGCCCTCGGATGAGGTTTTGTTAAAAACGGGCTGCCCACCTGCCCGTTTTGCCCGTGAGACGAATGGGAAACCACACGGGCAATGTAAAATCATGGACAATAGGGTTTTTAATGGCCGTAATTGGCCTTTTAATTATCGGCAGGTACAGCTCTGACTCCCAGGCCTGCCCGCTGACCTCAATATTGCTCGCGTGCGCGATGACCTCAGGACACGTGCCCGACATCATTTCGCACAACTTCACCCACGTTTGGGCCGGGCGCATGCCCGCCCGATCGACCTAATATTCTTGCCCATGTCACTCATGGGCACATGTCACACACACACACACACACACACGAGAAAGATACGGTTCAATAAAATAGCGCACTTGAGCAAGTTGTAAACTAAAGAATAGTTCATAGTTCATGTATTTGGCCAATCGGAAAAGAGTCCCTGTGGGCCTTGTGAAGGCGGCATTTTCACTTCGAAAGGGTATTTTAGAAGGTTTCAATAACTGTAGTCGTATATCAGGTATTATTGTAGGATTCTCTCGAGGGAATGGATGCTCAGCAGGTCGCATAGCTAGCTACTTGTACTTTCTACCTACCCGGAGATTGAATTTATTCATAGGTGGACTTGCAATAGGAACGAGGCTGGGGCACCTTTTAGCTGTAACAACCTCCAGGTTTAAAAAGACGAGGGTATACCGCCTTTTCTGCTGCTGTTACTCTGCACCTGGTGGTACGTATAGTCTGCTCGAGTTCTCTCTGGTTCTTGGGATGATAGATTTGTTATCTGCAGCCCAGTTTCAGTGGAAAGTTCCAGTGCCCGCACAATGGGTTAGAGCCAGGGGGATTGATGGGGGAATGAATGATAACCCATCACTATACCAGCCACTAGTAACTCACTGGAAGACCTTATTTGATATTCCATCCTCATGGCTCCAACATGCCTGGCAGCCATTGGTTGTTCGATCTCTTCCATTGACCTTGTCGGGATAGTCCCTTCGCAAAGGAGAAACCCATTTGGATTTGAGAACTTCCCAGAGGCATTTTCAGATGAGTTAATCCTTTGTCCGTCAGAAATTGCAAAAGTCACCTGACCATTGGCAATTGACCATTGACCTTAGCAATCTTGTTAGTGTCCCGTTTATTTCAATAAAAGGCAGTTCCAGAAAATTATAACACTGGTGCAGTGTTCATTTAAAGTTATGAATAGGACAGGCTTTCACTGGGCATGACACGTAGTTGAGCCAAACCCTGTCCTTACCCATTTCCAGCAGGAGTGACTGCATATGAATCAGGGTTGGTGGGAAAAACCTGGTTGGATTTTCCCTGCTTACCTCCGGCCAATGGGAGAAACTGCTACCACTGGGGTCAGCACAGAATAGAGGTCAAACCTATGCCTCTGCTATTTTGTGTGGACCGCTCCCACACAAATGTAGCAATTGAGTTATCAAAGGGGGTGACGGTGGCAAACTTGCTATTGTAATGAGAAAGATATCAATTGAAAACCAATTTAGAATCTACAGTAAAGAGCCAAATTGAACCGTTTCATTCCAAATTTTCAAAGAACAAAATGCAACAATTGAGAAATCGATTTCTTATACAAAGGCAAGGAAGCTTTGAACAATGTGAATGATTACTTACATAAAATATGTCAGAACTGGAGACAATTAGCTGAAGATCTTTGATCTCTTAAAAAAAATCAGGTTTGCTACTGTCTTGTTGCGTGATATAATTGGGAGAAAGGGTTCCAGTGGGTAAGGAGCGGCTGACGACAGAACAGAAACTTGCTCCTGTTGACCCCCACAAAGCAAGACCAGCAAAGCCTACAGCATGCTTCAGTGCTTGCTGCCGGCTTAAGTGAGAGCATTTGTCATCTCGCTAAATTGGCTTGGCCCAGGGGCATGATAAAACACAGTTTTAAGCTTAGGTCATTATAATATGCTTCGCAATCAGTCCAATAACCTTCAGGTCAAAGGCAAACCTCAATTAGCTTTGCGCATTTTGCCCAGTACATCGCTGCCGTCAAGGAGGAACGCTATTATTAAGTGGTGAAATATAAAATAGCAATCTAGTTAGGCTGCTCGCCATCAGTTTCTCTTCTGGCAAAGGTGTTACAGGACACAAAAGGATTGGCCAATTCCGCACTTCCCTAATTTTCTCCCCTCGTCTCATTAAAATATAGAAGGTTCTGAAGGAGTTGGATAGGGCAGACGCTGAGAGAATTTTTTTCCCTCTGGCTGGGGAATGTCAAATGCAAGGGGCACGGCCTGAGGATAAGGGACTGAGATGTGGAGAAATGGCTTCACTCAAAGGGTTGTGACTCTTTGGGATTCTCTATCCCAGAGGATTGTGGATGCTCCATCGTTGAATACATTTAAGGCCGGGATAGACAGGTTTTTGATCTCTCGGGGAATCAAAGGATTTGGGGAGCGGGTGGGAAAGTGGAGTTGAAGCCCAAGGGGAGAATTTTCTCCCAGTCAGGCAGGCCAGTCGGGGGCAGGCGTGGAGCGGATTGCTGCCCGCGATCGGCTGCGCGCCGCCATTTTATGTAGGCGGGCCAATTAAGGCCCGCCCAGCGTGACCGCTTACCCGGAAGTGCTCAGCGCTACCTGTGCGGGTGGGGGGGGGTGGGGGGGGGGGAGGAGGCGGGGGGGGGGGGCAAGGAGGGAGAGTCGGAGCTGCCTCAGGGAGATTACGTTCAGTCATAAAGATGGAAAAAATAAAAAAAAAAATTATTCAGACGTGTCCCCTCATGTGACAGTGTCACATGAGCTGGGACATGTTTATGAATTTTCATTAAAAATTTTATTTAATTAATAAGCCCTTCATGAAACCTCATCCCGCCCGTGATTGAGGTTCCTTGAAAAATGCGAAGGCCGCCTGGGCTCTTCGTCTGCCCCACCGCCAACCTTAAGGTTGGACGGGCAGCTCCGGCAATCACTTTAATTAGTTCATGAATGGCCTTAACAGGCCTTTGATAGATCGGCAGGCGCACAGCCGACTCCGGTGTGCCCCCGCCAAACGGAAGCACACCCGACGTCACCGTGCGTCATTTTATGTGTCGGCGTGCGGGGCTGCCGAACAGAAGATTCTGCCCCAAGTTCAGCTGTGATCATATTGAATGTGGGAGGAGGCTCGATGGACCACATAGTCTTCTCCAGCTCCTCAGGTTTCTATGTTCCTGAAGCTGATGACCCTGCTGCAGTCTGTTCACACATGGATTAGCCTTGTCCTGACACCTCACTCTAGTCATGAATCAATGTGTGCCCTGCAGGCAGTTTGGTTCTCGAGGGTTGGGATTGAGAGGACGAGATCATTTCCACCCTCATCGAATGTCCACACTTGTACCCCTTCCAACAAGCTTTTAATAGTTTCATGAGTTTCAAAGAACTAAAAGCTTCCTTGATTATTTCTGCCCCACCTGAACTCCTGGGGAAGCCCAACAGCACTGAAGCCAACTGCAACATTCAAAGTGGCCAAGGGTCCCAGAGGGGCTTTCAAAAGCAGCTACTAACACTTCTGCTTTAAATGTATAATTAGGACGTGTCTACCACATTTCTTAACATTGCTGCTCCCTTGTCCTCCAAACAATAGTGGATGCATGAACTGTCGCAGAAAAGCTAAATTAAAATGTAAATATGCATCTGGCAGTGCGTAGTTCAACTTTTTAACCACAGAAAATAATGCCTGGTTCCTTGTCACCAGTCTCAACAATGAGGTTTACACTAATGGAGAGAATAATATTCTGCTCATTTTTCTTTTTCTGGATAAGCACAGTTATAGTGGGAGCTTCAAAAACCTGACACAGCCCAATTTTTAAAACATGCCTGATTACTGTGGGACACTAATAAGAACCTTTTGGCTGCAAAAGTATTTTCATTATGACAGACTATGGGTGGAATTGTCCGCCCCCACTGGCGTTGGGCGTCATGGCAGGCATGAGTGGACAATATGGCAAGAAGGCCAAAAATTAGTTTTACTCTGTCATGAAACCAGTTTGCGATCGTCTGCTCTGGTCTTCAATGGCGGGGCCACATTTCCCGCTGCTGGAGTTCGGGAATGACATTTTAATACACTTGCATCTAATTATAGGCCCTGCTCACCGGAATGATCCCCCCCAGGTTGGATCATCTGGGCATACGTCGGCATTTCACAACTGTACTTAAGCGACATGCACCTGGTGAGCTGCACTTCACTCGGGACTCTGAGGTTTGTTTGCCTCCCTTGCTTCAGGCAGCACTCGCAGTCATCAGTGCCAGGCTTCACAGGCATCACCACATCACTTTTAGGGAGGATCACAGACAGGTCTCTACCTACCAGACCAGCCATAAGGCGGGGGTGGCTTTTCAATGGCTACAGGGCTAGGACTTGCTTGGGGAAGGGGTGAGAAGTGGCCTTAGGCAAGGGAAGGGGCTGCAGGGTGAGGGCTATGCTGGGGAAGGGGGGTATCCCAGGGTGTGTGAGGGGCCACATGTTGATCTGTGGCAAGTGGCCTTAAGAGGGTGAGGGCTGAGGAGGTAGTCTACAGTGCAGATGAGGCCAGATGGAGATGTGAGGGTGTGTGTGAGAGAGTGAGTGGTGATGTCCCTTGAGCTGGCAGTGATTGAGATGCCAGTGAATGTGTGATGGGCTTGTGAGTGTGTGAGTTTAGAATGGTGAGCTGGTTGCCTTATCCTGGCGGCACAGATGAGATCATCCATCTGTTTTCTGCACTGGATGGCCGACCTCTTGTGTGCAGCATTGACACTGACCACCTCTGCCACCGCCTCCCAAGCCAGAGTGGTGAGACTGATGGGCCTCCTGTGGCCAGAGCAGGGATAGAGGACATTGTGGCGAGTCTCCACAGCATCTAGAAGTTTTCCCAGGGATGTGCCACTGAAACGGGGGGCTGTACTCTTCTTGGCTTTTGGGGCCATGTCTTCATTGTTGCCCTCCTGGGCTGCAAGCATTGAGAAGTGTGCACGCGGCTACAGTTTAAATATGGCGCCCTGCGTGAGGAAGCAGCGAAGTGACGGCATGGCGGGCAAATTGGCTGCTGCATGCCAGCGAGATGGCGTGTTTCCTGTGGTTGCATAATTAATTAATGAGGCGGAAATGGGACGATACAGCGTGCAAAGCCACCATTGCAGCTGGTGGGTATAACATCCTTTTTCCCGCCCGCTACCGCACTTTGTGCAAAGCTGAGACAATTCCACCCCAAGAGTGTAAGAGGATGTTGGAGAACCCGTAAAGGGGCAGGGAGACGGTCATGATTACAAAGGATGCCAACTCGGTAACCAATTTGTACACAGTAAGGTCCCACAAGCTTCAATGTGATTAATGACCAGATTGCCTTTTTTTAGCGCTGCTGTAGGAGGGATAAATATTGGCCAGGGCACAAGAGAAGTGCCTGCACTTCTTAGAATAACGCCGGGGAATCCTTTACATCCCTGAGAGGCCAGATGGGGCCTCGGTTTGATGTCTCATCCGAAGGACAGCACTCCCAACAGTGCAGCTCTCCATCATAACTGCACTGAGGTTCCTGCCTAGATTATGTGCATACAGGGGTCTTGAGTGGGCGAGAACTTTTGGACTCAGATGTGAGAGTGCTACCACAGAGCCATGGCTGACAGCTTAACCTGTGACTGACTGCCTTCCATGAAGAGATTGAGAAGAGGATGTGAGTAGCACATTGACCACGAAGAGGATTGGGTAAACTATCTTCTCTCACTACATGCCATTAAAACTTCACAAATAGATGATAAAAATGGTGAATAGTCCGAAATACTAAATAATCGAATAAAGCGCCTTACTGAATTAGAAGAGCCTAAACTAATGACTCAGAAATATTATGCTCACTGCTACTACAGTTTATAATTCCTCCATGAACAAGTCCCACTGGCAGTCACTAGTCCAGCAGTGTAGTCAGCTCATGCTTCCTTTGCCTTGTTCAATCAACTGATACGTTGAAAGGGTTAACAGTGTCCAGACTTTGTGCTTCTGGTAATAAGTAGCTGATCACATGAAACTGACAGAGGAGAAAACGAAGCACATACTAGATATAAAACACCCAAGGATATGGATTTTTCTTGAGACCGTTCATTAATGTTGACATTTATAGATTTAAGTATGCAGGATAATATACCCCCAATCAGAAATAGGACAGATCCTGTAAGAGAGGGGTCGTCTGAGTTGGCACAGTCTAGACTTACCATACATCTACAAACGCTTGTTGCCCTGTACTTCATAATTAATAATAGCTCAGTGAGACAGGAGACAGATTTGTAAAACAGCACTCTTATGGAGACAGCTCAATTTGTTCACCATAAACTATACATGTCCAGGTAGGCCTAGCGCTTGAGTTAAAATTAAATTAGCAGAACACTACTGGGACAAACACATGGGGCCAGTTTTAACTCCATCTGGGGAATGGGAAAATAGCGTTGCGAAAATCAGGGGGTTGGGGTGGGGATGGGGGTGGGGTAGAGAGTCTCACCCATCCCACCTGCTGTCATATCCCGGGGAGCCTTCGAATAGGCATCCCAGCATCTGCCTATTTCAGGCAAGAGCTCTGCTCTGATATGCTAATTGAGGTCCTATGACCTATGTAAGACAGCAATGGCAATTTTGAGTACCAGTGGGATGCAGTCTGCTGCCCATTTGTACCAGGGCCGAGACCCCAACATTGAGGTCAAATGTGGGGAACGACCATGTGCTGTGGGTCAACAGTCACATGGCAGTGATTTGTCCCAGTTAGTGGCCAGGGGGTGGGCTCGCCATCCAATTAAGGACCAATAAGAAGCCCTCCAGCCCAAAAAGAGATGAAGCCTGCATTTCCAGGTGAGAGAGAGAGAGAGAGTTGGGAGAGGCACCTCCATATTGATGCCGCTTCTCTGCACACTTTAAAACTTTTAAATTCAAAAAAATGGCCTTAGCACCAAGCCAACATTGTGGAGGGGGGGTGCCCCCAAAGGGTGGCCTGCAGCCACAGCTGAGGCTAGGCAGGCAAGGAGGGCCTCGGAGTCCATCTGGAGCGCTTCCCCACCACCATGCCCCCGCTCCCAGGCTGCTTCTGTAAATGGTCAAGTAACACCATAAGTAATAGTCGATTAATCCAGCTCAATTAGCTACCCACCACTGGCGGGTTGGTAACCCTTCCAAACCCCATCTCAGCTCTGGTAAAATGACATGGGGGGGGGTGTGGGATGTTGCTGGCAAACTGGCACGTCGGCCACACTAGTCCATCTCCATATTCACACCCATACAGGGGTAAAAATATAGCCCCGGATGCTGGGCGGTCTAACCAGCAGTCCTTAAAGGAACACTGCAAAACCAGGTAAGTTATTTCTCGGAGCCCCACTGCAATTTGGTTGCCAACCCCTCCTCCCTCTCCTGGATCGGCTCCATAAAACCATAAGACGTAGGAGTAGAAGTAGGCCATTCAACCCATCGAGTCTGCTCTGCCAATCAATGACATCATGACTGATCTGATAATCCTCAACTCCACTTTCCTACCTTTTCCCCATAACCTTTGATTATTTTACTGATTAAACATCTGTTTATCTCAGCCTTGAATATACTTAACAACCCAGCTTCTAAAGCCCTCTACGGTAGAGAATTCCATAGATTAGCTACTCTCTGAGAGAAAAATTTCCTCCTCCTCTCTTTCTTATATGGACAGCCCCTTACTCTGAGGTTACGCCCTCTAGTCCTACAGTCTCTCACAAGGGGAAACAACCTCTCAGCATCTACCCTGTCAAGCCCTCTAAGAATCTTATATGTTTCAATAAGGTCGCCTCTCATTCTTCTAAACTCCAATGAGCACAGGCCCAACCTACTCAACCTCTCCTCATAAGAAAATCCCTCCTTACCCAGGATCAACTTAGTGAACCTTCTCTGGGCTGCCTCCAATGCCAGTATATCTTTCCTTAGATAAGCGGACCAAAACTGTTCACAGTATTCTAGGTGTAGTCTAAGTAGTGCCTTGTATGGTTTTAGCAAGACTTCCTTATTTTTATATTCCATTCCCTTTGAAATAAAGGCCAGCATTCCATTTGCCTTCCCTATTACCTATTGAATTTGTATGCTAGCTTTTTAGGATTCATGCATGAGGATCCCCAAATCCCTCTGTGCTGCACCTTTCTGCAGTCCTTCTCTATTTAAATAATATTCAACTCCTCTACTCTTCCTGCCAAAGTGCATAGCCTCACATTTTCCCACTTTATATTCCATCTGCCAAGTTTTGCCCACTTACTTAACCTGTCCATATCCCTCTGTAGACTCCTTGTGTCAGCCTCACCACTTGCCTTCCCACCTATTTTTGTGCCATCTGCAAACTTGGCGATAATATATTCATTTCCCTCATCTAAGTCATTAATATATATTGTAAATAATTGAGGCCCCAGCACTGATCCCTGTGGCACTCCACTAGTTACAGGTTGCCATCCTGAAAATGCTCCCCTTATCCCAACTCTCTGTCTTCTATTAGTTAGCCAATCCTCTATCCATGCTAATATACTACCCCCAACACCATGGGCTCTTAACTTATTACGTAGCCTTATGTGCAGTACCTTATCGAATGCCTTTTAGAAATCCAAATATATTACATCTATTAGTTCCCCTTTATCTATCCTGCTTCTTACCTCCTCAAAGAATTCTAACAAATTTGTCAGGCATGATTCCCCCTTCATGAAGCCGTGCTGACCCTGCTTGATTAGATAATATATTTCTAAATGCTCTGTTATTACATCCTTTATAATAGACCCTAAAATTTTCCAACGATGGATGTTAAACTAACTGGCCTATAGTTACCTGTTTTCTTCTCTCCTTTCTTTTTCAATAAGGGTGTTACATTGGCCTTTCTCCAACCCTCTGGGACTTTTCCAGAATCTAAGGATTCTTGGAAGATTACTACCAGTGCATCCACTATCTCTGCAGCTACTTCCTTTAATATCCTAGGATGTAACCCATCAGGTCCAGGGAACTTATCAGCCTTTAGTCCCATTAGTTTCCCCAGTAGTTTTTGTCTAATGATACTTATTGTATTTATTTCCTCCCCCTCTTTTGCTCCTTGATTATTTAGTATATTTGGAATGCTATTAGTGTCTTCTACCGTGAAGACTAATGCAAAGTATTTATTCAATTCCTCTGCCATTTCTTTGTTCCCCATTATAATTTTCTCAGCCTCATTCTCTAAGGGGTCTATGTTCACTTTGGCCTCTCTCTTCCTTTTTGTATATTTAAAGAAGCTCTTACGTCCATTTTTATATTACTTGCTAGTTTACCCTCAAAGTTATTTTCTCCCTCTTTATTATTTTTTGGGTCATCTTCTGTTGGTATGTAAAACTTTCCCAATCCTCTGGATTACCGTTAATCTTTGCCACATTGTGTATTTTTTCTTTCAACTTGATACACTTCTTAACTCCCTTTGTTAACCTTGGTTGGTTTATCCCCTTCCTAGGATCCTTCTTCCTCACTGGGATATATCTTTGTTGTGAGTCATGAACTATTTTCTTAAACATCTGCCATTGCTCATCAGCCGTCTTTTCTGCTAAACTCCTTTCCACCGCTCCACAAAGAGATCACAAGGGTTTACCATCCAACCAAACAGAAAGTCAATGAGATCCAGTGTTTGAAAGAGACCAGGCCTCATGTTGAGCTGGTGATGTGAACACTGTCTAATATCCGTCGTGGTTAAAAAAAAATTAACCACAAGATTTTTAGTTCTGAAGGCGTAAAGTAGTAAGTTAGACATTCCAAACTTGTTAGTAGACAAATAAAAATCACACAAACTGATGAAGATCTTATTGCGTTGTAACGCCCTGTTACTGTGGTGCTCTGGATTTTGCAGCATCCTACAATCAGATTAATTCACGCAGTGGCCTGAATAATATGCTCCAAAAAACAGGAGCGAAATGCCCCCGTGCCAACGTATTATCGGCGGGGAGGGAGGGGGATCGCGTTTCCAGCACCATCATGCCAGTCTGGGATAATACGATTAGTGGGGCGGATCTGGAAATTGGGAGCTCGCCTGTACTATGCTAATTGAAGGTAATAGGCTAACTGTGCTCATTAAAAAGGCAGTCGACTGCCATAACATGTGCAGAATGGAATAAAACACTTCCAGATTGGGATTTACGCCAGCCATATTCCCTGCTTTTTCATCAGGCAGGCTGTAATGGTGGGTTGTCTGAGGGCAGAGTTAAACCTTGGCTGCTCAGTGTTCTTTGGCCACTGGAAGTGCCTCGTGGAAGAAGTAGATGCGTACTGACTTAAATTCATGATTTAAGAACCTGCGACGTCATGCAGAGAAGTCCACTGCTGCATTGTGCTGCTAAAGAGGCCAGAGTGGCCCTTCAAATTAAGGGCCGTGACCTCGATCGGGGTGACGGCCGACGAGCCCCAACACTGGATGTCCCGCCCTATTGCTCTGACTGGGCGGGATACTCTGAGCCTGCAGCCCAGAACCCGCACAGCACACTTAATTGGCCCAATGGATGCTTTTTTCAGCGTCTTTGGGCAGTAGGCTCGAAAGTCTGAATACTGGCCGCTTTCGGGTGCACATGTCGTGCCAGAGCATATTATTCAGCCCACTATTTCCACCAACCTGCAGGGAAAAGTTTCCAGTCTTGTCCTTCCAGGAGTATTACCCACCAGTGACATATTCAGGCCACTTTAGAGGGCAGTTTAGAGTCAACCAGCTAGACCGGACTGGGTTAGGATAATAGATTCTCTTCCCTAAAGTATATTTTTTATATTCATTCGTGGGATGTGGGCGCCGTTGGCTAGGCCAGCGTTTATTTCCCATCCCTATTTGCCCTTGAGGAGGTGGTGGTGAGCTGCCTTCTCGAACTGCTGCAGTCCACGTGGTGTAGGTACACCCACAGTGCTGTTAGGGAGGGAGTCCCAGGATTTTGACCCAGTGACGGTGAAGGAACGGCGATATATTTCCAAGTCAGGATGCGAGTGGCTTGAGGGGAACTTCCAGGTGGTGATGTTCCCGTGTATCTGCTGCCCTTGTCCTTCTAGATGGTAGTGGTAATGGGTTTGGAAGGTGCTGTCGAAGAAACCAATGAACCAATTACTTTTTCGGACAATCCATGGTCACTTCATGGTCACTTTGCTAATACCAGCTTTAATTTTTAGTTCCAGAGTCTTTAATGTGAATTCAAATTTTCAAACTGCCAGTGTTGGCTATAAACTTGCTATAATCTCTTGATTGTTAGTCCCGGCCTCTGGTTATGATCAGTAACTCAGCTGTTATGTTTCCATACTCTCGTTAATAAAACACACACCATGCCACCACTTAGTGCAGTCTAAACACTATAACTCTAATACTAACAATCAAATCTCTTTTACATATCAGTAGAAACATGTTTCATTACTTCAGTCACTTTTAATGTTCACAAGATGTAAATACAAATGCACTGAAATTTGCTTTTCATACTCTGCAGTAAGTAATTCAAGTGAAAAAGGGAATCGTCATGAACAGGTTCTGGGTTATAATTTCTGTCTAATGTAGGCAAAAGCTGCAAACTCTTTCCTGAATGGCTGCTGTGGGTCTCTCTATAGGAAGACTTGGATAGCCGTATTCCTGTGTTTCAAATCAGAACAACCTCAGTTCACAGTATGTCCTATATAGCACAAGCAAGCTGCAGAATAGTTGATTAATCACCAAAGCTTTGTCTGGTCCTTATTCACCGAATAAAAATCTCTCTCACATGCTCAAAGGCCATGCTGTGTACAGGAGCCTGAAGTAACAAAAAGAAGTCAACCTTTTGATTTCAGCGTTGCAACAACTGAGGAGCAACTGGATTTCCAGGAATTAGGCTGAAGCAGAACTTCACTTGTTCACATGGGATGTGGGAGAGGACTTGGAGATACGAGAAACAATTGGTACTCAATAAACTGAGTCTCTTCATTTGATTATCAAAAGGTTCATTTTATATATGACCAGAATTGTTTATATGTGTGTGCATATATATGGCTCAAGGAAGGGCAGAACTGGGTGTTAAATATTCCAGGTACAAGGTGTTCAGAAAAGATAGGAAAGGAAGGAAAGAAGGAGGGGAGGTGGTATTGGTTAAGGAGAGCATGGCAGTGCTGGAGAAAAAGGATGTCCCACAGGGTTCAAGGACAGAATCAATTTGGCTAGAGCTAAGGAACAAAAAGGGTGCAATTACATTGCTCGATGTAGTCTATAGACTGCCAAATAGTGAGAAGGACATAGAACAAATCTGCAGGGAGATTGCAGAGAGATGCAAGCATTATAGAGTAGTTATAATGGGGGACTTTAATTACCTGAATGTAGACTGGGACAGTGGTAGTGTAAAGGGCGAAGAGGGGCAAAAGTTCCTAGATTGTGTTCAGGAAAATTTTCTACAGCAGTATGTGTCCAATCCAACAAGAAAAGACTGTTGGACCTGGCTCTTGGAAATAAGGCGGGCCAAGTAGATCAAGTGTCAGTGGGGGAACATTCAGGAGTGAGTGATCATTGTATTGTACGTTTTAGGATGATGATAGAAAAGGATGACATGGAATCCAGAGTAAGAATAATTAACTGGACGAGAGCCGACTTCGATGGGGCAAGAATGTAGCTGGGCCAAATAGACTGGAATGAAAAATTGGTGGGAATAACTGTAGCTGAACAATGGGCTACCTTCAAAAAAGAATTGGTTCGGGCACAGTCAAGGTATATTCCATCGAAAGGGAAAGGTAGGACAAACAAATCCAGAGCTCCTTGGATGAAAAAAGTGGTAGAAATTAAGATAAAGAAAAAGTGTGATTACGACAGGTGTCAGGTAGAAAATATAATTGAGAACCAAGAGGAATACAGAAGGTTCAGAGGGGAGGTGAAAAAGCATATTAGAGAAGCGAAGAGGAATTATGAGAAAAGACTGGCAGTCAACATAAAGGGGAATCCCAAAGTCTTCTATAGGCATATAAATAGTGAAAGGGTGGTCGAAGGAGGAGTAGGGCTGATTAGGGACTTAAAAGGGAATTTACACATGGATGAAGGGGCCATGGCTGAGGTATTAAATGAATATTTTGCGTCATTCTTTACCAAGGAGATTGATGCTACCCAGGCCATGGTGGCAAATGAGGAAACTCTGTCACTAGAAGGGTTCAAAATTGATAAGAAGGAAGTGTTGAATAGATTGTCAGTACTTAAAGTTGACAAGGCACTGACAAGATGCATCCAAGGATGCTGAAGGAAGAGAGAGTAGAAATTGCAAGGGTACTGGCCATAATCTTTCAGTCTTCCATAGACTCACGGGTGGTACCAGAGGACTGGAGAATTGCAAACATTACACCCTTGTTCAAAAAAGGTTGTAAGGATAAGCCCAGCAATTACAGGCCAGTCAGTTTAACTTCAGCGGTGAGCAAGATTATGTAAACAATTATTCGGGATAGAATTAATCATCACGTGAAAAAATATAGGTTGATTAGGAAGAGCTAGCATGGATTTCTAAAGGGAAAATCGTGTTTAACTAAGTTGCTGGAATTTTTTGAAGAGGTAACAGAAAGGCCGATGACAGTAATGCTGTTGATGTGGTGTACATGAACTTTCAAAATCCATTTGATACAGTGCCACACAACAGACTCGTGAGAAAAGTTATTACTCATGGAATAAAAGGGGCAGTAGCAACATGGGGCTGAATTTTCCCATTGGCGAGCAGGGGTGGGGCCCGCTCGCAGACACATCAAATGATACATGGTGATGTCAGGCGTGCGTCCCGACGTCACCGCGCGTCATTTCGATTGTCAGTTCGGCGGGCGCGCAGTCACATCAGCTGCGCGCCCGCCGAACTGTCAAAGGCCTATTAAGGCCATTATTAAACTAATTAAAGTTGTTAAGAATGCTGCCCATCCAACCTTAAGAATGCAGAAGAATGGTTCCAGGGATAAGAAACTTCAGCTATGAGGATAGATTGGAGAGTTGGGACTGTTCTCCTTGGAGAGAAAAAGGCCAAGAGGAGGTTTGATAGGTTTGTTAAAAATCATGAGGGGACTGCAAGGAGTAGATAGGCAGAAGCTGTCTCCACTTGTAAAAGGATCAAGAACGAGAGGGCATAGATTTAAAGGGCAGAATTTTGCCCTTGATGGGCGGGCGGGCAGCCGATCGCCGCTGCCGAAATGGGCCCCGCCGCCATTTTGAGTGGGCGGGCCAATTCAGGCCCGTCCAGCGGGCCACTCAACGGGAAGCACTATGCACTTCCTGTGCGAGGTTGGGAGGGATTCCCCAACTGTCAAAGTGCACATGCGCGTGAAAGAGCGCACATCTCCCTGAGGCTAAGTGCTGTCTCAGGGAGAGCGCTGAAAGTGTTATAAACTTAAAAAATAGAAAAATAAATAAATTATCAACATGTCCCCCTCATGTGACAATGTCACACGAGATGGGACATGTTAATAAATATCACATAAAGTTTATTAAAGTTTTTTAAAACAGACATGAAACCTCATCCCGCCAGTGGATGAGGTTTCATGTTTCTTCAGAAGCCCGCTGGGGCTCCTGGTCTGCCCGCCAGCCTTAAGGTTGGACGGGCAGGGCCTTGAATTGGCTTAATTATCCCTTCAATGGCCTCAATTGGCCATTGACAGGTCGGCAGGCAGACAGCTGATCGCGCTGTCCGCCCCCCTTCCTGAATATTTGAATGGGGCGGGATGATGTTGGAGGTTCCTCCCGACGTCATCCCGTGTCATTTTCACGTAGGCGAGCAGGCCCCGCCCCCAACTCGCCGACGGAAATATTCTGGCCAAAGTGATTTGCAAAAGAAGCAAATGCGACATGAGAAAAAACTTTTTCAGTCAGCAAGTGGTTGGGGTCTGGAATGCACTGCCTGGAAGTGTGGTGGAGGCAGGTTCAATCGAGGCTTTCTAGAGGGCATTAGATGATTATTTGAATAGAAATGACGTGCAGGTGTACGGGGAAAAGGCAGGGCAATGGCACTAGGTCATAACACTCATTCGGAGAGCCGGTGCAGACATGATGGACCAAATGGCCTCCTTCCGTGTATTTAAAATTCTGTGATTCTATGATGGATACATTTTTTCACCACATTTGAAGATCATGGAGGTGAAATCAGCCTGGAGCCTTAGAATAAAAGAGCCATTAGCGAATTGGTGGCCCATTTTACACACTGCCCGATTGCCTTCAATGGAAAGAACAGGAATCGGACTGAGTGTAAGATGTGCCACCAATTCGCTGTTACCTGTTTTGTGCCACTGCCCAATACAAATTTCACCCTCGACCATGTTCCCATGAAACGATGGGGCCAATTTTCCTGAAATTTCCTCCCAAGTGAACATCTGCTCCAAATTTGAAGAAAGAGAGCACAAAAGCAGGAATAAGCATGTAATTATTAGTAGACACTCACTCATTTGCTTTTTCCCCACACATACTTTAAAAAAATATATACTCTACAAGCCTTATTTGAATGGAGGTTTTGAAATTTGTATGCTATTGTTTTCTTTAAGCATTTTATTGAAATTTTAAGTCCTATTTCGAAATGTCAAATTCTGACCAGAAAAAAATATCAAACATCATCAGCTGAAAAATTTGCAGAGTATTCGGAGTGATTTGGGGTAAGGTTATGCAATGATGGGGATGACAAGTTTATGTAAGAAGCTTTCATTATTAATGGGGACAATGAAAGGAACCCGAGGCAAAAGTGTGATAACGGCAAAGAAAATTTTAGTTGACAAAATGTTGTTAAAATTTCAGGCTGCATGTGTTGCTGATAGCAGCGTTAAGATTTGCTGTGGGAGGGACGGTGGAAGGAGGGGGCTAGCAACAGCCCTCAGGAGTGCTACAGAGACAGGACATACATTCACACTTCTGCTGAGAGAAAGAGAAAAGCTTGGATTTATTATGGGATCTTTCACAATCAGGGTGTCAAAATCAATTACATTTTCGAAATATAGTCAATGTTGTAAGGAATGGGGCAAGCAATTTGCACACAGCAAGATCCCACAAACAACAGTGAGGTAATGTCCGAGGTAGTGTTGGTGGCTGAGGATTAAATGTTGCACAGGAAACCAGCCACCCTGCTCTTCATTGAATCGTGTCAAGGGATGTTTTATGTCCATTTGACGGAGCAGATGGGACCTCAGTTTAATTTTTTTTAATTCCTTCATGAGATGTGGACTTCACTGGCTGGGCAAGGACTTATTGCCCATCCTTTGAGAAGGTGGCGGTGAGCTGCCTTCTTAAACCGCTGCAGTCCATGTGGTGTAGGTACACCCACAGTGCTGTTAGGAAGGGAGTTCCAAGGATGTGTCATTAGAAAGGCGGAGCAGTACTTCCTCAGTACCTGGACCCTGTGAATTCAATATGGCAGCGCCTGTATCCCTGGCACAGGTGGTACCTATGGTATTTTCCCAAACTGACCCTCATTGCGCCGGTCTAATTTCTGCACTGTACTTCCGAATTCTGATGCTGAACTATTCTGTTCATCAGTTAAATCGTTACTCATTCTGTGACTGTTCCCCAACTGCAAATCTCAGAAACCCCTTCCTGTAATGGCATAACCTCTGAGTCACTATGAGTGATGCCACAGGAGTTTTGATGCAATTGTGCCTATTGGCACCTTCCACACTCTGGATGTTGCACACCAGACAACATGCTGCACTTACACTTGCAAAGCAAAATTTAAGAGAAATTTTCAATCTCGTAAAGTCCTCCTGACCAAATTAACAATTGAAATGATTCAGTAAACAAGAACAATTACACATGGTGGTCCTAAAGGCACACATTGCAGCAGCAAAATAATACGCTGTTCATGACCTGTTACATCACCCCCAGCCTAAAACAGAATACCACCTGTTACTGTTAGCAACATGACATGAGAACCATTAGAGGGGAATTAAAAATGTTGCTGTCAAAAATCAAATCTGTAGTACCTAGCAAGTCAAAACACCTGGACAGGAGTTATTATCATCAAAACACATCATTCCACTGTCAACTGCTTCCTGGCCAAAATCAATTTCACTCGATTGAATGGATTTCTGAGTATTTAAATAGACTATAAAAGTAATAACATGACAAGAGGAGAGGCACCCTGGAAAACCATCCCTTCCCAGAGTGATGCGATTTAAAAAAATGATTTTAAAAAGTCCTAGTTGCGACCTCATTAAAACAATCAATTTTAGGAGCAGGGACCAGTTTAATTGTAATACAGATTACCACAACACAATTAAAGAAATCTTTATTACTTTACTCTTGAATGATGCTCTGAATATATATATTCATTTTATATTGTATTTATTCAGGTTGTTATCTTGGCCTTGGAGAGGCATCTATTCTGACTTAGAAGTCTTTCCATAGCAATTCTAACTGATCTATTTCATGTAAAAGTGAATTCAGGCCCCACAAAAAATCTTCCTCTGCAAACATCTCAATTACACACATACAAAGACTGTGAGGAAATAAAGTGGTCCCAAATGCTTTTATCTGCTCGAATCATCAGTGCCAAAGAAATGCACACTGAGAGTATTCAATCCTACCCCCTCCAACACAAGACCACCCTCACCAATACCTCTTAACTCACACATCCTAATGATGGGGAGGGAGGCAGAATGCTGCTGAGAATGCTCCCGATCACCCCATTGATATTGGAGCACTGGGTCAAAGCCTATTGTAGATTCAGTCATGCCTATGGCAATGTATGTGGGTTGGGGGGGTAGCAGGAGGCCAAGCCAAACAGGCTCCAGATGTTTGCATCTGAGAAGTTAGCATTCCGTGGGGTATGAGAAAAGCAGTTCCTACATGTTCAAGCCTATAGTAGGGCTTGAACTCACAACCTCTGACTTCAAGATAAGGTTACCATTAAGTATACCAAAGAATCATTGTTATAAGCTTATAAAGCCTGTGGCATTGAGCATCAGGTGGGAATTCTGGTCTTCACATTGCACTGATGTTTGTAAACCTCAAGGGCAAGACACTCATTGGAAGAGAAGTTTTGTCCATTTTTAAAAAATTAATCTTGCAGATTGCTGTACAAATTAATAAACTGACAATGTTTTGCATTTTGCCTGTTCCTTTTTATTCCATGTGAATGGTATCATTGTGTGCACCGTGCTTGTCAAATGACTTGTTCCAGCATAATTGCCTAGGAACCGCCCCACATGAAACGACCAGTACAAATGTGAGTCTTTCTTTAGTGTTTGAAGAGCTAACAGATATGATGGGTAGAATGCGCTCAGTTGATGTGGTGGGCTTTCAGAAATCTTTGAACAGGTACCAGACAGACAACTACCACAGAAGATCAAGCGAATTGGAAGCAAATTGGCTTAAAAAAATAGAAGGAAGGAATCAAAAAGTAAGAGAGACTATGGCTGGTCTGTTCTGGGACCACTGCTGTTTGGATATAGGGTTGGAGGGGATAGTGCTCAGGTTTCTGGAGACAATAACTAACATAAGAGCCTTTGTAAGCATGGGACCATGGAAAACTGCAAGTGGAGGTCGAATAAGGTAGTGTAACAAGCAAAAAGATTGGCATTGGAATCAATGTCGGTAAGTGTGAGATCTATTTGAATGAGGTGGAAAAGTAGAGAGATTTGATGGCTCTTGTTCACAAGACATTAAAAGTAACACCAAGTGGGTAAGGCCATTAAAAATGTTAACGGAATCTTGAATTTTACAGCAAGATGTATAAAATAAAAATGTTGAGATGTAATGGTGAAGCTATATAAAAGCACAGTAATATTACAGTTGGACTATGGTGTGCCATTTTGGGCTCCACATTACAGTAAGAATCTTGAGGCTTTACTGATGGTCTAATGGAGATTCACTAGGCTGCTGCTGGTATGAGGAAATTCAATCATCAAAGAAGGATGTGAACAATGGGGGCTGTTTTTGTTGTAACAGAGAAGATTAAACGGCAATTTAACAGAGGTGTTTAACGTTACTAATGGTGGCACAAAGTAGAAACAGACAGTTCCTAGTGATTCATGATTCTAGAACAAGGCGTTGTACAAAGCGATGTACAAGGTGATGTACAGGGTGATTAAAAGCTAGAGATTTAGAACAGCGAGCCAGAGAAACTTGTTTGCAGAGGGTTGTGAACATTTGGTTTCCTTGTTGTAACTTCTTTTTATTTATACTATTGTGCACAAGTCAGAGACGGGAAAGGAAAATGGACATTGGTGGTCGCTGGAAACACAACGACTTGGGAGAAATCGTACTGCAGGCCAATTCTCCAATAACCTTGTTTTGCCAAATGGCGGACAGATTTGCATTTGGACTGTGCACAGAAGATGAAGCTACAGACAACATCACTGGCTGGGATGAAACAACTTCTCTAGGCAGCTGGGTGAAGCTTCATTTAGTTTAAAGCAATCAGGCCATGAAGGTAAAGAGTTTTTTTAAAATACCTCACCTCGCTTACAAAGAGAATGACCCAACATATGGAGTTTCCCATGGCGGCAATAATGTAATTTTTTTTGCTTGATGGTGAATCGCCTACTGAATCCAAACTGAAGTAAATTAAGCTTGAAAGCCACCATTTTATATGATTCATTCATGGGATATGGGTGTGGATGGCAAGGCCAATATTTATGGCCCATCACTAATTGCTATTGTTTTGATCTGTCTGCTTGCCAAATTAGTGTAGCTAACAGTGTACAGAACCAGCAATCAGTATGGTGTCCTAAACTTCCCTTACAGCTGCAACATCTCTTTTCCAATAATGGCCATTATCTGGGCCATTTCACAACAATCAGAATCAGTCTAGGAATCCCTTGCTTAACTTAGGTTAAAACTTAACAGAAGAGATGCAAAGATTGCTGCTTGGCTGGGCTTGGGGTTTACAATATTCATAGTACTGCCAAATTGTAAAGAGATTCTACAATTTTAGGATCACTTCCTGCTAATAAGTTTTTTTTTTAATCCTCCTCTTGGGAACCCTGCTAACCTGAAGAGAATGCAGCTGTTATTAAGAATTGTATTACGCTAAAATGAGATCAGCTTACATATTTAGCCTCAGTTACTCTGATTTGTTGCAAATTAATTCAGCAGTGACTGCTCAATAACTTAAACACTTCTACAGAGACTTGAGGTCCCATGATACACTGTCTTACTCTGAGCAAAGACCCATGAAGACATGTTCTATAATCATACTGAGCCAAATGGGGCATTATCGGAGATTGGCTTAGTTTTCAAATAATACATTAAGGACCTCTTAAGAATTCTGGACTGGAAAATTAACATCTACCTTTAAGCAATGAGGCTGTGAGATGAGATGGAGCCTAGAAAACAGAACAGATGTTAGTTTATTTATATTAACTTGACTCTGAATTAACTCTTGGTAAACCATGAAGTGTGTCACCTCAAGTCTGTAGCTGTACGTGACTTGGATTTAATGAGTAGATAAAGAGTTAAAGGACACTCATGCCAAAGAGGCATATTCCATTAAAGAATTTATAGAATCATATCACACAGAAGACGACCATTCAGCGCATCCTGCTTCTGCCGGCTCTTAGGGAGGCCTATCCAGTTAATCTCACTGTCCTGTTCTTTCCACACAGCCCTGCAAATGTTTTCTTCTCAAGTACGTATCCAATTATTTTATCCTTTTTGAAAGTTACTGCTGAATCTGTTTTCAGTACCCTTTCAGATAATGCATTCCAGATCATAACAACTCGCTGCGTAAAAACGTTCTCGTCTCCCCACTTGTTTATCTGCCTATTATCTTAAATCCGTGTCCTCTGGGTTAGTGACCTTCCAAAGAGTGTAACAATTTCTCTCTATCTGCTCTATCAAAGCTGCATATAATCCTGAATGCCTCTATTAAACCTCCCCTTACCTTCTTGTGCTCTAAAGGGAGCAATTCAAGCCTCTCTAGTTTTTTCACATAGCTAAAGACTGTTATCATTCTGGTAAATTTCCAATGCACCCTCTCCAGGTAATTGCTTCAACCTGGATTATTTCCATTGTTTTGTGGATGGTGTAGGTCCAACCGTTTTCATATGTGATGATACAGGGAAATACCTGAAAATATTAACCCATCTTTCTCTCTCAGAGGCTGACTGCTAACAAGCATCTTTAAAGAAACAATTACTCTCAGTGGCATTGTCAAGGCTGCGTTTATCACCCATTCCATGGTGTCATGCCAACGGAAACAAGAAGATATTGTATTTTTTTTTAAAACTGTATCCCTTTTAAAATGGACCCTGATGAACTATAAGATGGCTGCCGAGGGGGGTCATCTGCCTTTTGCAACTTCAACAGCCGAGCAAGCTTTCTGGAAAGTTCCAAGTTGGACTGTAATGGGCAGGGGTCTCCCTTGAATGGATATGCCGAAACAGCACTCTTCTGTGGAAATTCACACTTGCTTTTGTCAAGGATTACTCCAAAACAAAGAGCCAGCCTGAGGCCCCCAGGCACCCAGATGGAGGGGGATCAGCAGGTGCACACCCTGGGGCCATCCACCCAGGTGGCTCTGGGAATGACCGGCCCATCCGAATTCCCTCTTCCTGTGACCCCAGCAGTTCCAGCTTCACAGGGCGAGGAGGGTGCCACTGCCACACAACAGGACCCTGAAAGCAGGCCGGGGACCTCTGGGTCTCAGCCCTCTAGAGGATGCCCGTCAAGGTCACCACAGACAGGGCGTAGCAGTCAGCAGGCTGCCTCCACCTCCGCTGAGGATGTCGGGGGAGCACCAAGAGGTAGCGGCAGGGTTAGGAAGGTTAAGAAGATGTAGTTGCACAGCCTGGGCATGGGTGTTAATCACTTGTACTTAACGTTCACTATTGTCAATAAACTCCCAAGAATGTCTTCTTGCCTGTGGCCCCTTGTTATGAAGAGTAGTGCTTGCGTCACTCAGATGTGAAACCTTGGTTCCTGCACAAGATAAAGGCAGGTGTCTCAGTCCAGGGCCTCTTCCCTGTGCAGTGTGTAACCTCCAGACCAAAGTGATGGTCCGGCTTCACACTCACTGGGCACATTACTGATGCCTGCACCTCGATGGTGCTTGTCATTGCTGCCAGAATGTCGTGGGCAGGCATCACAGAGTTCCGTCATTCTCTCTGTGTGCTCTCAGCACCTTTGAGGTGAAGCTAACCCAATCTCTTCAGCGTCTGTGACCAGTAACGCTGTGCTCCTGATGGGGTCAGGTGCTGAAGGCTGACAAAGGATCAAGTGCATCTAAAGTTTCACGGCTGGGTATCCATGATATGACCCTGATCACAGAGTGTAAGCGAGCTGCCCTCTGCCAGACAGGAGTCAAACATTCACAGAGGCAATGTGAAGATCTATGGAGTGTCCTCACTGCATGTCATCATCATCCTCCTGGAATCTTGTGACTATTAGGGCCTCTGCTGCATCTCCATGACATGAGCCTGAGCACTGAGGGTATGTGCGCTGCCAACAGCCACATAGGAGTCAAACATTCACAGATGTAAGATGAGGGTGTGACTGTCCTCATTGCATCGTGTCATCATCCTTTACGAATCTTGTGACTATGAGGGCCTCCCGAGCCTGCCTGCCTCACCTGGCCAGTGCAATGGCCTCATCGCCGGCATCCTCACCTTCGAGGGCCTCATCACCATCATCCCCTTTGACGTCCTCCTCATCGGAGGAGACATGCAGCTCCTCCATCTCCTCCTCAGCCAGCTCCTCCACCCCATTGCAGCGCCAGGTTGTGGAGCATGCAGCAAGTGACAATGAAGCTGTGATCATGCGCGACACCCTCGAGGCACCGGAACCTCATTTTCAAAATGCTTATGGTTTGCTCCACCAAAGTCCAGGTCACAGCATGGGCCTTGTTGTACCATTGCTCTGCTGAAGTCTGAGGCCGCTGCACAGGCATCACCAGCCATGTCCTCTGTGAGTAGCCTTTGTCCCCGAGGAGTCAACCCTGCAGCCACTCTGGCCCCTGGAAGATGTAAGGGATCTGAGATCTGCGAAGGATGTAGGAGTCGTGGATGGTCCTTGGGAACCGTGCGCACACCTGCAGAATGTGTGTGTGGTAGTTGCACACCAGCTGAACACTCAGCGATTGGAAGCCCTTGCGGTTGACATAGTTGACTGCTTGTTGCCATGGTGATCTAAGCGCCACGTGAGTGTAGTCAATGGCACCCTGCACCTGTGGAAAACCAGAGATCTGCGCAAATCCCAGCGCTCTTGCTTCCTGGCTTTCCTGATCCTGGGAAAAATGCACAAAGTTCCGTGCCCTTGAGAAGATGGCATCCATGATCTCCTGGATACACTTGTGCTTGGAGGCTTGTGAGATTCCGCACAGGTCTCACCTGTGGGGCCCTGGAAGCAGCTGCTGGCGTAAAAATCGGGTGCCATGGTCACTTTCACCGCCACTGGCAATGGAAGTCCTCCATGTCCCCGTGGTGCCAAATCCTGCAGTAGGTAGCAAATGTGTCCAACCAGTTCCCTAGACATGCACAGTCTTCAACAACAGTCTTCTCAGTCATCTGCAGGAATAACAGGCACTGTCTATAGACCCTGGGTCTAGCGAGGCACCTATGAGTGACAGCTTGTTGTGGATCTTCAGCTGCGTGCGCAGAAGGCCCTGCCTCCCCTTCATCTTGAGGGAGGTGCTCCTCCCTTTGCCGACCAGGTGCCTCCGTCACTCTCTTCTTCTCTGATCTCTGTAAACCGTGAGGAATACCTCTAACTCACAAGTCTCCATGACCCTGCTGTTCTCCTCCTGCAGGATCAAAGAGAGAGATGCATGGGCTAGCATACGTGTCCTAAGAACCTCTCTTGGTTAAGTCTGGAGGCCCCTTCACGCATACAGGAAAGTGCTGGCCACCACTTGGATGGCCAGCGTGTAGAGCGCTCATTGGCTGTCCGAAACCCCACCCACCTCTGCCCCCCTCCACTTGACCGATTGGCAGCAGCTTCAGTCACTGGACTGCATGCTGTGCTCTCAGCTCAGGTGCAGGCATTCTCCTAACCCACACTGCAAGGCTGCCCTGTTAGATTGAACCACGATGGATACTGCTCCAAACCTTAATAAAGACATTGCAAGGGGCTGTGAGACCTCCACCAGTGACTGCACCATGGCCACTTTTCGCAAGGGGATTCCACAACTTGCCCAGTCGGCCAATTGTTCTGCTGCCCCCCTAAAACACACATTAATTTGCAGTCTGCGCCCGAGGGGTGAAAAGTTCTGGAGCATTTGGTGGCACTTTCATGCTTTTGTGTTGCTTGAGTGGGTAGAAAAGCTTCAGAGGCCGAACTCCAAGCAGGTCAATGGAGTTGAAGCTGAACAGCCTCAACTGTGGAAGAATGCTCACTTTTGATGAGCTTTTCCAAGTGCGTGGCCACTCCCCACACGCGCCCCCCTCCCACCTTGCCCCGGCGCCACACTAAAAACCAGCCGGGAAAAGTGACTTGCCTGTGCCCCCTGTGAATGCATGGCCCCCTCTCCCTTGGTGTCCTACAGGCAAAGCTCACGATGGCTGCACAGGATTGTGTGCACTCACCTCTGGTTTCCCCATACAGTTCAGGTCGCCAGGTGCACGCCTTATAAAATCAGCCGTGAAGCACGCCGTTCTGAAGTCATGTCCACGTGGGCTGTAAATTTGACTTTTGGGGGATGATGCTTATAATGAGATGCAAGTGTATTAAAATGACGTTCCCAACATGCGGCGGCAGGAAATGCGGCCCGGTCATTGACGGGTGGAGTGGATGATCACAAACTGGTTTTGGGATGGCTTAAAACCGATTTTTGGCCTTCTTGCAAATATTGTCCCCCACCCGCCCACCATGTGCCTGATGCCAACAGGGCTGAAAAATTCCGGCCCTTGTTTAAATCCATGAAAGCCTGCTGCTGGTCACTTTTTTTTAAATTGACCACCTACTAACCAGGGGTTTGGGAACGCACATTAGACTTATCAAAATTCAACTATACTGATTATGGACAGAAGGGAAAGGAAATTGGAGGTTTCAGTCTATCTCTTTCCCCTGTCTGTAACTCTAGTTGCCCCAAGGGAGTGGCGTTGGGCCTTCTCCTTGTATGATGTCAGTCTTTGTGGTGATGGTGCTCCAATGGCGCGAGGTAGGGAGCTGCAAGATATGTTGCCAGTGATAATGGTGGAACAGTACTAGATGCTGTGCAGCCTGGGAGTTGATAGCATTCCCATTGCTGTGATTGTTCTCCTTGGTGGTGCTCTCCAAGCTGGGGGGTGCTATCGAATTAACCCAAGTGAAACGTTGCCGTGTGCCCACAGCAGTGAGCTCTTGAAGTGGGCATTCAGTGAAAAAAAAACCAAATAAAAATCTGGCTTTTCTACTTAAAATGTTTAGAAGCCATAATAACACAACTGGTATTTCTCCAGAAGCATATTGAGCCCCCACAAGCACAGTGTGAAGGGGCTGGGTGGAGAGTAATCAAAAGGTCGTTTGAACATAGATTTTGCCTCCCTAAGACGCTCTATAACAATATTCTGATAGGGAGAAGGCAACAAGGAAAAATCGCAAAAAGAAAAAGGATGATTATTCTTACGAATTATGAAGTGTCGTGTGTCACACACGATTCTGTTACCTCTGTTGGGTTTTACATTTAATGGAGTCATCTCCTAATTGAAAGCAGATGGAACTGTTAAAAACAATCACTGTTGCATTAATGTAACCACTGTGCAGTGGATGTCCCAATTTAGTTCTAGTTTAGAATGATAAAAGCCGGATGTAAATTTTCATTCTAATTACTGACGCAACACGCTGTTCTAAGCAGAATGCACAAAAAGGAACAGAGTCATTTGGTGGTACAGAACTTGACTATTGCTGAAAAAGACATTCTGTTGAAGCTTTTTGTCTTGCACTCATCAGGACAATCGCAAGAATACCAATGTCAGGGGAAGCAACAACTTTATACTGTATGAGAAGAGAGTGCTGATTGGTTGGCAAGTGGACTCTGATTGGTACAGGCATTGCCATGAAGAATGCACCAGTTAATGGTGACGGACAGTTGACTGCCAAACATAGTTTGACACTTTAAACCAGGCAGCTTGATTCTGATTCCTCAGGACAATTTGGCTCTCTGAAAATTGTGCCAGCTACAAATTAGACATCCATCTGAGGGGGCAGATGGGGCTTTGGTTTAACCTCTCGTGCAAAAGATGGCACCTCTGACAGTGCAGCACTTCTTGGGTGCCGCACTGAGTGTCAGCCTTGTTTTTTTGTACTCAGGTCCTGAAGTGGGATTTGAATTCACAATCTTCTAACTCAAAGATGAGAGTGCGACTACTGAACCTGACACTGTAAAGTTATCTCATTAGTTCCACCTTCCGCCCCCGCTCTTTCACCATAGCCCGATGAACATATTGATCTTTTCTTCATGACTAAGGTTTCTCTAGAGGAAGAAGTCACTGAGCAAAACTAAATCTATTACAATTCAGAATATATTTTATTTTCAAACGAGTGACAATATTTTTTAGAAATGATTATAGGATTGTGTACTTCTCTGACATTCCTGGCAGCCAAATTACAAACAGTTGACAGAGAGTAAACTCTTTTCAATGGAGCAGGAGGGAATAGACAGCTCCCACCTTTCCTGGGCACAATACAGGCAGCACGTCAAATGGTTAAAATCACCTGGGAGTGAAAATCACAGAAGTTTCTGCCTTACAATTTTTCAGGTTGACCCTATTGTCAATGGGGCAAATCGCTGGGGAGTTTCAACAGGCGGGGATTTTCTTGTCCCACCCATCACGGGATCGCGAAATTCCTGCCCAAAGGCAACGGATTGTTTGTTGGTCTGTCAAATTACCCGTCCTTCCCGCGACGATTCCGACGGCGGGCGGACCAGAAAATTTAGGCCAAATTTTCATCGAGGCCTGATCCAAGTGACTGCCCAGAGCCACGTCTTTCACTTTCCCACCTCTAAGGTGGCCAGGATGCCTCCAAATCACTTTGCTGGCGATATGTTCACAAACTGATCCCAGATATGCTAGCGGATTTGGAAGCAGCCCTGACAATTTTCTCAGCCTTATTTCTTCAACTGGCTAGGCGGAAAGATGTTGGGCAGGGCAGTGCCAATCAGTGCCCAGGTAACGTTAACAAAATGAAACGAGGCTCTCCTGGCCGGCATTTCCATTATGATTAATCTCCACTTTATTCGGTTTACAATTGTCAACCTTTGGCCACATCGTACAGAGGCAGAAAGCAAGAGGATTGTAATCCAAACAGTGTCTCATTGTGACTACCAATTTATAGAAATGATATAACTGAACAAGTCACATTAAGAATAATAGCCTATCAATAGCTCCCATATCGACAACACTCAAGGGAGTAAACTGTTACACAAGGAAAACTAGAATAAGCTCCTCTGCCTCAAGATTCTTTCTTTAATCCTATTGGTTTCTGGCTTCATTAGCTATTGTCTGGTATCAACCTGCTTTGTTCCAGTAACTAATACTGAAGACCTATTTAACAGTGAAATGCTAGGAAAATACTTACAATTCTATCGGGCAACAGCTCACCACAGCATTTATATTCTCACTTCTATCCCCAGCCCCTCTCCTCCTTAATTCCCTGAGAAACAGACAAATAGGCATTTCTATTTCGTAAAATACCTAAAAGCCAAAGTAGAGGAAGCTGGGTTTGTAAGCAAGGCCGTGTGAATCAAACCATTGGGAATCCGACAACATCATTTCATCACTGATACCCTTTACTGTTAATGCAGAAATAACAACTAAGAAACAAGAAGCATGATGCATGGTGAAATACATTGAAAATCGCCTTTTTATCTTTGTGAGTTTTTCAGGCTTAGATCCAAGATCTCTTTTCTCCGTTGGCTGTAAGAATTCCGCTTTGTTCGAGTTTGAACAATCTCAAAATATATTCTAGAAAGCATGGGTTCAGAACAAAGACACTGCCAGCGATTTGACATTGAATGGACAACCTGACTCAAAGAAGAAATAGCACTGGCACATTAATGCAGGAGCGCGATTCAGAGTTTGGGGCTGAGCCATTCTTTTAGGCCAAAGCCTTACCTTGCACCTAGCTATGGAGGTAGGCAACGTTGAATACCGAAACTGGGTGCCTGAAATTGGAAAGTATTCCAATCCCCAGGCTCCCCTTGCCAAGCATAAAAATTCACTTGCTTAAGCACAAACATTTCCCCTGCGGCAGATATGCCACTTGCTGAGGCAAAGTACTTCAGCAGTGAAGCCTCTGAAGACATGGATGCGAGTCTCCATGACACACTGTTCATGCTTGTTGCATTAACTTGGCTTGCCTGAAAATTCACCCATCCAGCAACATTACACTTAATACATTACTTTCTGCTGTCCACTGAACATATTTGTAACAGATTGATTTTTTTTTTAAATAACAAAGCATGAACATGGCCAAGCGGAAATAACTGATGCCTCACATCTCAGCTGTGACTTAGTCACGTGCCACATAAGTCGACATATTCGCCTGAAGGTTGAGGAAAGATTGTTTGTGGCTTAGCTTATCTGACAAGGCCTTGCATTCTATAATGTGCTGAAAGGGTGGAATTTGGGTCGATTTTAAAAAATCAATCTGCAAAGTCCGCCTGGCAGATTCGCCTCGTCCGCCAACAGTAAGGTTGGACACACCACAGAAAATCGGGGGCAACTGGAACTTTAATGGGCTTAATTGCCCTCTTAATTGTCAGCGGGTGCGCTTCTGACTTTCGTGCACACCCGGTGACCAAAATATTGCACGAGCACGGGATGACGGCAAGACACTCGCCCGCGTCATCACGCGCTATTTTACGCTCGTGCGGGTCAGGCGCGCTCCCACACACCGGGCAAAAGTTTGGCCCATAACGCCTTTCACAGTCTTGAGTCAATGAAGTCCTCGGCCCAACCAGCTGCTTCACCAATGACCTTCCTTCCATCATAAGGTCAGAAGTGGGAATGTTCGCTGATGATTGCACAATGTTCAGCACCATTCACAACTCCTCAGATACTGAAGCAGTCCATGTCCAAATGCAGCAAGACCTGGGCAACATCCAGGCTTGGGCTGACAAGTGGCAAGTAACATTCGTGACACACAAGTGCCAGGCAATGACAATCTTCAACAAGAGAGAATCTAACCATCGCCCCTTGACATTTAATGGCATTACCATCGCTGAATCCCCCATTATCAACATCTTGGGGGTTAGCATTGACCAGAAGCTGAACTGGACTAGCCATATAAATACCATGGCTACAAGAGCAGGTCAGAGACTAGGAATCCTGCGACAAGTAATTCACCTTCTGACTCCTCAAAGCCTGTCCTCCATCTCCAAGGTACAAGTCAGGTGTGTGATGGAATACTCTCCACTTGCCTGGATGAGTGCAGCTCCAACAACACTCAAGAAGCCTGACACCATCCCGGACAAAGCAGCCAGCTTGATTGGCACCCCTTCCACAAACATTCACTCCCTCCACCACTGATGCACAGTAGCAGCAGTATGTATCATCTACAAGATGCACTGCAGAAACTCACCAAGGCTCCTTAGGCAGTGCCTTCCAAACCCACGACCACTACCATCTAGAAGAACAAGGCCAGCAGAAACATGGGAACACCACCACCTGGGAGTTCACCTCCTAGCCACTCACCATCCTGACTTGGAAATATATCGCTGTTCCTTCACTGTCGCTGGGTCAAAATCCTGGAACTCCCTCCCTAACAGCACAGTGAGTGTACCTACACCACAGGGGCTGCAGCATTTCAAGAAGGCAGCTCACCACCATCTTCTCAAGGGCAACTAGGGATGAGCAATAAATGCTGGCCCAGCCAGCGGTGCCCACATCCCTTGTTTTAAAAAAAAAGTACTTGCAAGCGATATATCGTGCCCTCATTACTTCTAGACTGGACTATTCCAACACACTCCTGGCTTGTTTCTCACAATCTCCCCTCTGTAAACTTGAGGTAATCCAAAACTCTACTACCATGTCCTAACTCACACCAAGTCCCATCCACCCATCACCCCTGTGCTCATTTGATCTACATTGGTTTTAAAATTCTCAGCTTTGTTTTCAAACCTTACCAAGGTCAATACATTTTTCCTGAGGTCTGGTGCCCACAACTGCTCATGCTGTTCTAGGTGTGGTCTAACCAGGGTTTAATTGTAGCATAACTTCTACCCTTTTGTATTCGAGACCCCCAGCTATAAAGACCAGCATTCCATTAGCCTTTTGATTATTTTCCACACAGGTTTATGGCACTTTTATGATCCATGCACTTGTGTTAGAAATTAGGAATAAGCATGGAATATATACAGATGCAGTTCTCTGCCCAAAGGCAAGTACTTGGTGATTATTCCCTGAAGCACGCAAAGTGCCATGAGTTTTTTACCACAGGTAGAGTGCGGAGACTGTCAGTGAGTCTGCCTCAGCTGGAACAGGGACCAAGCCCCCTGCTGTTGACATTAATCTGGCCCACATGCTAGCCGCTTAGCCAACTGAGCTAACCAGCCCCCACTAGATGATATTTAGCTTGGGATAAGGTAGAGGATTGATGCTGTAAGTTTCATTTCACAAAAAAAACAAGCAGAATGAGCATTTTGAGGTATGACAATTGCCCCAGATGCAGAGGAAGCAATAGCCCAGGAGCAGGGCATGGCCAGATGATGCCCCTTCTATCGTGGAAGAGCAACTCAGTAGGTGATTAAATAAACAGCCGGATTATAAAGCTGTTTTAGGATTGTCTTTTAACCTTGTTTAACAAGGCTATTTACTAAAATGTACAAGTTAACCCATATGTGAAACTAAAAGAGGAGGTGTTTTGGTTAACATTGTGAATCACTCGTTGATAAAATAGTTTGTTAAAGAAGTAGGATACATAGACTGGATGAACGACTTGTCAGCAGTTCCAAGCATAACAACTGATATTGGACAGTAAAGAACAATGGGGGTGTAGACGGAATAAGTTTGAAGGCTGGAGTGTCCCTAGAGCACTGTGAAACCAATTAGGAAAATGCCACAGAGTCAAGCATTGAGAAACAATCCTTAGCACGCTCGAAAAGCATGAGAGGGGTGCATTTCTCCCCATGGTTTGAGCAATGAACTCGATTCACTATTGGGCACCTTGTACTGAAGGGGAACCTATAGAGACCCATGAGGCCTTGGCAATAATGAATTCCAGGTTCACACCTGGAAAGGGGTATAATAGATAAGGATTGGAGCAGGCGATGCAAAGGAGGGCTCTTGAAAATGGTTCTATGCTGAATTTTGTCTTGGATACTTCAGAAAACTTTGAGAAGAATCAAAACATCAAGAAGTAAAGAGAAAGAGAAGACGACTATTTGTGCCTGTCAGGCTTACTGTCCAACCTGGACTGCTACTCGTGGCTTATTACGGTCGTATGGTTTTGCTGTATAACTAGTGCGTATAGCTTGAACTCCGACTAAACTCAACATATCCACAATATTGGTCGCCTCCTCATCCTGTGTTTCAAAGAGTTAAAAAGATAACATTGGACCCTGAGGCCTCTTTGGGGCTCCTCTGTTTTGTAGCTTTTCAGCATTTAGAAAATGCCTTGTTCTATCCTTCTTAGGTCCAAGATGCATAACCTCACATTTGCCAATGTTGAAATCCATGTGCCAGTTTTGCCTATTCACTTAATCTAAGCGACCCCACAACCAACAGATCAGGTCTAAGCTCTGCAGTCCTGCCACATCCAGTCATGAATGGTGTTGGACAATTAAACAACTCATTGGAGGAGGAGGCGCCACAAATATCCCCATCCTAAATGATGGGGAAGCCCAACACATCAGTGCAAAAGATAAGGCTGAAGCATTTGCTACAATCTTCAGCCAGAAGTGCCGATTAGGTGATCCATCTTGGCCTCCTCTCGCGGTCCCCAGCATCACAGATGCTAGTCTTCAGCCAATTCAATTCACTCCACGTGATATCAAGAAAAGGCTGAAGGCTATGGGCCCTGACAATATTTCAGCAATAGTACTGAAGACTTGTACTCCAGAACTTGCCATACCCCTAGCCAAGCTGTTCCAGTACAACTACAACACTGGCATCTACCTGGCAATGTGGAAAATTGCCCGGCTATGCCCTGTCCACAAAGCACAGGACAAATCCAACCAGGCCAATTACCACCCCATCAGCCTACTGTTGATTGTCAAAGTAATGGAAGGGGTCATCGACAGTGCAATGAAGTGGCACTTACTCAGCAATAACCTGCTCACTGACGCTCAGTTTGGGTTCCGCCAGGACCACTCAGCTCCTGACCTCATTACAGCCTTAGCCCAAACATGGACAAAGGACCTGAATTCAAGAGGTGAGGTGAGAGTGACTTCCCTTGAAATCAAGGCAGCATTCGACCGAGTGTGACATCATCAACAACAAAACCCAAGCTTTTAACAAGGAAAACACTCCCAACAGCTACATTCTATCCACTGTCCTGTCAGCCTCAAAAACATGGACAATAAATAAAGATGTGCAGAAAGAGAGGCCTTTGAAATGTGGATGCTAAGACAAAAGCTTAAAATTCCACACAGACCATAAGACAAACGAAGAGGTGCTTGAGATTGTGAGTGCAGAAAGAACTCTAAAAAAATGACATCCAGAAAATGCAATTTGAGCTGAAAAGCTACAGAGATCTCTTCTAGAGGCCAACACGAAGGGCAGCAAAAAGCAGGGTCGACCTAGGTGTAAACACAGAAAATGCTAGAAAAACTCAGCAGGTGTCTCAGCATCTGTGGAGAGAGAAACAGAGTTAACATTTAGAATCTATATGGCCCTTCTTCGGAGCCAGGGTCATACAGACTCGAAACGTTAACTCTGTTTCTCTCTCCACAGATGCTGTCAGACCTGCTGAGTTTTTCCAGCATTTCCTGTTTTTATTTCAGATTTCCAGAATCCGCAGTATTTTGCTTTCATCGGCCTAGGTGTAGTTGGATGATGGACCTGTGACAGAACAGGTGCAGACGAGCTACAGTGGATGTGTGAGGATAGCTTAAGACATACCACTAGTAGCTACGGGCAGAACAGGACAAGACATAGAAAAATACAGCACAGAAGGCGACCACTCAGCCCTTTGAGACTGTGCTGGCTCTTTGAACAGGAGGCCGTGCTTAGTCCCGCATTCCTGCTTTTTGTCCATAACCCTGTCAGTTCCTCATCCTCACGCATATCCCTTTTAAAATGATTTTAAGAATCAGCTTCTACCATATCTTCAAGCAGAAGATTCCAGACCCTGTGAAATCAGTGAAAGTATTTTTTCCTCATCTCCCCTCGGGATCTTGTACCATTGATTTTGCATCTATGATCTCTAGTTATTGACCTGCTTGCCAAATGGAATAATTTTCTCCATCTACTCTGACAAAACCTTTCATCATCTTGCGGTCACCTCATAACCTGCTGTGTTCCAACGAGGACAGTTCCAACTACCCCTCGTAACTGGAGTCCTTCAGCCTTATAACATCCTGATGATAGAGCAAATCTGACATTCAAAATAACCACATGCACAGTGAAATGCTAAAAATCCTGAAGTTGCATTCTGAGCTACCCAGCACCTTCACAGGCTGTGCTATAAGAGTATTTTGCCAACCAACTCAGCATTGAAATCAATGTAAATGTGTCAGGTTACTGAAATTACCCACTAAACATGTCAGAAAAATCTAGAGCTGGTTCATTCATGTGTAAGTGAATTTGCAATGGTGTGATCAGTCATACTTACTGCACACAGCCTCACTGGCCCTGAAAATTAAATTTTATACTTGTGGAATCTCAGTCTGTTAGAATTTAAATAGTTTTGGAGATCTCACCCAAAAAAAATTAAAATAACTATTTTGTCTGTCTGCTTCTCTCTGAATCTCATTTTTATCTTTCTTTCTGCACATAATTAAATCTGATTTATACTGCTTGGTATATACTTCCTGGTTTAAATTCAGCGTGTCTCGATGACAATTCGTTAAGCTGACTGGTTGAAGAGCCTCCCTGTTGCTCACATATACCACAGACCCTGTAGTGAGAACCATGCTGGATCAGATACCAGCTGATACAAGTTTTTTTTTATATTTGTCACTAGCTGGGTCAGCATTTATTGCATCCCTAATTGCCCTTGAGAACTGAGTGGCGTGCTAGGCCATTTCAAAGGGCATTTAAGAGTCAACAACATTGCTGTGGATCTGGAGTCACATGTAGGCCAGACCAGGTAAGGACAGCAGATTTCCTTTCCTAAAGGGCATCAGTGAACCAGGTGGGTTTTTATGGCAATCAACAATGGTTTCATGCTCATCGTTAGATTTTTAATTCCAGATTTTTGACTGACTTTCACCACCTGCCAAGGTAGGATTCGAACCCAGATTCCCCAGAGCATTACCCTGGGTATCTGGAGTACTAGGCCAGTGACAATACCACCTCCTCCCCCACACTCGCCTCTGCACTCAAAAGCCCTCAAAAACTCTGTGGGCTGTTTTCAGCATTAGCTAACTACAAAATCTGGGCCATCTTGTCAATCCTTCATGGTGTTCCATATGAGAAATGAAGACTAATCATAATCTTCAGATGATAGGAGATTAGAGGGGAGATAATTGGACCAAAAGGTGGAAATGTTAGTCAATCCCCATTTTAAAATCATACATTTTGGCTTTATTTTTATATACTTTGCCAATATTTGAGGAACAGAGAACTACAGAAGTACAGGATGAGGAACTGGGAGACACAGAACTGAGACACTATCAACAATGACAATAGCCTGAGATTACAACGTGATATGTTTACAGAGACAGTTCCCATTATAATTGTAGACATAGAAATTTTTGATAGAAACAGTTGTCATAGAAAATGTGCACAGCTTTATCATAAATTGTTAATTCTTGCTGCTGTTTTATATACTGAAAAATTGCATAACCAATTGTTGAAACCAACTGCCAAGCTTCTTTTAGTGGAATCCAAGATTCTGTGGCATCTAAATGCCCCAGTGCCCTTCCTCATAATCCAAATGGAAAATGGCCAAAAATCTTCCATTTTAAGACTCTTTCCAGATTGGCCTTTTCACAGCTCAATGCTAACTCTTCCTAAAGCAACTTGGATTAGAGATTAATGTCTTGGAACCATTTACAAGGTGGTCAAACTATGACAGGGATGGATTTTAACAGGGCACTGTAGGAAGGTGGGGCTGGTGACTGAAGGAGGTGGAATTGCCTGAAACGATTTATTGACAGACAATTCAGATCCTGTGAAATCAGTGAAAATATTTTTCCTCATCCTCACAGGGGTGCAAATAGCTGTTTGAACTTCCCTCAATAGTTAGTACACTTAATACGGTTTAAGCAGCAACTTTGTTATTGATGCCTACAGTAAAGACAAATGCTTGGCGTCATTTGATCGATATAGACGACTATCTGGGATAAGCATGAATTGTGTAAGTGATGGGAGCTCAGCCTATCGTGTCAATGTCATAGCACCGCTAGAGCAATTGAAAATGAATCCATTGCCACCTAGGGACTCTCTTCATAACCGTACTGCATCTGCTGCTTCAAATACTTATCCAATTTTCCCTTGAAAAGCGCAGTGTTCCCTGCCTCGACCAATCCGTGGCAAAGCATTTCATGCTTTGTGTCGAGTCACATAATTACTTTGGCCTCTTTGAATGTACCCATGATTTTATTGAGAAGTAATTTACAGTTAAACACAACCAAAGAGAATACAATAAGAATATACTGTAAAATATTAAATATATATAGAATAGGCAATGTAGAGATTTCTTGGGGCTGATTAAAGGCAGAGATTGACTGTATTTGCCCACAATGTCAAGCGCACATTATCAGCTCTATCTAATCTTCCTGGTACCGCATCAGGCTTAACAATCAAAGAATTATCTTCACTAGGAATAAATTAGAGAGGCCAATGTTAATTTAAGCAGTTTAGATTAGATTTGTGGCATTGCAGGTCATATATTCAGACGTGTAATGCATGTGTTGCACATAGAGATTAATCATAGTTAAGATACTCAAGATCCACTCAAAAGCTCAAAAATTAGTCTAAAACTGATCTTTAAGAGAGTACATCACAATTGAAAGATAAGCTCTGATAGCAAAAAAAAACCCCAAAACCATTGCATACTGCAACGGGTCCAACCTGCAATGAATGAGAAAGATAGATACGGTCAATATAGCATTTTATAAAAGATATTTCAGCAAGTGTTATTACTTTCAACATTCATTTTCTCTCCGTTACATTAAATATACACTGACTTTGGCCAATTAAGTGTCTGGTGATCCACATCATTAAACGTGGCGGGAAAGTGCAAAGATATTAATGTAAGCGTTTGTAAGATCATCCATTTTATGAAGTTAAATGAAAATATTAACTTTTATCAAAAGGAAGGCCAAAAGTGATGAAACTTCACAGGATGGGCCAGTCAGCATCTGAAAGGCAGAGCTAGAGTGTAACCCTTCCTCAGAACACCTGAATCATAGGCTTGTCTTTTCTCACCCGATGCCACACACTTATGTATCCCTTGAATACACTGTCTATATTTCTGACTTCCGGCATTCCAATTTTTCTCTTTCCACTTTACTTTTAGGCTTCCAAACACAGCACTGCAGAAAAATCACTTGGTGATCATAGCAAACCAACTCATCAATGGTGCAAATTTGAGGTTTTTCCAAGGGCTTCGATAAAAGGTAATTGATCCCTGGAGGGGATCGATTACCTTTTAACCCAAGGCAAAACAGCTCCATTTGGAGCTTAAGAGGTTCCCTGGGATGCAATGGCTGTGGGCTGCTCCACCTTATAAGGGTGGATTGGAGAGGGTGCTACCGAAATGCCCTTGCAGGATCGGCAAACGTCCTGGCCATTCTCATGCTCATCGGGACTGGGGATGGGCTGAGCAGCCAAACATAGGTGGGCAGGGGTCCCCCTTCTGCCACTATTCCAGAGCAGTCTCCATCACATTTTAGTCTACATCTTTGAAACACTCAGACTTTTTAACATTAATCATTAATTCTTCTTAAATTGATCTATTCACATTATAACATAGTACTTGGGAGAGAAGCATTTTACATATCAGCTGTAGCTCCCATGAAGACCATCTCCCATAACACAGATAAAGTGTGACCCAACAAGAGTCATAGTAGCACAGCCACCTAAACGCCACCAGTCACAGGAAAAAGGGAACATGTGCTATTTAACCCCCCAAAGCCGCTCCGATGTTCAATTAGATCACAGCTGATCAGTACTTCAGTTCCATTTGCCTTTCTTCATTCCATATCCCTCAATACAATTATGTAACAAAAATCAAATTGATTTTACATTCATATGACTAGGATGTACCATTGGTTACAGCCAGGGGATGGAATTGAAAAGAATTTTAGTACTTCACCTCAGAGACCTTCTTCTTAGGCAGGCCCTTTGGATTGGGGATGACTCTGGTTCAATAGGTTCTGAGCTAGCTGACAAGTCCAATGCAAGATCTGCAAATTCTGCCACATGTGGGTCAGGTGGTAAGGGTTGCGTACGTGAGGTATTTGGAGATTTGTGCACTCCCTCCATCGCCTCAGATTATCCTCTGCATGTTCCCGACAAAGTCTCTTGATGTGTTCAGTGCCTTCTCAAATGAGCCTTCACCATTTTGGTCGGTCATGAGTCAGCAGGCATGTTTGGCCTCTTCAGGGATGCTCTGAGGACATCCCTAAAGTATTTCCGCTATCTTCATGGGAGTCTCTCGCCACCGAGTTCCAAATGGAGCAGTTGCTTTAGGAGTCTGGTGTCAGGCTTATGAATGACACATCCTATCCAGCAGAGCAGGTTTTGAATAATTAGTACCTCAATGCTGGGCAGGTTGGCTTGGGAGAGGATGCTGGTGTTGGACCATCTTTCCTGCCACCAGATTTGGAGGATCTTGCAAAGGCACCGCTTGTGGTATTTCTCCAGTGATTTGAGGTACCTGCTGTGGGTCATCCAAGTCTCTGAAGCATGTAGGAGTATGGGGATCACTGATGCCCAGTAAACCATGACCTTAGAGGCCACAGAAATCTTAGCAGTTGTATCAACATATTGGCATAACTTAGTATCCATTGGAATACCATTAAAGCTAATGGATCAAGGAAGAAGTTGGATCATTAATGAAGGGGCATAAGAAATGTGAGTAGATGCAAGAAAAGCAATTTGGCTTCAAGTTGTATTGCTGGGACACAACATAAATGGAAGAGTACTGTATATAGGTTTATATAAGCCATAACGTAACTGCACAGCCAACCGACACCGCTAAACAGCTTAATTAATCATTCATCTCATTTACTTTTTGTGGGATTCATTGTGCAAATATTGCCCTATATTGGGGTGAAGTTGGCAAAAGTGTGAAACGGGTGACAATGTATCGGCAGATCACACCACTCCAGACGTTCTTTCTCGTTGAAGCCAAAGCAAGCACAAATAGGTCAGACCAGGACGCAGGGGCACCTTTCCTTCCCTGAAGGATATTAGTGAATCCAATGGGTTTCCACATCTTTTGGAGTGGGGGGCGGGGATTGTGCCAGCCCACAAATTAACAGATTGATCGAGTTCAGTTTAGCAACTTGCCATGGAGAGAATTTGAATTCATGACCTCAGGGCCATTCCAGTGTTTGGATGAGTTCAACTGCAAAAGTTCATAATGAATGTACAGTGAATGTTAGGTACACAAATACTGCAACTACTTTGTGTACAGTGCAATTCCATAAACATCAATGAGAGAAATAACCAGGTATATTTTTTTTTGTGGTAATGATCGAGAGAAGAATTTTGGTCAGGACACCAATAATTCTCTGCCCTCCTTTGGATAGAGACACGAGATCCCAATGTCCACTTAATGGGTAGATGTGATCTCAGTTTGTCTCATCAAGCGCTGAAGAATTCCTAAGGTACTCTTCTGGATTTCATCTGGGGACCATTATTGCCACTTACTGTCATGCAACTTGACCAGGCAGCTGCCTGACCCATGGTGGACATTGCCACCAAATGGGCCAACTCAGTCCAGAGGTACAATCTCTGGACCAGATCTTCAGCTGGAAAAGGTCTGCTCAGATAGTGCAGCAGCAAGCCTGACTTTAACCACAGAGCAGGGAGCGAATGTAGCCTTCACTCCATTCCAGCTCTCATGTAAATGCAAATACTATAAGACGCATAGCAACTGAGTATCAGGCAGCTGAAATGATTGGGAAAGTGCAACCTGTTATTTAATAATAACATATTAATCCATTTTAATGTCACAGAGTGCTCCTCTTTAATCCATTGTGCCTAAACAACTTGATATATAACTTACTGACATCTTAACTTGGTAACATGTTCATTTCTGTGTTGGTTTCGTAAGGATTTCATTCCATGAAGCAATATTGGTATAAAATCACACTGCATAAGTTAGAAATAATGTAATAGAATAACAATTGAGATGTGAGCAAGCAATGCGATTTTATCATTTTATATATTATTTATTAAGCAGTCAATCTTTGAAATGTTCTGCATGAAAAGAATGCAAATACAAATTAATCCAAACCCATTTAACAAAATTTTGCAGAGTTTCTGTTGCTTCAGTTTTAACAGATGGCTGCCTATAATGTATAAGGGCCACACATTGAAGGATAAGAATTGTCCTCAACTATGGCATAGGATTCCATTTTTACTGTTCAGTCACAACCCTAGCCATTATGGCTGGGATTTTATCGGGTTAGGAGGTGGTGGAGGGGCCATTTGTGGGGACACCTAAGCCTGCATTGCGAGCAGCGGGACCAGATCAGCAATTCGGAGGCAGTCTCCGACCTGTGGGCCCACCATCCAATTAAGGAAGGCGGGCAGGCTCTCCATGCTGATTGGCTCCAATCAGAGGGCCAGCAGCTCTGGGGCCTCAGAGGTAGCACTGGGAGAAGTGGTCACTGCTGAGGCAGGCTGGAGAACATGAGGGCACCTCAGGATGGAAGAACACTCAAGAAGGTAAGTTAATTTTTTAAAAATTAGGTAGCTGAGGGTGGTAGGCCCCTCCAAACGTAGGAGAAACCCTTCCCACTGGAAGCGTTGTGAGGTGGGAGCAGCATTTGATACTGGTTGCCCCTCCCTGGGTTGTGGAGCTTCTAGCTCTGATGCCACCTGCCCCCCCCCACAACCCCCCCGCCCCACCCCCCTACCCAAACCCCCACCCGCCCAACCCTGCAAAGCCAAGTGAAGGCCTCCTCCTGCACCTGGCAACCTCCCAATGTGTGTGGAGTTATTTCGCCGCAAGCTAAAGGCAGTTGGCCTAGGAAAATGTCCCTTAATTAGGCAATTAATCATTCAAATTGAAGGCTTCCTCCAAGCAGCATGCAACCATTCCATCCCTCAGGCAACAGCTGGGAAACGGTCCCAGCGCCACGACTGTAAAGCAGGAAACTGTCCCAACATGGCTCCTGGCTCCCCAGCCTTTTATCGGCCCACCCACCTCCAAGCCTGACAACCGGGGGCTTGATAAATTCCCAGCTCACATGTCCAAGAGTCACAGTTACCTTTCACGCTAAATTCAAGAAATTATCAAATAAAATTTTGGAGCGGATTAACATTATCACAAAATGCTTCTGGCTACAGAGGCTAGTTTTGATGCAGTCACCAGTAATTTTCTTCAATGAATTATTATGCTGTTGACTAAAGGCATCAATTAAGCCTCTTTATAAGGGGATCAAACTCATTCAAATTATGTAGACCTGCATCTTCCATTTTTTTTAAGGAATTATAATTAGCTTTTAGTGTCTCCCTGGCCATTACTGCAACACTTTGTCTATCCTGCTGCGGGTTTGCTTGTTGCTGTTGGATACAAGTTTACTGGCTTCCCCATATATTAAAATCTACTGAGAAGAGGGGCGAATCTGCTGTGATTTGCTTGTTGTGAAAGCTACAATGTGTGAAAACTCTACATGATATGATAAGGCTTTACACACAAATCAGTGACATCTATTGCAAATACAGTGTACATTGCTGGATGTATGATTTAGGAGATAAATTGAAAATCCACAAATGCTGAAGATGTGAAATGAAAAATGTTGAATGTTGGAAATGCATAGATTGATGTGCATATTGGAAAGACAAACTCTTGTTTCAGCCATCAGCTGAACAGTTGCAACTCTTACTCAGCACAACAACTTAAATTTATGTAGCGCCTTTAAAATAATAAAACTTCCCAGGGTGTTTCACAGGAGCATGATAGAATAAAGTACCACATTGAGCTACATAAGATGAAGATCAGCCATGGTCTCATTGAGTGATGGAAAGGGCTCAAAGGGCTGCCTGGCCTACTTTTGCTCCTATTTCTTACATTCCTACGTTCATAAGGAGATTTTGACCCAGATTTTCCTCTCGGGCTTGTGAATTGTGAGTCAGACCCTTTTGTGTCTTCAAAAACACATGTCCGATTCATGCCTGATTTTTCCCGTATTGTTCATTTGTTTACACAAGGGCAATGTTCAATTTATGAGCCACAATGCAGTGAGAGTGGAGTGTGGGTGCTGAAGCAGGCTGGTTAGAAGGCCCATCTCAGTTCTCAGGGACAGCAGCCCACCTCCCAACATCATTCTTGCAGCCCCTAATCCTCACCCCTCAGCCCTACACCAAATCCACATGCCTTCCTATGCCCCCATACACTCCGCATGCCTACTCCATGCCCCATCATAACCCCCATGCTACCCCTTGCCCCCACTATGTTTCCTCCCTAGCCACTCACCCAGTATCCACTATGTAGAGTCCTCAGGACCATGCAGGTGAAAAATAATAAAGCTGTAACAATCTAATAAAACAATCATTCAAACCTCTATCATTGATATTGCAAAAAAAAGTGTAGGCCCACAGAATAAAACATTTAATCCTTTAAGTGGTCATTAGGTTGTGTAAACAAACAACCATGTATAGGCAGATTATGTTATTACAGCCTCTTATAACTGTCAATCACTCCACCGAGCAGCTCGGTCATCATAGCTGAGTGTTCCATAGCTTCTGGAACTCAGCCAAGTATTCATAACAGCCACAGCTCTCCAAATATTAACTTCCAGCTCCAGGCCCTGAAACTGAAATACAGATGATGTTACATTTATATTTCTATTTCAAAGCAGCTTTCCTGTCAATCAATGGAGTGGAGCATATTTCATTTTTAATTTTCACCAGTAGGGCATTTTCTTTGATAAGTAAAGCATATCTTACATTTAAATTTCCATCCAAATCTTGACAGCAGAGGTTATCACTGCGTTTTTCTACAGTTTTGAATGCATTGTGGCACTTTCTCCACTGGGAAAAGTACCATAACGCATGTCAACACTTACATGATGTTGGTCAATGTAATGGTCAAGTTACATTTGCAGGACAGAGACCTATGATCAATTACTGCATTAAAAACAGATCTATATTATAATACAGCATCCACTGGTGACATTTGAAGTGTCAAATGTGTAACACTTAACTGCCAGAATGTTTCTAACTTCTCAGCAGCTTTTCCCCAGTGGTCACAAACTCTCCAAGGAGGTGCATTCTTTTTTCGACTTCCAAACCTGGCACTACACACAAAAATAGCACAGGAGAAGGAAACTCAAATTTCCTATGGGCCTCAAAATGGTGATCCCCGACCTCAGAAGAGGTACGTCTGCATTTTTCACCCAGGCCTTCCTGATCTGCAAAAAGGCCACTAATGGCAGGAAGTCAGGAATGCAGAGGTAAATTGTTTTTCCAGCAAAAAAATACTAAGTTCAGCATTTTGTGACCCAATTCCCATCTCCATTGGGAGACGAAAATCCAGCCCATTAAGTCATATGACTAAAAGTTTTGTCAGAGAGCTAAGTTTTAAGGAGCGTATTAAAGAAAGAAATTGAGGTAGAGAGGTGAAGAGGTGCAGGGAGAGTATTCCAAAGCTTAGTGCTTAGACAACTGAATGCACAGCTACTAATGATGGAATGGTTAAAATCGGGGTGCACAACAGGCCAGAATTAGAGCAGCACAGAGACCTCACAAGGTTGTGGGGCTGGAGGAGATTACAAAGTTAGGGAGGGAAGAGGCCATGGGGGGGATTTGAAAACAAGGATGAGAAGTTTATAATCAAGACATTTCTTGACCTGAGCTGAACTGCAGCATTAACTTACCATTGTCTTTCAGATATTGAGTATGCATTTGCATCTTTTTGCACTTTGACCTTGCTTAATGTTTTACCTTGTACAGGAACTGTGAGGTGAAAAAAGACCAAAGTCCATCAAGTTCTCCTTCAATCATCCTGACAGTCACATAATATGATAATGGAGTTGTTGCCTAATCATTGTCATCAATCTCTACCAGTTAATCTACAATAGACCAAGACAGAGGTGAGGAAAACAGCAGTGTTGGAAAGCTTGCGGAGCCATAGGTGCAAAGTCAAGTGGTCCTTTAACTACTTGCCACAACTCTAAATACTCATATACTCTATCCCAAATTGTTATTTTCTGTTCCACTTTATTTCCGAGTATATACTCAAGCATCAACTCACAAGAATAACTTCAGCTCTTCGGCTGGGCTGAGCAGAACACTACCGCTCCAAAATGGTCCCTCCAATGGCCCGCAGCCTTCTGCTGCCTTCCTAAATCTTCAGGGCTTCTCTTAAGCCCTCTTCGATTGCCAGAGCTTCTCCTGAACCCACACCACTTAATGTCTCCCAACTCCAGCCCTTTCTCTGAATGGAGCCTCTTTCTCTGCTCCTCTCTTCTTTTCCTTAACTTAACTGGGACCTGTCTCTATCCCCTGACTGGAGTTCCTCTCTTTCAGGACCTCTCCCTGCCCCTATCTCTTTGGGACCTCTCCTTGCCCCCTTACCTAGGGCACTGGTCTGCAATGGCGCTCCACTCCCCATCACATGACAAGGGTTTTCACACCATTTTCCCTTCCTGTGCAAGCGTGCTGGGCCCATCCTTGGCCCAAAGAACGTAAGTTGCTGAATTAGCCTGCCCCTGGTCTGCGCGTTTGGGGAAACCCTGAGATCGATTGGGGCTTGGAGTTCCTGACCTCTGTTCTAGCCGAGACGGAAAGTTGGCTTTCATAACAGCATCTTAAACAGAAATGGCAGCAGTTCACTTGCATCATTCTGGCCTGTTGTGCATCCCGATTTTAACCATTCCACCATTAGTAGCTGTGCATTCAGTTGTCTACGCACCAAGCTTTAGAATACTCTCCCTGCACCTCTTTACCGCTCTACCTCAATTTCTTCCTTTAAGACACTCCTTAAAACTTACCTCTTTGACAAAGCTTTTAGTCATATGACTTAGTGGGCTGGATTTTCGTCCCCCAATGGAGATGGGAATTGGGTTGCAAAATGCTGAACTTAGGGTTTCTTTGCTGGAAAAACCATTTTCCTCTGCATTCCTGACCTCGTGCCATTAGTGGCCATTTTGCGGTTTGGGAAGGCCTGGGAGAAAAATGCGGACACACCTCTTCTGAGGGCGGGGATCACCGTTTTGAGGTCCATAGGAAATTCGAGTACCTGAGAAATTATGAGCTCCTCTCCTCGGTCTTCCATAAGTACAATAAATTGAGACTTCCGCAGCTAGACATGGGACTGTCCCAAATTGGAGTTGATAAGGTCGTCTGCACATTCCAGGCCTCCAGGAATTAAATATTAATTCTTAGGGCACTGTTGAGGATACACACAGCAAAATCACATGGAATTAAAGCAAAATCGTTTCCCTCCCTACCCAGTTTTGTTTAAATAATTTTAATTATTGTTGTATAAATATTGGCAAACAGGAGGAAAACAGCAGTTGAAGGTGACGGGGGTGAGTGGCGGCAGGAGGAGTCGTGTGATGAAACCTCTAAGAATATCTCCAACCAGCGTTGGCCACTCAAGACCGCAGAGAGAATATTCAGGAAGTCTCAGGTGCGACTCACATTTTCTTTTCAGTCGTCAGTTCCTCGGGGAGAAGTGATCACCTTATTTCGGAGAGCGGATTATACATTACTTCTGGCGGTTGAAAGTTTTGGGGCCTCATCGCAAACATGGATTATTCTGTCAGAAATTTCACTGTTAGCGCTATCGACTCTATTATCTGAGAACCAGGAATACAGCTGGAAATGTCAAACAAAAGTAAGTACAGCGTTGTCCGAATTTCTTCATTTATTATTTCTCTGTAGCACTTATTTTTGCTCATTGTCCTCTAATATCCTCCCACGTGCTTAATCATATTTGGGGCAATCAATATTGCTCAGACAACACAAACTTATTGCTTTCAAATGGATATGACATTTGTTCCAATCAGGTGCGAGTATAGTATTATCCGCCATAACAGAAACATCAAAATGTGTTTAATTATATAGCTGGTGATAGCGTGCGAGAATATCCACAATACGTTTCATGTCCATTTTGGAGTGATTAATATATTTGTACTTCAGGTCTATATTGCAATTATCACAGGCACAGGAGTTTGTAGGGTGGTTTCTGGGGTGCAGGGATGGGCCCTCCCAGGGTTAAAGGGGCCTGGAAGTTGTAACACATGCGCTTGCCCTGCAAAATGGCAGAAGTGGAGGGCCACCTGAAGTGGGAAGTCCAGGGTCCATTCTGCAATTGGGACTTTGGACACCCTAGCCCCTGCCCATCACCACCACTCCGCCACCCCATACACCACCCTCCCACCCAACCAAACCACCAAAACAAGACAATAGGAATCATTTTGGAAATGGATGTTTCAGTGCAACCTTTTACTCAGGTCGGTCAATTTCATTGTTGGGGTGGGGGGGTGGGGGGTGGGGTTTGGGAAACAGGGACTTGGGGGTGGGGGGTGATCCCAGAGAATTTCTAACCACTCCTCTGACAGCATGATAACGACGAGGCTTCACGTGAGCTTTGGCAGGACCAGCGGTAGAGGGCCCAGACAGTCACATCCTGGCGCTAACACCTGGATATATCCCTCCCTTCCGCTCATCTGCAAACTCCCAGTGTTTAAAAAGAGAAAAAGTGTGTTCTGTAAACTGAAAAGGAAATTCGATGGTGAAAGCCACTCTCAATTTAAACCATTCTTACATTTTGGTCAATGAGTGCCATAATTTATACTGCATTGCATTTCAACATACATTATAATATTTCCTTGTTGACATATAATCTTTGATTATAAATAACTAAGGAGGTTTATTATTCCTTAAAATACTTCACTGCAGTGATCGACGAGACCTCTCATCTAAATGAAAGATACTATCTGCAATTAATGGAAATGAACTGCAATAAAAACTGCCACAACCATCAGTTAAAAAGCATTTGGACCTAATAAGATCGCGGTACCAATGCAGTGGAAAGACAAGTTTGCCGGAACAGTTCACAAAATGGTCTGAGGTCAATAAGGCTTGAAGGCAAGGGCCTCAATTAGTAATTACTCAACTGTGGAACTGTGGAGTACGTTTCTTGTTAAAATCTTGAAAAACCTGATCGATCCTTCCTATTTCACTTCTCATTTCCTCGATGCTAACTTTGTTTCGTGTCATCTACAGTCCTGAATGATAATCGTCAGTAAGACTGGAAAGACCAAATCTCCCTAAAAGGCAAGGAAAGTCGCTCTGGCTAACTTTGATCGTCCAAGTACAGGACAAGTTTAAATGATTTTTTTTTTTAATTCACAAGCGCAACATGATTTGACCCTAATCAGGTCCAGCGTGTTGGCCACTGAGGCTGGGATACAAAACCACCTTTGGCTTTCCAAGATGTTGAGGACTGAACCTTGCAATCCAATGGACTATGTTAGACTAAGACCCATAAAGGGTTAACTGTAATAGTTTGTGATGTCATAGAAGGAAGTGATCTACACTCATGTGATCTGAGACACTAAGAGAAAGCAGCACGGAAAGAAGTGAGTAGAAGGGAGTGTTCTCATGCTGTAAACATGCTACAATAAAGTTAGTGTTTGCAGCTAGCAGTCTTCAAGAGTTATTGAAACTACTCCAACCCAGCAACACAATAATATAAACCTCAGCAAAGGAACTCCAAGCCCACCACCTCACCCACTACAAAGGCAGCAACCCAATGGGAGATTCAATGGGAAGTGTTTCTGAGACATAATTTAAACTTGTAAAAATGATATCCATTAAGGCTGGAATTTTCCAGCCCTCCACCCCACCCCCCCCCTCCCCCCGAGGCAGGTCCCATCGTGGTGGGGCCGGTGAGCCATTGAAATCCCATTGAAAATTCCAGCCCAAGAGTTGAACCTGGAGCTTCCTCTTGTTATAGGATGATGTATATTCTTTTAAGCCAACCAAAAGGCAAGCAAAAATCATTGTGAGTATTGCAGAAAGAAGAGACATGTTGTCAAAGCTTTCTGTCTTGCACTCATCAGGGCAGACGCAAGAATTACAAATTTCAAACAACGTTTTGTTGTGCTTTGCTACATAGCAACAAGCTGAAATTCTCTCTACCCACTCAATAAACATTACCAACTAGCATAAACCTTACTGACCATTACACTGCATCATGTCTCTGATTATTTTAAGAAAAATTAGCAAACATGAAATTGTTTTCTCAAAAATGGGAATTGTGATTAAATATCCAACTTGCTGCCACCATGTGCTAATTTTAACTAAAGTAAGTTTTTGTCTAGCAAAACGCATGACATGAGAACATATCTGTGAAAGATTATGGATGAAACTTCCAATTTCATCGGAGGTGTGGACAAGCTGTAACGGGTAGCTCCTCTCCGATACAGCTGCCTAGTCTGTCTTTTCACTGAACTCAAACTCCCAACACTTCACCCAAACAAACTCTTACTCATTCCACTCTCTGCTATTTCTGCTCATCCCTTCAGCCCTTAACACATTGATCTTGTCCATGAAAGTTATCTCCAATGACCTCAATTCTTACTTACCTAGCTGTTAATCACTCAACTTCATTTTCTCAGCTCCATACTTGTTGATATTATCCCTCCATTCTCTGTGCCTCCTTCAAGAATGCCATTATCACTCTCCCAACCCAAGAAGCCTACCTTTCCCATTCCTTCTCTCGAATATGCACCCATTCTTTCCAAAATCCTGGAATTACATGCCTGCCTCACAACTATACTCCCAACTCTCCCAACCTTCCCCCACTCAATTTGTGTCCCAACTGCAGGACTGAAACCACACTGATTAAAGGCACTGTGCCAATATGGCCATGGCTCTGCCACTCCTCATCCTCCTCAAACTCATTCTACAGTTCCATCTTTTTCCTCAATGGTATCATTCTCCCTTGCCTCCACCAATACTTATCACACCACAGAAACTGTACCATCATCCATGGCTTCTATTACCAAGAGATAGCATGTACATGGTGAAGAGGAAGGAACTATAATTCAGCTTCCATTTATGTGCTATCAACACCCTGCTCTCTCCCCCTGTCGCCCCTATCAATTTAAAAATTGATGCTACACTCTCCATCAATATCTGATTCGGACAAAATGCCATCTAGCATAAAAACTAAAGCCATCCCTTCTGGCTCCCACCAGCATATGCCTCTGGCTTTGACAACATTAACACTCATGCTGTCACCTTGCCCACTTCTAAGCTTGGCTTCCTCCCCACTTTCTCTTTGTTAACAGGCCTTCCTTCTTCTATTTCCTCACTAAAACCCTAGCCCAAGCCTCCATCACTTCATGGTCCAAGCTCTGGATTCTCCCCTAGCTAGTCTTCTCTACTCCCATTGCTCAATGGTTTCAATTCATTCAACCACCTGAAGTCCATGTCCTCAGCGGTACTCTCATCTTCAAGTTTCACTGGCTCAGAATGCCTAGCTTGTTGTCTTCAAAATTCTCACCAACACTTTCAAATCCCTCAGGGCCTCTCTCCACCCTGCCTTTGCTTGCTGAATACACCTGCATTCCTTAAGCATGGGGGTTTCTCCTTGCCCTGTCCTTAATGACCTCATCCATCTACCCTCATCCATCCAGCTCACCGCTGCCCTTCCTCTTCCAAAGCCTTTCTCTTCAACTATGTCATTGGTCTAGCTTCTTAAGCCCTCCATTTTGCTCAACATCCATTGTTTTGAACTCAGTCATCTAAAGCACGTCCATATCCTGCGCAGGAAGATCACTCATGGGATAAAGCAGTTTCGAACACAGGTCAATGCAAAAGTGGCAATACAACTGAAGACTATTCATCCACTAATGCAATAAAAAGAAAGGTTAGTCCCCCTGCACCCTTCACCACCCCATCCCCCTATATTACTAGGGATAATATACATTTCTGGCCAACTTCACATTGTGGTGCCACCTTAAAACTGGCACATAAAAAGAAAGCAAAACTTGATAAATTATGTGTTTCATTCCCAAGGATTGGGTTTTCCTTTGAGAACCAAGCACTCTAGTAAAAAGAATATTCCAATAAAAAAGTACTGCAATCATTAATCTGCTGCAGTTTTGTTCCTTCACGATGCAAACATTTTAATTACGCTGCCAGTTTAGTAGCGGGCGCTACCCCTGAGAGAGCTGTGAATAAACTATGCATCTGACTTGTTAAAACTGCAGATGAGATGCTGCAAGACATGTAGCCAGCATATATAAACACCCAACTCAAAAATGGAACCAAGCCACAAACACAACCACCACACTGAAAGCAGTGTCTTTATTTCCTGAATGTGATCTGCCTGAGGTTGCAGATCTCAATGGGAAACATTATGATAATGTGAGTATTGGAAAGTATCTCTGCTTTTCCTATGTGCCACTCGGGTTACTCTTAGGAAAACCTTGCATTTAACTACATGTGGTGTCAAGAAGACAACATTTTAGATACTTCTAGCTGGCCTCCCACGTTCCACCCTCCATAGATTTGAGGTCATCTAAAACTCTGCCGCCTGCATCTTAGCTTGCGCCAAGTCCCAGTCTCCCCTGTGCTCACTGATCTACATTGGCTCTCAATTTAGCAATGCTTCAATTTTAAAATTCTCATCCGTATTTTCAAATGCCTTTGTCCTACCCCTGTAAACCCACAACCTCCCACAACCCTCTGAGACATCTGTGCTAATTCTAATTCTGGCCTCTTGAACATCCCAGACTTTAAGCGTTCCACATTTGGTGGCCACGCCTTCAGTTGCCTGGGCCCTAAACTCTGGAATTCCCTACACAAACCTCTCTGCCTCCCTACCTCGCTTTCCCCCTTTAACATGCTGCTTAAAACTTACCTCTTTGACCATGCTTTTGGTTACCTAGCCTAATATCACCCTATGTAACTGGGTGTCAAATGCAGTTTTATAATGTCCCTGTGAAGCACTTTGGCCTACGGACTGCTTTAGGGGAAGATACTCCTGTAGAAAATCAATACTAAATAACGAGCACAATTAAAGATGGGAGAAAATGAGAATGAACAAAGGACTTGAATTTGTATAAAGTGTTTCACCACCTCAGCGTGTCCCAAAGCAATTTACACCTAATAAAATGTTTTTGATGTATAATCACTGTTTTAATGTGGGAAATATAGCAGCCAATTTGCACACAGTAAGCTCTTAGGAACAGCAATGTGATAATGACCAGATAATCTGTTTTTAATAATGTTGACTGAGAGATAAATATTGGCCAGGACACAGGGAATAACTCACCAGCTCCCATTTGAAATAGTGCCAGGGGATCATGTATTACCATCTGAGAGGGTGGGCAGGGCTTCAGTTTAGCATCACATCTGAAAGATCACAACTTCAGCCGTGTGGTACCCGCAAGACTGCACCAGAGTCTAGGTTGTTCTGCTGAAGCCCTGGCGTGGGACTTGAACCCGCAGCCTTCCGATTCAGTGGTGGGAGTGCTATCAACGGCGCCCCGGCCGACATAAACAAGGCAGACAAGTATATGGAGTGGTTTCATGATACCCTGTGTTCCCACGGGGTGTGCAGTCTAACACATGTATATTGCAAGGGATCTATCAACACTGGTGGGCAAAACAGCAACACATGTAATGGCATTTCAGAAGTACACTTTGTAACCAGTGCACATTTCATGATAGGCAGTGAATATCTGTACTGGTTAATGGCGGAAGACCACATGGCCAACAATGAGTACTCAACCTCCCCCTCGCCAAAGCAATTGACAGTTGGACCTGCGGTGTTAGCACAAGCTGGGAGGAATAAGCTATGGTTGGATCTTAATTAAAAATAAGACACTGCAGATGCTGGAGATCTGAAATAAATATAGAAAATACTGGAAAATCTCAGCAGGCCTGGCAGCATCTGTGGAGATAGAAACAGAGTTAACGTTTCGTGTCCAATACCACCCTTCTTCAGGACTCTCGGAAGAAGAGTCATACGAACTGGAAACCTTAGCTCTGCTTCTCTCTCCACAGCTGCTGCCAGACCTGCTGAGGTTTTCCAGCATGTTCTGTTTTTGTTTATGGTCGGATTTCTCTCCCTTCACCAATCCATTATGTAGATTGAACAATCCAAAAGAAAATCTTGGCAGTAGTTGCCTGACCAAGATTTATTTGTTGCATCTGATATCCCACATCTACTTATTTATTCCTGATGAAAGGTTATGGGCCTGAAATGTTGCTACTGCTTCTCTCGCCATAGATGCTGCCAGACCTGCTGAGTGCTTTCCAGCATTTCCTGTTTTTTTTAGTTCAAATCTCCAGCATTTGCAGTATTTTGCTTTTGCATCAGTATTTAATTCAGTGCCACTTTGCTTCCAGAGACGCCCACTCGGTCTTCTGTCTGACAGGATTTCCATTTGTCTCCTTTATCTTGTTCACCTTCACTGCTATCTGTTCCCTTCATCTCCTTTTTGCCTGGCACCCATCTTTCCTTTTTGGCATTTCATGACGCTTGCCCTTCAGCCTATCACAAACCTTCCCCTTTGATTTTTCCTCCCCTCACCCTTCCCCCCTCCCCCACCCACATTTCCCCTGGGCGTTGTGCTTGCTTATAAACTGTTAAACCTCTCATTTCTGATGTTAAGGTCACTGAACTTGAAACGCGGACTCTCTTTCCCTCTCCACAGATGCTGCCAGATCTGCTGGGGGATTTCCAGCATTCTCTGTTTTTATTTCAGATCTTCAGCATCCGCAGTATTTGGCTTCTGACTTACTTATTCATGCCAGATATCAGTGCGTTGAGCTCCATTAAGGGCACAAATTAAACAAAAATTTGTTGCTCTGATCAGCAGTTGACCACAAATGAGTTATGTCATTTTCAATCCTAGCCAGGGCTGAAACAAAGAATAGTCTAACAAACAACCTTCCTAAGGATTTATTTTACAGTATTCTTTTAACTAGAAGTGACAAGAAAATGACAGAACAACGTTTACATGTGAATTAAATTGTGTTTAAAAGGTGACAACAGGCAAGATTTTTTGCCAGACCAGTGGCCTAACCTTATCCAAAATTAATCATTGTCTGTTGAAATTTAAGATGAGCAACAATTAGAGTAAGAAATTTTGACACAAGAAGAGAAAAGCAGGTTCATTTTTCCACAAGTTTACTCTTGATAAATCCTGCAATTCTTTCTGCAGTCGCCAAGGATTGAATTATTTCCTTGTGATTCATTGGCCAAAACTAGACATAGTACTGAAAGGTACAGACTCAATTGTCACACACTAGTGCACACACACACTCTAGGAAGATTAGATACTTTTCAGCCTTCTGGACTCAACACTGTGGTCAACAACTTCAACAACTCTGTCCTCCATTTTGAATCCCGCCCCCCCTCCCTCCCAAGTGCCAGTCTGTATCTTGTTCCATGTTTTTGCTTTTAGATAGCACTGACCTCTTTATTAACATATTCTGCTATTTTTGCTTTCTGACCGTGCTGACCTTTATTTCGCTATTAACACCTACTCTGGACCAAAGCTTTCATCTTAATGCTATCATCACCACTCCTTTTGTCTTGTGTTCCATGACATCTTTGTCACTTAATCTCCCCCACCCTGTAACCTATCCCTAACCTTCTATTTTGCTCCACCTGCCCGTCCCCACTTTTTCAGCAGCATAAAGCCCATCAGATTTCTCCCTCTCTAATTCCGAAGGAGAGTCAAATTGGACACTAAACGTTAGCTCTGTTTCTCCCTCCACAGATGCTGCCAGGCCTGCTGAGTTTTTCCAGCATTTTCTGTTTTTATTTTACCTTTCTTTCTTATTCCACTCACCTTGCTCGTTCACATATGCATGAACACAGGATGACAGCACGACACAGCCACTAATCTGCCACTGCTTACCCTAACCGTTTGTGGGGCGTGGTAGCATAGTGGTTATGTTCCTGGATTAGGTAAATCCAGAGGCCTACCTGAACGGTTAGTGAAATGTGTTCAAGTCCTACCAGGGCAGCTGGGGGATTTAAATATAGAATGCCTACAGCAGAAGGAGGCCATTTGACCCATTATGTCTCCGCTGGCTCTCTGTAAGAGCAACTCACTTCCCTATAGCCCCGCAATTCTTTTTCCCCTTCAGATATTTACCCTCCCCTTTGAAAGCCACGATTGAATCTGCCTCCACCACACTCTCAGGCAGTACATTCCAGATCCTAACTACTCACTGCGCAAAAAACAAAAAGTTTTTACTCATGTTGCCTCTGCTGTTTTGTCAATTTTGATTAAATCAATCTGGAATAATAAGAGCTGGCACCTTTATAGGTGACTGTGAAACAGCATAAAAACCTCAAACATCAGGAAGCCACTCTCATTCATGTAAAATGTTTTAACTTAATTGTAGACCTTCCCCCAAGCTCAATTTAAACATGAAAAATAATTCTCCCCAATTATAAAGTATAACAAATATAACTTGGGATCATCCATATGCTGGATATGCCCCTCTCCATCTCCACCAAAAGCCCAGACCAAAAAAATTCCTCCAGGTTTGTTAAAAATAGTAATGTAAAAATGTAAAGATTGTTTGCTATTAACCCCAAGAGTCAGCGGAACAGCTGCCTGGAGTGCCAACCGCACTTCCTACCTGGAAGTACCTACCTGCTTAATGTTAAACTGTCCCCAGCTATCAGGCCTGCGTAAGAATAAACAGGAGAGTCAATGAAATTCGCAATGCGATGTCAACTGACGATGTCTGTGGCAGGATTAATGACGCTTTTAAAAAAAGCGAGGACTTCGTTGCGGAATCTACGAGAGCGTAAACGTCAAGGGTGAGCAACAAATGGAGGCCTGGCCAGAGACGCCCATGTCCTGTGAAAGAATAGATTTAACAAAAAAAGGAAGGTACCACTCACTGGTCGCAAGAATGTATTTTAAACGCACGTTTTCTTCATGCTCAAAATCAAGAAAGCAAAAGGAACAAATCACAAGACAGTGATAGATTGTGGAAGCAGTCTATGGGGTCTTGTGTTAAATTCATTGCACTGGCAGTCATTATTCTCCATTATTACTCTATGCTAGCTATTGGCTTATGTTTAAATAACCCATAAACAAGATAACTCCTAAGATTTAGCAAGCAGTCTGTTTAAGCAGGATTGCTAACCTCCTCTGCGTCAATGACAAATCTTTCAAATTGCCTTCCCGGCTTGAATGTGATTGACTCTTAACTGCCCACTGAAATGGCCTAGCAAGCCTCTCAGTTTAAGGGCTATAGGGATGCCCAACAAATGCGGTCCTTGCCAGCGATGCCCACATCACGTGAAAGAATTAAGATTAAATGCATCCCAAGAAAATAGATGCAAACATTTGATGGGATTTTGTCCGTGACAAATTTGGGGTGGGCATCACAGCTCAGGAGCAACCTAAAATGCTCTCAGAGGGAAAGAATGCTATTGAAGCCCAGATCTGGGTGACAGAGTCCAACAGCTGCTTCACCAGCATTATACAAATGTTTCCATTTTCAAAGATACCCCTGGTCGGCCGTTTGATGATCCCCGAAGGCAAGCCCTGGGAAATGACGAGAGATTCCTTCGTAATCGCACATTTTCTTCTCAGTTCATGAAGAGGAACATGAAAGGGGATCTCGATTCCGGCCTCCCACAAGACCGGGGACTGCCAGATGTAATCCTAATACCGGCTGCGAAAATGGGGAGCCATCTGACTTGAACATCACTCACACTAACGTCTCTTTGTTCTGCCTGTTGTGAATGGGTTTTTAAGGAGGCTGTCAACAGTGATTATAACATCAAATAATGCACCTCCTGAAATCAGCCAGAGAGGGTAGCAGATTGCTGCCAACCAACACTTCCTGGATCATGAATCCTTAAAATGTTCGGAAAGCTTACTTTCTCTTCCTGTCCCTGGGAAAAAAAAATGTCCTGTTTAATGTCAGCTGTTGAAAAAGAATCCCTCTATTGACTGTTGGTGCTGCTTTTCAGACTGCTAGCAAGATGAATATTTTCTAAATTAATTGAAAGTAAACCTGGCCAAGCCTTTACTTTTAACTTTGGAACGAGGGTTTATCCCTCAATCCTGTGCCATCATTCCACAGGATCATAGCTAATCTGTATCTGAATTCCATGTGCCCTTGCTCCATTTTCTCCTTTGCTCCATATCCCTTCCTGTCCGTGTCCAACAGAAACCTAGCGATCTCAATCTTGAGGATTTCCATTGATCCAAACACTCGCAGTCTTTTTCATGGGGCGTACCCGTCACCTGTTGCCCTTTGTGTGAGAAACAGAGAAAGGACGAGACATGGCGAGGGACTCAACAAACAAAAGAGGGGAAAACATAACGGAATGAGAAAGAAAGAAAATCAGGCGGGTAATGGCAGAGGCAAAGAACTGTAGACCGCTGCTAATTAGTTGACGTCCCATCATAACTTAATGCCAATAAGTTATTTTATGTGTGTATACGTAAATTGTGCTCAAATGCACATTTTATTTTCAGGGGTGTCAAGGTGGAACTTTCCCTGAATTGCCCCAATTGCAGTGACGGGCATGAAGAAAGATGTTATTCCGCCGGCTGCCATGGCGGGATTTTGCGGCCGTGTCGTCCGCTTCTCAGTGCGTCCCGCCTCATTTTATAACGCATGCACGGGAAACCCGCCGGATCGCTAGCGGCCGGGCTCCGATTTGCCCACCATGCTGTGACCTCAGCGCTCCCTCGGCTCTGGAAGCCATATTTAGAGCGCACCTGAGCACAGCCTACTTCATGTCTACAGACCAGGACTGCTCCAGGCACCAGACAGCCCCAAAAGCAAATAAGGTGGCAGCCCCCAAATTTAGTGATGCCTCGCTGGGGCGCCTGCTGGACTCAGCGGAAGCTGTGAACTCCTCTACCCCCACTCTGGGAAAAGACCAGTCACCAAGCTCACCAATCCAGCATGGGAAGCGGCGGCGGCAGTGGTGAGTGCCAACGCCCTCCAAAAGAGGACAGCCACTCAGTGCCGCAAGAGTGTGAACGAACTCCTCCGTTCTGCCAGGGTAAGCCACTCTTCTCATCACTCGCAACTCACACACTCACAAACTCATCACACATCCACAGGGTTCAACTCACTGCCAGCTCAAGGGACATCACCACATACTCTCACAAACACCCTCATCTCCCCTGCCCATCGTGTCCTCATGCCATCCATGGCACCACTCACACTTCACACATGCCAGGCATCCTTCTCACATGGCCTGGCAGGCATCTTGCTTACACTCTCTCCATCTGTCTCCATGCAGGATAAGCTAGCCCTCAACAACAGGGAGACGTCCCAGACTAGGGGTGGCGTGCCTGAGCTGAAGGTCCTCACAGCCTTTGACAATAGAGACGTCCAGCTGGCTGGTGAGGATGTTGATCATTCCGGCGCAGACCATAAGGTCATCGGCGCTCAACCAAGCGAGGGTCCTACACTGCAACACCCATCAGACAACCATATCTGTTTCCCTGCCATGCACTAATGATCTCTTCCACTCGCTTGCACATCCGGGAAGGGACCGAGAGCTGAGGGCGGCCAGGGGCCAGGTCATCGACTCCAGCCCCGAGGACATCTCGGAAGAGAAATCCACACACACACCAAAGGAAGACCCATCACGGCGCTCACCCACACCTCCCGCCAGCGCAGAAACACGCCCCTCGGTGGGACCTAGTCCTAGATTGGCCTCAGGGTCACAATTTGGTGTGCATGCTGCACTGTCTGATCCACAGCGGGCGGAGGCAGGGAAATCCAAGGATCCTGGCACTCAGAGGCCAGGAATCTGCTGAGTCCGAGTCAGATGAGGAGCCTATGGACTCGATTCTACCTTAGTAGCTGCAGCTGCAAAGACAAGCTTGGGAACATCAGGGAGGGATGTCCTCAGCTGAGCTCCTCAGGTTGCAAGGCATGATGGAGGAGTCCATCTACCTTCAGCCTGAGGTGATAGTGCCGGCATGCCAACACACCGAAGTCAAAACTGGTAGGATGGCAGCCGCCATAAAGACCTTGGTCCAGGACATTGGTCCTGCAATGCTGCAGGAGCTGCAGTCCATCGCTGAGGCACTTGCTGGTATCCAATGCGAGAGGTGGGCATGGCATCTCAAACTCATTCCAGCTGTCCCTTCCTCCCAAGGTGTCAGCCAGGGGCCCTTGGGCACCCATAGCAGGTGCATACCCCAGGGCCAGGTGTCCCCCAGGTGACTCCAGGAATGTCCAGCCTATCCGAATCCGCTCTTCCTGTGATCCCCACAGCCCCAGCTCCGCAGGCCGAGGAGGGTGCCACTGCCACACAGCAGGACCCCAAAAGCAGGCTGGGGCCCTCCACGTCTCGGCCCTCCAGAGGATGCCCACCAAGGTCATCACAGAGGGCGTAGCAGTCAGCAGGCTGCCTCCACCCCCGCTGTGGATATCAGGGGAGAACCAAGATGTAGTGGCAGGGTTAGGAAAGTTAAGAAGATGTAGTTGCACAGCATTTGCACGGGTGTTAATCACTTGTACATAATGTTCACTATTGTCAATAAACTCCCAAGAATGTCTTCTTGTCTATGGCTCCTTGTTATGATGAGCTGTGTCCGTGTCACTCAGATGTTAAACCTTGCGCAAGTGATTCCTGCACAAGATGAAGACAGGTGTCTCAGTCCAGGGTTTCTTCCCTATGCAGTGTGTAACCTTCAGAGCTAAGGGATTGTCTGGCTTCACAGTCACTTGACACATTAGTGTGAAGATGGGACTTCGTCTCCACAAGGACTGTGTGGTGGTGACTCGTGCTGATACTGTCATGGGCAGATGCATCTGCAGCAGGCAGGTTGTTGAGGATGAGGTCAAGTATGTTTTTCCTTGAAGCCTTGAGACTTCATGGGGGCCAGAGTTGGTGTCGAGGACTCCCAGAACAACTCCCTCCCGACTGTATACCACTGTGCCGCCAATTCTACTGGGTCTGTCCTGGTGGTGGGATAGGACATACCCAGAGATGGTGATGGTGGTGTCTGGGACATTGTCTATAAAGTATGATTCTGTGAGTATGACGATGTCTAGTCTGTGAGACAGCTCTCCCAATTTTGGCACAAGTCCCCCGATGTTAGTAAGGAGGACTTTGCAGGGCTGACAGGGCTGACTTTGCCGCTGTCATTTCCGGTGCTTAGGCTGATGCCGGATGGTCCATCAAGTTTCACTCCTTTTGGGCTTCATAGCAGTTTGACAGGACTGAGTGGCTTGCTAGGCCATGTAAGAGTCAACCACATTGCTGTGGGTCTGGAGTCACATATAGGCCAGGCGAGGTGGCAGATTTCCTTCACTAAAGGTCATCAGTGAACAAGATGGGTTTTTACGACAATCGATTTCATGGTCATCACCAGGGGCAGAATCTTTGGTTTGGCAAGCGGGGCAGCCCTCTAAAACTCATATTGATTTGCCAATCTGTGCCCGAGGGGGTGAAAGGTTCTGAAGCATTTGCTGGCACGTTCATGCTTTTGCATTGCTTGAGTGGGCAGAAATTCTTCAGAGGCCCGACTCCCAGCCTGTCAACGGAGCTGCTGAGAGACAGTCTCCGCTGCGGAAGAGTGCTCACTTTCGGCAAGCTTTTCGAAATGCGTGGCTGCTTCTCTCACCCTCCTCCCGCAACAACCCCCACCCCGCCACAGGATGTGCTTGTGTACTTCCATCAATTTGTGCCACCTTGCCCCCCCCCCACCCCCCCTCCCCCACCCCCACCCGGCCCCACCCACACTGGAGCCCTTGCCTCCAGTACCATGCTAGAAGCCAGCTGGGAAAAGGTGACTTGCCTGTGCCCACCCCCCCACCCCCCCACCAACCGAATGCGTGGCACTTCTTCCTTGGTGATCCTAGCAAGTGCTACGCAAGGGCTGCATGCACTTACCTCCGAGATCCCTTCAAAGCTCAGCTCACCGGGTACAACGCCTTTTAAAGGCAGCCGTAGATCATGCCATCCTGAAGCCACGCCAATGTGGGGCGGTTCCGGTGGACCGGGCACAATAATGAGATGCAAATGCATTAAAATTAAGTTCCTGACATTGGACGGTGACGTTGGCAGGGGGCGGGGACAACCGGGGATTTACGTCGCCGGGAAACGCGACTAGGGCCATCGCGCAATATTTTCCGCTCGCGCCGCCAATCGTGCCCGCCGCAAATGGGAGCTTAAAACTCTGCCCATCGTTTCCGCTTTGGGCACCAGCACTCAAAATTGCACTCGTTTTCTGAAATGCTTTCTTTGGCTCAAACTCAGTTGCCTTTCCCCAAATGTAAAATCAGCCACGAAGCTGCGCAATCTGGCAACGCCTTAGAACCTAATCCCTTCTTGCTCTCAAAAAGTATCCCTTGAAATAATTAAAGATTGAAAATCCGGCGCAGTTTCAGTAATGCTTCTGAAAATGGATTTATCGCAAAATATAAGTGATCCTAATTTAAAGTCCACCATGTGAGAATGCTGATCCTAAATAAATGAAAGCGATTTTCTTTTTAAAACCGTGGAAGGGGAGCCACTTATTACTTCGACAGCACCTCTCAACACCTCAATCTGTACAGTTTAAGAGGACAAGGGAAGCAGGTGCTTGGCACCACCACCTGCAAGTCCCCCTCCAAGCCGCACGCCACCCTGACTTGGAAATACATCGCCATTCCTTCATCATCACTGGGTCAAAATCCGGGAATTCCATGCCTATCAGCGCTGTGAGAGTACTTACACCACAAGACTGCAGCAGATCAAGAAGGCAGCTCACCACCACCTTCAAGAACAATTAAGGGTGGGAAATAAATGCTGTCACATCCACATCCAGTGAAAGAATAAATAAAACTAGTTTCATTAGTGTACAGTAGTCAGTTTTAGTAGATTATTTAAATATTTAAAAGCTATTAGCATTCTTGCACCTTAAAACAACTTAATCTTAAGACCTTCAGCAAAAGCCAGGAGGAAGTCTGGTGTCTCAGTGCGTAACATCCCTGCCTGTGAGTTAGAAGCTCTGGGTTTATGTCTCACTCCAGGGGTTGATGGCCACCAAATGTGCACTCATAACCCGGCCAAACAGAGTCATTGTCAACTTGTAAATCCTTCCAACACACCTACGGCAGGTGGTAACACGGGGAGTAACATGTTCTCAGCCATGTTTGATCCAGACTGGCACCCCTCAAGCTATAGCTTCAGGCTAGTGACCTATTTCAGGAGATACAAGCTATGTGGAAATTGGATGTAAGCACATGCCTTGCCTGACTTTATGCATCTCTAAAAGTTATGTACAGGCCTCCGAACAGTCGTCAGGATGTGGGGCACAAGATACACCAGGAGATAGAAAAGGCGTGTAAGAAAGGCAAGGTTACAGTGATCATGGGGGATTTCAATATGCAGGTAGACTGGGAAAATCAGGTTGGTAGTGGATCCCAAGAAAAGGAATTTGTGGAATGTCTATGAGGTGGCTTTTTGGAGCAACTTGTGGTGGAGCCCACTAGGGAACAGGCAATTCTAGATTTAGTGATGTGTAATGAGGCAGATTTGATAAGAGAGCTTAAGGTGAAGGAACCCTTAGGAGGAAGTGACCATAATATGATAGAATTTACCCTGCAATTTGAGAGGAAAAAGCTGGAATCAGATGTAACGGTATTACAGTTGAATAAAGGCAACTACAGAGGCATGAGGGAGGAGCTGGCCAGAATTGACTGGGAGATGGGCCTAGCAGGAAAGACAGTGGAACAGCAATGGCAGGAGTTTCTGGGAGTAATTTGGGAGACACAGCAAAAATTCATCCCTAGGAAGAAGAAGCATACTAAAGGGAGGACGAGGCAACCATGGCTGACAAGGGAAGTCAGGGACAGCATAAAAGCTAAAGAGAAAGCATACAATGCGATGAAGAGCATTGGGAAACCAGGGGATTGGGAAGCCTACAAAGACCAACAGAGGACAACTAAAAAAGAAATAAGGGGGGAGAAGATTAAATATGAGGGTAAACTAGCCAGTAATATAAAAGAAGATTGCAAGAGTTTTTTTAGATATATAAAGGGTAAGAGAGAGGCAAAAGTGGACATTGGGCTGCTGGAAAATGACGCTGGAGAAGTAGTAGTGGGGAACAAAGAAATGGCGGAGGAACTGAATAGGTACTTTGCGTCAGTCTTCACAGTGGAAGACACGAGTAACATCCCCAAAGTTCAAGAGAGTCGGGGGGGCAGAGGTGAGTATGGTGGCCATTACCAAGGAGAAGGTGCTAGGAAAACTGAAAGGTCTGAAGGTGGATAAATCACCTGGACCAGATGGATTACACCCCAGAGTTCTGAAGGAGATAGCTGAAGAGATAGTGGAGGCGTTAGTAGTGATGTTTCAGGAATCACTCGAGTCAGGGAGGGTCCCAAAGGACTGGAAAATCGCCAATGTAACCCCCCCTGTTTAAGAAGGGAGTGAGGCAAAAGACGGGAAATTACAGGCTGATTAGCCTGACCTCGGTCGTTGGTAAGATTTTAAAGTCCATTATTAAGGATGAGATTTCAGAATACTTGGAAGTGCATGGTAAAATCGGGCAAAGTCAGCATGGTTTCATTAAGGGGAGGTCATGCCTGACAAATCTGTTAGAATTCTTTGAGGAGGTGACGAATAGGTTAGACAAAGGAGAGTCAATGTTGAAGGGTCGTGTGGACCCGAAACGTCGACTCTTTTCTTCTCCACCGATGCTGCCAGACCTGCTGAGTTTTTCCAGGTAATTCTGTTTTTGTTTTGGATTTCCAGCATCCGCAGTAGTTTTTTGTTTTTACCAATGGATGTTATCTACTTGGACTTCCAGAAGACCTTTGACAAGTTGCCACACAGGAGGCTGCTCAGTAAGATAAGAGCCCATGGTGTTAGAGGCAAGGTACTAGCATGGATAGAAGATTGGCTGTCTGGCAGGAGGCAGAGAGTGGGGATAAGGGGGTCCTTCTCAGGATGGCGGCCGGTGACTAGTGGAGTTCCGCAGGGGTCAGTGTTGGGACCACAACTTTTCACTTTATACATTAATGATCTAGATGAAGGAACTGAGGGTATCCTGGCTAAGTTTGCAGATGATACAAAGATAGGTGGAGGGACAGGTAGTATTGAGGAGGCAGGGAGGCTGCAGAAGGATTTGAACAGGTTAGGAGAATGGGCAAAGAAGTGGCAGATCGAATGCAATGTGGGCAATTGTGAGGTCATGCACTTTGGTAGGAAGAATAGAGGCATAGACTATTTTCTAAATGGGGAGAGAATTCAGAAGTCTGGACTGCAAAGGGACTTGGGAGTCCTAGTCCAGGATTCTCTTAAGGTTAACTTGCAGGTTGAGTCGGTAGTTAGGAAGGCAAATGCAATGTTGGCATGTATTTCGAGAGGACTAGAATATAAAAGCAGGGATTTGCTGCTGAGGCTTTATAAGTCTCTGGTCAGACCACATTTAGAATATTGTAAGCAATTTTGGGCCCCGTATCTCAGGAAGGATGTTCTGGCCCTGGAGAGGGGTCCAGAGGAGGTTCACGAGAATGATCCCAGGAATGAAAGGCTTAACATATGAGGAACGTTTGAGGACTCTGGGTCTATACTCGATGGAGTTTAGAAGGATGAGGGGGGATCTGATTGAAACTTACAGAATACTGAAAGGCCTGGATAGAGTGGACATGGGGAAGATGTTTCCATTAGTAGGAGAGACTAGGACCCGAGGGCACAGCCTCAGAGTAAAGGGAAGACCATTTAGAACAGAGATGAGGAGAAACTTTTTTAGCTAGAGAGTGGTGAATCTATGGAATTCATTGCCACAGAAGGCTGTGGAGGCCAGGTCATTGAGTATATTTAAAACCAAGATAGCTAGGTTCTTGATTGGTAAGGGGATCAAAGGTTACGGGGAGAAGGCGGGAGAATGGGGTTGAGAAACTTATCAGCCATGGTTGAATGGCAGAGCAGACTCGATGGGCCGAAGGGCCTAATTTCTGCTCCTATGTCTTATGGTCTTATGGTCTTATAGAAGCAGGGAGCTTCTAAGCTTAAATCATCGAGGGCCCACAAAAGGGTGCAATTAGTGGAAGCTCAATAGGGATTAATTCGATCTGAGGGCCTGGTCTGTTTTTTGTACAGTGTTCTTTTAATGTAGTGTAAAAGATTGTACAAACTCAATTTGCATTCGATGTGATTTACACTTGGAATCAACGTCCCCTATAATTTTCTTTCAGACTGCGGGAGTGATTTATTTATTTGTTGTGGCCCCTTTAAATTCTTTTGGGTGGCCAATTGTGCGGGGCCTACAGAGAGGCCCAGGTTAGTGCAAAATGGTGCCGCTCACAGGGGACTTTGCTTGGAACTCTTCGATCTTTTGTGCTGGTTTGGTCCATTTTGAGCGACTAGAACTGAAAACACCAGCGCAACACAACTTAGCGCAAACTCCACGCCACAGTATCCTGACCCACAGAACAAACAAGACAGGAAAGCACTCACTGAAAGCCGGCACTCAAAGGGTTAGTTTAAATTGAGCGCACCATCCACTACCTGTGAGAAAATCAGTCTGGCTCACGCCAGTGCTGCAACTTGGGAATTATTTTCTCTGATGCTGGATCGCTTAAGACTCCACAAATATCACACAGGATTCAAGAGATGCAAGTGAATTTGTCCAAGTGCAGACTGGGGGTGTTCAGGTTTTAATTAATAGAAAGAATAAATAACTAGAGTACATTATCTGCCCTCAGAGGTGTTGGGCTTTTGAAAGAAAGATCATCGATTCAAGTGCAACAGGAGGTGTTAGTGGCGCTGGAAAATTGCATCTCTCAGATAGCCAGAGGTGAGTTGCTTTCAGCTTTTATAAGGAGAAAAGGAAAGCAGCTTGTCAGTGTGCTTGTAATATTGGGACTATTTAGACTCCCTCTCCAATCCTTCATTGTTTGTTTCGTTGATTTCTTGCCAATTCCTTCAGTCTAACTCTGAGCAAGTTTTAAGTGGCTCTAAGATTACATCATGTAGCTTTCAGAACACGTTTCTTGCCTACTTGCCGCACTTTAAGAAAATAACTTGCATTTATGTGGCACCTTTCATGACCTTTGGTGGACTGAAAGCGTTTCACTGGCAGTGCATTTGAAGTGTAGTCACTGCTGTAAAGTATGCAGACGCAGCTGCCTGTTTGCATGCAGCGAGCTCCCACAAATAAATGATTAGGTCATCTGTTTTTAGTGGTGATGATTGAGGGATAAATATTGGCCAGTACACCAGCAATAACTTTCCCTCTTTTCATCCGTGTCTTGGGACATTATTATGTTAAGCTGAGGGTGAGTGTTATCCATGAGCCAAGGCTGACTCTGAATTAACTAGAATACACAACGGCATTCTTGAATAAAGGCAGTTTGGAACAAAGGTGCTTGTAATTGAAGTACACACGACAAACCACTAAATGATAGATTGCACTTCACTGCTTTGGAAAATATGCATAAACCAGAACAAAGCAATATTTCATAACCTCGTTGCCACCGCAACTTTCAGGCAAAGTCCTATACGTTTTCTTCTTATTAAAATCTATCATTCTGCATCACTGTGCCAAATATTGGGAAAAAAATTGGGAAACTGTTGGGTATGATAGGATTGTGATTATGTTCCTGGATTAGTAATCCAGAGGCCTGGACCAATAACTCAAAGTGGTGAGTTCAAATCCCGCCGCGGCAGAATCACGGAATTATTACAGCACAGAACGAGGCCATTCAGCCCATCGTGCCTGCGCTGGGTCTTCGAAGGCTGGTTGGAGAACTTAAATTTAGTCACTTAAATAAATCTGGGATAAAAAGCCGGTGTCAGTAATGGTAACAATTAAACCACGAGATTGTCGTTAAAAACTCAACTGATTCACTAATATCCTTCAAAGGAAGGAAACCGGTCACCCTGCCCCACCCTGGTCCATGTGACACCAAACCCACAGCAAGGTGGTTGTCTCTTAACTGCCTGCTGAAATGGCCTAGCAAGCCAGTCAATCACATCCAAGCCATCATGACAGGCTGCAGCACAAGATGGCTCACCACCACCTTCTCAACAGTAATTAAGGATGGGTGATAAGTCCTGGTCTTGTTGGTGATACCCACATCCTGAGAATGAATGAAAAAAATCTACACTCTTCCTTTAGATTTGCCAACCCCACAGGATTGTCCTAGGATCTCCAGGAATGAAAGACAAATTGAAAGAACGCCGCTGTGTGAAACCCAGGAGAAAACCAGGGTATTATTAAAAAATAATTTAGCTGTTAGATGTGAACACACAATTGGGCAGCACTCACTGCATAATCCTGAGTGTGTTAATAGCTACACTAACAACCAATTTAAGATAATCAGTTGTGGTCATAATGTAGCTCATTTATACTTGCTAGAAGTGCCTTTTTGAATTACCTGGGAGCTGGGGGTTCTCTTTTGCTTACTCCATGGCAATGCCTTAGCCAACCACAGTCAACTTGCCAACGAATTAGCACCCATTTTCTGATCATTTGAAATTTGGCATTTTTATATTTGTCCGATGCATGCAAGACAAAAAATTTTGGCAACATGGACAGAACTTTCTGGTCATCGTGCGGGGTCGATCCCGACATGCCGACGTGTAAAATGACGCATGATGATGTCGGGCGTGCGTCCCGACGTCATCGCGCACCATCGCGATATTTCATTCGGTGGGTGCGCGCCCGCCAAAATGTAAATGGCCTATTAAGGCCATTAAGAAATTAATTGAGCCACTTGTGAACACTGCCCATCCAACCTTAATGTTGGCGGACAGGTGAAAAGCCCAAGCGGCCTTTGTGTTTTTCAGGAAACCTCATCCACATGCGGGATAAATAATACAGTGCTAGAGAGAGACAATGCCTTGGAGGGGTCAAAGACAGAATCTATTCAGTTAGAGTTAAGAGGCAATAGAGGAACCATTACATTACTGGCTGTATTCTGTAGGTCATCAACTAGGGGTGAAAGATATAGAGGAGCAAATTTGCAGGGAAATTAAAGAGAGGTGGTGTCATGAAGCTATTAATGTATATAATGTTATTGGAAATTTTTTTTAAAATAGGGGTTTAGTCTGTGGGTGTGTCTGAGTGTGTTTTAATTGGATTAAAGCCAGCTAGCTGGGGTGCTTTGATGTGTAGTAGTTTTGAGATATAAACACAGAGAAAGAGGTACATTTGCATTTTGTTGAATAGAGCATTCAAAGAATGGGAGTGAAATCTTGCAGCTAGCTAGGAGAGACCAATCGATGTTTATATTACAAATAAAATTGGTACCATGAAAGGGGTTTTATCGTTAGAAGAGGTGGAGTTCAAAGGGCCTGGTGATGCAATGAGAATTTACATTCAAAGAGAAGTGCTGGGTATAACAGAAGGGAGTGTTTGTGTGTGTAGGGCAGAGGCATGTAACATCAAAGCAACTGTAAGCCTACAACTGTCTGCAAAGGAACCAAAGCGAAAGGAACCTCATTTTGAATTTGTAAGGTGAAAATGCTTTGCTTGCTGTATTTTTAAAGTCTATGGGGTGTTGTTGCCTTAGTGGAGATTAGTTTGGGAATTTGTTAAAAAGTTACGATAGTAGTAATTTGTAGCCATGTGTACATGTTTAACTTGTGTAAATTAATAAATGTCTCATGTAGCTTGATATAAAAACCTCTTGAGAACCGGTGGTCTTATTCCTAAATTTAGAGCTGCAACTCAAAACATACCAATTGAAAGTATAGGTTTTGACAGTTGTTTAAAGTTTCCCTCTGGGATTTTAAATAACAGCCTTTACCAACTGTTGTGTCATAACAGGTGGAAAAACTATAGATTAGTGACTATGTAGGACTTAATTATCCTAATATAGACTGGGGTTGTAATTATGTAAAGGGCAGAGAGAGGGTAGAATTTCTGAAGTGTGTTCAGGAGAAATTGCTTGATCAATATGTTTCCAGCTCAATGAGGAAGGTGGCATTGCTCAATCTGATTCTGAAGAAAGAGGTGGGTCAAATGGATTAAATGTCAGTAAGCAAAGAGTTAGGAAACAGTGATCATAGTATCATGCAGTTTAGTTTAGCAGTTAGAGTAAAAAACAACTAGAGTAAACAGTGAACTGTAACAGAACTTTAAAGAGATGGTATGAGTACAGTAGAGGTACATTCCCAAAAGGGAAAATGTTGGGCAATGAAAGCTGGATCTCCCTGGATGACAAAGGAGATACAGAGTAAGACGAAGCAATAAAAGGCTGGGCAGAACTTTACAGCCTCGTCGTGGCGGAGTTGGGGACCGTAAAATGCGGCGAGCTGTTCAAAAGCCCATCGACTTTGGCAGGACTGTAAAATCCTCCCGGCGTAAAATTCCACCTGATGTATACCACAGACGTCAGATTGATAATACAAGTGAGAACCAGATTGTATATATGAAGTTCAGAGGGGGAGTGACAAAGGAAATAAGAAAAACAAAGAGAGAGTATGAGAAGAGACTGGCAGCTAACATAAAAGGAAATTCAAAAGTCTTCAACAGGCATATAAATAGTAAAAGACCAGAATTGCAATTAAGCCCATACTAAAGCTTCACCATATTCAATATTTCCATAACTATTCGACAAAACTGGCCAAAAATTGTAAAAATAAAAGCACAATTTCTTTTAGCTCCTCTGTGCTTTTTCTCCCAGCTTGCTCGCAGCACTGTCCAAAAGATTAATTCCTGCTAGGGACCACAGGGCAATTATGGAAGATTGGCAATTGGGTAAAGAGAGTCAGGCTCCCTCCTCCAAAGGATATTAGTGAAGCAGTTTAGGTTTTCATGACTGTTTTGCACCTTTCTGGTCCCACACTACATGGTGGATTTGTAACATCCTCTGGAATGGGCAATACATCTTGTTAGCGTTGATAACACCACTAGGACAAATTTTTAAAAATCACATTCCCCAACCATCACCTTGCTTGGTAGTAATGTAATTGATATAGTACCTCAGTCATGTCCTCTGCCCCTATCCGTAGCTTCTCTTTTTGGTTCCTGATTGGCCCCACCCCTCCTCTTACTGTTCTTATACTATTTATCTGCCGATAGAAGACTTATGAATTTCCTTTTACGCTAGCCACCAGTCTCTTCTCATCTAGTCACAAATGAACCAATTGTTGAATGAGATTTTAAAACTTGTTGTTTGGACCCTCAATGGTTTTCTAACGTTGAAACCACTATGAGACTGTAATCAGAGATTGCAGAAATGCCGCATTGAGATTGGGACTGGATAAGACGCTTCAAGCCAATATTTTCATTTTCAATTCTGGTAAAACTAGCAAAGCCTTTAGCCCTGGGAGGCTTCATTTTCTGTTTTAAATTGTGGAATCTACTCTCAAGAATGATTCAAACTCTGCTGCAAAACTCTGCTGAGTCCTTACCACAGTTTTTACAGCTTTTTTACAACTGGTAAGTGCATATTTGGAATAAATATTCTAAAAACCTGCCTTAGGCTATATAATAGTGTCAGAATGATGAAACAGCAGCAGCAGCAAATTCAAGAAATGGGATTCAAACCTGCAAGCTGAAAAAAAAACAGACTAAGTATTTCACACTTTAGTTGTTCTCTTCTATAATGGAAGTAGTCAATGGAAAAAAAGAGACAGCAACAATTTATTTTTATATAGCACCTTTATCTTAGGAAAACATCCCAATGCATTTCACAGGAATGCTTGTCAAACAAAATGAGATACTAAGCTGCATAAGGAGATAATGGGATAGGTGACTGAAAGCTTGGTCAAAGATCTTTTATGGAGCAAATTAAAGGAAGGTAAATGAGAAGGAGAGAGAGGCAGGGAGGTTTAGCTGGGAAATCCCAGACTTTAGGGTCTGGGCAGCTGTAGCTACAGCCGCCAATGGTGGAATAATTAAAATCTGGGATGTTCAAGGGGCCAGACTTAACCATATCTGCTGGCCCTTCATAATCAACTATGAAGTATCCAATGAAAGGTCTTACGCTATCACAACAGCTGAATTAAAAAATGGAATCTGCTGCAGATTCGCTGATTAGCTGCAATAATACGACAAAGGGTTGTGAATCTTCCGAATTCTCCACTCCAGAGTGCTGTACATTCTCAATTGTTGAGTATAGTCAAGGCTGAGATCAATAGGCATTTGGACTCATTGGGAAATCAAAGGAAACGGAGATTGGGCAGGAAAGTCCAATTGAGATCCAGGGCCAGGGATGATCCTATTGAATGGTGCAGCAGGCTTGAGGGGTCCTATGGCCTACCCTGCTCCTATTTCTTATGTTCTTATGTTCTTATCCAGTGCTAGATGTTGGACAAGCATTCTGATAACTTAGAGGCAGTGGAGGGATCGGGAGAACTGGTGATGAGGTAGAACTGGGTGTTGTCAGTGCACAATTAAAACCTGACATGGTGTTTTTGGAATGATGTCGCCAAGGGGCAGCATGTAGATCAGAAATAGGCTAAGATTAGATTCTTGGGAGACACCAGAGGGGCAGCAGGAAGGGAAGCCTTTGTAGGTGATTCTTTGGCTTTGACTAGACACAAGAATGGATCTAGGCAAGTGTAGTCCAACCCAGCTGAATGACAGCTGAGTGGCATTGGAAGAGGAAGGTGTGGTCAACCATGTCAATGACTGCGGGCAAGTCGAGAAGGACAGGGAGGGATAGTTCATTTTTGTCACAGTCACATAGGATGTCATTTGTGACTTTGATAAGAGACGTTTCAGTATTGTGGTTGGGTACAAACCTGGCTGGAGGGACTCAAGGTCCTCAGGAAGAAATGGGAATGGATTTGGGAGGATCAAAGACTTTGGAGATTGGGTGATAGCTTGTAAGGACATAGGGGCCAAGGGCTGCTGTTTCGAGGAGAGGGTTCAGGTTGGAAGGTTGTGGTTGAGAGTATCCAAGGAAGAGAACCTTTTGCCTCCTTTTGTAGCTGAAGAGTTGGAATTTCACAAATCTTTCCTCAGGACTCAGGTCTTTGGCAATGGGGATCAGTCTTGTGGCTCTTCCCTGCACTGTTTCTGGGATGTAGATGTTTCTCTCAGTCCTTTAAGTGACATGGTTGATGACACAATTAGTAATATTTTGGTGTCACCAACAGTCTGCCAAATTTGTTTTCTAAATGCATGACTAAACCTTTTCGCAAAAGGTTTCAAGTTTTCTTGTGTTTCTAATTCCAAACTAGCTATTCATCTCTTTGTTGTTTCTGGGACATCGTTGCTGCAGAATGCTTGCTGTGTTTAACTACACAACTGTCACAGAGGCACAAAAAAAATGCACTGTAGGAAGCCCCTCAAGGCATTTCAAACTGATAAGATATTGTAAAAGGTACTGGCATTTATAACATCGTTTTATTAAAGAAGTGTGAAAACATTGTAACTGTGCCAGTTAAATACATTAACTTATTTTTCCACCATCAATTTAGATTGATCAAATATCTTTCCGGGCCGAGGGCAGTGTTTCTGAAGATGAAGAGCTTGCATCTGCCAATGAACTGACCTGGGCCAGCAGCAGACATGGTAGCCTCAGGCAATGAAACCTTTTTTCAAGGTTTATCTGGGCGTATAGAAGTCTCTGCGGAACTGGAGGCCTGAGAAGGCAACACAAATGTGTTCCTACTTCCCTGTCCTAGATAAAAGCAGAAAGTGCTGAAAATGCTCAGCAGGTCTCACAGCACCTGTAGTGAGAGAAACAGAGTTAATGCTTCAGGTCGACTATGACCCTTCTTCAGAAAAGTCCTTGGCCTGCTTCCCTGTCACTGTGTCACTCCTGTATTCTATCTAGTTTCTCCCATCTTCATTTCCTACCAAGCTTTGTAGTCAATGCTGTGTTCACTTCAACTCAAGTCTCCTGATCGCCCTCAAGAGGGCTATTTTCCCCTCAACAAACTTGATTTGCTCACAGCTCAATTTCTTGGTTTCTGTCTCACTCACTCACCCTCTCTTGTGTTATTTATTAAAAATCAAACGAGAGAAAGAGAGAGAGATTCACGCTTACCTAGTCAATCACTGCAGGCAAAGGGAAAGGTTCTGATGTTGGTCATCTGTTGTAGATCATGGGGCAGAATGTAGGTGTGGAAAGAGTACCAAGGTAAGTCAAACAGCCAATGCTGCTGCAATATAAATCTTCCATGTCACCCACACAGTTCGGCTGTGTAGAAGTGAGATTAATTTATGTTTTACTATTATTTTGTTTCAAATTACCCTTACCCTTCATCCTCCTAAATCCTCATCTGTGCTCCAAATTTTACCTTTCTTGTGCCTTAGATTGCTTGTCAATGCATTCCAAAACTGAAGTCAGGAAACTGCCTCTCCACTCAGTCATTAATGTGACAGTTCTACCATCAAATGAATATTCATAATCTCATTTTAATTAGGAACATAGGAATTGCTAGAGAAAAAAAAACAAGGTCCATTATTCTCACCTGCTACCATCGTGGTAGTCACATAATACAATCATAATGGAGTTGCTGACTAATCATTGTAATCAATCTCCATTTAAATAGTCTACAACAGACCCAGACAAGACATGAGAAAATTTACAATTTCCTTCCCAGGGGTTTCCATATATGAAGAAACATAGGAACAGGCGTAGGCCATTCATGCCCTTGAATCTACTCCGCCATTCAGTTAGATCATGGCTGATCTGTATCTTCACTCTAATACTTATCTTCTTGGGTTCAAATTGGACCACCTCCATTTGCCATATCCCTTTGCCATAGTTTTGCCACTCATTCACTGAAATTGCCTATATACCGTGGCAGCTTCCTGCTCCATTTACAATACTTACTGTCCCACCTTACTTACTGGGATACATCACTGTCTATTCAGGTCATTAATAAATACAGTAAAAAGTTGCAGCCCCAGAGCAGGTCCCAGGGAAGACCAAATATCATACCGTGCTAATCAGAATACCTATACTTTACCCCCATTCTGTCCCCCACCTCCCAACCCAATTTAAAAGAACACTTCCAATTCTGTGCGCCCATATGTATGCTGGCAGTCCGTGTAGACAATGTTCCCTTATTTACATTTTTAGCGGCCTTAAAAAGTTCAACTAGATCAGTTAAACTTGAATTGCCCTTAAAACAAATCATACTTGGCTCTCTCTGACCAGCTCATATTTGTTAAAGTGATGCAGTTATTCGACATGCAACAATTAGATCTCTTCCTTTGGATAAACTGTTTTGAAAGACCAACACATATGCAGTATGTAATTTGTAATTCTTGCCTCTACTCAATTCCCCAGCAGCCACAAGTCAATGGCTCCTATCCTAAGTAGACATTCTTAAAGTTACCCTCTACTGCTGTTCAGCTCAACATATTTGAGCCTTGTTATTTCTTCACACAACAGCCACACATAAGCGCTTTCTAGCAGGGTCACTTGATCACATTCAGGTTCCAGAATTAGGAACCCTGACTAGTCCAGGAATTCAGGGGTCAGTGCAGTGATCCCAGACAATACAACTTCAGCCAATTTCATCTAGCTCTGCAAACACCAATGATCAAACCTCGCACCTCAGTGTCTGCATGGCTCAGTACATGCAGTCCAGCGTTTATAGGAACATCGGGAGATAACAGCAGTATGCCATTTAGGCCCTCGAGCCTCTTATTCATTTCATGAGATCAAGGCTGATTTTAATTCAAGCAGATTTCACAGGGCTTTGCCCAGTATGAGGGATTGCTGAGCTATGGTAGCGGAGAGGTGCATACATAATTGAAATAATTTTGTAAGAGGTTATTCCAAGGAAAGCCAAGTTAATGTTTTCTTGATTAATTTCTGCAAAATAAATAGTGATTGCCTTATATAAAGTTTAGATATTTGGATCGATACATCTGGCCGCCAACAAGCTCACACAAATAAATCTCTTCATACATTGGAGATTGGCTCTTTAGTTCTACACTTTATCTTTTCAGGGTGCAGGTTTTGAAAGCAAATACTTACAATCGATAAGACTCTATAGATTAAACCAATTTTCAACTTCCAACTTTGCCAAGTATCTCTGGAATAGTATTCAAGTGTTAGAGAAAGGTTCCAAACTGAAACATATTTAAACCCAGACGTTTATTCAGAACCTCCCTCCAAACTGGAATAATAGTGCAGTCCTTCCAAAACTTGGCACTATTTATACAAATCATTTTTTTTTGTGGTTGTTTGAGCTGCAATTAAAAAAATAAACCAAATAGTATAACAATGTGTTACAAATATTAAGACTTATTTCAAGCCATTCTTGCCCAAATCTCTCTCCACTCAGCAGATGCATGTGATCAGCTGTCTTACTGACTGTGCTTGCACGAGATCGTCAAGTATGTGGTACACAAATTTATTTGTTTAACCTCAAAAGAGTTGGCATTCATGATTTAACTTGAGGGATAGAGAGAAATCAAATAATTGTAGGAATGGTTTCCCTGAGACTTGGATCAGCAGTAATCTTCCAGCAATATACTGGAGCATAAGAGGCATAGGGCATAGTCTGTGACAATCTCACTGTCAATCATAACAGACACTCTGGGAGTTGTAGACATGGATGCATGCTAGCAATGGAAGCCTGCTACCTCATAGAATCTCTTCAACCAAGAGTGACAACAACTGGAGGCGGCCTTGCTAAACCCAAAACTTCAACTTCTTAAAACAAACCTTCAGCAAAAATAACATTATTGCAGGAATTTCAAACCCAAAAAATTCCACTGTATAGGCAAAGTGGAATTATTTTCCTATAAATTATATCTATATATATATATATATATATTGTATTTCAAACCTCAAACTGCCCAGCTCAAGATGGTCACAATAAGGATTTTCACAAAGCATCAGTTTGGTTACCTTCCTGAGTAGTTATTAAGGGAATGAACGGATGTGGGGACCAGGCTGGAAAGTGGAGTTGAGGTCGAGGATCAGCCATGATCTTACTGAACAGCAGAGCAAGCTCGAGAGCCCTTTGACCTACTCCTGCTCCTATTTCCTAGGGTGGACTCTTCCAGCCCCACCAGCAGTGGGAAGCTTGGCAGGTGGGGGAGTTTAAATTGGAGCGAGGCCAAAACTTAGTTTTCCGACGATGGGGTGAACTTTAGCGATTATGTTCAGGGCTTTAAAGGAGAGTTGAAGGCGGGTTGAGCTTCCCGACAAACAATGTCAGGAAGTCCTTTTGCATGAATTAGCATGTCGTGCATGCTCATTACATGGCCACCTCGCCGGAATTAAGTTCCCCCTCCAAATTAAGTTCCCCACCAGTGAGAAATGATTTACTTTTACGACTGCACATAAGTGGCGTGCACCTGGCGAGATAGATTTCTTCCATGATTAACGGTGAGTTGCTCCTGCATTGCGCCTCCTTGGGGAACGTCTGTAAACGCCAGCCTGTGCTTGAGACCGGGTGGTGACAGTGCAAGTTGTGTGGAGGGTGACCCAAACAAGGGAGGAAGGGTTATTGGAAAAGGGTGGAGCAGTGGCCGGGAAAGGCGAAAGGGATAGTTCAGGCTCCCCAGCCCTTTAAACATGGCGGCCAGACCTTCAACCCCGTAAGGTAACAAGGGGGACGGCAACTTCCTGCCTGCCCCCTGCCAAGAGAATCAGCGGAGCTTCTCGCAGATACTTATTTAATAAGCTGAACATGGCAAAATCATGCGTGGTCAGTGGAAACCACTCCCACTTCCGTGCCCGCCACCAAGCTTAAGACTCCAGAACAGAAGATTCCAGTCCTGACTGCTCATTTTCGACTTGTCTATTTTGTTTTTGAATCCCAAACTGATCATTCCCATTCCCATTTACTTTTTGCTGATTGCTACATTTCCTATCTCCTTGTTTCTTTGTTGTATTTTGGAGAGAAAATTTAAGCAATCAAATTTGATGCTTACATTGTATCTCAAGGGCAATGCTTGTGATGCCTGATTTGTTACGCAGAAAGTGAGAAACAAAAAAAAAGCACCAGATTCATTTTTAGATTTCATAAATAGATAGGGGATAATCAATCGAGTCGCCTCCGGTTGGCAGCTTTGCATGACTGACTGGCTCCCTCCGTGCAATGTGACAATCTATTCTAGGAAAACTACATCTTCTGCATCGGGACAAAGAATTACAATGAGGAAACAATCACCTGCAAACAATTAGGTGACAAACCGTCTTATTTTCAGCCATCCAGTTTCAGTATCAGTAATGTTTTAAAAGGAGCTATGTGAATTCCAGCTGTGACAATGGTCCACTCATTAATTTGGGGAAGGAACGGTTTACTTGCATTTGAGCAGTTTTTAAATGTAGTCCTGCTAGGGAATGTGTGAGATGTTATCACGGAAGTGTTGATCCAGTGCCAAATGAAATAAAGGTGATGAATCTTGTGGACAAAGGCTTTATTGTGTATTGAATCACATCATGAACAGTACCATATTGTATGAAATATTACATAAGCATACATCCATCTCTAATATTAAAAATTTAACATCTGTATACACTATCTATCAACATTTCCTTTATTACAAATTACCATGGCCACATGTAGGACGCAAAGTATGTAAAACCTATCAAGACATGTCGGCCAGTGATGACCCTAAAGAGCTACCACTCGCAAGAGGACGTTACAATTCAGCAACTTTATATAGAGCATTTTCCATTAAAAAGAACTTGTATTTATACAGAGCCTTTCATGACCTCAGGAATCCCTAAAGTGCTTTGCATCCAATAGCGTGCTTTTGAAGTATAGCCACTGTTTAATATAGGAAACATGGCAGCCACTTTTCACACAGTAACACAAACAGCAATGAGAAGATAATCTGTGTTTTTTAATGGGTGTTGGCTGAGGGATAAACCAGGAAGAAATCCCCTGCTCTTTTCAAAACAGTGCTGTGACCACCTGAGACAGCAGACCAATGTTTCTGCCCAAATTGGACGAGCAAGTCACAAGTATTATTTACAGAAGGCCCTGTCATATGGTCAAGGATGTTCACTGTGCGAAATGGCAGGCTCATTGTCCTGCTACTGCCCTCACACGTTACGTTGCCTTCACCAAATTAAAATCAGGGCTAATATGTCAGCTTGCTTCAGTGATGAGCTCAGATCATGGGCTCCCATGCCGGCCATTCAACACTTTGGGTCTATCTGCCTTCCAGATGGCTGATCTGGTCGGCAACACCATTTACAAACCTCTGCTCCATACTCCTCGATATCCTCATCCGACCGAAATCTATCGATCTCAGGTCCTGAAAGTTTCAATTAACCCAGTATCCACAGCCATTTGGGGAGAAAGCTCTAAATTTCCGCTACCTTTTGTGTGAAAATTTACCTGAGCGCATCTAAACGAGCATTCCAATGTGGCACACAGGAAGTAATGCACTTTAAGGTGGACAAAAAAGATTTCATGACATGATCCAAAGAGCAGAGAACCCTATAAGACCATAAGGTGTAGGAGCAGAAGTAGGCCATTCAGCCCATCGAGTCTGCTCCACCATTCAATGAGATCATGGCTGATCTGATAATCTTCAACTCCAAATTCCTGCCTTTTCCCCATAACCCTTGATTCCCTTACTGATTAAAAATTTGTCTATCTCAGCCTTGTTTATACTTAATGACCCAGCCTCTACAGCCCTCTGCGGTAGAGAATTCCCCAGATTAACTACCCTCTGAGAGAAGAAATTCCTCCTCGTCTGTTTTAAGTGGGCAACCCCTTACTCTGAGATTATGCCCTCTAGTCCCAGACTCTCCCACAAGGGGAAACAACCTCTCAGCATCTACCCTGTCAAGCCCCCTAAGAATCTTATGTTTCAAGAAGGTCGCCTCTCATTCTTCTAAACTCCAATAAGTACAGGCCCAACCGTCCTCATAAGAACCTCAATCTTCCTCAACCACCACAACCAAAATAAATATCCAACCTCATTGCCATTTGTAGAACGTTACAGTTGTGTGATGTAACAGTGACAACACTTCAATGTAATTCATTGGCTGAAGTGCTGTGGATGTTCTGGGGAAGCTATATACATTTTAAATGCAAGTTATTCCTTCAATCTGTGTTTTGCATTGATCAGAAGTATTTTTAAAAGGAATATTACACACACCTTTTGTCACAATGTGGGACTCAGATGTATTACTTACACACTATCAGAGCTTCACAATAACAACAATTTGCATTTATATAGAACCTTTAATATAACTATATATACAATATATATGTGTCCCAAGATGGTTTACAAATGTTATCTATTAAAATTTGACACTGAGCCACATAAGGAGATATTAGGCCAGATGACAAAGAGCTTGATCAAAGAGGTGAGATTTGGGGACCGTCTTCAAAGAAGGGAAAAGGAGATAGAGACGGAATTCCAGAGATTAGGGTCTTGGCAGCTGAAGGCATGGCTATCAATAGTGGAAAGATTAAAATCGGGAATGCTCAAGAGAGCAGAATTGACAGAGTGCAGGGATCTTGGGGAGATAAAAGACTAGAGGATATCACAGAGATAGGGAGGGGTGAGACCATGAAAGATTTGTAAAGAGAAGAAGAATTTTATAATCAAGGCATTGCTTCACCGAGAATCAGTCAGTGTAGGTCAGCAAGCACAGGGAAGATGGAGTGAGCGGGACTTGTTGTGAGATATTTCAGCAGATTCTTAAATGACCTATTTTTTTGTGAAGGGTAGAACTGGGGAGGCCGGTCAGAGGTGTGCTGGAATATTCAAGTCCAGAGGTAACAAAGGGATGGATGAGGGTTTCAGCAGTAGACAAGCTGAGACAGGGTGGCATTGGCTGAAATTTTGGATATAAATAGACAGTCTTAGTGATGATGCAGTTATGTGATAGGAAGTTAACCTTGGGGTCAGTTTTTATTTCTTTATTCTTTCATGGGATGTAGGCATCTCTGGCAAAGCCAGCATTTGTTGCCCACCCCTAAATGCCTTTGAACTGAATGGCTTGTAAGACCATTTTGACAGGCAGTTAAGGGTCAACCACATTGCTGTGGTTCTGGAGAAACGTGTAGGCCAGACCAGGTAAGGATGGCAGATTTCCTTCCCTAAAGGACAGTAAATATAGCAGTAAGGTTCTGAAAAGCCTGGTTCAGTATCAGACAATAGTCAGGGACAGAGATGGAGTTGGTGGCAATGGAAGAGTCTGTGACGGGGACCGCAGACGGTGGCTTCTATCTTCCCAATATTTAGTTGGAGGAAATTTTTGCTCCTCTAATACTGGATGTTGGATAAGCAATCTCACAACTTAGAGACAGTGGAGAGGTTGAGAGAATTGGAGGTGACGTATCATCAGTGTAAATGTGGAAACCCATGCCATGTTTTCAGATGATATTGCCAAGAAGCAGCATGTAGATCGTAAATAGAGTGGAGCCCCCAGAAGTATGTCAAACCAGACGTTGGCAAGCCTCACATTCCAGCAACGTCAACATGACCCAGTGGGTAAAATAGCCTGGGCCTGTGTTTCTGCAGCAGCATTGTGTTTCCAACTCACCTCACCATCCACATGTCCCACCATCCACATGCCCCATCAGAATGCAAGAATAGGAGCTGGGATATTAGCTATTTGGTCTTTCAAGCCTATTCCACCATTCAATAGGATCATAGCTGATCTTCTACACCAACTCCACCTTCCTGAACTATCCCTTAGTACTTAAAAACCTATTGACCTCCACCTTGAAAATACTCCCACAGCTAAAAACCACAGTCCTCGGCTCTGATGTCTGGGCTGCACTGGGAATCCTTTACAATTTGTCTCTGTTGGCAGAACAGCAAAAGTCTGCAGCAAGCGGAAAATTATAGCTGCTGAAAAAGGACTTACATTTGGTTGGGGAAGATGAAGGAAGGCAAATTATTGGAAGGAGGAGGAGGAGAGGAAGGATGACAACATGGAGCTGGTATTAGCTCAGCAACCTCTGGAGGAAACAGAAAGGGCTTAAGCATAGCTTTTGTAAAAAAAAACATTCCTTATTAGTGCTGTTGAAGCTCATTTTGAAAGTAACCAAAGACTGTAAAAATTTAGAATAAATGTGTGCGCTTAACATAATGTACAATGGTGAGCATTGCCTTATATGGTATGGGCTAGTGTGCTTTGGTTTTTATACTTCACTAATGTGGAATGTACTGTTTTTAAGTATCAGGTATGGAAGGCCTCCTGGGAGCTGTGCTGCAGACCTGCTCATGATCCAGTCGGCTCCTTAACACACTGAGGCAGGAGCCGAGAGCCCTGCCTCTGTGCCAGGAATTGCTCATCCTGTTCCAGCTGCAGGCACTTGCTTGGTTTCAGGGTACTGCTCCTACCCACTTGTCTAGAGGCAGCTGCAGGCAAGGAACTGGCAGCTACTTGCGTACAAACCACCTGTTCCTGTCTTCTTGCCTTTATGGAGGCAGAATCTTCATGTCGGCTGTTTGAGCAGAGCATTGCAGTCCAATGAGGTCTCTTCATCCCCAACTTACAATTTGTCCTTCATCGTCATAAACTTGCGGGAACTTGGTACCCGCAACTTTTGCCACATGGGCCACAGTGTTTCAAGTTGGCCCAACTCTGCCTTCTCAAGGGCTACTGGTGATGGGCAATAAATACCACCCTTGCCCGCAATGTCCATATCCTGACAATAAATTAAAAAATCCTCAAAGATGCTTCTCAATTGGCTGTTGAGTTGCACATTACATTTAGCATAGCATGTACATCCAAGTTTGTGCTTTGGCATGGGTATGTGGAAAAATGTGAAATCCAATTCCCTCCAAACCCTTGTCCCTGAAGGAGTTGAAAAAAGCCAAGGGAAATTGAGTTTTATATTTCAGCATCGATGCTAAGAGTGATTCTTAGGGGATGTACTGTGCAATCATACCGTGTTGATTCAAAGTAACATCAAGAGCTCTTGAAGACGTCTAACTGGCAGGTATTGGATTATTTGGTTTTAATTATTGCCGAGGTGTCCACCTTTTAAAAAAAAGAGATTGATCTGCCTTTCATTGTTTCGCTAGTTTTGACAATAATGCTGGAGTTCAGAGGTGCAGGCTAGCCGTACAATGGGTAGCCATACACAATCCTGGGGGCCCCTGTTGAACGTGCAGCCGTGAGCAGCGCATTTTGCATAACCACTGAATCAAGCAGGCAGCACAAGGTTTGTGTGCAGCCTGTCTTTAACTCAGCTGGGTGTAGGGTAATTGCACATTGTGACATCCTTGCCTGCTAACGGGCCCAATCGAATTTTTAGCCAATAGCATTACTTCCTACTATCAGTGACCAACGCCACAGGAGATCAACATGTATTCCAATGAAGGAAATGTGTGACGTGCAATCATTTTCGCCCTCTCTGACTCATGACTCATAGCATATACTGGCTTCAAATTGATACTTGTGGGATAATAACTACTAACACGGTTGCACCTAAGCAGAGACAATGATGGATTGGAAAAGCAGGTCCACATGCCCAAGACACCTGCAATCCCTCACACAGATGGAATAAAATAAAAACAACTGGAAAACAAGCTGGCCACACTTATTTATTTGTCTCACAGAAGGGAACCTTCAGAAAACTAGCTGTTAATTTTCTGTCAGTTTAATATCTTATACACGCTTCTAATCTCTCAAGAGCATTAGCTGATGACAAATGAAGTAATGTCTAGAATGACATTACCAATTTACAGCAAGAACGATTCACATTCAAGGCCCTTTCCTGTTCAATTAGCTTTACATTAATCATGCACCATTTCCGGTTAAAATATTCATTCTGTAAAAGGGGTGCACCACTCCATGAATTTATGAAATAGGAACCGAGGAATTCAACCAGCACTCGGAACAGGTGCAAAAATGGCTCCAGGCTAACCTCAGATAAACCCCGATCCAAATTTGGTTTCGGGCCAGATTTGAATGCAGCCAGCCAGCTGTGGGTGCCAAACTGGCATGTCCGTACAGGGGGAGGGCTGGCGCAACTGGCAGGTTCCTACGCTGAGCCCGCTGGCAGGTCAGGTCAAGGGCAGGTGATTCCGGGGAGAGGGGGTGTTAAACAGGGAAAATAAAAACGGAAGATCCAAGTGTGTCGGCAGCAGGCCATAGTTCCATTTGTGGGCCCAGGGGTTGGTCGGGGGGGCAGAGTTCCCTTTGAGGAACTCTGCTTAGGCTGCTCACAATTTAGTGCAGCTGGCACAGTGTACACACTGCCCATTTGTAGATGAGTTTCGCATTTGGAGTCCTACAACTGGCATAGGAGCCAGATTTGGACATTTAGAGGGCGCCTAATGCCAGTTTCAGATGGCAGCCTTGAATGGTCAAAAGTCATCCCAAGTCAATATGGCACCTGATGCAGTTCCCAATGGAAAATTCATCGGTCTCTCATCAATTTTACTCCAGAGAAACAAGTGGCCCCAAGTCAAGTTTCTCCTATGGTCTGTATCACTAATTCGGTCAATCTGAATTTTATTATTACACTTTCATGATAAAACAGCAATCTTAAAATCCAATAATTTAAATTTTCAGAAGTGGCAACCTCAAGTCCTCCCTCAGTCCATTTTGAAAGGAAGCAGAAAAATATTCAATATTTCACTGTTCAATATTTCACCGAGATGTAATTAAAAGGTGCGATCAGATTCAATTTATTTTTTAACAAATTCTGGCATTAATACTATAAGCTTCCCAAATTATCCACATTTACAATTGCTTGTGAGATGAGATAATGTCAAGAGAAATACAGCAAATATTCGGCAACCAAGATAAGACCTTTATAATATAAATAATGTAGTCAGTCAGGCAGCTATTGCACAGAAACATTCTGTACTATAAACAGACTTGACTGAAGGTAGCTGGGAATCAAATGGCCTGTTCACTAAAGTATCCCTCCCTCTTTCATCACAAGTTAGCAGTGTGGACACCTCACTGGAAATAAAAACCATTTACATTTTGCAGAACTTCTGTTTTTCCCTTGTAAATTTCCTCTCTCCCACCTGTGTTGCTGGCGCCAATTCTTTACTTGGGTATGCTTTATAAGGAATAGGCACATGCAATATTCAGCAGCCATCATGAGACTCACTAGTGACTATAGTCATACTCAGGGGTCAAACAATGGGCAATGCATTAGCCACATCTAGTTATTCAAAGAGATATGCTGCACCTGTTAGTTGGCAACCTTTTGTGATCACTGTGGGGGACTGAGTGAGAGGCTTTTCAAAATCAGGGCATGGACGCCGCAGGGGTAATTTGAAGTGATTCAGTCAGGCGGGCATGGGTCAGTCGCCTGTTTTACAGCCACCTGATTTCCCACCCCACCGACTTGAAAAACCAGACAGTCTGTGATCGAGGCAGTCGAATCCATCACTTCGCTGGCGATTGGTTAGGTTACAATTGTTCCCCTCCCACTGAATATTCACTTCCTTGTCTTAAGTGGAAAGACAGGCTACGGAGAAACCATGGCTTAAAGTTGAGTTAGCCAATTCACTAGCGTTTACACTTTCCTTATTTTTGTAACAGTACACGGACCAAAGTTATACTGAGGCCAGGATTTTACTGCCCCGCCACGGCGTGTCTCCCCCTGCCGGACGCGGCGAGCTATTTAAATCTCCATTCAGTTTGGTGGGACCATAATATCCCGGTGGGCAGGAGGGGCTGTAAAATCCTGGCCTGAGTGTTTCAAGCAACTCTTGGTCTTATTGTTCTATGTGTTTTAACCGTGGTGGAAAACCTCGATTTTGCATTACGATCAAACTTTGCCTCACCTGGTGTTCATTCAACACACCTTTGAAGACTGAAGTAGATCTAGTCCCAATCACAGGGAGTTTCATTGCTACACTCTCCGTGCATCTACCTCACAGGGCAACAGGAGTCTATAGCTTTGCACTGATCTCCCTTTGCAGAGCACAGTGTGCTACCAATGCCTAGTTTGTCCTGTGCATACTGTATTCCTCTCCTCCTTACAGTGGAATTCTAACGAGGTGCTTCAAGTATAGCTCTCTTCAGTGATATCCAAATTCTGTCACATTTTTGGGTGTTAGCAAAGAGCGTGCAAGTAAAATTATTTGGCAAAACAAATAAACAAAGGGAAAAAAAAGCCTTGGTCTGTTCTTCCATCTCCTGTATGCAACCAAATTCTACAGGTTGTTCTCTGAAGGCAATTTCTTATAAGCTAGTTCATATTTACTGCACTTGCCTTAGACAAGTTTGGATTGAGCCAACGCAATACAAAAGCTGGACAAACTAAGACTCATAACCTGCAGCACATCTGGCCTTAGCAACCAGACCCGGTCACCGATATCACATACGTGATATAGATCGGTGTTAATTGAAATAAGCTCTACAGAGGAACGGCATAAAGAAGTAAAAGACTTGCATTTATATGGCATCTTTCATAACCTCGAGATGTCCCAAAGCATTTTACAGCTAATGAGGTACGTTTTTAAAAGAATTGCAGTCGCTGTTGTAATGTAGAAAGCCAGGTGTAGTAATCAGCAGATGATATGTTTATTTTAATTAAATGGTTCCATGGGATCTTTTTACAATACAATAGCCCTGATTAAACATCACCTCTAAAAGACAGCACCTGCCAACACTCCCTCAGTAATACACTGAAGCGTCAGCCTAGATTTAATGCTGACTTGAACCCGCAATTTTCTGACTCAGAGGGAAAAGCGCTACCATGAGGCCATGGCTGACATCACTTCCAAGTTTGTCCATTGACACTGTGTTAGGTTACAGTACTGAAGAACACTCAGTGGCCCATGTATATGCAGTTCTATCAATAAGGTTTTTGAAAGAGTCCATTATGGACCAAGTGTCAGGTTTTATTTCAAATTTCAACCGAGCTCTCTTACAAAGACAAACAAAGACAGAAATCCAATTACTATCTACTGCTCTTACTCATCCTGAGATAACCTGAAGAGGTTGTTGAGATTACAAGGAGGAGAGCCAAGGAGCTGCCACTCTTAAGAAGTGTCCGACAGGAATTATCCTCTAGCTGACCTCAGGACTTATTTACACCTGACAACAACAACTCATAGTTAAAGTGCACCTTTAACTTAATAAAATATCCCAAAGTACTTCATACAAGCATTTTAAAGCAAAATTGAACACTCAACCACTTAAGGCAATATTAGGACAGATGGCCAAAAGCTTGGTCAAAGTTTTTAAGGAGCATAATAAAGGAGGAAAGTGAGGTAGAGAGGCAGATAGATTTAGTGAGGAAATCCCAGAGCTCAGGGCTAGGCAGCTAAAGGCATAACCACCAATGATGGAGCGATTAAAATTGAGGATCAAGAGGCCAGGATTAGATAAGCACAGATATATTGGAGGGTTCAGGGCCTGGGAGAGATTGTCGTGATAGGGAGGGACAATGCAAGAAAAGGCATTTTAAAACAAAAATAAGAGTTTTTAATATTGAGACATTGCTTACCTGGGAGCCAATGTAGGTCAGCAAGCAGAGGGGTGATAGGTGAACTGGATGTGATGCGAGATGAAGGGACAGGCCAGGTTAACAGCTAAACACAATAACTCTGGACCACCGAACAATACCATGATACAACATCAGATTGTATATTAACTAAGCTCTTATACAGAAGCTAGAAACGTACCTCAAGTTGAGCATCCCTAGGAGACAAGAAGGCACACAGTCTGTCTCAGTCAGATATTATGCTATTTAGCCGATGAGTTTGAGGGGACCTGGGGAAGTTATCAATACCGAAGAATTAAGAGGACCACACTTATAGAAATACACCAGGCCACAAATAATTAGTTTCAATGCATCTGTCTTATTCCTTTTGCCCTGTGTTCTCTGCAGAGGCTCATGACCATTTCCTCATGTTGAAATGCTGTAAACTGTACAGACCAGAAAATCCAGGTAATTTTAAAACCAAACACTGTCCTGTTTGGGAGAAACTATGATTGTTTAAATAGATCACGCACTTGAGGTTTCCTGTCAGTAGCCATTATCCTTTCTGTACTAACATAACGCTGTAAATTGATTACAAAAACAGAAACAGAAATACCTGGAAAAACTCAGCAGGCCTGGCAGCATCGGCGGAGAAGAGCGCAGTTGACGTTTCGAGTCCTCATGACCCAAAGGGCTGCTGAGTTTTTCCAGGTATTTCTGTTTCTGTTTTTGTTTTGGATTTCCAGCATCCGCAGTTTTTTGTTTTTATTGCTGTAAATTGATTGCTTATTTTCTGGATTAACTTTGAACCAAAATAACCAACTGAGATTCTTCATTGAGTGAATTAATCATAACTGTTGAGCCACTTAAGTGTATATTGCCTCAAAACCAATTTTTTGCCGAATATAAAATTCAACCTCAAGTATCACTCACAAATTTGTTTTTACAGTCTGTTAATACTGAGAGCCAGGCATAATTCAGCCTCAGCATTCAAACAGACTATTATTTTTTCTTACTCATTCATGGGATGTGGGCATTGCTGGCTAGACCAGCATTTAATGCCCATCCCTAATTGCCCTTGGTGACCACCTTCTTGAAATGCTGCAGTCCATGTGGTGTAGGTTCCAGACATTTAAGAGTCAACATGTAGGCCAGACCAGGTAAAGACAGCAGATTTCCTTCCCTAAAGTACATTAGTGAACCAGATGGGTTTTTACAACAATGGTTTTGTTGTCATCATTAGACTTTTAATTCCAGGTTTTTATTGAATTCAAATTCCACTATCTGTTGTGAGTTGGGTTTGAACTCAGGCCCCCAAAGCATTACCCTGGGTCTCTAATCCTGTGACAATATCACTATGCCACCACACCTAACATTGTGGGACTCCTTACCTGCAGAAGAATTCTTAATATGCCTGCGATTCCCCTTTGAGTCAGGTTACTGGTGGTGTCCCGCAGCCTGTCCCAACCTCACTAATGTTTACAAGTTCTGGCAAGATGTCGTCAACCTAAAACATGGAGCTTGATCTTTTGTCTCTGCCAGGGGTGCTGGGATCAGAGGTGGGCAGGAGCTTGAGTGCCCATTCCCCAGCACATCCCATGCCCAGGCCATTTTTGTGCGAATGGGAGGGAGGGCAGCAGGTAACTGTTCCAGCTTGTTAACGGCCTCTTAAGGCCAATTAAAGGGGGCCAAGTGGGATTTTCCAGTCGGTAGGTTCGAACTGGATGATGGAGATGGCCTCGCAGCAGCAAACTAGGGTGGGGGAGTGGTGGGGGGGTGGCAGAACTCCAGGCAGGAGAGGCCATTCCTGCCTGCCTGGGTGCAGCATGAACAGCAGGAGACCCTGCATAGGGATTTCACTAACTGCAATCCCCACCGTCCCCCCCCCCCACCCCCGCAACTCATAATGGTGGCCGGCTTCAAAAGCCATTTATTAGTTTGAATGTAAAAAAGGCTGGGGAGAAGGTGCCATCATGCCGATGTCACTTACCAGCCATGGCAGGCTGCTGTTTCTTGCAGGCTGGAAGGCCCCCGATCGGCCTTCCTGCTTTGAGAACCCACTAGCCGTCTTTAAAAGAGATGGCGCCCCTGCCCTTTGGTCATTCCGGGGAAAATCGCAAAGAACAACTGTTTTGCAACCATTGCAGGCTTCTGCCCCCCCATTTCAGCCTGACAGGGGGAGGGGGCGTTAGGGTGGCCACTACTGGAGGCTACTAATAGCAGACATCATCGTGATGCTCAGGGACACATCATCATATATAGGGCTGACATCATCACGGGTGTGGCTTCATCGTCTGTGTGATGAGTGACAACGAGGGACAGGGTGGGGTGGGTAAAGAAAATATGAAAACTGGCCTGTTTTGTGTATCCAAGTTGTTTTGAGGAAGGAAACAAGTGCCTGTGCCTACGGATGCTTCACTAAGGCCAGTGTCCTTAGGCACAAAATGCCAAGGATAAAGCCATCCGGTACCAGACAGTGGCCACACCAGCTAAAAACTTGACAAAAACAGAATTACCTGGAAAAACTCAGCAGGTCTGGCAGCATCGGCGGAGAAGAAAAGAGTTGACGTTTCGAGTCCTCATGACCCTTAGTGTTTAGGAGTATTCCCATCATTTTCTATTTTTATTTCAGATTTCCAGTACTGTTTGGGGCATGGAGTGTGTGTTTGTGCGTGTGTGTGTGCATTCTCCAAATGGTGAGCGAGACCTCAGTCACCCGGATTAAATTCCGACCAACATTTAGTTGCTGAATGGCCTGTCATCAGAACCATCAACCTGAAATGTGGACTCTGGTTCTCTCTCTACGTACGCTGCCACACCTGTTGAGTATTTCCAGCACTTCCTGTCAACGCTGCCATTGCTGAATTATATAATTACTAGATGGCTGGCATTTGTTTAATAACACATCCTACCGTGTGTTTCCACAGGGAAATCAATGGGGGCAAGAGAAGACAGGAACCATGCAAACTGCCCCCAGGGTAGGTCAGCCTTTGTGTCTGTGCTCTCTCTTGTTCTTGGTGCTGTGGGGAGTTCCGCTATGAACATCTGACGCTGCTGCTTCACCTGACAGTCAAAATATCCCTGCTTATGGTAGACATAATGCAATGAATCCACATAGGCATATTATGCATATAAGAATGAGAATGTACATTAAAAAGTAATTAGCAGATTACAACAGATCACAGGACTACACGCCAAAACCCCCATCTGTGCCTACTCCCAAAATTCTCAGGAGTGCAGCAACGTATTATTACATCCCAGTGGAGCCCTGGGACCTCCTGATAAGAGACAAAATTAAATAGCAGCAGGTCTGTGCGGCGATAGCTTGTGAATGTTGCAAAGTTGCTAATGCGAGAACTGTTCGCAGGAGCATGTGGGTACAATGAGTAGGCACCACTTGCCAAGATCTACTTGGCCTCCTGGAGATCATCCTGACTAATTTCTTCACAATATGCCATTTCCGACAGGATTTTGCTGTCACACAGTCATTGTTATCCCGCTACTGAGTTGCATCATTACAATCTCTGCCAAATCTTTTCTTAGTCCAAGAATAAGCCTAAATATTGTCCCACCTGGGCACTATGCTATATATAAATTCCTTTGTCAAATATAGATGTTACATCCATATTTTTACTCAGCAAAGAATGGGAAACATTCAGAAGTTGGTGTTATATACCAGGATAAATAGTGGCCAAGCCTCTCCCTATCCATGTAACCCCTCCATCTCTACAGTCCTCCAAAATCTCTGTATGCCTCAGATTGTCACCTCTTTACCAACTCCCATTTTCTTCACCCCCACCATTGGAGGTCTTATCTTCAATCATCTAAGCCCCAGCCTCTGAAATTCCTTTCCTAAACCTTTCTGCTTTTCAGCCTCTCTCTCCTAAGTTGCTCTTTAAAAACTGCCTCTTTGACCAAGCTTTTTGGTCGCCTGCCTTATTGTCACCTCCTTCAGCTGGCATGAAGCTTGGTCCAATAATGCATCTCCGAATGTTTTATGATAGTAAGGTGCTCTTTAAGTGCAAGCTATTGTTGCTGTTCTTACTCCAACAGTAAATTACGCCACGGGCTGAATTTTACGCCTCACAGGCGAGCGTGTGCCCAACCCAGTGGGGTGTAAAATAGCACAATGAAATCGCAGTCGGGGGCCGAACGCAGTCGGTGGTCTGTTTCCTGGTCGATCCTGGGCTGGCCGATTGCGCCCGCCAAACTGAAAATTCAGGCCAAAGTCTCTCGCTGTCGCATATGTTAAAGACAAAATATGGTTACTGACGTTTCATATCAGAGTGCATTAACCTTACACAAGTGAAGACTGTCTGTATATTAAAATATTACTGTGGGTATTTTGAGATCAAGGAAGGTCAAAGAATCTCATGTTAAACTCACAACCTAAACTCATTCCCAACATTATTCTCAACTCCTGTAATTTTTTTTTTTCATTTGTCCATGGGATGCGGGTGTCGCTGGCTATGCCAGCATTTATTGCCCATCCCTAGGTGCCCTTGAGAAAGTGGTGGTGAGCTGCCTTCTTGAACCGCTGCAGTCCCTGTGATATAGGTACACCCACAGTGCTGTTAGGGAGGGAGTTCCAGGGTTTTGACCCTGCGACAGTGAAGGAACGGTGATATATTTTCAAGTCAGGATACTGAGTGGCTTGGAGGAGAACTCCCACGTGTCTGCTGCTCTTGTCATTCCAGAAGGTAGTGGTTGTGGGTTTGGTAGGTGCTGTCTAAGGAGGGTTGGTAAGTTCCTGCAGTGCATCTTGTAGATGGTGCACACTACACCACGGTATCACCCTAAGTGCTTCATCTGAACTCAAAATATGTTAAAAAAAAACCTCGCATTCAAATAGTGTCTTCCACAACCTTAAATCTTTACAGCCAGTGAAATACTTTTGGAAGCATAGTCATGGTTGTAATGTAATAAATCCTGCAGCCAATTACACACAGCAAGGGAACTAGAAGTAAGTTAATAATTGCTTAACTAATATTAACATATGAACATATTGATTTAGATAAAATGAAGAACCTGAAGATAGATGGATGCAGCCTGCTGGATGAAACCCACCAAAGGGTCCCTGTGAAGATGGGACACACACTGTGCGAGCCTCTAGCCTGTATTTTTAATAACTCACTGCAGTTTGGGATGGTTCCCATCGACTGGAAGGTGGCTAACGTACTCCCCATCTTTATAAAAGGTGACAAGACTGGCCCAGATAACGTTAGACCCATTAGGTTGACATCAGTAACAGGAAAAACGTTTGAGGGAATTATTAGCGATGCGGTATTCGATTACTTGGATACAAAGGACATTTTAAGGATGTTTAATGTGGCTTCATTCAAATTTCTTACAAATTTGATTGTAACTATTGAAGAAGTTACCAAGAAGGTGAATGAGGGAAGCCCAATGCACATTGCCTGCATTCCAAAAGGCTTTTGATAGGTGAGACATAAGATACAATGTCTTGTTGTGCATTGGGTAGCATCACTGCCTCAGGGCCAGCAACTCGAGGTTCAAGCCCCACCTCAGGGTTTGATGACTAAGGAAGGTGTGATCATTCAGACAGCCAAACGGGTTGATTATCCACCTGCCAATCCTTCCAATGCACCAATCTCAGGTGGTAGGTGTGGGAGTGATTCCTTGTCAGCCATGTGATGGGAAGGAAGTTAGAGCCTCCAGCATCACAATCCATAGCTCCAGACTATAACTTGCATGCAAAGGTGTCGCAGCAACTCAGACTCCATGGGTGATCTGTAGCGTACCACTGGCTTCTCTGCAAGATCGAAGCCACTGGTATTAATGGTAATATATTGTGCTGGATTGAGAACTGGTTGGAAAGATGTAAGCAGATGGAATTGGATATCTTTGGAGACTCGCCAGTTGTATCCAGCAGGGATCAGTGTTGGGACCACTAGCCTTTACTATTTTTAGTAATGATCTACATGTAGATGCTGGCAACGTGATCTACAAATTTGCAAATGATACTCAGATCTGTGTGAGTGTTAGAACTATGAACGATGCTCTACTGCTTCAGACAGATATTGATGTTTTGGGGAATTGGACTCAGGACTGGAAAATAATGTTGAATTTGGAAAAGGGCAGTGCAATACATGTGGGCAGGGTAAGTGTTCAACATACTTAAACAATCCAGGCAAAGCATTAAAAAAAAGGTGCATAAAGTAAGAGCAATCTGGGCGTTTTAGCACACAGATCTCTGAAAGTTCATTAGCAATGTTGTGAAGCAATAGCTGGAGTGAATAGGGTGCTGTGATGCATTCACTGGACAATTGATTATAAGACAAGGGATACCATTTTATCCTTGCAGAAGACCTTAGTCAGGCCTCACTTGGAATAATGCATCCAGTTTTAGTCTCCTCATCTAATGGCAATAGTGGGCACTTTGGAGCATGGGAACAGAAAGGCCACTTGACTAATTCTCAGTATAAAACATCTTAGTTATGATGATTAACTAAAAGAGTTGGCACTCTACACTTAAAAGATGCATAAACTTAGAGGTGATCTAATTAAAGTGTATAAGATGATGAAAGGGATAGATTGTGCTCCAATTGACAGTGTTCCAATTAAACAGATTAAGTTGGACCAAGTATCGCAATTTCTTTTTATATATGTTCTTGGGATGTGAGCATCACTGGCAGAGCCAGCATTTATTGCCCTTGAGAAGGTAGTGGTGAGCCACCTTCTTGAACTGCTTTTTTTTCCATAGCACTTGTGATACAACTAAATGGCTTGCTGGGCATTTCAACAGGCAATTAAGAGTCAGCCACATTGCTGTGGATCTGGAGTCATATGTAGGCCAAATAAGGTAAGGACATCAGATTTCCTTCACTGATGGTCAATAATGAACCAGATAGGTTTCTACAATAGTCTAGTAGTTTCATGATCATTATTAATGAGACTAACTTTATATTCCAGATTTATTAGCTAATTGAATTTAAACTCCCTCAGCTGCTATGGTGGGATTTGAACTCATGTTTCTGGTACATTAGTCCAGGCCACTGGATTACTAATCTAGTAACATTGCCACTATGCTACTGTTGAAATTGTGGTAGATTAGGTGTCAGCTAGGGAGTGAGTCTTTTCCCAGAGACAGTGGACCCTGGACTAGGCACTGGCTCATGTAGTGGATGTTGATTTGCTGGATTCCTTTAACCTAGAGTTGCACCTATTTCTGGTCGGCGACAGCAAGGAGTTCAGGGCCAATGATCTTCTGGATCAATTTTGATGGCCAGGCAGAGGTAGGAGAGGAATTTTTCAGAGATTCGTTCCCCAAATTGCCCTGGATTTTTCATTGGTTTCTTTGCTGCCAGTCTAGATGATCGTGTTATGCTTTTGATTGGGATGGTGTAAAACACAAACGTGTGGGCTAGGCTGGATGGACTGAAGGGTACTTTCCTGACCAGATTCTTTGTATATTCTTAAGGTAGTTCAGGTGCTGTCCAGGCCTTCTCAGCAAATGCTGTCTTGGAAAAGAACATCTAATTATGGGACTATAAATGACACTGTGAGCATTACTAGTGTGCACTAATGATACTTAAAAATAGCAAATGTTTCATCTACAATTTAACTTCTCATATAAAATGCAAATAAAATATGTGTCTGATAGAATGTGATGTCTGGTCCTGTTATGCACAAAACTTGATCAATAATAGCTTTTTATTTTTGACCCCGATCCATACAATTAATGATATTTTGCAAAATTTATGTTTCAATGAATACCCGATAATTAATAATTCATTGAATAGAAATAGGATCTTTGTGCATTTGCAATCACCATACTCACTCCCTTTGAAATAAATCGATAAACTCCCACTGATCTTCCACATGATAATAATAACGTGTACAGCTTTAGTCCGGTACTGTTTTCACAATATCCCCTTAATCCACCAGTTAATTATTCCATTGGACTGAAAAAGCAAAGTTGATTTTGGCCAGAAAGGATTCACAGGTGAGAGACGACCAGAGGTTAAACAATTGCTACACAGTTAGAAAAAGGGTCGGGACTGTGAAATAATTAACTTGGCTTCTATCTTCAGACCCTCAAATTATTATTTCACAATCCTCAACTCCAGTCAAAGCTCACAAAGAATGCCACAATCTAGTTTTTAATTTTCATTCAAACATAGATCCCCAGGGATCGATCCTTGGCCCCCTACTGTTTGCCAACTACACGCTGCACCCCCCACCAACATTGCCTGAAAACACGACATCAGGTTTCACTTGTACGCTAATGACATGCAGTTCTACCTCACCATCACCTAACACCCCCACTGTCTCTAAGATGTTGAACTGCTCGTCTAACATCCAGTGCTAGATGAACAAATATTTCCTGCAACTAAAAAGTGGGAAGACCAAAGCCATTGGCCAGGATTTTCCGTGCCCGCTGGCATCGGGCGTGTTCGGTGGTGTGAGCGGACAAGATGGCGAGAAGGCCAAAAATCAATTTCACAACGTCGTGAAACAAGCTTGCGATTGTCTGGTCAGCTCGTTGATGGCGGGCTGTGCTTCCCACCATCGGACATCGGGAACCTCATCGTAATACATCAGTATATCATTATAAGGCTAGCCCACCAGACTCATTCCCTGCCATTGGGTCGAAGAGCTACAGCAAGCTGTCACTAATCAGTGCCTAACTAGACCCATGGTCTACAGACACCGCCTTTCATTCCTGCAGATGCCCAAGAACCAATGTTGCTGAAGACTGCACATGCTTAGGGAACTGGTCGGTCACGTCTGTTGGTGTCATGGAGGACATCTACTGCCTGGACATGGAGGACATCCACTACCAGTGACCATGAAAGTGACAGTGGCCCTCAATTTCTACGCCAGTGGCTTCTTTCAGGGCTCCACAGGTGACCTCTGTGGGATATCACAAGCCTCCACCCACGAAGCATACATGAGGTCACGGATGCCATCTTTGTGAGGACACACAACTTTGTGCAATTCGCCCAGGACCAGGAGAGCCAGGATGCAAGAGCGATTGGATTTACCCAGATCTCAGGTTTCCCACAGGTGCAGGGTTCCATCAACAGCACTCACATGGTGCCCAGATCTCCGTCGCAACACGCGGTCAACTATGTCAGCCTCCTGCACTCTACCCTCAGTACACTTGAGGTCATCCAAACTCTGCTGCCTGTGTCCTAACTGGCACTAGATCTTGTTCACCCATCACCCCTGTGCATGCTGACCTATCCTATCACTCAATTGAGCAATGCCTCGATTTTAAAATTCTCATCCGTGTTTTCAAATCCCTCCGTATTCTTGCCCCTCCCTACCAACTTCTTCCAGCCCTGAGATATCTACTGAGGTATCTGCGCTCCTCTGACTCTAGCCTATTGAGCATCCCTGATTCTAATCACTCCACCTTTGGTGGCTGGGCCTTCTACTGCTGAGGATCTAAGATTTAGAATTCCCTCCCTAAACCTCTTTTTTTCTCATTCCTTCATTAAAACACTCCTTAAAACCAACCTCTTTGATCTATCCTCTATTTTTCTTGTTCTTATGACTAAAAGTACAAGTGGGGCATTCAACCCTTCGAGACAGCTCCATCATTTAATAGGATAGTGGCTAATGCTCAACCTTAACTCCATTTTCCCACCCTTTCTTTTTTCCTCAGGATGTGGGCATCACTGGCAAGGCCATCATTTGTTGCTCACTTTTAATTGCCCTTGAAGCAAGTGGCTTCCTAGGCTACTTTAGAGCACAGTTACAAGTCAACCACATTATTGTGAATATGGAGTCACATGTTGGCCAGACCAAGTAAGGTTAGCAGATTTCCTTCCCTAAGGGACATTAATGAACCAGATGGATTTTCACAGCAACTGATGCTAGTTTCAGGCACTATTACTGTATTTTAAACTTATTAATTGAACTCAAATTCCACCAGTTGCTAAGGTGGGATTTGAACCCATGATCCCAGAGCATTAGTCTGGACCTCTGGATTAATAGTCCCATGACATTACCACTATACCATCATCACCTCCTGGCCCCTAGTCCTCTAATCCCTCGATTCCCTTAGAGTTCAAAAGCTTTCAATCTCAGTGTTGAATATGCACAATGACTATGCATCCACAGTCCTCTCTGGGCAAGAATTTCAAAGATGCACAGCCCAACAAGTGAAGAAATTTCTTGCCTCTGTCCTAACTGGTTTACCCCTTTTCGGGAGACTATACCCTCTACTTTTAGACTCTCCAGTCATGGGAAACAGACTCATAGCATGCACCCTCTCAAGTCCTCTCAGAATCTAAAATGTTTCAATGAGATCACCTCTCATTCTTCTAAACTCCAGAGGGCATAGGTCCATACTGTTCAATCTCTCCCCATAGGACAACCCCCCATCCCAGGAATCAATCTGGTGAACCTTCATTGCACCCACTGCAAGGCAAGTATATCTTTCCTCAGCTACGGAGACTGCACACAATACTCCAGGTGTGGTCTCACCAAAGCCCTGGATGATTGCAGCACTTTCTGACTTTCTTATATAAGAGCATTCGAATACCTTTGAATACTAACATTTAATAATTCCTCAATATTTAAAAAAATTAGTTTTTCTACATTTCCTAGCAAAGTGAAAATTCCCACATTATTCTCCATCTGCCATGTTCTTATCCATTCACTTAGCCTGTCTATACCTCTATGCAGACTGTGCCCTCCTCACTGATAACTTTCCCATGTAGCTTTGTATTATTAAAGTATGCATAATGAGGCTTGGCTGAGAGCCCAGACTTCCATTAGTTTGGTGAAGCGGGAAGGGAAAACATTGCTTGATTGACAGCCTAAGCCTTATTTATCTTAGATCTATTTTGTCAATGGCTCAATGTTTTTTTACGCAAGATAAAGTGTCAAGTGCTTTTAGTTTCTGCTACTGACACTTTAAAGGTTTGGTTGATTGTCAGCAAGAGATATTAATGTATATAATGTTATTAGAAATTATTTTTCAAAGTAGAGGTTTAGTCTATGTGTGTGTTAAAGCCAACTAGCCTGGGTGCTTTGTTTTCTAGTAGTTTTGAGATGTAAACAGTAGGCAGAGGGGACATTTGCATTTTGTTGAATAGAGCATTCAAGAGTGGGGGTGAAATCTTGCACCTAGCTGGGAGATGCCAAGCAATGTTTATATTACTAATAAAATTGGTACTATGAAAGGGGTTCAAAGGGCCTGGTGGTACAATGAGAATTCACATTCAAAGGGGAAGGCTGGGTATAACAGAAAGGTGTATGTGTGTGCAGATCAAGAAGCATGTAGGGTCTAAGGCTGTACAACTGTCTGCAAAGGAACCCAAATTGAAAGGAACCTCATTTTGAATTCATAAGGTGAAAAATGCTTTGCCTAGTGTCTGGTTAAGTCTATTGGTTTTGTTGCCTTAGTGGAGATTAATTTGAGAGTTTGTTAAACAGTTATGATAGTAGTAATTTGTAGCTATGTGCATGTGTTTAATTTGTTGTAAATTAAGAAATGTTTAATTTAGTTTGATTTAAAAACCTCTCGAGATTTGGTGGTCTTTTTCCTGAATTTAGAGCTGCAACTCAAAGCATACCAATTAAAAATATAGGTTATGACAGTTGTTTAAAGTTTCCCTCTGGGGTTTTAAATAACTCAGCCTTTACCAAATTGCTGTGTCATAACATTGATTGACATTATAGGGCTGCAGTATCAGCTGTCATTTTTAGTAAGTTATGAATTTTTGTTTTTTACACTTTTCCACACATGCCATTGTTACTATAGGCTCCCTGGTTCTGTACAGAGTGTATGCTGGGTGAATGGGCATGGAAATGCTATGAGTTGGCACGAGGTATGAGGGGCCATTGGGGGTTGGTGTGGGTGTGGGTTGGTATGTGGGGGGGGTATGAGGTGCTATTGGGGAAGGGTGGGGGAAATGATTTGGCATGGGGTCATGGGCTAGACCTTTTGACATTCTCTTTCAAAAGGTTCCCGCATTCAAACTAAGGTTCTGAGGGGCCATTAACCATGAGTCTTTGAGAATCTGGCACCACTTCATGAAAATTACGGGTGACTAGGAGATGTTTATCCCTGCAATGGAGCCAGTTAGGTTGGGAATGCAGAGTATGGGCCCACACCCTTCTCGCATGCCAACAAAAATTGGGGATGCTGGGAATGGGGGCAGGAATCCCAGAATTGGGTCCTGTCCTCCATTGTTAAAGAACTGCAGAGTCAAGGAGACTCTGCTAAAATCAGGCTTAATGTGTTTTTTTATCATATTATGATCACTCTTTTATTATGATCACTCTTTCCTAAAGGATTCCTTACCTCATTAATAATTAGTAATTATTCATTAATCCTGTCGCATAAAACAAGATGTAAAATATTGTTGAGAAGAGAGATATCTTGCTAAAGCTTTTCATCTTGCACTCATCAGAACAAATGCAAGAATGTAAACTTTCGAACAATCAAAACATTTTATACTGCAGGAGCAAAGGGTGCTGATTCATTGACAAGTCGACTCTGAATGACCAAGGCATTGTCCTGGAAAAAGCAATGGGGAATTATTGTGATAGGCTGAGGCATTGCCATGGAGAAAGCAACAAATATTCAAGTTCTGTACTACCAAGCTACACTGAAATATGGAGGGAGTGTAGGAACCCTCTGGATGGATGGTAGTTAGATAGGCTGAATAGCTTTGCCTCATCCATAACTATTTACTAGTCTCATCACATTGAGCTTCTAATCTCATATTTTCTACCAGTTGAGCAACCATCAAATCATAAATAAAAATAAGTTTAACAGGTTAGACAAGCCTTGGCATTAAAACTGAGAGGCGCATGCCATGTAATTCATTACATACGGAGATCACTCGACATGAGGATTTTGATTTATTCTTAAAACCACAGCTTGAAAAGATGTGTCTTACTTTAATATGCCTGCCTAGCTGAGGCTGACAATAATATTCCAGTGATGATTGAATCTTGGAGACTTAATGGGCAAAGGAAAAAGTAAGATATTACGCTTAGGAATTGAGGTTTCAAGAACACTCAGGCTAAATTTGTTAAAATTGTTCTTGTTTAGTTGATCTGGTGACACACAGTTTCTGCACTTACAAGCAATTCCAACAATTAACACACAGGCATTCGCAGCCTTTGGTAAATGCTATGGTAACCACCAAAAGGAAAGAAAAGATTTGCATTTACCATCATGGCATTTTTAATGGATTATCCCAGAATAGAAGGAAGCGTCATGGGAATGGAACATTCCAGCTTGAAGTCCACACTTCAGGTAGTTCTTTGTAACTCTGACTGAGCATAAAAGCATAAGAAATCGGAGCAGGAGTGGACCATTTTGTCCCTCGAACCCTGTCCACCATTCAATAAGATGATGGCCGATCTCCTACCTCAATTCCACGTTCCTGCCCTCTGCCCATATTCCTCGATTTACCTGAGAGACTAAAAACAACCGATTTCAGCCTTGAATATTTTCAGCGATGGAGCAACCACAGCCCGCTGGGGTAGACAATTACAAAGATTCACAACGCTCAGATTGGACGAATTCCTTGCAGGTTTCATCGCCATGACCTCATGCCTCGAACTGGCCCAATTGGTCATACATCCTTTTTTAATCCTTTCCAATAGTTTAAAACTAAAGTGTTCAAGGAAAATCAAAACAACTATTTTTTTTTTCAAATAGGCAGGATGATTTTTCTCCCTAATTGCCCACAGCACCATCCAAGAAGTTAACAATTAGCTCATGGACAATCCCAGAGAATCTAACTTCAATATCAGTCTCCCCCGCCAAGGGGAGGAACCAGAAAATGTACAAGCAGTCATCAATCTACAGCCAAACTTCCCTCAGTTCTTAGCAGCAGAATAATACAGTGTGCGCTGATAGTTTTGCTGTCCTATAATTATAAAAGATTTTCCTCCAAATTACAATGGCCAATGTCACAAAAAAAGCCTAGGTACCTTAATTATCTTTCTCGATATTGTTTACTTTTTTAAAAACACTTATTACATTATACATTCACCTGGGCCAGAAATTAAGGTTGAAGCAATGGCCGGGGAATTTTGGGGAAAGCAACGGTGAGTTCATGGCCATAAATAAAACAGCAATTTTTGTGAAGAAGAGATACGCCGTGAGTTACAAGTCAGCACAAATTCCTCGATGATTTGTGCCTCTTTGCCTTAGGCCTCGCCAAGAACGACAAAGGTGCCATCTTGCTGTGAGCCTCCCTATTGTGTTCCATGAAATTGCTGGTTTTATGCCATTACTATGAATGAATTTCACCACAGCCAATTAGGGTCAGTAATTCATGTCGTAAAGACACGGCTTATGGTCCTAACATGGCACTCAACCTTGGAGTGCCAAAGAGGGAGGAATAAGATTGTGGAGTCAGTTATGGAAATAGGCCATTGGACCCGATGTTCAGGATGTCCCATGTGCTCTTTGACCTTGGCCTGTTATCAATTTGCAATGTGAAAGTAATACAATTGCAAGGGTGAGGGAGAAAAGCCAACTCCAGGCATTTGCTGTGAGGTGCCTGACTCCAGCAATGAATTGGGCAATGAGATTAGCTAGTTCAGTGATAGTTATTGCTACTCTACTAATGCTTTTAGAGAATATTTGTGCAACAACTAGGCTAGTTTACTTTCCTGATTGGTAGCTTCCTGAGTTATTTTCATATCTCGCAACATTTAAACAATTCAGGATGATTAATTGGACAGATACTGCAGCTATTTTCACCAATTGGATAAGCATTATGGACAATATTTATGCAATGCAGATACTTAATGCACATTTCTTTTGCTACCCTCCATAGTTAATACATCATTCTAAAACTCAATGTACCACCCAGGTATTTAACTTATATCCTACAAATTTGACATAGCTCTGTGCATATTTATTGCACAGCCTTCCAAATTTAAAATAGAACCCTCTGCGTTTATTTCCTTGTTAAATAGATGAATGTGGTACTTTGTACAATAATTGTGCTAATAGTTAAAGCTTTGATATTTGTCATATTGGGTACTGAATACATCAGTGATAAAACAAGTATAAAGCAAATTGGGTCAGTTGTGGGGCAGTTGGTAGCTTTCTTAAATCTGTGCTACAAGGTTCTGGGTTCAAGTTCCATGGCTTAAACATAAAAGTCAAGGTCAACACCTCAGTGCAGTACTGAGGGAATACTGCATGTCAGAGGTGCTACCTTTCAGTTGAGATGTTAAACCAAGGCGCCATCTGCCAGCTTGGGTGGATGCAAAAGATCTCATGGCACTATTTTGCGAAGCGAGGAGGAGATATTCTTCAGCCAACATCACAAAGACACATTTTGCACATTGCTGTTTGTGGGGACTTGCCATGTGCAAATTATCTGTCATGTTTTCTACATTACAACAGTGACTCCTCATCAAAAAGTCCTTCATTGGCTGCAGAGCACTAGGAGGTGCCTGGTGTTTGTGAACAGCGCTATATAAATGTGGGGGCGGGGGTGCGGTTATACAGCCCTGTTGCGGCGGGGGTGGGGCTGTAAAATGCAGCGAGCCGTTCAAAAGTCCGCCGACTTCAGTGGGACCGTAAAATCCCGTTGGCGTAAAATTCCACCCAAGCCTTCCTTTTAAACCATGATGTCTTCCATTTTAGTTGTTCCATCAAATTATTTCTTTCCCACATAAACGCTAAATAAACACATTGATCACTGAAGACTTCCATTGCTGTCTGTCCCACCATTCAGAGCTCTGGATACCGATGCTATTAAATGACTGCATGTAATCAATTGGTTAACCTGGACAGACGCCAGCAGAGTACCAGATCGGTGGATTGTGAATTGATTAAATTGACCAGTTGGCTTGCGAGTAGAAAACAATCGTGTCAACTTGAAATGGGCTCCGGATTTGAAAAGAAACACCAGACAACCTGAAGTGATACTCTGCACAGCTGCAGAAAGGAAAAGCACTGGAGTACTGTAAGGTCCCAATGTAAATATCATGGATTTGTTTTCTAAAATGCAGTGTTTGTTCAGGCACATGCTCTTTACCGTTGCACACAGAAGAGTTTGGCTCAATAACTGCACTTGGCAGCTGTGAGAGCATTAAGGGATTATGGAGGGAAACAGAGCTGCCGTGAATCACAAGGCACTTTAATCTGCACTTACACGTTCACTCAAGCAAGTGAAGAGAGAAACAAATAGGAACTCACTTGCACACCAAATTTCCCTTGGAGGAAATTATGAATGGATGAATTTAATTTTGATCTAAAGAAAGGCTGGATTAAAGGAAAAACAGGCCGACCCACAAATGTGCTCTCTTTGTCCAGGGCACTGTTTTCGCCCGCTCACTGATGATTAATTTTGTCTATAGGCGATTGCTGGCCACAACCTGCAAGACCCTCATCCAGCTTTTCTGCTGCTGTGTCTACCTGAGAGAGACACTAAAAAGCTAACCTCCAGGAAAAAAATTAAACTAAGCAAGGCTAAGGGGTGCATTGTTAGGGTAAGAGGGTTCAATGGCATTTTAAACAAGTGAGTGTAGGAATCAAGTTTGTTGACATCAGAAGCATTGAGCTCTCACTCTTGGCGAGCCCTGTCACAATTTCAGTCTCATTCCCTTTACCCATTGATGCTTCTCCAGTCTCTGTTGAGAGGCAGGGAGGAAATCTCAAGTTCCTCTCTGAATTGTCCAAGTGTGTTCCTTGTAACGAAATAAATAATCGGTGTGTGTTTTAGGTGTTGGTTAAGAATTAAAATGTTGGCCCAGGCACCAGGGAGGTGCATTTATATGGCACCTTTCACAGCCACCGGATGTTTCAACGCACTTTATAGCAGGTAAAATACTTCTGAGGTGTAGCCACTATTGTAATGTAGGAAATGTGGCAGTCCATTTGTGCACAGCAAGCTCCCACAAACAACAATGTGATCATGACCAGATAATTTGTCCTCATGATGTTGATTGAGGGATAAATATTGGCCTGGACACCAGGGATATCCTCACCACTTTTCTTAGAAATGGTGCCATGGGATCTTTTACTTCCGCCTAAGAGAGCAGGCAGAGCCTCAGTTTAATAGCCCATCGGCACCTCGGACAGATCAGCATTCCCTCAGCACTGCACAGAAGTGTCAAACTCGATCACATTAGCAAATCTCTGAACTGGGCCAAGAACCATTAGCTTCTGACTCAAGAGAGGAGAATGCTACCACTGAGCCAAGGCTGACACATACTAATATGTAGAGAAGCAGCAATAAGAAAGCTGGAAAACAAAGCACAGGAAAGCATAATGAAAATATACTAACTTGCACTTGTGTCATGAGTTAAAGGTAATAAAGGGTGGAACATCTCCAGCCCCATGAAGGCAGCTTTGGAGGTGGGTGAGGGGAGGGAGTAGTGGCATGGAAAATCTAACCGAGGCATTGTGGGTCTGTTCCTCACAAACCCCCACCGTGATAACATTTTCCTGGCGGGAACATCGACTGCCTGTCCAGCAGCAGTGGGCAGCCAATTAGGATGGTGACAAGGGCAATAAGTCTGTATTTATCCATTGACAATGCGATCTTTGCGCAGGGCCCCTGCTATGTCTGCTCCCAAAAGGTGAGTGGAGGCGGCCTCACAGAGGGAAGTTGCAGCCTCTAACTCTGTTGAAGAGCTCACCGGCAGCAAATGGAAAGGTCCACTATCCGCCCATTTAACAGCCTTGCCATTGAGTGAAGAAATCACGCAGATGGATGTCTCCAATGGCCACATGCACTCATCCTTGCATCCACTCCACAGATGCTAGTGGTGGCTGCAGTGCCTCCCTGCCATTCAGTCAGTCCGGCCCTCACCACTGATCTCGCAATGGCGACTGCCGAACTCCATCGCAGTGGGCAATGAAGTCCTGTGCTGGGCCTCCAGAACCAGCCCACCATTCTTAGTGATGGCCTCTCAATTGCCCAACTCCCAAAAGACTCCCCCCTGTCAGTGCTCGGCACTCCTGAGGTGAGGGTCAAGATGTAGAAATGGTCCCAACCCCGATTATTTTCTAAGTCCAGAAGATCCTGGCAAAAAATTCTCAATTTGCTTCACAACTGAACAGAACTAATTGGTACAGGATACAAGTGAGTCTGCTTAAGACAAAGTCAGAATTGAGTAGACTTTTGAAGATTTTAAAAGAGGAAGGGAAATTGGATTCCAAGAAGATTCAAGGAATTCTTCAAAACCAAAAAGATGGATTATACAGGATTGTACCCCCAGTACTGTGCTTCACGCAGAGCGAACACACATTAGATGTTCACCTAGGCCCAGGTTTGGCTTTGCAAAGGCATTGCAAGCCCTAATCAAGGCCTGAGGATTGCCAGAGGTTGGGCAGTCTGAATGCTATTGTTAGTGAACAAGGACTCACAGCACAGAAGTGGCACTAAATTGTCAATCTCAGAAAGATCATAACTTTAGTTGGTGTGGGATGCAGAAAGGAAGTAAGAGTGTAATAGATACTCAAATGAGAATGAAGTTTAGCCATATGATTGGGGCAGAGTAGAGGCAAATAATTCTACAACTATGTTGAAGCCGAAGATGGAATGAATGGATTATACAGGATTACATAGGGTATACGGCAAAACTGGCTATTCTGCCCAATCAGTCCAGGCCAGTGTTTATGCTCCACTCAAGCCTCCTTCCATATTTCCTCATCTAAACCTAACATCGTAAGCCTTTATTCCCTTAATCTCTCTCATTTGCCTGTCCAGCTTTCCCTTAAATGCATCTATACCAATGCCTTCAACCACTCCCTGTGATAGTGACTCCCAAATTTTCATCATTCTTTGGATGAAGCAATTCTGAATCGCGTTTTGGATTTCTTGGTGATTATCTTCTATTGATGGCCTCTAGTTATGCCTTTCCCCACAAGTGGAAACACTCTGTATCTAATCTATTATAGCTTCCATAATTTTAAACACCCCTAGTTGTTTTTTAATTTATTTACGGGATGTGAGCATTGCTGGCTAGGCCAGCATTTATTGCCCATCCCTAATTGCCCTTGAGAAGGTGGTGGTGAGCTGCCTCTGTGAACCGCTGCAGTCCATGTGGTGTAGGTACATGCACAGTGCTGTTGGGGAGGGAGTTCCAGGATTTTGAGCCAGCTACATGGAAGGAATGACGATATATTTCCGAGTCAGAATGGTGTGTGACTTGGAGGGGAGCTTCCAGGTGGTGGTGTTCCCATCTATCTACTGCCCTTGCCCTTCTAGATGGTAGAGGTCGTGGGTTTGGAAGGTGCTGCATTAGGAGCCTTGGTGAGTTTCTACAGTGCATCTTGTAGATGGCACACACTGCAGCTACTGTGCATCGGTGGTGGAGGGACTGAATGTTTCTGAATGTAGTGCCAATCAAGCGGGCTGCTTTGTCCTGAATAGGTCAAGCTTCTTGAGTGTTGAAGCTGCACTCATCCAGGCAAGTGGTGAGTATTCCATCACACTCCTGACTTATGCCTTATAGATGGTAAACAGGCTTAGGAGAGTCAGAGAATGAGTTACTCGCCGCAGGATTCCTAGCTTCTGATCTGCTCTTGTAGCCATAGTATTTATATGGCTAGTCCAATTCCATTTCTGGTCAATGGTAACTCCCAGGATATTGATAGTGGGGGATTCAGCGATGGTAATACCATTGAATGTCCAGGGGCGATGGTTAGATTCTCTCTTGTTGGAGATGGTCATTGCCTGGCACTTGTGTGGCATGAATGTGACTTGTCACTTATCAGCCCAAGCCTGGATATTGTCCAGGCCTTGCTGCGTTTGGACATGGACTGCCTCAGTGTCTGATGAGTCACCCTCAGTCTTGTTTTCTCTAGAGAAAAGAGACCCAGTCTGTCAATGCTTTCTTGATCTGTATACTCACACATTTCTGGTATCATACTTATAAATCTTCTCTGTACCTTGTCCAATGTCTCTATATCTTTTTTTATAATATGGTGACTGGAACTACTCGCAGTACTCTTAAGTGCAGTCTAACTAAGATTCAATATAGTTTTGACATAGCTTCCCTACTTTTCAGTTCCATCCCTCTGGAAACAAAGCTTTGTGCTCAATTTGTTCTTTTTATGGCCTTGCTAACCTGTGGCGTAGCTTTTAGCAATTGATATATTTGTTCTCTAAGATCCTTTTGTTCCTCTACTCCACCTAGGCTTGAACCTTCCAAGTTATAAGTGACCTCCCCATTATTCCTACCAAAATGTACTACCTCACATTTATCTGAGTTGAACTTCATTTGCTAATTATTTGCCCTTGTCAGCAAGTTTATTAATGTCCTCCTATAAATTTTTTGCAGTCCTCCCCAGCATTGGCTAGCAACCAACAACTCCCCCCCCCCACCCCCCCCACCGCACCAACCCCACCTCCCAATGTGGAGTCATCCGCAAATTTAGAAATTGTGATTTTGATTCCAAAGTCCAAATCATTAAAGTAAATTGTGAATGGCCGTGGCTCCATCACTGATACTGTGGAAATCACTTCTCACATTCTGACACTCTGAATAACTACTCTTTACTCTCTGGTTTTGTCTTGAAGCCAACTAGCAACCCATTCTGCCACTTGTCCCCTGACATCACCTTCTCTGACCTTATTCATTAGTCTTTTATGGTGCACTTCATCAAAGGCCTTTTGAAAACCCAGATAAATTACATCCACTGCATTACAACATCCACCCTCTATTTATTCAAAATATTCAATAATGTTGGTCAAGCAAGATCTTCCCTTTTGAAATCCATGCTAACTATTTATTATTATATTTCTTGTTTCTAGATATTCTACTATTGTCTTCTTTAGTAGGGATTCTGTTAATTTGCCTTTATCCACCCTATGCTTTGTTCCTCGTGGTTAGCATCAATACTATGGCAATAGGACAGCTGCCTCTCTAGGACATGATATCATTTAACACTTATATGGGTTTGATAAAAACACTGGAGGAATTCAGATACTCTTGCACATCTTTGCCAAGATGTGCTCATTGTAAGGGGGGGGAGGCTACGGGGAGAATGATTAGCATGTCTTCATGTAGTGGCAGCTTGGTTCAGAGGTAGTTCTCTATCAAAGTCAGGAACTGGTGAGATTAGGGCCTCTTTCAGGGATGTGAGCATATATTCTAACCTGACACTGAGGGAGTGCGCCTTTTTAAATGTACCATCTGTCAGTTGAGGTGTTTAACAGAGGCCCCATCTCCCTGTTCAAGTGTAAAAGATTTAAAAAAGAACAGAGAACTTATGAAAGTGTCCTGGCCAACATTCCTCAATCAATACCAACATGAGACTAACTGACCATTTATCTCATTGTCATTTAGGGGACCTTGCTCTGTACAATTTGGCTGCTGTATTTGCCTATCTAACAAATGTCTACACTTCGAAATGAATTCAATGCTGTGAAATACTTTGGGACATCCTGGGGACATGAAAGATATTATGTAAATGCAAGTTCTTCCTTTCTTCCCTCTCCCTGTTATCAAATATCTTTCATCGCAGTCACTAACTCAATAAACACAGTAAGCGGTGTCAACACTAGGGAGCCAGCATCCAATTTATTCTGGGTCAATTGAAACTCATGAAATCACAAATCCAATTTAATGCCAAGCATTGCCTGATTTCATATGTTTTACTTACTTTAGCACATCTGTGTAGGAGCAATATTTACATTGTGGCAGAGATATACAAAATTGTAAGATTCCCTCTGGCCGGACGGCATCATTTATGATGCATAAAAAATTGCATTAAATGAGTTGTCAATCCAACAAAACAGTGTTATGATCAGAATGGAATAATAGGGGTTCTCAACATCTGGACACAAAAACATTTATTTTTACATTTTTCTAATTTATTCAATGGTTCCTAACAAGTATTTTGTCACACAGCTTTATAAGAAATTCTTTACAAACAGAGGCTGGAATCCAATTAATTCTCATTTTGTTCATGTTAGATTAATAGTGCTGATACTCATTAGCGAGATGAATACTGGTAACACACCCCTGGCTGGCTTCCCACATTCTACCCTCCACAAACATGAGGCCAAAACTCAGCTACCATTGTCTTAACTTGCACGAAGTCCCCATTCTCTATCACCCCTTGTGGTAATCTGAGGTATATTATACCTTTAAGAGACTGTGAGCAAGTTGACCACATGACTGTAAGACCCAATAGCTGAGTAGCGCAAGCTACCATGTTAATGTTAGTCTAGAGTAGGGTCTGGCTGGAGAAGCACAAATCATATTAATTCCACATGATTCTATCCAGTTGTTCATGACTGACCTTGCTCACTATGCGTTCATTTACCGGCCCACTCACTCTTTATTCAGGTCCAAGATACACATCAAGGTAATGGGCTAAATAAACCAGATTGAACGATGATCGAGCAAGAAGAGGCTATCCAGGAGGCGATGGAAGAAGTGGTAGTGAGGGGGAAATTGGAGTCTGGAGATTTACATCGAGAATGAATTGAAGGGATTGGGCTATATGCAAAAACTAAGGAGCTAATTGACTTCAGTTATGTTGTTCTCAGGAGGGAAGTCATTTGGAAAGAAAGTTATAACAGTTTTGCCCAAAGACAATGAAAGAATTATTTCTAAGATTGGCTCCTGGAAAGTAAATTAACTCTTTCTTTACACAATGGAATAGGTCAATTAAGTCTGTTCTGTAAACAAAAATAGTACCGGTATAACAATTTCTGTCTGTAACCAGCCTTTTGTCTCTAAAATAAAACATACCACGTGAAAAATAGCTTCCTTCAAACTCTACCTCAAAAAAAAAATGTTTCGAAGTTCATGTTCCTTATTTCAAAATCATTTGGAAAACAACAAAAGCATTATTCCTGGTTCAGCCTGGACTGTTGCATTGAGAGAATCTTCAGCATCCTGTTGTAGTATTTAACTTCTGTCAATCCATAGGCTGAGGAAGAATATCACTCCAACTCTAAGCTCTTAAATAAGGTTGAGGGCCCTAATTAGGTACATTAATGAAGATACCAAGAGACAATTTTATTGATGGCAGATGGTGTATGATAGAGGTAAGTGTGAAGTTATTCGCTTTGGTTGTAAGAATAAAAAAAGCAGATTTTTTTTTCAAAAGGTGAGAAACTTGTAAATGTTGATGTTCAAAGGGACTTGGGTGTGCTCATACAAGGAATGCAGATAGCTAACATTGCAGGTACATCAAGCAATTAGGAAGGCAAATGGCATGTTGACCTTTATTGCAAGGGGATTGGAATACAAGAATAAAGAAGTCTTGCTACAGTTGTACAGGGTTTTGGTAAGACTGCATCTGGAGTACTTTGTGCGGTTTTGGTCTCCGCATTTAAGGAAGGATATATTTGCTTTGGAGGCGGTACAGTGAAGGTTCACTAAATTGGTACCTGGGAAGAGGGGGTTGTCCTATGACAAGAGGCTGAGTAAATTGGGCTTATGTTCTCTGGAGTTTAAAAGAATGAGAGGTGATCTCATTGAAACCTACAAAATTCTGAAGGGATTTGAGAAGGTGGACGCTGAGAGATTGTGTCTGCTGGTTGGGGAATCTAAAACTCGGGGGCACAGATTCAAGATAAGGGGCTGATCATTTAGGACTGAGATGCGGCGAAATTACTTCACTCAAAGGGTTGTGAATCTTTGGAATTCTCTACTCCAGAGTGTTGTCGACACTCCATCGTTGAATATATTTAAGTCTGGGATAGATAGATTTTTGATCTCTCAGGGAATTAAGGGATATGGGGAGTGAGAGGAAAAATGGAGTTGAAACCCAAGTTCAGCCATGATTGATAAAAAGCAAAATACTGCAGATGCTGGAAATCTGAAACAAAAACAAAAATAGCTGTAAAAACTCAACAGGTCTGACAGCATCTGCAGAGAGGAATACAGTTAACGTTTCGAGTCCGTATGACTTCTTCAGAACAGGTCCTGATGACGAGTCATACGGACTCGAAATGTTAACTGTATTCCTCTCCGCAGATGCTGTCAGGCCTGCTGAGTTTTTCCAGCTATTTTTGTTTTTGTTTCAGCCATGATTGTATTGAATGGTGGAGCAGGCTCAATGGATCGTGTGGTTTACACCTGTTCCTATTGCTTATGTTCTTATTTGTATGTCCAACTGTATTCCTGTGAAAAATGTTTTAACATGTCTTGTGTCCTGACCCTATTGTCAATTTTTTAATACTTCAGGTTAGAGAAAAAGTAGCAAAGAGAGTTTTCAGGCTTTTTTGTTATTTGATTCATTGGCTTTGTCTATTTTAAAATTGGGAGTTTTTTTCAGTGCTGATTTATGCTCTTGGAATATTAAATTTCAACCAATCAAGTTCAAGAAATTTACATATATGCACTTAACACCCAAAGAATGACAGAAAGCCAACAGGAAAGCTGTGTAATTATATTGTTTGAGGAACAAAATAAGCCCTCGCTTTAGGTTGCCTTGTTGTAAGTAGTTTCAATTTAACATTTGTGTTTTTAAATGGGGTCGGTATTCATGTTTAGCGTTCTGTATCGCATTAGCATCGTATTGTATGACGTAGAGTTGCATGACCCAATCGGTGCCATTTCGGAGCAGTCTCTCCCATTTCCCCACCCTCCAGGTCGCCGCCTCTGCATCTTGTGGCTTACCTCTGTGACCCTGCAACTCAAAGCTGCTTTCACTTGCTTCCTGCCCCCTTGCCGCTCACCTTCCAAGCCCTCAGTCGCAAGCAAGAGCTTGGGAGAGGGAAGCGGCAAGTAGGAGGGTCGGCGGTGACCAAGGGTGTCGGGAAGCAGGGTGCCGGCCAGCGGGAGGGTCGGGCAGCATGATCGGTGGTGAGCCAGAGGGTCAAGAAGTGATACGTAAGTAGAAAAACTTACCATATTTCTTTTATATTTTTAATTTTTTTTAAAGTTATTCCATTTACAATAATAGTAATTTAGCAACGTGCAGTATTTAAACTTACAGGGTATAATATTTTAATGCTTTTTTCTAATGGGAAAGGTTTGCAGAGCCTAACTAAAGCTTTTACATTGGTTGCAATGAGAAAACCTGATTGGCTTATCATTGTTTCATTTAAAGTTGCACTTCTCAGGAATGGAACTACAATGTTAAGTGAGAAATTATTATGAAAAGGAAGGGAGATGATTCAGGCATTTGATATTGTTTTATGCATTGGAACATCAATACTTAATAAATGCCTTTATTTTTAAACACTGAAAATATTTTAATTGTTGCCTTTGCAATTTGACAATGGTTACTTATACCCTTCAACATTCAGCCTCGCAATGGATGTAATGAGGCTTTAGATTCTAGGGGAGATGTCAGTAAGCACTTCTTGAAAGGGTAGTAGAAATCTGGAACTCAGTTCTCAGGTAACTGTTGAGGGTACCCTAATTGAAAAATTCAACACTGAGATTGATAGATCAGGTAAGGTGTTGCAGTCGTGTAAGGAGGGGTTAAAAAAATGACTCCCCTAGTTTGCCACTCCAGGTCTGACCATAACAGGGCTTAGTTGTGAATTAGTGAGGACATGCTTTGCCAATACTGCAGGAGTCCGACTTTGTAATCTGAAAGTATACAGAGAACTAATTAGACAGGTTTGCTGAGTTTAGAACAAAGAACAAAATAAGTTTACTGACCCTACTTCCCAAATTAAAAAATACTAGGTAAATCGCAGCCACCATTCATGTGTCACATACATTCCTTGGGCCCCACACACACACTAATACAGATGGTAGAATGCGAGGATAGATTTCAAGGTTTTTTACAGTTCCCGATGCGGTGATTCCATATTGTGGCATTTGTTCAGTTGTCTTTCCAGGATGTAATTGTATGGAAAAGATTCCCACGTTTTATCCCCAAGAGAACAGTTTGCAGTAGATTTCTCTTCTCAGGATGGTGACTTTGCAACTCTGTGCACAATGCTTCCGAGAGAGAGAGACATGGCTCTTCCCAGCCTTTCAGTATAGCCTTGTGATACTGCTCCCTGGCTTGGTAAACTGTTCTTAAAAGTTCTGCTGGCTATATATTCCAGAGGAATTTGATTACCACATCTGCTGTCGTCATTATTTTGTGGAACATTTTGATATCTCAATCTCAGAAACTTTTGAAGGGTGTCCAAATAGTGTAAAAGTCAACAGAAGATGGGGTCTTTCATGCTCCCCAGGGGGTTTGAGAGTCTGTTCTTTTTCATTCCACTTGGTTGGAATGTGAGATTGTATATTGTAGCTGGCTGGCAGTCCCTCCATTGTCTTAATGGGGTTACAGTTTATTAAAATGCAGCCAGAAAAAGAGGCATTTGATGTTGTATCTTCTCTCTTTTAAAAAAAAAGTGCATCCTCATAACTAAGGGTAAATGCAGTTGGCGTACAGATCAGCCATTACCTAATTAAATGGTAGAACAAGCTTGAGGAACTCAATGGCCTATGTTCCTATGAAGCATTTTGGGACATCCTGAGGTTGTGAAAGGCACTGTACTTGGCTACAAGAGGAAGTCAGAGGCTAGGTGTTTTGCAGTGAGCGACTCTCCTAACTCCCCAAAGCCTTTCCATCACCAAAAAGGTACAAGTCTGTTTTATGATGGAATATTCTCTTTCCCACATACGTTCAGCCTATCAACACTCTAGAAACTCAAAAACATACAGGACAAGTAGCCCACTTGATCGGCACCCCATCCATTCATTCCTTCCACTACCAGCGCACAGTGGCAGCAGTATGCCCACCCACAAGATGGACTGCAGCAACTCGCCAAGGCTTTTCCAACAGCAGCTCCCAAACATGTGACCTCTATCACCCAGCAGGACAAGGGCAGCAGGTGGATGAGAACACCAGTGCCGCCAAGTTCCCCTCCAAGTCATCCATCATCCAGACTTGGAAATATTATCACCGTTCCTTCATCCTTGGTAAGTCAAAATCCTGGAATTCTGTACCTAATTGCACTGTGGGAGTACCTGGACTACATGAATTGAGAGAGCGCATCACCACCTTCTCAAGGGCAATTAGGGACGGGCAACAAATCCTGACCTTGGCAGGGATGCCCATCTCTGTGAATGAATTAATGAAAAGGTAAGCGTTACTTTCTTTGACACCCAGACCTACACCTGACAATGTGGATTGGCCTCCCATGATTGAAAGCACAACTTCTCATTTTTATTCAGTTAATATGACTACATATTAATGCCAAGGTGGGGCTGTTGAATAATAATACCTTGCTGTTAAACTGTAACTATAAGACCATAAACAGCAGTAATGGAGGTGCGTGAACTAGTTTGATATTATATTTAGGAGCCCAAAGAATGGTGCAATCCAAGGGCAATATCACTCACATGAAAAGTCTATCAGATCCTACTCATCTGTGGAACCTATGATCCTGTTCATCCATCCTTTTGATACATAGATAATTGTCTCAGTAACAGATTGCCTGGTCATTATCAAATAGAATGCAAAAACAAGGAATTTATGATGGACCTTTATCAAACGCTGGTTCAGCACCAACAGGAGTATTGTGTCCAATTCTGGGCACTGCAGTTTAAGAAGGATGCGAAGGCATTCTTGAACATGTAGAAAAGATTCACGAGAATGGTTCCAGGGATGAGGAATTTCAGTCATGAAGATAGATTGGAGCAGTTAAGACTGTTTTCCTCAGAGAAAAGAAGGTTGAGAGGAGATTTGATAGAGGTATTCAAAATCATGAGGGGTCTGGATAGAGTAGATAGAGAGAAGCTGGTCCCCCTCATGAAAGAATCGAGAATGCAAGGGGCACCAATTTAAAGTACTTAGTAAAGGAAGCAAAAGTGGTATCAGGAGAAACTTTTTTATGCAGCGGGTGGTTAGAGTTTGGAATGTACTGCCTGAAAGCGTGGTGGAGGCAGGTTCAATCGAAGCATTCTAAAAGTAATTAGACTGTTATCTGAAAAGGAAGAATGTGCAGGGTGACGGAGAGAAGACAGGGGACTGGCATTAGGTGAGCTGCTCATTTGGAGGGCCGGTGCAGACTTGATGAGCCGAATGGCCACCTCATGCCCCGTTACAATTCGGTGATTCTGAGAGAAACCACTTCCTTTGGCAGAAGGTTTGAGAATCAGAGGACACAGCTATAAGGTGAATGGCAAAAGAACCAAAGGAAAAGTGGAGAAGTGTTTTTATGCAGCGAGTGGTTACCCTCTGCCTGAGAGTGTGGTGAAAGAAAATTGAACCATAGCTTTCAAAAAGGAATTGGGTAATCACCCAAAGAGAAAAAAGACTGTAGGATTAAGGGGAAAAGGTGGGGGAAAGGGATCTTGGAGAGAACCAGCAATGACACAAATTCCAAATGGCCTCCTTCTAAGCTGTTTGTTGGTCCATTCCCTATGCAAATTGGCTGCTGCCTTTCCCTACATTTATAACAGCGACTACAATTCAAAAATACTTCATCGGCTGTAATTTTCTATATTGTGAAGGATGCTATATAAATGCAAGTCTTTCTTTTAGTTACATGGGCATACTTAAATAGAAAACCTTGCCATCATTATTGATCTTACTGATATTTGCCTTGCTTCTTGAAGGAGAATTTAGGAACTGGTCAAGCAAAGCATTTGTAAATTCTACGGAATCAACCCAAGGTGGCATTGACAAATGAGCTGTTAAAATTCAGAACAGGCTTCATCTGTTTTAAGACGGACTCATTTTAACAGAAAGATTTAAGATGTGCCTCTTAAGTTGTCTAAAACCAGGGCGAGTTGCTCAGGTACTCTGAGAATGGGGCTGTACAGCACAGAATGAGCATGGAAGCCTGCGGTCTCGCAGGAGCCCACAACATGCGATCGGCTCAGGGTACCGGCAGACACAATGGAGCTGTTAGAACCAAAATAAAAGCAGCTGTTGCAAAACCCCAGCACAGTGCAACAGCTGGTAAAGAAACACAAAAAGCCAGTAATCCTTAGTTACATTTGAATCACATGTCCAGTTACATTCCCATGATTTGTAAAAAAAAAAATTAAATTTAAGGTTCCGTGATCATTCATGCATTTAAGGGAAACCTAGATAAGTAGGTGAGGGAGATGGGAATGGAAGGTTATGCTGATGGGATTAGGCATTGAAGAGGTTCATGTGCAGCATAAACAGTGGCACAGGCCAGTTGGACCAGATGTTTTGTTTCTTTGCTGTAAATTCTAAGGACAGAATTTAATGAGTGGTGGAGTTTCCCTTAAATTTCTTCCACCACCCCCCCACCACCACACCTTGCCAATTCTTCCCTATGTTCCCCACATTACGAGACCCTTCTTCTAACCTTCAAACAGTGTTTTAAATTTCCTGGGTGTCCTTCCTGCTGCCTACTTGTCCACCCCTGACCTGTCTAGAATTTTACCTCAGCCCAGTTGAGGCCCTTAAGGGCCACTTCCCATCCTGCTGTAATTTTGAGGCTGGCAGGAGAAGGTCAGGGACTGGGTGGGGTTGGGTAGCCTGGCAGGCGAGTCTGCTCGGGCCTTGAGTGGGAATGGGCAGGGGGGGGTGCTTTCATCACTGGTGCACTTTCCAGATCAGGCACGCCCCCACACACACCCACCCCCCCCCACCTGCCCTCAAGGTCTGGTCCCCTCAGGTGCTCCCTTCACACCCAGTCTAGAAAAGTGGCAGCCATTTAATATTCCATAGAGACTTAATTAGCTGAAGGTGGAACTTCTGCCCCTCACTCAGGAGGAAGTCCTGCCTCAGAGAGCTGTCGGCTAATCCGATTGGCCAGCTGCTCTATAGTTCCAGCAGTGCCACTGTGAGCGGTGGCCATTGCCGGGACTACACCGAGTCTCCAGAGTCTAAGTGTCAAAGCCATGGTGAAGGTATGTGCGGGGGGGGACTCGTGGCGAGAATGGGAGGAGAGGCCCCGGGGATTGGATCGAGAGAGCTGGAGGTTGTGAGGAAAAGGTCAGGGTGTGAAGGGAGCACCTGAGGGGACCAGGCCTTGAGGGCAGGTGGGGGGGGGTGGGTGTGTGGGGGGTGGGGCGTGCCTGATCTGGAAAGTGCACCAGTGATGAAAGCACCCCCCTGCCCATTCCTGCCAGGCTACCCAACCCCACCCAGTCCCTGACCTTCTCCTGCCAGCCTCAAAATTACGACAGGATGGGTAGTGACCCTTGAGGGCCTCAACTGGGCTGAGGTAAAATTCTGGATAGGTCGGGGGTGGACAAGTAGGCAGCAGGAAGGACACCCAGGAAATTTAAAACTCCATTTGATGGCTAGAAGAAGGGTCTCGTAATGTGGGGAACATGGGGGAGAATCGGCAAGAGGGGGTGTGAGGTGGTGGAAGAAATTTAAGCATAAAGGCTTAGAAAATGAGGGGGGAGGGGCAAAAATGGAAATAATGGACAATACTATTTTTGACCATTTAAAACTATCTGTAAAGGGGTGTGCACACTCCCCACCCTGCAGTCGTGCAGCTTCCTGGGTTACAAACCTTTAATACCTGAGGCTGCCTTGATCAGTGTATTTGATTGGTGCTAGAATTCCAGAAGAATTCCCAGTGAAGGTTGGAACATGTTGCCTTTCTGCTACACTGGAATGGCACTGGAACACTGACGTGGAAGTTTACATAAGGAACCCACATGCCCTATATCAAAGGAAGATGCCATCACTTGTGTTCCAAAGGAGCTTTGTTAAGGTGACATACATCTGGCTTTCTGCTTCATTAAGGACAGAGGATGGTCTACGGAACACAAGAGGCCTTCAGGGAATCTCCTAGCAGAAATTGATCTGGGATACACATTTCGGAATAGGCTCATGTTCACATATGTCATGAAAGTTGTTCCATCACAAGGGACATACAGGGCATTGCCTTGGGATCGGATCAGACATTTTTCTCACAGATTCTCTAAGTTCTTGCTGCACTTGTTGTAAATTCCTTCAGAAAGGGAGCATAGGAACATGCCATTCAGCTGCTTGCCGCTGTACAGGAAGCGTCGGTCCACAAATAACACGCCTATCAGAAAACAAAAAGGATGAGGATGTGAAACTGGAAGCGATATTATAATATTAAAAGAAGAATATTATAATTGAAAATGCTACATACAAAGGACATTTGGGATAGGCCTTTCAGACTTCAGCTGCATGGCATTTCTTAAATGTTTCATTGCTTTACGGTGAACCCATTGCTCAAGTCTGAGGGTCCAATGGCATAAATTTGTGGCGCAATAGCTCAAAAAGGACCACATCTTCATGCCTCCAGTACAAGGTACTGCAGAGGTAGCACATTACAGTCATGTATGATACCGATCCTGAAAGTAAAAGGCAGCTCTAGTCTGCCCATCTCAACCTCCTAATCATCTGGGAAAGGCAACAATAATCTTGGAAAATTCAGCCTGATCAACTGAAGGCAAATTCCAAACATCCTTGCTCGGCAGGACAGATACATTGGGTGGAATTTTCTGTGCCCACTGGCGTCAAGCATGTTTGGCGGCATGAGTGGACAACATGGCGAGAAGGCCAAAGATCAGTTTCACGATGGCTTGAAACCAGTTTGCAATCGTCCGCTCTGCCCGTCAATGGCAGCCCGCGATTCCCGCTATCAGACATCATTGTAATATATCTGCATATCATTATAAGCCCCGCTCACCGGAATCACCGCGCCCCCCATGCTGCATCGTCCAAGCACACCGACGGGTTTCACAACAGCATATACAAGGCGTGAACCCGGCCAGCTGCACTTCGCTCAGGACTTCAAGGTTTGTTTGCCCACCTTGCTTCGGGCAGAACCCGCAGTCATCAGCGCCAGGCTTTGCAGGCAGCTCCACATCACTTTTAGGGGGGGTTCACAGACAGGTCTCTACCTACCAGACCAGCTGGTGGATTTTCAACGGTTGCAGGTCTAGGGCTTGTTTGGGGAAGAGGGAGAAGTGGCCTCTGGCAAGGGAAGAGGCTGCTGGACAAGGGCTGAACTGGGGGAGGGGGGTATCCCAGGGTGTGTGTGGGGGCACATGTTGATCTGTGCAAGTGACCTCGAGATGGTGAGGGCTGAGGAGGCAGTCTCCAGAGATGCAGCCAGATGGAGATGTGAGGGTGTGTATGAGAATGGGTGGTGATGTCCCTTGAGCTGGCACTGAGTGAGGCAGTGAATGTGTGATGGGCTTGAATTTGTGAATTTAGAGTGATGATGCTCATTTCTGAACATGAGTGAATACTAATTCTGTTAACAAAGCAATCCTATGAGACCATGAAGGAACTCTATTCATGTGATGGATGAATTTCAAAGGGAAGTGACTGAAGACATGCATGGGTTCAAGGACCTGTTAGTAACTGAGGGACTTTATGAGCAAGTATCTGTTAATCATGGTGAAGGGATGGGTGGAAATTCGATAAGGAGGCAGCCAAAATTCCCAAAGCCAGGGAGGGACTGGAAGCAGCACTAACACAGTCATCAATGTAAAAGAGGAAGAGGTCAGGATGAGACCCAAGGTTATTTGGGATTGAAAGTTCCACATGAGCTACAAACAAGTCAAGCTAAGATTGATGCAGGTTCCCATGGTGGCACCTCTTATCAAGGAGAGAAGGATGGTGGTGAGAAAGGATGGAGCGTGTTTGCATTACAGTTCATCCGAGAGGATGATCCATCTCGGCCTCCTCTGGATCACAGGTGCCAGTCTCCAGCCAATTCAATTCACTCCACATAATATTAAGAAACAGCTGAAGGCATTGGATTCTGCAAAGGCTATGGGGCCTGACAATATTCCAGCAATAGTACGGAAGATTTGTGCTCCAGAACTTGCCACACCCCTAGCCAAGCTGTTCCAGCACAGTTACAACACTGGTATCTATCCGGCTATGTGGAAAAATGCCCAGGGGTGTCCTGTACACAAAGAGCAGGACAAATCCAACCCGGCCAATTACCGCCCCATCAGTCTACTCTCCATCATCAGTAAAGTGATGGAAGGGGTCATCAACATTGCTATCAAGCAGCACTTGCTTACTGATGCTCAGTTTGGGTCTCACCTGGGCCATTCAGCTCCTGACCTCATTACAGCCTTGGTTCAAACATGGACAAAAGAGCTGAACTCTCGAGGTGAGGTGAGAGTGACTGCCCTTAACATCAAGGCCGCATTTGACCGAGTGTGGCATCAAGGATCCATAGTAAAACTGGAGTCAATGGGAATCGGGGGGAAAACTCTCCACTGGTGGGGGTCATGCCTAGCGCAAAGGAAGATGGTTGTGGTTGTTGGAGGTCAGTCATCTCAGTTTCAGGACATCACTGCAGGAGTTCCTCAGGGTAGTGTCCTCGGCCCAACCATCTTTAACTGCTCCATCAATGACCTTCCTTCCATCATAAGGTCAGAAGTGGGGATGTTCGCTGATGATTGCACAATGTTCAGCATCATTCACGATTCCTCAGAAACTGAAGCAGTCCACGTCCAAATGCAGCAAGACCTGGACAATATCCAGGCTTCGGCTGACAAACGACAAGTAACATTCACGCCACACAAGTGCCAGGCAATGACCATCTCCAACTGAGAGAATCTAACTATCGCCGCTTGATGTTCAATGGCATTATTATCACTGAATCCCCCACTATAAACATCCTGGGGGTTACCATTGACCAGAAACTGAACTGGACTAGCCATATAAGTACCGTGGCTACAAGAGCAGGTCAGAGGTTAGGAATCATGCGACGAGTAACCCACCTCCTGACTCCCCAAAGCCTGTCCACCATCTATAAGGCACAAGTCAGGAGTGTGATGGAATGATCCCCACTTACCTGGATGTGTGCAATTCCCACAACACTGAAGAAGCTCGACACCATCCAGAACAAATCAGCCCGTTTGATTGGCATCCCATCCACAAACATTCCTTCCCTCCACCACCGACACACAGTAGCAGCAGTGTGTACTGTCTACAAGCTGCACTACAGGAATTCACCAAGGCTCTTAGACAGCACCTTCCAAACCCATGACCACTAGCATCTAGAAGGACAAGGGCTGCACCACCTGGAAGTTCCCCAAGTCACTCACCATTCTGACTTGGAAATATCTCACCGTTCCTTCACTGTCACTGGGTCAAAATCTTGGAACTCCCTCCCTAACAGCACTGTGGGTGTACCTACACCACATGGACCGCAGCCATTCAAGGAGGCAGCTCACCACCACCTTCTCAAGGGCAACTAGGGATGGACAATAAATGCTGACCCAGCCAGCGAAGCCCACATCCCATGAATGAATTTTTTTTTAAATAGTGAAGGCACAGAGAAAATCCTAATGAGGGAAGAAGACATAGGGACTGTGCAAGGTATAGTGAGAATATTTGATCAAGTGTAGCAAGACTGCCCTGCCAAAGTATAGAAGGGCCGTGAACCATGGTGTAGGGGAACTATATGGTCATGGTGTAGTGGAATTGTGGACCATAGTGTATTGGGAGCATGGGCCATGGTGTAGTGGGACAATAGGCTAAAATGTAGAGGGACAATATGGCCACAGTGCATGGAGACCGCAGGTGACATGCAGAGACCCTGTACGGTGGGGTGCAGAGAGACGGTGCAGCGGTTTGCAGAGGGACGGTGGGACGGCTCACAGAGAGATAGTAAGACAGCTTGCAGGGGGACTGTGCAGCTGAAATAAAGTAGAGAAGGGAAAAGAACTCTGGGTCCCAAGTGAAAGGAAACTGGTTTTGGTGAGATACAAGCATTTGGTCTAGGAATTTCACAATTATTTCTTTCAAAGGAATAGGAGCAATTTTAACTTTGCAACATCTTTTGAAGTGGGGTAAAATTCCGCCAGAAGCGATTATCAAGGCTGAAATTGTTTGATTTGATGAGGCGACAGATGGCATTGAAATGCCTGATGTATCAGACTGGTTTAAATTTCATCTGCTTTTGAATACTTTATCTAACCAAGGACATACTTAGGGGCTTGAAGTAGCAGAAGCAGAAAATTACATTGATCCACTGAGTAAATGGTTTCACTCCAGTGAAACTCCCAAGTCTACCCTTGAAATGGCCTAGTCTTCCTTCGGGCTCCAGAATATGTGCAATGGCGCCCTGCAGGTGAGCTAACAGTCAGACACACAGGAATTCCCTTAAGAAATATACTCACAAAGTACTAGAGATGCACATCAGCTGCGGTTATAGTTCTAAACTCTTTCTTAAAAAAAAACCCCCAGGCAGCCCGTTTTTCATTTCCAAAGATTAAGGAGGACTGATTGTCCCATTAATCATTAAAAATTTCATGGCAGTAGGAGCTCAGTGAGCTGAACTCCTTGTAGGCTTTTCTATCCTTCAATGACTTTCAGCCCCGTAATCACTTATTCAGCATATTCATTTGCCATAAATTCCATATGCTGATAACTGAATATCTTGCACTACAGAAGTTTCTTTCTGTGCCCCTGCACCCACTTTTGGATTCGACTTATATGCCTGTTCAAAAAAAAAGTGATGGGCACAGAGTAACGTGTTAATAAGAAAATTAGATAATCTGACACTGTAAAACTCCAAGTCAATACAACATTGAAATATTGATAGCATGAGCATAATCAAAGTGTTATGTTAAGCTTTGATAATGGCACATAATCTTTGGACAACGACTTGAAGAGGAAGAGAATGAGCTGCGTGAGTATGTCACCGGTTTCTGTGCATTGCAAAGTTAACCAAGTTACTTTTTTTCTTTTTAGGGAGCAGTCAACCAATCAAGCTGAGGCTGCTCTCACCTGAAGCAAAGTAGTGACACTGGGGAGAGTCCGAGAGGTTTCATTATGCTTTACTTAATTCAGTTATGTGGAGAGAGTGGGAGGAAAGAAGGAGAAGGTGGCATTTGGCTCATAATCCAGAGGACTAGGCTCTAGAGACATGAGTTCAAATCCCCCCATGGCTGTTGGTGGAATTTAACTTCAATTAATAAATCTGGCTTTGGAAGCTAGTCTGAGCAATGATGGCCATGAAAACTATCATTGATTGTTGCAAAAGCCCATCTGGTTCAGGAACTCCACCATCCTTATCTGGTCTGGCCTACATGTAATGCCAGACCCACAGCAATGTGGTTGACTCCTCACTGCTCTCTGAAATGGCCTAGCAAGCCACTCAGTCCAAGGGCAATTAGGGATAGGCAACAAATCCTGGCCTTGCCAGCAATGCCCACATCCCATTAAAAAGTAAAGGGAAAAAAAATAAGGAGCTGGGATTGTTCTCCTTAGAGCATAGAATGTTAAGTGGAGAATTTAATAGAGGTGTTCGGTAGACTATATAGGAAGAACCTGTTTCCTGGCAGGAGGACTGGTAAGCAAACAATCCAAATTTACGATAACTGGCAAGGGACCCAGAGGGGAGATGAAGAAAATGTCATTCGTTGTTTTATGTATTCAGTGATCTGGAATACATTCCCTGAATGGGTGGTGGAAGCAGATTCAATAGTAACGTTCGAAAAGGAATTGGACAAATACTTAGAAAAGGAAAAAGCCACAGGGCCATAGGGGATGAACAGGAGAGTGGGACTAATTGGATAGCTTTCTCAAAGAGCCAGCAGAACCAAGATGGGCTGAATGGCTGCCTTCAGTGTTGTGTGATTCTACAGCTGAAACACAGAAGCAAATCTTATGTGTTGGTTTCTGTTTTAAGAGTACATTCAGTTGTTCAAACCATTATTGTCTTATTGTAAAGAGACGTTAAAACAAATTAGGTCTTAATTCTCTTGCATCTATTACAAACCTTTGAAAAAGATTCATACTTTGTCTTAACCCTGCACATCTATTGATTCAAATCCAATTTAACTGTATTGCTTAAGTATAGTTAGTGCATCAACTTGCAGTGAATCGATAGCCCAACCGGGGAAATAGTGAACGCACATCATGTTCTAATCAGAACAGATGTAATCACTAGAAACCTCCACACATTCGGCAAATGTAGAGCTTCTCCAGTTAGTTGGCGTTGGTTGCTTGTAAATGGTACGCAGAGCACTAACAACTAGAGTCACAACTCTCATTATTGACACAAATCTTGTAAAATTGAGCGCTCACAAAAGTTATTTGAAAAGCAGTAACAATTATTTGCTGACTAGAAATATATAGGTCAAAAAAAAATCTGAGAGTCTGAATTCAAACCAGTATAGGTGCGATAATGAGGGAATAAGAAACCCGGGGTATGTATTCTCAGTGTTTTCTGCTTCTAAACAGTGGGGAGAGACCATGAGGGATTTTCACTGAAGTCTCCTAATCAGGATTTAAAAATGATTCAGCTGCTCAGATTGCCCCTGCTGCACTGTTTCTGTCACTTAAATCAAACGCTAGTATTTGGTGCATTAAGTGTTTTAAGCAGCAAGCCACTAACAATAGAGTTTATTGATTATTCTCCGAGTAGCTTGGAGAAATACAATGCACTCAAATGTATAACATTTAGTAACCAACCACTTTATTAACTCTTTGACTTGTGCTTGACATAAACGACTCCCAACTCAAAATAAAACATGGGCCTGGAATCCGCTGCGATGGAAATATTGGCAATGAATACCCTCAGTTAGGCTTGTTAGATCATTAGACATTATCCTCTATTGGCACACTACCACTACAATTTGCCAGACAATTGATTAGGATGCACTGCCAATGTCCGTGCTGATCTAAGGTGCTGAGTCTACCTTCCCAAATGTTCGCTTAGTTCATTCAGTTCTGTAGAAGAATCATATTCGACTCGAAACGTTAACGTTATTTCTCTCTCTCCGCAGATGCTGCCAGGCCAGCTGAGTTTTTCCAGCACTTTGTCTTTATCGCAGATTTCCGGTATCCGCGGTATTTTTCTTTTATTGCAGAGACGGTGGTGGTGAACTTAATTCCACACCATGCCCCCTCCCCCCAACCCAACTGTGATAATGTCATTGGCACCATAATGTCCACCCAGGGGGAGTCCTGTATTGCCAGACACAAGGCAGCAGCAACAAGGCAGGAGGAGCCGATTGGCTATCGGCCCAGGCAAGTCTTAAAATTTTGCTGATCTTTGAACTCTTTCTGGACCAGGTTTCCCTCCCCTCCCCCGACCTTCCTGGCATCGTCAGCAGTCCTTGAAGCTCCCTAGCCTCAACGTTCCCCACAGTTTTTGGGGAACCCCCAACACCACTTGGGCTCCCCCTCCCACTGTGAAGCCAAGGAATTACCTCCACCAACTGACTGGCAATCCGAAGTCAATCTGGCCAGTTGGCGGGTGGGACTCTGCAAATATCTATCTAAATGAGGCCGTTTATAATTGGTGGAGAATCCACTTGGCCATGCTTGTCAGGTTGTTGCCGCTGTCTTCATGGTCTGAGGCAACCGGCCCTCCCTGCTTATAAAAACCGAGGCCAACGCTATAGCGAGAGAGTGGACAGTCACTGGAACAGGCTGCGTAGAGAGATGGTGGAAGCAGTTTAGTATTGATTCAATCAAATGCACATTAAAGAGATTTCTTTCAGAAAAGTAATTTAAGGCATGATGTGGCGAGTCTAATACGCTTGGAAGGAATAGGTGACATTGGACTTCAGGTTCCTCGAGCTGTCCAACACTGGGTTTTTGTTCACCTCATGTCAGAGTCTGTAGTCTACTGATTGATAGAAATTAGTTGATAATTGATAAAAAGCCCCGTTATTATTGTATCATGCGGCTACCAGGGTGACAGAGGGCAAACTAAGTGGAACTTGGTCTTGAATTCAATTTAATCAATTCCTGTGATTTTAAGGTCAAGTCTTTATTCTTTTCTTGCACTTGTATATGAAATGAATAATCGCAATTAAATTGTTATCCAGGAGTAGTTTTTATATTCTAATGGGGAAGTAAAGATGCGGTAATGACTTCTGATCCAAGTAGCGTAAACAAATAAACACTGTCGATCATTCCTTCATTTTGAAAGGAGTTACTCTCTCAACCGTACTAATAGCATTTAATTTTGTTTTCTGTGCATTTTCATTACTGAAACAGTCAAATAGTTGAACAAGCAGTCATACAAATGTTTTCAGTGTCATAAACAAATAACTTATGGCTCAATAAGGAAGGAATTCTCTTCGCTTTGTCCTTTCCCCTTTGCCCTCATACGCTTAATTCGAGCCCTCTTGAGGTCCACATTCCCCTCAGGCACAGGACATCCCACATTTATATTTTTTACATACAAGTCGGGTCTCCTAATGCATTTGTAAACTGCTGATGATGCATTGCCTCCTACACAAACAGCTGGCACTGCCTCACTGCAGTGATCTGAAAATATCGTACTACAGTCAGTGCAACTGTTGCGCTGCCCACATTGATTATCCATGAAAACATCAAGGCTCTGTCGTCGAAGACAATACGTCTTGGCAGATTAAATTAATAGGCTGCTAATACAGGAGTAAAAAGTACATAAAACTTAAAGCAGAAGGACTCCCAAATTAGGTTTAACTCTGAAGGATTAATGCTCAGCTCACCATCTGCAAAATTGGTGGTGGGGGGGGAACTCATGCAGGAATAATGTAAGCTTTATTATCTTGCAACATTTATCACTTTCTACTGCAATACAAAAATATTGCTTTCCAATGGTAATTTCATTCCCACCATTCAATGAGTGCAAGAAGTATATTTATTAGCCCCAAAAACGATGGGAAACAGGGAGAAGTGAGGGATGTGGGGGGGGAGTGCAAACAATTGGGCAAAAAATGCTGCTGTGGAGGCCATAAAAGCACTATAATTATGCTAATACCTTTCAGGAAATTCTTAGCCACCTATACGGTGGCCGCAACTGTTTCGAAAAATCCTGAGCCAAGTCTGATGAATTTATCAATCCGACAAGCCTAGTTTTGCGCCCTCAGTTTCAATATTTTCACGTTTTCTGTTTCAGTGACGGTATGTAACGCCGTGTCTCAGGGGGTCTATCATAACTTGTGGGTGAGATGCAGGATACCAAACAGGCAGCTCGCTAGATTGAAGTCTCAAAAATGCCCGAGTTGCTAGCAGCGAGATAAGTTAGAGGAGGGGTGAGGTGAGGGAGGCATGGTTGGGGTGGGGGGGAGGGGGAAGTGAGGGAGTAGGAGCATGGGCAGGAAAACAATTACAATTACGGAGGGTCAGGGTTTGGGGCAGCATGATTTCAGATTGTTTTTTGAAGGCCGCAGGGATTCACACCTGCTCCTCTCGGACCCTCAAAACTTAATTTGACACTTAGCTTTGTCTGGGCCCCTTCGGTACCTTCGCCTGAGGAAATGGTCAAAGTGTGTACAGCTCAGGCATGATCAGCTTCAACCTAAAGTGGCAATTGTGCACTCTCCATGGCCCATAAAAATAATCCGAGTGGCTGTCTTCCAGGAACCCCACATTCAATGATCACGATTCCCTCCCCATCCTACCACAACTTAGTTCACCGGTAGCCATCCAAGCCCAATCCTGAAGCCTCAATCCAGCAAGAAAATAAGAACGTAAGAACATAAAAAATAGGAGCAGGAGTAGGCCATAAAGCCCCTGCAGCCTGCTCCATCATTCCAATTAATTCCACTTGTTTGTCCTATCCCCAAATCTCTTTATTTCCTTAAGAGTCCAAAAATCTGTCTGTCTCAAATCTTGAATTATACTCAAAAGCTGAGCATCCACAGCACTCTTCAGTAGAGAATTCCAAAGATGAACAACCCTCTGAGTGAAGAAATTTCTTCTCATCTCAGTGCTAAATGGCCAACTCCTTTTCCTGTGCAAAACAGTAAATGCTGGTAATACTCAACAGGTCAGGTAGCTACTGTGGAGAGACAAACAGGATTAACAATTCAGGTCAATGACCTTTCAATAGAACTTGAAACGTTAATTATGTTTCTCTCCCTACGGATGCTTCCAGACCTGCTGAGTATTTCCAGCATTTTTTGTTTCTGTTTCAGACTACCAGCTTCCACAACATTTCGCATTTGACCGGAGCCAATTAACTCTCGTACTAGATTCTCAAGCAGGGAAACAGCTCTTAGCATCTACCCTGTCAAGCCCCCTATGAATTTTACTTGTTTCAAAGGGACCACCTCCCATTCTCCTAATTCCCAGAGAATATAGAGCAAGCCTGGGAAAACGATGGCCTGATGGCCACATCTGGACACCAGGACCTTCTAACCCAGCCTGCAGCTGCATCAGGGAAGGTTGTGGGGGGGGGGGTGGGTGGACACAGTTCGAGCCGAATGCACATGCGCAACTGTTCCTGGCGCCTGGCCGATTGGCATCAGGAGTTGTGAAAATAAAAAGCAGATCCCGGACATCTTCAAGGGAAGACTTCAAGGCCAACGAAAGTGTTTCCAGGTAAATTAGAGTTGGCCAATAGCCAGAGGCCAGCTGTTACTGGGAAATGCATGCAGCTGCCAGGTTAAAGTAGGTGAGCACATGGGGAGGAGCAGTGAGAGCAACACAAGGTAACTGTACGTAAGTGTACATTCAAGGTCACTTGTTAGATTACTGCAGTTTCGGTTTGCTTTTGTAAATATATATGCTGTAATTTCAAAACTTCAGCTTATTTTACACTTAGGTTTTAACACTCATTATGAGAAGTCAAGTCAACTCTTATATAGTTTTGTTTCCTTATTTTTCTCATTCTCACTGCTAGTCTCTCAACTTTCAAAAAATATTTTACTTTTTTATTGCTGAAAAGCAAAGAGACATGCTGTCAAAGCTTTTCATCTTGCATTCTTCAGGACAGACGCAAGAATATGAAATTTCAAAGGAAACAACAATTTATACTGCATGAGTAAAGGTTGCTGATTGGTTGGCAAGTGGACTCAATCCTGAAACTCTTTCGAGTTATCAACAGTCACAGATTGCAATTTTTTCGAGTACAATCACAGTTCTTGGTTTCCGGGAGTGGGACATGAACCCACAACCCTCTGATTCAAAGGCGAGGGTGCTATGAACTGAGCCACAGCTGACACCTCACTCAATCCTGAAACTCTTTCGAGTTATCAACAGTCACAGATTGCAACTCTGTCGAGTACAATCACAGTTCTTGGTTTCCGGGAGTGGGACATGAACCCACAACCCTCTGATTCAAAGGCGAGGGTGCTATGAACTGAGCCACAGCTGACACCTCCTTTTATCAACAGTCACAGATTGCAACTCTTTCGAGTACAATCACAGTTCTTGGTTTCCGGGAGTGGGACATGAACCCACAACCCTCTGATTCAAAGGCGAGGGTGCTATGAACTGAGCCACAGCTGACACCTCTAAAAATTCTTTCGAGTTATCAACAGTCACAGATTGCAACTCTTTCGAGTACAATCACAGTTCTTGGTTTCCGGGAGTGGGACATGAACCCACAACCCTCTGATTCAAAGGCAAGGGTGCTATGAACTGAGCCACAGCTGACACCTCACTCAATCCTGAAGGTGCTAAGAATTACACTAACAACCAAGTTAAGATCATCAGTCAGGCTCCCAGTGTGGCTCACTTATGCTTGTTAGAAGCTCTATATATTAATCTGCAGGGGAAGTAGAAAGAACATATCTAGGCATTGTACCTTTCTCAGTAAACAAAAGCATGGGCGACAATTGTTCCCTGGTGCAGTTCCCGTGGCAATGCCTTGACCAGAGAATTAACTTGCCTTTTATGAATTTAAACGAAAGCTTGAGGATAACTGTTTCCTGGTACATTCTCCATGGCAATGCCTTGACCAGAGTCCACTTGGCAACCAATCAACATCCTTTTCTCATGTAGTATAAATTGTTGTTCCTTTTGAAATTTGGTATTCTTGCAAATATTCTTTGGTATTGATTGAATTTTTTGAGGAGGTGACCAGGTGTGTAGATGAGGGTAGTGCAGTTAATGCAGTTTATATGGATTTCAGCAAAGCCTTTGACAAGGTCCCACATGGAAGACTTATAAAGAAGGCAAATGCACATGGGATACAAGGTAATTTGATAAGGTGGATTCAAAATTGGCTTAGTTGTAGGAGGCAGAGGGTGATGACAGAAGGATGCTTTAGTGACTGGAAGCCAGTGTCCAGTAGCGTACCACAGAGATCTGTGCTCGGTCCCCTATTATTTGTCATTTATATAAACGACACAGATGACTATGTGGGGGTAGGATTAGTAAGTTTGCAGATGACACAAAGATTGGCTGGTTGGTTAACAGTGAGGTTGAGCGTCTTGGGCTACAGGAAGATATAGATGGGATGGTCAAATGGGCAGATAAGTGGCAGATGGAATTTAACCCTGAAAAGTGTGAGGTGATACATTTTGGAAGGGGTAATTTAACAAGGAAGTATTCAATGAACGGCATGACACTAGGAAGTTCTGAGGAACAAAGGGACTTTGGCGTGTGTGTCCATAGATCTCTGAAGGCGGAGGGGCACGTTAGTGGCATATGGGACACTTGCCTTTATCAATCGAGGCACAGATTACAAAAGTAGGGAGGTCATGTTGGAGTTGTATAGAACCTTAGTGAGGCCACAGCTGGAGTACTGTGTGCAGTTCTGATCGCCACATTATAGGAAAGATGTGATTGCACTGGAGGGGGTAAAGAGGAGACTCACCAGGATGTTGCCTGGGGTAAACATTTAAGTTATGAAGAGAGGTTGAATAGACTTGGGTTGTTTTCTTTGGAGCAGAGAAGACTGAGGGGTGACCTGATCGAGGTGTACAAGATTATGGGCATGGGCAGGGTGGATAGGGAGCAGCTGTTCCCCTTAGTTGAAGGGTCAGTCACAAGGGGGCACAATTTCAAGGTGAGGGGCAGGAGGTTTAGGGGGGATGTGAGGAAAACCTTTTTTACCCAGAGGGTGGTGACGGTCTGGAATGCACTGCCTGGGAGGGTGGTGGAGGTGGGTTGCCTCACATCCTTTAAAAAGTATCTGGATGAGCACTTGGCACGTCATAACATTCAAAGGCTATGGGCCAAGTGCTGGTAAAAGGGATTAGGTAGGTAGGTCAGGTGTTTCTCACGTGTCGGTGCTGACTCGATGGGCTGAAGGGCCTCTTCTGCACTGTGATTCTGTGATTCTGTGCATCTGTCCTGATGAGGAGAGATGAAAAGCTTCAACAGCATGTCTCCTTTAGCAGCAATACTCAAGCTCTGGATTGCCATAGAAACATAGGAAATATGAGCAGGAGTGGGTCATTCTGCCCCTTGAGCCAGCTCCGCTGTTCAGCCAGATCATGACTGATCTTCTACCTCAATGCCATTTTCCCGCACTATCTCCATATCCCTTGGTGTCTTTAACATCTAGAAATCTAATCAATCTCTGTCTTGAATATATTCAATGACTGAGCCTCTCCATCCCTCTAGGATAGAGAATTCCAAAGATTCACCAGCCCCTCTGAGTGAAAAAATTCCTTCTCATCTTCAGCCCTAAATGACCTACCTCTTATTCTGAGACTTTGCCCCCTGGTTCCAGACCCCACCCCCAGCCAGGGGCAACATCCTTCCTGCATGTACCCTGTCGAGCCCTGTAAGAATTTTGTACCCTTCAATGAGATCGCCTCTCGTTCCTCCAACCTCTAAAGAACATAGGCCCAGTCTCCTCAATCTCTCCTCATAGGACAATCCTGTCATCCCAGGAATCAGTCTGGTGAACCTTTGTTGCAGTCCCTCTATAGCAATCATATAATTCCTTAGGTAAGGACACCAAAACTATACACAATACTCCAGGCGCAGTATCACCAAGACTCTATACAATTGCAGAAAGACTTCTTTACTCCTGTACTCAAATCCTCTTGCAATAAAGATGAACTTTCAGTCAATTTTCAGTTCCATTAATTTCTTCGGTAGCACTTTTTTTACTAATACCAATTTCTTTCAGTTCATCATTCTCATTAGTCCCCCTTGGTTCTCTAGTACTTCTGGGACTTTTTGAAAATCTTACTCCATGAAGACATGTTTATTAATTTCTCTGCCATTTCCTTATTCCGCATGATAAATTCTCCTGTCTCTGCCTGTAATGGGCTCATATTTGTCCTTACTAGTCTTTTCCTTTTCTACATAGTGGTAAAAGCTTTTACAGTCTGTTTTTCTGTTTCCCAGTAGCTAACTTTCATATTCTATTTTCTCTTTATCAGTTTCTTGGTCCTCCTTTTCTGAATTCTAAAATGTTCCAAATCCTCGGGCTTACTTTGGCAACTTTATAAGTCTCTTCCTTTGATCTAGTACAGCCCATAACTTCTCTTGTTAGGCATGGTTTAATCACCTTTCCTGCTGGGTTTTTATGCCTGAAAGAAATGTAAGTTTGTTGTAAACCATTTATTAATTCTTTAAATGCCAGCTATTGCCTGTCTACCATCATACCTGTTAATGTCATTCCCCAATCTACCATAGCAAATGTTCCCCTCATAACTTTGTAGTTTCCTTTGTTTAGATTTTGAATTAAACTACATCGCTTTCAAGCTTCATGTAAAATTCTATCATATTGTGGTCACTGTTCCCTAAAGGCTCCTTTATAATGAGATTATTAATTATCCCTTTCTCATTGCACAATACCAGATCTAAAATAGCCTGTTCTCTAGTTGGTCCCCATCATACAGTTATAGAAAACCATCTTGTATACATTCCAGAACTTCCCCACAGTATTAGTGCAAATTAGGTTTACCCAGTATATGTGTAGATTGAAGTCCCCCATGATTACTGCATTACCATTGTTTCATTTACCTCTAATTTCCTGATTTATACCATGCCCTACATTACCACTAATGTTTGGTGGCTTATAAATGACTCCTACCAATGTTTGCTGTCCCCTGCTGTTTTTTTAGCTCCACCCAAATTGATTGTACATCTTGATCTTCCAATCCATTATCCTGTAACAATGTAATGATCTCATCCTTTATTAAAAGTGCTACCATCTATTTTTCCTACTTGTCTATCCTTCCTAAATGTCGAATACCCTTGAATATTCAGTCATCCAGCCTTGGTCACCCTGCAGCCACATCTCCATAATGGCAATCATACCCATTTACTTCTATAAACGACTATGTTTTATTCTTCCTACTAAAGTCAATAATTTCACATTTATTCACATTATACTTGATTTGTCTTCTTGTTTAATCACTTAACCCTAGTAGCATTAAGACATGTTATTTGGTGCCCATCTGTTCATGTGTCAAATTTAAGTGGGGCCAGGGCCTCATTTCAACAGCAAATTTATGCCATCAAGAGTACTAAAATCCTCCTCCTAGCAACATGTTTTGGATGATAAAATGCCACCCTTTGGCCTACCAGTGTGGTATTGGCTGTAGGAGGGTTGAGCATTTAGCTTGCCTTCAGAGGCCAGCAATGCCAATTATAATCCAACATCAAGAAAGTATTCAGCTGGTTGCAAATTTGCTGTTAAAATTGAATTCAATCATTTTACCCCATGTCAGGGGTGCAAGTGGCATTTGTTGCCCACCCCTAGTTTCCCAAGGTTCGATGCAACTGAACAGCTTGTCCAGAGGGCAGTTAAGAGGCAACTGCATCAGCATGAAACTGAAGTCAAGCATGGGGCTGACTGGGAAAGGAAGCAGGCTTCCTCGCCTAAAAAGGCAAAATTGACCCGGTTGGATTTGTTTTTTAAACGGCAATCCAAAAATTTTACTCACTGATTGTTGACAAACCCTTCCAGTGATGGGTGATCAAGCGGCACTTGCTTAGCAATAACCTGCTCACTGACACCCAGTTTGGGTTCTGAAGGGCCACTTAGCTCCTGACCTCATCAAGCCTTGATTCAAACATAGACAAAGAGCTGAACGCCAGAGATGAGGTGAGGGTGACTACCCTCGACATCAAGGCCACATTTGGCCTGAGGGTGGCATCAAGGAGCCCTATCAAAACTGGAGTCAATGGGAATCAGTGGGAAAACTCTCCGCTGGTTGGAATCATTCCTAGCACAAAGAGTGGTTGTGGTTGTTAGAGGTCAAGCGTCTCAGTTCCAGGACATCACTGCAGGAGTTCCTCAGGGTACTGTCCTAGGCCCAGCCATCTTCAACTGCTCCACCAATGATGTTCTTCGATTATAAGATCAGAAGTGGGGATGTTCACTGATGATTGCACCATGTTCAGCACCATTCGCAACTCATCAGAGACTGAAGCAGTCCATGTCCAAATGCAGCAAGACCTGGACAATATCCAGCCTTGGCCGACAAGTGGAAAGTAACATTCGCGCCATACATATGCTGGGCAATGACCATCTCCAACAAGAGAGAATCTAACCATTGCCCCTTGACATTCAATGGCATTACCATCACTGAATTCCCCACTATCAACACCCTGGGGGTTGCCATTGACCAGAAACTGAACTGGACTAGACATATAGGCCAGGATTTTCCCCTCAGCGATTTGGGGTCGGGGCCCGGTCGCCTAGGGGAAAATGACGTGGGATGACGTCGGGAGGAACCCCTGACGTCAACCCGGTCCCTTTAAATCTTCAGGAAGGCGGGCGGACAATGAAATTAGCTGTCCGCCCGCCGACCTGTCAATGGCCAATTTAGGCCATTGACAGGCTCATTAACCTTGTTAAGCCTTAAAGTTTAAGGCTGGTGAGCAGGCCAGGAGCCCCAGCGGGCTCCAGATTATTCATGAAACTTCATCCAGTGGCGGGATGAAGTTTCATGTCCATTTTTTAAAAATTTAATAAACTTTATATGTTTCTTATTAACACGTCCCATCTCGTGTGACATTGACACATGAGGGGGACATGTTAATAATTTTAATATTTCTCTATTTTTTGACTTTTCTTACCTGTCAGTAAACTCCCTGAGACAGCACTTTGCCTCATGGAGCAGTGCGCTCTTCCGTGCGCATGTGCGAAAGAGCACACTTTGACAGATGGGGATTCCCTCCACCTCCCGCACAGGAAGCGCATAGCGCTTCCTGTCGGGAAGGCCACTAGGCGGGCCTTAATTGGCCCGCCCACTCAAAATGGCGGCTGGCCCCGTTTCGGCGGCGGAGTTCAGCTGCCCACCCGCCGCCAAGCCAGTGGGGCCCGCCCGCCATCCGAGGGCAAAATTCTGCCCATAAATACTATGGCTACAAGAGCAGGTCAGAGGCTAGGAATTCTGCGGTGAATAACTCACCTCAAGACTCCCCAAAGCCTTTCCACTATCTACAAGGCACAAACCAGGAGTGTGATGGAGTACTCTCCACTTGCCTGGATGAGTGCAGCTCCAATAACACACAAGAAGCTTGACATCATCCAGGACAAAGCAGCCCGCTTGATTGGCACCCCATCCACAAACATTCATTCCCTCCACCACCGACGCACATTGGCAGCAGTATGTACCATCTAGAAGATGCACTGCAGGAATTCACCAAGCCTCCTTAGACAGCACCTTTTACATTAACATCACTGCCTGTTTCCCACACAGTGGGACAAATTAGAATATACTCCTTAAATTCCAATGGAAAATAAAGATTGGGTGGTCCTAAAATAGATCCCAGTCTTTGTAATTTGATTTAAGGATGATTTATGTAAGAAATGGAAATGTCACACTGATATTGAGATGGTTTTTGAGGTCAGCAGGGAAGTAATTGTGCTTGCTACTGACCTGAAGAAAGTTGTTCCCAAAGATGTAGTAATCTTTGTGTCATGGATTTCACCTTTCCCAATGTTACTTTTAATTCTGGTGCCAAGTCTAGGGAATCTCCAGGTGTCCAACAATAGTGATGTCAATAAGCAGGTCAAACAGCCTGAAGAGTTCTTACAGACAACGAAAGAGGAACTGTACTGATTATCATTCATTTTTTATAAATTTTGCAATGAGCAAAATAAAGATTGGGGCATACACATGGGAATGAAGTAGAAGGATGAATATCTTTAAAGAAAAATACAATATTTAAGGGCAAATAATCCATAGGCCAATATTATATTTAAGGCCTATGGACTATTTATCATAATGTAGCAAAATGACATTCCACAAATATAAAATTAGATTTTCAGGGTCAGAGAGGTAGTTCAGCAATAGTTATGACTTAGCATGCCATTAAAAACCCAGTTACACTTCATTCAAAAAGGCATAACTTTTTGGGGGGCTTTCAGCGACATTACTGTATAAAACGTTGTTTTCAAAAGATTGCCATCTGCAAGCACTTCAATGGCACACCCTGTGGAGTAGCAGTGCATCACTTACAACAACTTCTGGTTTCCACATTCAACTGCACATGTGCAGACATCAGAGGTTGTTGTCAGGTTCACAGTTGTCAGGGTGGCAAAACTGTCAGCATTCACCATCAATACAACTGCAAATGTTTGTGCCATTGTGTTTTCCTGACTGAGGCTAATACACATTGCTGAAGCTGCACAAGACCTCACATAAGTAAACTATTTGGCCCATCACATCTGTGATGGTTCTTTGGCAGAGCAATCAAAAACTAATTCCACTCTCTTGCTTTCCCCCTATATATTTGTATCTTGTTGCCCTTCAAATATCCATTTCCTTATCAAGGATGCAACAGCATCTGTTTCAAATAAGCCCTATAACAAAGCAAAAATAAAAGCAAAAAACTGCGGATGCTGGAAATCCAAAACAAAAACAAAAATACCTGGAAAAACTCAGCAGGTCTGGCAGCACCTGCGGGGAGGGACACAGTTAACGTTTCGAGTCCGAATGACCCTTCAACAGAACTAAGTAAAAATAGAAGAGAGATGAAATATAAACTGGTTTATGGTGAGGGTGGGACAAATACAGCTGGACAGAGGGTCAGTGATAGGTGGAGATAACCAAAAGATGTCACAGACAAAAGGCCAAAGAGGTGTTGAAGGTGGTGATATTATCTAAAGAATGTGCTAATTAAGGGTAGAAAGCAGGACAAGCAAGGTACAGGTAGCCCTAGTGGGGGTGGGGTGGGGTGAAGGAATTGAAAAAGGCTAAAAGGTAGAGATAAAACAATGGATGGAAATACATTTAAAAATAATGGAAATAGGTGGGAAAGAAAAATCTATATAAATTTTTGGAAAAAAAGGGTGGGGCAATCGGAAAGGGGGTGGGGATGGAGGAGAGAGTTCATGATCTAAAATTGTTGACTCAATATTCAGTCCGGAAGGCTGTAAAGTGCCTAGTCGGAAGACGAGGTGCTGTTCCTCCAGTTTGCGTTGAGCTTCACTGGAACAATGCAGCAGGCCAAGGACAGACATGTGGGCATGAGAGCAGGGTGGAGTGTTGAAATGGCCAGCGACAGGGAGGTCTGGGTAATGCTTGTGGACAGACCGAAGGTGTTCTGCAAAGCAGTCACCCAGTCTGCGTTTGGTCTCTCCAATGTAGAGGAAACCACATTGGGAGCAACGAATGCAGTAGACTAAATTGAGGGAAGTGCAAGTGAAATGCTGCTTCACTTGAAAGAAGTGTTTGGGCCCTTGGACGGTGAGGAGAGGGGAAGTAAAGGGCAGGTGTTGCACCTTCTGTGGTTGCATGGGAAGGTGCCGTGGGAGGGGGTTGAGGTGTAGGGGTTGATGGAGGAGTGGACCAGGGTGTCCCGGTGGGAACAATCCCTGCGGAATGCTGCCAGGGGGGTGAAGAGAAGATGTGTTTGGTGGTGGCATCAGGCTGGAGTTGGCAGAAATGGCGGAGGATGATCCTTTGAATGCGGAGGCTGGTGGGGTGATAAGTGAGGACAAGGGGGACCCTATGATGTTTCTGGGAGGGAGAGGAAGGTGTGAGGGCGGATGCACGGGAGATGGGCCGGACACGGTTGAGGGCCCTGTCAACCACTGTGGGTGGAAAACCTCGGTTAAGGAAGAAGGAAGACATGTCAGAGGAACTGTTTTTGAAAGTGGCATCATCAGAACAGATGCGACGGAGGCGAAGGAACTGACAGAATGGGATGGAGTCCTTACAGGAAGCAGGGTGTGAGGAGCTGTAGTCGAGGTAGCTGTGGGAGTCGGTAGGCTTGTAATGGATATTGGTGGACAGTCTATCACCAGAAATTGAGACAGAGAGGTCAAGGAAGGGAAGGGAAGTGTCAGAGATGGACCATGCGAAAATGATGGAGGGGTGGAAATTGGAAGCAAAATTAATAAAATTTTCCAGGTCCAGACGAGAGCGTGAAGCAGCACCAAAGTAATCGTCGATGTACCGGAGAAAGAGTTTTGGGAAGGGGCCAGAGTAGGACTGGAACAAGGAATGTTCCACATACCCCATAAAGAGACAGGCATAGCTGGGGCATAGCTGGGGCCCATGTGAGTACCCATAGCCACACCTTTTATTTGGAGGAAGTGAGAGGAGTTTAAGGATAAATTGTTCCGTGTGAGAAAATATAACAAAGCATTTCAGGCTCTAACAACTCATTGCATACATCTATGCTCTGCATCTAGGTTTGTTACACCTGAGCAGGAAGTGCTCAATGGTGAGCTCAAGGCCAATGCAGTCTCCAGCATTGACATATATAATCTTGTTACTTGTCTAATTTTTGTGGTTCAAAATGTAGCCAGAAGAAATCCAGCACTTACAGCTTTCAAGGGGTTCCTTGTGTATCCATTGTTAATTGTACATCAATTGTGGTTGACTATGTACATGTGGAGGGCATTGATTGGGTTGTTACTTGAGCACATATAATGAGACACATATTGACACTGGGGTGATAGTTACGTTAGGAGGTATATGCTAGTTATGTTCCGCTCTGTGAATAAATCTAAACTGACTAAACTAAATCTGAATCTAAATCTAAACTAAAAGACTGGTTCTGGTTTTATCCTTCACCAACTGGCTATCAGAAGTTTAACATTCATCTTTCAGACCAGCAAATTACAGTGGATGTGGATCTGTTACATACAATCAATAATAAGGCATATAAGCTTAGCACTGCAATCCAAGCCTTATTTATATAATTGCAATGTAAATAAAGTTGAACAAGTCACAGTTTTTTTTTCCTTACTCTGTCAGAAACATAATAGAGTGTTGAGCAGGGGCCTTACTGTGGCTTTTTCTAGTGACTTATAGGGTACAAAAGCAATTTGGAAATGCCTGTTAGCATCCATACCACAGCCAACAAATCATTATGCTGCAGGGCCACTTCTTGTTTGGAAGTTTTGCATGGCACCAGTGACATTACTCTGCGCTTTAGGGTACAATTTTTCTAAGGATAAGAAGTGTGACACTACTCCCAAACAGACCATATAATAAGATTGAAGAGATTCACACTTAGCTGCATTAATTTTACCGCTTTCACCTGCCGAATGTTCACTCAGTAAAGGCTGTGAATAATCATTGGCAATTGCTACAAACTTGCAAGCAATTATTTGCAACTTTAGCCCATGCAAATGCTTGCAAAGAGAATTTGGCAAATAATGCAAGAATAGTGAAATTAATCCCTCTTTACTCATGCCGACTGTTAGTTTTTAATAATCAATTGCAAATTATTGCTCAGCAAAACTGCAGTGATTGTGTTATTCGTGGCTTAGTGTGAACATCATCATGCATTGGCTAAACAGTAGCTATCAATAGTCATCAGGATATTCACCCCCAGTCAAGGAAAAAGGAAATAGCAAATGGTGAGGAAAAAAAAAAAACTACTCCCAACAAATTCACATATTGCACCCATGGAAAATGGAAAAAAACTCCAGAAGATAAAAAATCTTAACCAACTCCAACATTCCCAAGTATTCCTGACAAGTTCATGGAAAATATAAGGTAAAAAAAAAAGCACTTACAGAACCATCCACTGCACCTTACAAACTTTTACTGCAGGCTTCTATCAATTGTGAGCAACAATTAACCTCTAATAGATCTTGGTATTTACACCAGTTGGCCTCAGTGGCTTGCAATGGACGGTTGTAGCTTAGCAGCAGAATAATACATGTTTATTGCACGGCATCATGCCCCTGCTTTTATAAAATGGCACATCAGCCAACTTACCATGGACAATGTCACAGAGGATTCACTATATATATGCAAATTCTGTGCACTCCCCCTCTCTGCGCTAAAGGATCAGGAGTCAAGAAAAGATTACAGGATTGTTCCCTCAATCCCTGTAAGCACAGCCTCCTGCTCAGAGTACAGAATCAATGCCTTGGAGTGAAATACTCTCTGACCGACAATCTTCTCAGATCAATGTTTGGCAGCTTGCTCTTTTTGAAAGCAGATAATAGCCCATTTATTTTAAATGGCTGTGTTAAAAAAGTATGAGAGGAATATATTGAGGGAGCATTAGGCATTTTTATGGGAACTGTACCGGTCTGCAAATGCAACTCCCCCGGAGAAAATTCCTCCCTCTCCCAGTGCCAGCTTCAAGGCAGTGGGATGACTAGGTGGTGAGTAGGAAATATGTCCTCCTTTATTCAGCATCCACCATGGCCATATGGCCCAGGGAATAAAGCACAACTAGAATAAAACTGGAAAAAATGTACCCAGGCAGTGATAAAAATAATAACTGACTCAATAACTTAAGGTGATTGGCAAAAGAGCCAGAGGTGACATGAGGAGAATTTATTTTAAGCAGTCAGAGGTTAGGCTTTAGAATGCACTGCCTGACAGAGTGGTGGAAACACATTGAATATTAGCTTTCAAATGGGAATTGGATAAATACTTGAAGGGAAAAATTGCAGAAATATGCAGAATGAGCCGATTGATGGCCACTTCAGGGCCTCCTCCCGCCACTGTTGGCATATCACCTTTAGTGGGGAGTGCATACTCCAATGGTAAGGTTGCCAGGTAAAACCTGGTGGTCTTTGTGTGGTTTCAGGTGGGGGGGAGGGGTTCTTCCTGTTTCTGCCCAATGGAAGCAGCACCACCCCCTCCATGGTATCTCCCAGCCCCTCCCCGCCTCTTGCATGACCCCCTCCTTCACCGCTCACTGGGTCCTCACAAACCTGGTCCTCTGTCCCTCCCACTGGGCATGCCAGACTGGCCATGGCAAAACCCCCTACTCACCTTATTATCCAGCTCTAGTTGCAAACATCGTTGGTATTCTCATTGAAATGTTTAAGACTCTTAGGGGACTTGACAGGTTAGATGCTGAGAGGCTATTTTTCTTGGCTGGAAAGTCTAGAACTGGTGGTGGTGGTGGGCGGAGATGTCATAATCTCAGGATAAGGGATCAGTCATTTAGGACTGAGATGAGAAGAAAATTCTCCACTTGTGAACCTTTGGAAGTCTTTACTCAAAAGGGCTGTGGATGCTCAGTAGATGAGTGTCACGAACGTATAGTTGTGACATTATAGGTTTATTAAACAAGCTAATCTTCCTTTGAAGAGGACACGAGAAGCCTTAAGGGTGCCTGCTAAAAGTCAACTGACCTTTTACAACTGCAATGTGGTCAAATTTCCAGAAAGCTCTAAGTGGCTCCCAAGTAGACATACCGGACATGTGAAGACATTTGAAATCTAATGCACATTTCCACAAGGGTGAACAGAAATTCATTGACAATGCCTTTCCCAAAGGTGTGAATAGCTCTTTCCTATCTCCCCAAACCTGGGAGAATGGGAGCTGTTCAAGAGGCATTTAAAAGGTTAATTACCTTGGTTAAAAAGACAATCCGTGGGATTTTCCACACCCGCCCACAGGTGTAAAACTAGGGGCCATCAATATAAGACAGACATCAACAAATCCAAATGAAGAATTCAGGAGGGAATTCTTTACCCAGAGAGTGGTTAAAATGTTTAACACAATGGGGTTGTTGAGATGAATAGGATAGATGTTTTTAAGGGAAAGCTAGATAAGCACATGAGAGAGGGTGGGATAGAAGGTTATGGCCAGTAGAGTTAGATGAAGAGAGGTGAGATGAGGTTTGTGTGGAGCATAAACCAGTTGAGCCAATTGGCCACCCCTGAGCTGTAAATTCTATATCATATGACTTTGCTCCTGTGAAGGGCCTTGGGATGTTTTATACTAAAGGTGCTATATAAATGCACATTGTTGTTGACTACCAACAGGTCAAGAAATAGATAATTGCTGCCAGGAAAAAGATAAAGCCAAGACAGAACTAAAGCACCTATATACCTCCATAATATGTGACACCACAAAAAATAGGATAATAGGTGACTAAAAAACAAGAAGGAGATAGCAACTGAATCAAGAGTTTCATTGCGCTACATTTTGGTATACAGATTAATCTTTTCTGGTTAAAAAGAAATAACAGATGTGTCAGAGAAGGTTATTTATTGCATATGCACTGTCATTAGACACTCTGTGGTATTTATAGTGTGAAGTAATGGTAATATTTGAGCAATCCCAGCGGCATATATTAGTTTATAGTGCTACTCAAAGCCCCATGGCTTTGCACAAGTGCAGTCAAGTGCAAGTATAGTGTCTAGGTGAAGTGGATTTGGAGTGTAGGAGACAACAAGATAAGGTCACACAGATGAAATTCAGTTCCCATTTTAAAGACATGGATTTGTTCTTTTTCTATATGTCTGTTCTAAATACCTCTGTGCACATTTGTCTTGGAAATTGCGAATGCAAGACCTTCTAAGGTGTTACAACTAGATGGGGAGGGGTACAAATGATACCCTAGTGTACCACTCCCAAGTCTGACTACAACAGGAATTTGTGTGAATTTAGAAGGATGAAGGTATACAGCCACGTGAGGAGGGGTACAAATGTGGCTCCCCTATCTTACCGACCCAAGTATGACCATAGCAGGTTTATAGAAGGATGTAGAAGGATAAAGGAAGTTTCTCAACGTCTGTATTTAACCATTCACAAACTGATTGCAGAGAAATAAGCCTGGCAGGCTTTGAGTTTTAAGACAAAAAGGGGTTAGTTTTTATTGAGTTAAAAACCCACCCAGGTAAAGAGAGCAAACTATTTAAAAAGGTGATCGTGCATGTCTTGACCTTTCACAACCCACACATACATACACACACACAAGCATGCAAAATTTACCAACTGTACTGTAGGTAGCTATTTCCTTAGCCAAATTAAAGTTCAATATTGAAAGGTAAAAAATGGAGAGTTCACTATTTATGAGTCCTTTGCTGGTCACTGTGGCTCTGGCAATTTTTTCCAGGTTTGCCTTCAGATCCCAGGAGTTGAGTTGAAGCTCATGGGACTGCAATTGCAAAAGACAATTTCCCTTTAAAAATGTAATCCAACTCTTCGAGAAGTCAATGATTTTTGCACCTGTGGTTCCTTTCGATCGAAATTTGCTATCTCCGTGCTGCATGTTTAAACTGCAAGAGATAGGGTCCTAACTTGGGAGAGGAGAGAAGGGAGCTCCTTAATGCTTCATTGGGAGCTTTTCCAGGCTACTCATTGCTTCTGACTTTAGCAACTTTTATTAAAGAGATTTCAAAATGGTTCCTTTAGTCACATGACCTCTCTCTCCCCCAAATGATTTCAGAAGGGATTTCTTCATCTGGGGAAGAATTTTCAGGTCGGAGAATGGGGGCGGGGCCCACTCGCTAACAAGTAAAATGACACGTAGTGATGTTGGGCGTGCATCCCGATGTCACCGCGCGTCATTTAGATTGTCAGTTCGGCAAGCGCGACACTGACTCAGCTGCACGCCCGCCAAACTGTCAAAGGCCTATTAAAGCCATTAAGAAAGTAATTAAAGTTGTTAAGAATGCTGCCCGTCCAATCTCAAGGCTGGTGGGCAGGCGAAGAGCCCAGGCGGCCTTCACATTTTTCATTAAACCTCATTCACAGGCAAGATGGGGTTTCATGAAGGGTTTATTAATTAAATAAAAAATCTTGAAAATAGTAATGGACATGACCCAGCTCATGTGGCAGTGTCACATGAGGGGACATGTCCTTAAGTTTTTTTTAACCTTTCTTCAATGTTCAACACACATGCGCGAAAGAGCGCAGGCCCCGACTCAGGGAATTCTCCCCCCTGCCTGCACAGGGAGCTCTCAGTGCTTCTGGATGCGTGTCATGCTGGGTGGGCCTTAATTGGCCCGCCCACATAAAATGGCGGCACGGCCCCAATCAGGGGCGCCGATCGGGTTCGCGCCCATCCCCACCCGGCCTCGCACACCCTCCCCGACGGAGGGAAATTTCTGCCGCCTTGTGTCTGATCCAACGGTTGCTTTTGTTTCATGGCAAGGGGGGGGGTGAGTAGTTTCTGTAATGTCCCAGCCATTCATTCCCTGAATGAGTCATTTTCTGCCTTGATGAGATAGGAGGACACATTTCCATATAACCACTGTTCTAGCAGACTTTATGTCCCTGCTGGAGAGGTAGTCTTATAGAAATGCAAATACTATGTCCAGTACATTTCAGTAAATCCCTTTGAAGTGGTTCTTAACATCCTCAAGTGTAAAATTCCAGCGAAGGATGCCATGGCATGTCTGAATTGCAATTCACAGTGGTTGTGTTGTGATGATGGTTGTGGGTCTTCCTGTGCTGCTGCAGTTTGTGTGGTGAACATACTCCAACAACGCAGCTAGTTAGGGAGCTCCAGAATTCTGGCCCAGTGATGACGTTGCCCAAATCAAGGCTTGGGGAGGGGGGGGATTTGGAGGTGATGGCATTCCCATGAACCTGCTGCCCTTGTCCTTCTCGATAGTTCAGAGGTGTAAACAAAAGAAGTCACGACATGGTGGTGCCGCACATCCTCTAAATAGTACACACTGGAGTAGTGGTGGATGGAGTGGATTTTCAAGCTATTGGATAGAGTGTCTTATCAGGCTGACTGCTCTGCCCTGCAAATAAAGCTTTGAGAATTCAACACCCAGTCTGCTTCGACATCTTCTAGCAGGAGAAGAAAAAGCTCTCAAATTCTCACAGGATGAGAACAGACACTTCTTCAACTTAAGCATCCCACACTGGGAAATTCTTCATATTGCACGTGCATGGAATGCACCAATGTCTTTGATAACTCCTTTCAACAGTCCTGGGGATATATAACCTGTCAAATCTCCAGCCTTGCATTATCTCCAGTTACTGTTACAAAATTGCTGCTGCACATCATCAGCCAAAGGCCATTTCAAGAATAAAATCCACAACATCATAATGTATCACTATTAAAGTGACAAAACACTTCAATGATTCACATTGATATATTTGGCATATTTCAAAGACACTGAATCAACCATTAGCACTGAAAATGAAACATCAGTACTTGGATACAATAAAGGGAACAAAACAATCTAGTAATGGTGTACCAGCATCACAAACAGACGCTTGAATGAATTTCCAGCTGCTTGCAGTGATTATCCATGCTACCTAGTAGCGTGCGCAATGGACATCTTTGAACTTCATCAGCAAAACTGCTTCAACAGCTGAACAAATTGCTACCTCAGCCAGATCCAGTTTATAGCTGTGTTCAATGGTAACCTAAAATGTTACCATTTCTCCCCAACCCCCGTCCCTGCAATTATGAAATTTCAGAATGTCAAATTACTCCATCGAGTGTTGTAAATAATGTCCAGAACTTAAACTGCTGAGCATCACATACATATAAAATGCTTATATGGCTCTAACAAACATTTTAGGCAGTTTTCTCATCACAACATCCTTGTTAAGAAAGATTCCCTTTCTTGCTGTCTCTCTGTAGGTGTAGGTCACAATGACCTGAAGAATATTTTGACTCAATTAAACCCATGAGGAAGTTGGAGTCTAGGTATGGTTAGGGTATAGTCCCTCCTACTTTCTAGTGGATAGCGATGTGGTACCACTCTCCATGAACAAATCACCCCTTCCCTTTCAGAGAGGGATTTGTTTGGACCTCCCATCTCCTGCAAAATCAAAATGTTCAGACTGATAAATTGGGCGCCTATCAAGCTGACTGTTCTGTCCTGCAAACAAAGCTTTGAAAATTCAACACCCAGTTTTAATTCTGGGTGAATTTTGGGATTGTAACTTCCGCCTTGAAGAAATCTACTTGGATGGTTTCTAGCTTCTGTCAATCAATAACAGCTTCATTCAGATCTCAAGAAATAAAGTTGCTGGTAAGACCCATCGCTCTCCTGGTGTTGGATAGTTTGGAGATCATGTTTTGCATTATCTCATTTAACCAACCAGCGTTTTTCTGTTAGCTTATCACACCGTTATTGAGATTGCTGGTGCGGTTATGTATCTCTATGTACAAATGTGTTTCTAAAATATCCATGTTATGTGACGTTCAGGCACATTTATGACATGTTCCAGAATTAATCCGTAATTAATTGTACAACACTTGCAAAATAATATTATTTTGATCCAGCAGCCAAAACAATATTTTGCAAGTATTATGGTATGCCTACCAGAAAGCTTTCCCTAAGAGAAATATTACAACCCTTGAACCACAAAAGACCTGCATTTATAACAGCTTGTATTTGTGTAGCACCTTTAACTTCCCAAGGTGCTTGTATAGCACTTTTCACAACCTCAGGACATCACAAAGCACTTTTGAAATATAGTCACTGTTGTAATGTAGGAAACACGGAAATCAGTTTGTGCATAGCAAAGTTCCATAAACAGCAATGAAATAATTACTATATAATCTGTTTTACTGCTGTTGGTTCAGGGATAAATATTGGTAAGGACCAGGAGAACTCCCTGCTCTTCTTCAAATCGTGCATTGGGATCTTAAACCTCCATCCAAGAGGGTAAACAGTCTTCAGTTAAATTTATCATCTGAAAGATGGCATCTCTGATAGTGCAGGACCCCTTCTGTAATGCCCTGTTGTGTCAGCCTAGAGTATGTGATCAAGTCTCTGGAGCAGGACCTGAAAGGCTAGAGTGCACCAGCTGAGCCAAGGCTGCAACTTAACTGCTGTAGGGTGAAGATATGTGGCTTAGTTAGAAACTGGAAACTGTCAATTTAAATTTGTCCAAGATAAACCAGGTTATACTGATATGAACAGAGCATTGTTTCAGTAAAAATGCTATTTCAATGTAGCAATCTTTCGCTGCTGAAAATGAATTCATTTTCTTTGTGACTAGGGTTCACCATTTTACAATTCCAAACATGACGATCATAGATGACTTACTTTATGTGTTAAGTCTCTTGAATCAACCCAAGAGCAATACTGGGGCTTCCTCTGCAAAAAGATGCCAACTCACAGATAGGGCAGAATAACTTGGAGATAATAGGCAAAAAAAGGACACAAGGCAAACCTATAAACTCATTTCATGTGACAGTCCAGGGTATCTTTAAGTGGTTGGCCTGTTTTATTATAAATGTGCAATGAATCATGGCCATTTCAGGCAAGAGTCCAAGTGCTGTACTATGAAATTCTACTGAACGAATTCTAAATGTTATCTTGACACAATACAGAGATAGGTCAACAGACTCAGCAACCTGCAATGTAACACTTGAGAATTTATAACTGTATTCAGTGCATTTCAATGGCTTAGTAGGCAAAGGTCACTGAGAGCTGATACTTTCTCGTATAAATCACTAAGTCACCATTGACCGATAAGGAGTGCCATTGTCAGCATGAGAAGATGTTATCAGTTTGCTGAGCAGTTTCTGAAAATTATTCCGGGCTCTTGTTAAACCTATGGCTTGCTGGTGACCATCGGTGTTCAGTTTGGACCTAACATGCAAAGGCTGCTCTGGCATTAAACTGTGTTGACAAAATATGTGGTGTCCCCCACAAAGCACCTATATTGGTCACCCCCTATTTCTCACCTACATGCTGCCTCTCAGCTTCATCACCCAAAAACAGAACATCTGGTTCAACTTGTACGCTAATGATACCCTGCTCAATCTCATCATCATGTTGCCCAGTGCCCCACTGTCTTTAAATTGTCTGACTGCTTATTCAACATCCAGTACTGGATGAGCAGAAATTTCCAACAACAAAGCCACAAAATCCCTTCCCATGGCACCAATTCCATCCCTCTCCCTTGTAAATGGTGTTTGCAATTTTGATGTCACACTTGGCCCTGAGATGAGCTTCCAACTACCTACCTGCACCATCACTAAGACTGCCTATTTCCACCTCAGTAAAATCACCCGATTCCACCACTGCCTCAGCTCACCTCCTGCTGAAATCTTCATTCATTGCTTTATTACCTCTAGACTTGACTATTCCAGTGGATTTCTGGCCAGTCTTATGTTCTACCCTCCACAAACATGAGGTCAAAATCCTGCTACCCATATTCTAACTCACACCAAGTCCTGTTCACTCATCACCCCAATGTCCAGTTGAGCTACACTGACCATTGCTTAAGCAATGCCTCATTTTTAAAATTCTCATCCCTGTTTTCAAATTACTCCATGGCCTCACCCCTCCCTATCTCTGTAATCTCCACCACCCCTCCAGATCTTTGCGCTCTTCTAATTCTGGCCTCTTGAACATCCTCGATTTTAATCGCTCCACCATTAGCATCTGCAGCCTTCAGTGGAGATGCCTGGTGGTCATAAAAAGTGTGATATAAATGAGAAGATGAATGTTATTATTTTGATATTTTGGGAATATGGTGCTACTCTGTAAAGAAGTGTGTGTGTGTGGGAACTGAGAGATGAAAGGTAAAGGTTCTAGATGCATGCATTTGTAATGAGAGGCTATGGTGAAGTTGAAATCCCTCTGGGATTTGCCTTGCTCAGCAAATAACATCAGCTGTGGTTGTAACAAAACACAAACCTTTCTCTTTTTTCACACTTCGAGGATTTACAACTCCAGCTGGACATATTCACAGAGGTTTCACTACATGACATAATGGGTTTAAGGACTAAGCTACTCAAAACTCATTTAATATGGAGTGAAAGTGTGACCCTGAGCTGCCTTGTCATGGTAAAAGACTGGATGGAGGATATTTTCATACATTCCTGGAGTCTCTAAAGAAAAGCTACTAAGATAAATCTGATACGCCATTCAACGTTCAGTTTGAAGAGTCCTCTGATTCTAATTCCTAGCAACCTGGGAGGATTAACAACTCTACTCACCTTAGATATCACAGCGGGGGTTTGTATTTCTTCCAAGTACAAACCCGATTCCAAACACTGCAACAGCGTGAAGAGACAACATGATACCCATTATATGGTTCATGGTAAGTACACATAGTTCTCCTTCTCCTTCCTCATTACATTTGGACCAACAATGTTTACTGACACCTGCAAAGGCCTGTATATGTTTATGGGACAGTAATTGGTTTGTGGAGACCCTGTGGTTCTTATCCTGTAATTTGTGTTGCCTGCGAGTTAGCGAAACTTTCTTCCTATTTAGGATAATGGGCAAATAAGCGAAGGGGCAGGGGGAGTTGAGAATTTTTCTTCAGCAGGAAATTGTTATGATCTGGAATGCACTGCCTGAGAAAGTGGTGGAAGCAGATTCAATTGTAACTTTCAAAATGTAATTGGATAAATACTTAAAAACCTATGGGGAAAAGCAAGGGAGTGGGTGTAATTGGATAGCGTCTTCAAAGGGCCAGCACAGACACAATGGGCCAAATGGCCTTTGCCAACATTGTATGAGTTCGCGGGCTGGATTTTCCAGGTTGTATTGTGATCCCGACAACAACCTCAATTCCAGGTTGGCAACCCGGAAATGACAATGGCGAAGCAGGACCTCCCCCGACCAACACCCCCTCCCCCCTCCAATGTGGCCAATCAAGACACAGCCTCTGGTGGCTGGCCAGGGAAGCAGGAGGCCCATTAGGAGGGTATGCAACAAATCCAGCCCGCAGCTCCACTGGGCGCTGCTGAGGCTGGTCGGTTAGTGCAAGAGCACCTACATATGGATGCACTCTCCAATATCTTCTGCAAATGTTAGCTTGAAGAGGCGCAGAGTGCATGGGGCCATCAGTGTGGAACAGGAACCTGTCAATAGGACTAATTTTGGTCGCTTCTGTGGCCTTTCGTCTTGGCAGCACCTTCATTGGCTCCAATAGCCTGTTGCCTTGAGAGTTATTGAGCTCTGCACACAGTGGGGGAGACACTCCAACAGGGGGAAGATCCCATCTCTATTTAAAAATGGCCTCTAATTGGACCCTTAAGTGTCTAATTGGTTCCCTAGCTCGTTGGAACCCGCAGCCAACTTTCTTCCCCATTCCTGGGAAGTCCCCTCAGAGGCAGGAATGCATTGGGCAGCCATCCTGACCCAGCTTCTACCGATTTCCTGCACCCCCAACCCCCGCCACCTCCAAACCAGTCTCTGCAAAGCCAGGAAAATTTAACTCAAAATTAAAATTGATATTGGGCGATATAGTGAGTTAGCAGCCTGCCTTACCGTCTGATTTTCAATGCCAGCAATAAAGAATATTCACTATTGCCTGGTTTGCATTACTGCCCAAGACAAATTTCACAGCCAGGTTTTCTCAATTTCATTGTAGTGAATTGGTGTCAGCCTTGGCTCAGTGATAACTCTCTCCAGCCTCAGTCAGAAGGTAATTTGATCAAGTTCCACGCCAGGGGCTTGAACACATAATCCAGGCTGACACTTCAATGCTGTACTGAGAGAGTGCTGCACTGCCAGAGGTGCTGCCTTTCGGTTGAGACCTGTTCAGCCATTAATTAAAGAAGAGCAGGGGAATTCCCCTGCCATCCTGACCAGCATTTATCCATCAACTAAAGCCAAAAATTAATCGTCTAATTCATTGCTGTTGGTGGGATCTCACTGCCTGCATACTGACTCTTACATTCAATTACATAATGACAGTTACTGTACTTCAACACAATTCAGTTACTGTGAAGCACTTTAGAGTGAGAATGAGGATGTGAAAGGCACTATATAAATTCAAGCTTGTTAATTCTTCTTGGTGTTAGAGCAAATGTAAGGATTAAGAAGTCCCCTTTGAGATAGAAAGCTTAGATCTTTTTTCTCCACTTGTTCTTCCACATCCTATGTATGAACAATGTAACGAAGTTGCGAGTCCCATAAATTATAAACAATTAGGTCTGCCCTGCGATTATTATGATTTATACCCAATCTTGTTCATAGCGTGACTTCTTTTCTAATCACTTCATTTAATACAATATCCAAAACAATTCCTTCCAGACAAGAAAAATTGTGCGACAGTTCATATGTTAACTTATTGGTTCCAAAACAGTGAACATTATATATCATAAATCAAAAAAGGTGCGAATCTGATTTTGTTGTTGTTGTACAATATTTTAGAGAAAACTGATCTTTCCTTCAATTTTTCTCAGCTCTTCTCATCCCGAATATCATCTTGGGGCAAAGGAACTTGCCCTCAAAATTAGTTCGAAGGCTATTTGACAATCAGTGGTATTCCTAAGCCTGGTTGTGAAGAAGACACTGAGACTAGGATGCTTTTGTAGGGGCTGTTTATTGCTCACTACAGGGCTTACTTCTCCACTCTAACCCCAGACACACAGTGCTGGCTCACTCTTCTTTATATACACATCTGAGTATAATTAACTAATCAATTCCCAACATATGTTCACCTCATTACCTTAAACTACTAGGTATTTAACACCCATCAACAGAACTGATTAGAATTAGATACTAGAAGTCAACTGTCAGAAGATGTACCAAAGTGGTCTCAATAAATTTCATCTCCTCTGATGTTCCCTCCCCTTGGAAAACTTGATGGCCTCTGATTATTGACAAGGACATCTTGCATTTTCATGCATCGCAACCAAACTGAACCATCGTCTCTCTACATCTTATAAACCTCTTAATTAAACTCTACAACTTGCCTGGTTTGACATTTCAGCACTTCTGAAAACATAAGGTTAGAAATAAACACCAAAGCTTGAAAAATATCAGTAAAAGTGACCACAAAGTTGGCAGATTGCCATAAAAACCTAACGTGTTCATTGATGTCCTTTAGGGAAGGAAACCGGCTGCCCTTTCCCAGTCTGGCTATAATGTCACACCTACATGATTGACTTTTAACTGCCCTCTGTAGTAGCCTAGAAAGCCATTCAGTCAGGGCAACTAGGGATAGGCAATGAATGGCAACCTTGTTTATGATGTCCACACCCCAAGAATGATATTTTAAATAATCAACGGATTTGTGTTGGTATGAGCTATAACCATTGAGCTTTTAGAGGAGATAAATATTAGTCAAAAGTTATCAGCTGACTGACAGAATTGAAGGAATTGAAAAATGATGTGCCTCTACCATCATATGATTATGACCAATCAAAATTAGAAGCATCTATTAGCCACTCAAAAAAAGTAACATGTCACTCCTTAAAGTCCCAAACTCAACGTGCCTGACATGATGGCATTTCAATTAAAAACAGATACTTTTTAAACTTCCGAAGAAAAAAATGTCATGTAGAAAGGGGGAAAAGACAAAAAAAACAAACAAAATGGATATGGCTAAATTTATTACTGGAAAAGGTACATTATTGAAAAGCAAAACCTCAAGTGTATCAAATAGGAAAGGCTTAATTGTAACATTAATTGACACAAGAATCCAACTCAACCTTAAAAATATTCAATGACCCTCCACCAATGCCCTCTGGGAAAGAGAACTAATGACTCTCAGAAAAAAAAACTCATCCTCATCTTAAATGGGAGAGTCCTTATTTTTAAGCCCTATTCCCCCTAGTTCTTGTCTTTCTCATAAGGGGAAACATTCTCTCAGCATCCACCCTGTCAAACCCCCTCAGGATCTTATGTATTTCATTAACAACAACTTTTAAACCCTAACGTCACTAATGGCTCTTGCGGTTGGCGGAGATGGTTTTAAGGCCATGTTTAATATTGCTTCACCTTTGCTCTTGATGCTGGTTGTCAGGGTTGTGGTGGGGGAGTAGTGGTGTAGTCGGAGCGGTGAAAGGGGGAGTCCAGCCAAATGTAGATTAAGTAAGTGGTGGCAGCATCTCCATACACCTGGATGCCAAGAGCAAACTAGACTTTGTCACCACTGCCCTTTGCTGGCTGCTTGGGATGGTAACTGAATGAGATGGTCCCAGGGTGACTTTAAAGCAGTTTGCCCAAGCAGTTATTTTAAAGTTGGCTTGCCTCAGTATGAAGACATCATTAGCTAATAAGATTTCTGTTGATGGTCAAAATTGTAAATCCTTCACAATTGGTTGGAGTCCAACTGGCAATGTTAAAGTTTGAGAATTGACCAAAACTGGTATTTATGAGCCATCACTCACTTCTTATTGCGGCTTTGTTTCAATGCAGACACTGTACAAGGCCTGCAGTTCTTAGGCTGGTGGGGAGGTTACTGAAGATATTCCTTCAAAATATATCACAATCACATCAATCATCCCTGCCAGAGAATTTGTACCAATCATCATGGCATTAATCTCACTTTCTTTAATATCACAATACCACTTTATAGCTCTCACTTAGTCACAAATCTCCAAAATTACTATGCATTTACTATTACTCTCCACTTCTGTTTATAATTGGACAGGAAGCACTCACATGTTAACTACATGGTGTCCTTGGTCACTGAGATCCACAGTGACAGCGCACAAAGATATAGATTTAAAATATAATCAATTCCCATTCCCCAAGGGCTCAATGAGCTGACATAGTAAGCAACTGAACCATACAGATCAGACAGGCTCAGCTTCCATTCCTCATCTGTGTGATTAGCTTATCATAATGACAATGATAGGAAGTGTCACAATTGACTTCAGTATCTCTGAGGTGGGGAGCAGGGGCACAATTAGTCAGAGGTCCTGCCCCCAATAATTAACAATCCCTTGCTGAAAATGTGTGTGCACATGGAGATCAGGCAGGCCCAGCAATAGGCTAAGCTGTGACACCTCCTATTGAGAAGGGGAGAAGGCGGGAGAATGGGGTTGAGAAACTTATCAGCCATGATTGAATGGCGGAGCAGACTCGATGGGCCGAATGGCCTAATTTCTGCTCCTATGTCTTATGGTCTTATTGTCAAATAGCCAACCTATCTATTAACCTTTGTGGGAGTGCAGCAACGTTGGGCAACCAGGAGTCACGGACCGTGTGCTCCAACGTGAAATCAATCATTTCAAGAACAAGGAGGGCAAAAAAATGGCAGGGAAAAAAAAAATTGAAGAATAAGAAAACTGTCTCTGACCTGCACGCTTTGGAGAGCAACTGGCATCTTTTCCTGCTTCGATGGTAAACTGGCTGTGCTCGTTCTCATCTGGAGTGACCACCCACTCCCTATAATGACAGCGGTAATTGCCCGCTATTTGTTATTTGAAAGAAGTAAACTCTTCCTGTGCCTTCAGAATGTGGCCAAACTGGTTGAGTATCATCCTGTAGAAACCTTCCAACATATGCCTACAGTGGGCAATACTAGCGGGAGAGATTCCTGGCCAGCCATTTGCAGAAGGCAATGGCACTTTTTCTCTTCCTTTCAGGTGTTAAGGAACGCAAGCTCCAACAACTTATTGATACCAATGCCCATCCAGGCTTTTAGCTCTGAAGAAGAACCATAGAGATTCGAAACATTAACTTTGTTTCTCTCTCCACAGATGCTGTCAGACCTGTTGAGTTTTTCCAGCATTTTCTCTTTTTATTAACACAGAAGTCCATGATCACCAATGCACCCTAGAGAATGGTACCTAGAGAGAGAATATCTTCCTGGTCTACAAATAATGCATCTAATTCAGCTGAAAATGGCTTTGGTACAAAAAAAAGCATCTTTAAAAAGTGTCCAGTCCTCCAACTTTGAGTAAACCTGATTTCAAATCACTGAACATGACCTGAAAAAAAAACTAGACTGAACAACGCAATTGATTCACTGGTGTGTTCGTACAGTTTCTTATTAAATTATTTTTTTTCATATGAAAAATAACTTTTACAAGGTGCTGCTTACTCGTGCAGCCCAAGAAAATGAGTACAATCTGAAGTGCCTGCCTTAACCAGGTTAGCACCATCGGCCTGGAGTGTTGCTAGTGTTTGATGAGCCTGAGCTGGCGAATTTAATCTTAGACATGAATATAAGTAACCTTGGGCGTAATTCACTTAACGTTTAAAATTCCTCAATTGTTTGCCATTCTATCCAGGTTGATCTGACATTACTGGTGAAAGGGAGCGGAAACCATGACCCTTAAGCCATATTTCAAGTTTATAAAAGAAGCATGGAATTGTAAGGCAATAAAATTCATGTTAATATTTTCAAATAAAAGTAACTTAAAAAAAACTTGCACAAGAAATCCAATAATGGGCAAAGCGGCAAAACGTTTAACGCTCACTCCAACAGTTCTTGACTCCAGAGAGGGCCCCGTGGAGAGCGCATTCAAAATCATTGCTGTACCTGCCTCACAACTTCAAACATAAATTACAATATTTCTTGGAAAACATGCCTGTTAATTCCAATGCATTAAATGATCCGATTCCGAATTTTCAACAAGGCTGAACATGATCTTGGTGGTATTCCTCTTTCATAGTGACTTTTACTAGAAGCCTTCTCGTTATTTTAGACACTTCTTCATTATCATGTGCAGCACACACTTTTTGCTTATGGGTATGGTTAGTGCCTCAGATTCCCTGGCCATTGCTCTGTTAAAATGCTTATACCCTGTGCAATAATCTAACAAAACAGGTCACAATTCCAGGGAGAGACATAGGAATAGCAACAGCCCCGAAGTCATTCTAACATTATTTGATTTCTGCATTTAACATCACTGTTCTAAATGCCAAGTAAATGCCAACAAGAGAACATAATTAATTAATTGTATAAAGTGTTCAGCCTGTTGTATGAATAGTAGATACTGATAAAAAATGAATTATTTGAAGAAAAATTGGTGAAATACAGCTGAGGTTCAATGTAGCTACATTTTGCTCAGCAACGTGCCTAATATTTGCCATCCGTTTCTGAACAAGTCTTTGACTTTTCAACTGTGATACTTCACACGTAGCTTGGCATCAGTAATGTTTTTAACTGGACCCCCAATATTTAAGTTCTTGGACACTAATGCTCCCATTCAAATGAGTCAGTTTTTAAAATAACCTAGTACTTGAACAGAAAAAAATTGGCAAGGCTATTAGGAAAGAGCAGGGGAGTGGAACTGACTGGATAAATTTTTCAAAGCACCAGTGCAGGCATATTGGACCAAATGTCAGTCTCATGTGAGGTAAGATTCTATGATTCAGATGTCACCTGTTGCAAGTTTTGGCTAGACTCTATAATATGCTGCAGAATCTAAAAATATTTTATTACTGGCGTGTAAACAAACCATTCAAAAGCAAATGGAACTGATGGAGAGCCTGATCTTATATCCCCATTACACTGCACTGTTTGGGGCCAATGCCAAGAGCTTTTCATTATACTGAGCCCAGACGCACTCTATAACACTGCTAGTGTCAGTCTGACTGCTCCACTTTCACCCAAGAGCTCATCTCACATTAGTTTTCCATTGTTTCAGCACAGGATAAAGACAGCCCCTGCCTCTTAGATCTTTGGGGCTTTTTTTAAAGATTTCATGCAAGTTTGTTTTCTTCTGACTGACTGTTCCATCCAGTGATCACAGGGAATGCAAGAGTCCAGGGAATCTTAACCCATGCATGCTCTTGATTATGCATCTATGCAGCTCTGTTACTCTCTGCTGATTTAAATCATTATCCTTGGTCACACAAAGGACACTGGCACTGTATTTGCACCATTCATACAATGAAGGCATTAAAATGGTAAAAATGAAGTCACAGTAAGTGCCCATATTAAAATAATTAGAACCATAGAAAAGTTACAGTGCAGAAAGAGGCCATTCAGCCCATCATGTCTGCACCGGCGCCAGCCAAAAAGAGAAAGGAGAAACTAGCCGTTCACTTTAACCCCATTTTCCAGCACCTGGTCTGTAGCCTTGCAGGTTACAGCACTTCAGGTGCAGATCTAGGAACCTTTTAAATGAGTTGAGCGTTTCAGCCTCAACCACCAACTTAGGCAGTGAATTCCAGACACTCACCACCCTCTGGGTGAAAAAGCTTTTCCTCATGTCCCCTCCAATCCTTCTACCAATCACCTTAAATCTATGCCCCGCAACCCCGCCACCCCCCCCACCCACCCACCCCCAGTAACTAACCCCTCCGCTAGGGGAAACAAGTCTTTCTTGTCAACCCTACCTAAGCCCCTCATAATTTTCTACACCTCAATCAGGTCACCCCTTAGCCTCCTCTGTTCTAAGGAAAACAACCCCAGCCTATCCAGTCTCTCCTCACAACTGCAATTTTCAAGCCCTGGTAACATTCTTGTAAATCTCCTCTGCACTCTCTCCAGAGCAATTATGTCCTTCTCGTAATGTGGTGACCAGAACTGTACACAAAATTACAGCTCTGGCCTAACCAGCATTTTATACAGTTCCATCATTACATCCCTGCTTTTGTATTCCATACCTCACCCAATAAAGGAAAGTATTCCATTGTCAACATCATTCATGTAACACTCCCATCGTGCAATTAAGGATGTAGATTTGGATTTTTTGTATGCACTTCATAAATCAGCACCTCATTTTGGAATAACACTAAGGGATGAGAGCGAAACAGATCTTAAATTACAAGTACTCTACTCCAGTAGCAAGAATTAACAGCAAAAACTTTTGTTCCAAAATGCAGCAAATATTCAATCGTTCAAATGTTTAAAATCTACAGCTCCAGACCCTGAAAACATGAAAATTGGTGCAATTATTTTGAAGGCATTAAATCAACTACAATGTCAAATATATATCTATCAAGATGCAGTCTGTGGTCAGGTCACATATTTCACAAATAAGGATGATTCACTATTTGTGCATCAACCCGACTCAATGTTAACATATCTCACAATACTATAGCCATTACATTATTAGCAACAGAATAGGGGCACTGTCAGTATAAATGGCCTGATGAACCATGAGGACATTTGAATAGTGCAGTAGAAATATTTTATGCAGCTTTCTTATAGTCCAACTCCAGCAAGCCTCTTCGAGTTTTGAGTTGTATAAACACATTTCTGTCCACGAATGTTGAAAGATTTATATCGAATTTCAAGTTACTGTCAATTGATGGTTGTCAATCGCTGGTCCTGTCTGGTGGCTCCACAGCCTTAATTTTAATCCCATGATCAGAGTTAATATTATCTGTGCATGCTTTACTATCTTTGAATATTAAACCATTTGTAATGCTCTTTTAATGCAACCAATAAGACCAATTTGCAATGTGACATGCCTGAATTGTTGACATTATTACAAAAAATGTAAAAATGAACTCAGGAGTAATGATTGATTTTTTTTTAAAATAGACTGGAGAATGAAAGTTTGAATGAGGCCTAATTATTGACATGATATATGTATATGAGTCACCCGATCAATCTAAGCTGTGAAAACCGAGTGTAATACTAATTTTGTTTCAATATAAAACTCTGTTCTTAAAAACATGTCTCCTTCATGTGACTCTGAACACTGACCCTGATAGTGTCCTGGAGACTTTAGCAGAATTCTTTTGAGTATCCCTGCACTTGAGGGATTAGGTAATCAATTTCCAAGCAAGCGAATGTTTACTGCAAATACAAAATACTAATTTGGGGTGGGTGGGGGGCGGATTTCCCCTCATCCTCAGTCTTCCTTTGTCTAAGTCCGCTACAATATCGAGGTAAACCATTCCCTGGATCAATCCAGAAACCTGTCGCTGTAACAGGAAATGTAAAATTTTATGCATGTCTCTCTCCCCCTCTCCTCCGCCGAACCAGTCTCCAAAATATGTGATAACTAACATTAACAAGTGTGCTGTCCAGCTCAAATCAAGCCGTAAACAGCAAGTATAGGCGTTTTTTTTTGCCAACCTCAATACACCCAGGTCTGCAATTTAGCATCCAAAGGTGTTTAGTTTCAAAAACTGCTTAATTTCCACTTTTTTCTCCTTCCAGAACACAACTTGTTCGGGTTGCGTGTCATCAATAATAACGCCCAAACTTCCAGAGCGTAGACACTAAAGCGTTAGCTTTGGACCACTGTACTGGAGATGAGCCTGCACCAGAATTCAAGGAGCTAGAACAGTTGAAGCAAAGATAATTGATCTGGTAAATTCCAAACTGGTCACCCACCACGAGCAAAGTGGAGTGTTTTTTTTTACATTCTGCTGTGCACTTTTCATTGTTTCCTTCATTTCACAATGAAAAGCAACATCCAAGGTTGACCATCCATTAAAAGTACAATCCCGTCCATGGGCTTGTGTGAAATTAATTTGCAACAACTGAATTCTATACACTGTTTGTTTCTGAATGTACCAGAGTGGAAAATGAAAATCTCCAAACTGTAGAGTGGCATCAGAAAACACTGCAAAAAAAAACGAGTGCGTCGCAGCAGAGAGTGCATTCCACATTTAAAACACAGACTGCAAAACCTAAAGACACACTGGAGCAGGGCACTTACACACACTCCTTTCACAAGCACTATTTAGACAACATACTAAGTGTGCTTTAAATGAACAGAATGCAAGCCCTGAAGGTAATAATAGTACATCTCCCCGCAACATAATGTGAAGTCATTCACTCGTCTGTTGATTTATAGAGTGATTAAAACTATTGAGGATTGGTGCATTCAATTGACTGAGCAAGGCATGTATGTGAAGGAAAGTCTGTTTCCAGCTGTTTTATTCCTCCAATTCCATAATACCAATGTCAAGGCAAACGACAACGAAGCCCAAGTAGCAAATAGCTCTTAACCAGTAACACGCCGAGTGGCCATGAGCAGTTCCGAGTTACGTGAATCGTAGGTCTTTCTGACTAACAGGACTGCCAGAGAAAGTGCTGAGAGCTGCATATGTCTGGGTGAACCCGTCACGCGTTCCCAAGATTAGATCAAAAGGCGACAGTGCGTGGAAACGAAACTCTTTCCGTGTTTGTAGTCATCGAGGGGGGTGGGGGGGGAGTCAGCCTAGTTTAACCACTAGAATTGCTCTAAAACAGCACCGCATCCCATAAATAGATGCCGTTTAATTGCACAACAGGTTTTGAAATATTTTCTTTACTGTTACCAATTAATCCGACAAATTGTACGCAAAGGATGCCCGTTTTATTGGGAGACATTGAGACAAGCACTCCGGGCAGGGGGAACTGTAACCTTTCAGCACCACGTTCAGTGGAAAGTTCCCTGTAGCGCTCTCCTATTGGAGCAGTTACATTGCATTTAATCACCAATTTTGTTTATGCTTTAACAAACACACGGCAATGTCGTTCAGATCAATAACCACATAACATGTTTTAGCCAGAAGATTAAAGTGAGAGGACACACACACAGAACTCACCGTCGGACGCCAGCCTAGGCTCTGTTTCTGTATGACACCGCCGGCAAACGCTGCTGGCTGTAAAATATCTGCAGAACACTTCAAACCTCCCCCTCAACACTTCTACAAAACACGACAGAGGGTCGCCCGGGGATAACCTGTTTCACTATGGAGCACCTGCAAACACACGCTGTTGCATGTCCGGGAGTTTCAGGGCATAGTCTTTGCCCTGTCTCCTCTCTCTGTCTCCACTACTTAGGTTGTGCTATAGGTTAACCCTCCCCCCAATACCACACCCCCCACCCCCCCTCCAACTCCCCGCATATTTTATTTTTATTTAGCAAGGATAAAAGTGTTAGACCGTTCAGGAATCAGAAAAACAATAAAGAGGGCAAAATCTCCACAAAGACGTTTAAATTCATCTACTTGTAAATCAAGCTTTGCTGAGTGAATAAGACATGGATCGGCTCACGGGCACCGACTGCAACGTTTCACAGTGAGTGGCCCGAGGTAATCTGCATCCTGGTTTCTCTGTTCAGTGACCAGGCTTGCAGTTTAAAGGTTAAATGCACCTGTCTGGGAATGTGTGGCGTAAATCTGACGCGCAGTTTATGCTCAAACGGTTCAAGTCACGCCTGGAAAAGTTTTTATTTTTTTATTTTTAAAAAAATGTGGTTAAACCTCAACGAGACACAAAATCAAATCGTATTTATTCTGCAGAGTATAATGCGAATGATATTGCTGGGCACACACCTGACAATCTCCCCAGCCCCCAGTCAATGCTGCACACATCAAAAAAGTATTTCCAAATTAATTAAGCACACGCAATATACAAATAATGTGGAGTGTGGGTTGGTTTTGTGGAGCTGATACCCAGACGGCACAGAGAGGTGCACAGCCAACCTTGAGGTAAAGTGGCCTCAAAGAGTCTGAAGTTGCTTTCCTGATTTGCAGACCACCGTCACTCACTGGAAACAACCAGGACGAGAGACCAAGAACAGGAACAGACGGTTCACAACTTGCACTGCCAGTAATGCAAACACCCGCTCGTTTGCAATGAAAATAACTTCTTTTAAAACATACACACACACCATTTCATGAAGACAAACCGCGATGCAGAGAGAAGGCATGGCTATTTGTAAATAAATCAATCGCAGGGGAGGAGGAGGAGAAGAGGGGGGAGAGAGAGAAGATGCACCTTCACCTGCAGAGATGAGTTGAAGTTGCATGTGGAGAGGAAGTATTAACCCTGTCATATTTTAAAGCTTTGTTTAAACGGAAGGACTCACCACAGCCCTCACACAGGATCTTACTGACGTCCTTCTTGACGCTCCTGGCCGTCTCGAGTGGCGGGTGGGATGTTCTGAAGATGTCCGTAGAGTTGGTGGGCTCCATGAAGAAGATATACCTGGTGCCGGTCTTCAAGCGGCTCAAGCAGCCCCGCAGCCCCGCTGCGTTGACCCAGACCAGCCGGTCCCTCTGCAGACCACCTGCCTTCAGTGCCCAGACCTGGTGAACCCTCACCCGGACGGTGTGCACCGCTCCCCTGCTCCCGGTCCGGTTCCCAGCCGCTCCTGCACCCCTGCCCGCACCTTCCACCACCTCCTCCTCCTCCTCCCGCACCGCCTCTCCGCCTTGTGCCCGCTGCTCCCTGGGCACCTCTTGGACTTTGCCCTCGATCACCACCCGGGAGCTGGAAGCCAGCTCCTGCACCGAGCCGGGACTCGGGGAGGACGAGCAGGCGGCCGGGGTCGCCAGGGTCGGAGCGGCTGAGACCCGAGCGGGGAGCCACCAGAGCAACGTGAGCCAGAGAGGCAGCGACACTCGCAACTTCATACTGTGTGTGTGCGAGAGAGAGAGGGAGAGAGGGAGTGAATACACTGAACAAGGGGCCGAGATCCGGAGAGCAGCATGGGGAGTGTGTATGTGTGTATGTGTGTGTGTGTGGAGGGGGAGTGGGGGGAAAAGAGGCTTGGGAAAGTGCCAGAGCTGCTTGTGGTGATGATAATGTGGGAGGCGGAGTTGTCTCAGGGCAGGAGAGCCCTGGGCCTCCGCTTCTCTTGCTTTGTCTTTTTTTTGCTTTGTTTTAAATTCTCACTCTGCACTTGGAGCATCAGTTTCTCTCATCCTCCCTCTCTCTCTCTCATCCTCCCTCTCTCTCTCTCTCTCATCCTCCCTCTCTCTCTCTCTCATCCTCTCTCTCTCTCATCGTCTGTCTGCCTCTCTCTCAAATCCTCTCTCTCATCCTCTCTCCCCTCACCCTCCACTCTCTCCCCCTCTCTCCCCCTTTCATTTTCTGTCTGCCTCTCTCTCCCAAACCCTCTCTCTCTCATCCTCTCCCCTTCTCTCTCTCCCCTTCCCTGCTCTCTCCCCCTCCCCTTCCCCTGCATCCTCTCTCACACCGTCTGTCTGCCTCTCAAATCCTCTCTCTCCCCCTCTCACTCTCTTCCTCATCCTCTCTCTCTCCATCTTATCCCCTCTCTTCCATCCCCACCCTTTCCTTCTTTCTCATCCTCTGTCTCTCATCCTTTCTGTCTCAGCCACATCCTCTCTCTCAATCTCTCTTGCTTTCCCTTTTGTCCTTTCTCTCCCTCATCACTCCCCTCTCTGCTTCATTGTCTCTTCTCTCACCCTCTCTGCATCATCCGTTCTCTTAACCGCTCACATTCATTCTCAGCCTCATCCTTTCTCTGCACCCCATCCATTCTGTCTCTCATTCTTTCACTCTCATTCTCATCCTCTCATTCTCTCTCTCTGTTGTCCTCTCTCTCCCCCTCATCACCTTTCTCTTTACTTTTTTA